>NC_079379.1:8276775-9476775 GCF_021018895.1 Seriola aureovittata
CTCTCCATCCCTCCCTTGTTTAATCATCCATCCACAGTTCCTATCCCGTCCAAGCTGAACGGCTCCTCCCTGTCGGCCTTGTCCATCGGTAAGGAGGGTCTCGGTGTGGGGGCCGTGTCCAACCCGGCCGAGGTTTTCTGTTCGGTCCCGGGTCGCCTGTCGCTGCTCAGCTCCACCTCCAAATACAAGGTGACGGTTGGGGAGGTGCAGCGACGCCTCTCCCCACCTGAGTGCCTCAACGCTTCTCTGCTGGGTGGAGTCCTCCGCAGGTGAGAGGAAGAAGGCCTACACTCAATGACAAAAATGCACTTTAAATGAATGATTCCCAGCCTTGTCTGACTTTTCTAACGTCTTTTTCTAAAGAAATACTAGAGATTCTTACTCATCGAGGTCTCTAAAAACTAGTAAAGGTCTGAGGAGGGAACATCTGACATTGGTTTTACTATCACAGCAACCTGGCACAAGGTGTCTTGAGTAGACATTGGCCATAAAGGATTACAAGCCTGAAAGTTTGAAAGAAATGTCTCAAATAACTTGTATATTTGTCATCTAGCAATATATAGTATCTCTCTTTTATTCCTATAGATAACTGGCTAAACTTACATGGTGGAAATTCAAGTTAAAATACTTCAAATTTACCATTTAACCACGTAACAACACCAACAGTAAACAAGATTTTGATATCGGGCCCTACGAATCAAATTGCTTTTATCTGGAGTAACCACCTGCCATTGTTAAAAAATAAATAAATGAAGAAGTCCATCACAGGAGAGGAAGAAAAATAACACTTTTTTCCATCAGCAAAAACCTAAATAATTAATAATGCTGTGACACACAAAAACATATTGCAGTTGAGTGATCTAAACTCAGTTTAGATCACTGACACTTTCCAGTGTCACCAAACTGCCTGTCTAGCTCATCTACAGTATAAAGTCTCCTTAGATTTCAAACAATAACTTCATGGTCCCTGTTCTGGATGTTGTTGAAAGCAATTCTGGGAAATGTAGGAAATCAGTAACTGTTGTAGAGACAGTAGAATAAAAGGAATTTCTACACTTTATACTAAATACTTAATACTAAGTGTGTTTGCTGCTTTACTGCACATAGTTACTGCTTTATGGCAGAAAACAGGGAAAGTGTACAAAAGAAGCAAACACTTGATGTATATAATATTAAATATGTCCATCTTCTTAAGAAAAAAAAAAAGATGGACAAGAACTGAGGTTTATGGGAAATGTAGTCTCAACTCTAAGTGACAGAAACACACTGCAGGGGAGTACAATGCTATCAGTCTACTAAAACATCTTCACCATAATTTTGTTGTTGAATGTAATTTTATAAATGTAACAGTAGTAATATGAGAATGATAAACTGATGTTTACTCCACACTGAGCCTTTAAGAATGGGCTGCAGATCACTTCCTTCTATTGGATTTGTGAGTATAGTTTGTATGTAGTTAGTTGACACAAAATGCTTGAAACCAAATGACAGAGGCTCTTGGCGTAAATGTTCTTTAGCTATCAACCGTGTACTCCATGAAGCTTTTCAGAATAAGAGCACTTTAACTTAACCATAGGGCCAGGGCTGAGGACCCAATGTGCGTCATGGGACTAAATCACAAGAGAAGCAATGCGGTTTAATGAACCACAGCCTCAGGGCCAGAGAGCAACTTTATGATTTGGTTTTCAGGCTGAAGTACTTTAAGAGGACATAATTAAAAGATCTAAAGGGTAGTAAATGTTATAAACAAAATCCCCCCTCGATTATAATATATCACTGCCACTTAACTTGAGTATTTCTATTTTATGCCACTTTATACTTCACTATATTTCTGAGGGGAAATTGTACTTCTCTCCACACTTCAGTTATTTGACAGCTATAGTTAGTTACTGGTTACTTTGAAAATTAAGATTTTACAAAGTGTCATTTTGAGTTTCCAAATATGATGCATTGTTGTAGTTAAACCACCCAACTGTATATAAAATAGATAGAATTAGCTCCAGCTCCATCAGCTAGAACAGTGAATTGCTACTTCTACAATAATACAACAGCTCCTATAATCTATTAATATAAAATATACTTGCATTATATTAATACATCAATATAAAACTGCTTTTAGTTTTGATACTTTAATTACATTAAGCTCATTTTACTTAGGTACAACTTTGAGTAGAGGACTATAGATTTTACTTTAATAAAGAGTCCGAATATTTCTTGTACCACTGTTGCCTGCCACATAAATATCAATACATGTTTCTGTATAAATAAATGTTGAAATTCTTAAATTTAACTGTACAAGAATCAAAAAAGAGATGAGACCAGGCAAAAAAAAAATCAAGGATGAAAGGCGAAAAAAAAAAAAAAAAACACAGAAAACTACAAGACACTATCAGTTCTGACAGGGAACATAGGGAGATTTCAGCTTCACATTCACTCACACACTAACCCACACGCACACTACCCCCCCCCCCCCCCCCCCCCCCCCCCCCCCCCCACACACACACACACACACACACACACAAACACACACACACACACACACACACACACACACACACACAAACACATGCAGGCATTCCCTACCATACACATAATACAGAGATACGGGCACACACAAACACAACAAAACTCATAAAGCCAAACAGACACAGGGAAGAGGACACGAGCACACACACACACACACACACACGCACACACACGCACACACACATGCACACACATGCACACACACGCACACACACAAGGGCCATCTCCTAAAAACTGCTCTCTCTGTCTCCCTGTCCCCCCTCAGGGCGAAGTCAAAGAATGGTGGCCGCTGTCTCAGAGAGCGTCTGGAGAAGATTGGTCTCAACCTGCCCGCCGGGCGACGCAAGGCAGCCAACGTCACTCTCCTAACATCTTTAGTGGAGGGTAAGGAAACACACACACACACACACACATATATATATACAGTGACCTGCATATATCCTGACAGATTTAGACACATATTCACATAGAAATATCTTCGCATGAGCAAACATGAATAAACAGTCACAGCATGGATGGCTGCATGCGTGCACGCGCACACACAAGTGGAAGGCGTCATTTGAAAAAGCTGAAGCTGCGGCTGCCTCACCAAGCCAAAGAGCAGTGAACTGTTTGAGTAGTGAAAGTGAGAAAAATGGCTGCAGAGTTTGTCTCTTGACCTGACCCGACTCCAGCAGCTACACCGGTCAATTGTGCATCATTTAAAAAGCATTTATATGGATAATTCTTTGATCTGAAAACTAAACAGCAGCACTGACCTTTGAGTCTTAAAAACACACAGCAGTAGTAGCTGCTTGTCTGTGTAACTAATGCAGAAGAGTGTTCCTTTTTGCACTTTGTCTGACTCGGTTTCTCTGCTTTAGACACACTTTCACTCTCTCTCTCTCTCTCTCTTCCCTCCTCCTCCTCGTCCTCGTCCTCCTCCAGGAGAGGCCGTCCATCTGGCGCGGGACTTTGGTTATGTGTGTGAGACAGAGTTTCCAGCCAGAGCCACAGCTGAGTATCTGTGCAGGCAGAGCGAGCCCGAGCAGCTCCCAACACGGCGCAGTATGCTACTCGCCACCAAGTGAGTGTTTTCATCCCTGCCTCCTCTGCACATGTTGGTCCACAGCTGCAGCTTTTCTCCTTTTCATTGCTGTTTAATCTGCGGATTATTTTCTCAAATGATCAGTTAGTTGTTTTGTCTATAAATCATTAGAAAACTCCAATCCCACGGCCCGATGTTTAATCCTCAGAATGCATTTTTTTGTCAAACCAACAGCCGCAAAGAAATTCCATTTACTGACATAAAAAAATAGCATTATTTACATTTGAGAGATTTGACGCATTAAATCTTTGGCATTTGTCCTTGAAAGATTACTTAAACCGATTGTATCTGTTTAGTTTTCATTTTTAGGAGCTTTCCTTTTTTAAGCCATTTAGTGCAAGATGCCAGCTCAGTGCTTAATACAGGCCAAATTAGTCTAAAGTCAAATCATTAGTGATCACCTGCTACACCTCCTGGTAAATCACTCGAGAACTTTCTGTGTAAATTGTTAGATTTCCTGTTTGAAACTTAAATTGTCTTTCTGTAAGCCCCTCCCCCAAAACTCTAAAGACCCTTCTTTTGAGTGACAGCTGAGATACATATTTAAACTTCAATGAGGGGTAAGCCCCAATTTAAAAAAAAAAAAAAAAGGGTATGTTGAAGGCTGGTTTTGGTGTAGGTTGATCCGTAAAGGGATCAATTAGATATTGAACAAATGCACCAAATTAATCCATGTTTGATTGGTGTCTGTGCTTAAAGGATTTCCTTGTCTGTCTGTACTTGTGAGATTTCATGTTTTTAAATACAACAGTCTTACTTACTACTTCTACTTTTCCTGAAGACTAACTTGAATAATTTTACACAACACTGAACTCAGTTTGTCACTGTTGAAATAAATTTCACTATTACCAAAGCAATAAAAAACTGACACCTTGTCTTGTGTCTTCACAGGGAGATCTGTAAGGAGTTTGTGGACCTTATGTCCCAGGACCGTTCTCCACTGGGTGGCAGTCGACCCACCCCCTGCCTGGAGCCCGGCGTCCAGGGAAGCCTCACCCACTTCAGCCTGCTCACCCACGGCTTTGGAGCCCCCGCCATCTGCGCTGCGCTCTCCGCCTTCCAGAGCTACCTGATGGAGGCGATCAAAATGCTGGACAAAGGAGAGGGTGGAGGGAAGAGCCACCACGACAAGGAGATGAAGCACCGCAAATAGAGGGAGAACAGACAGATTTGTGGTTAGATGGATGGATGGATGGATGGATGGATGGATGAGAGGCAGAAAGGAAGAGAAAAGAGGGGGGAAAGACTGACTCGTGCCCCTCTGCGTCTTTACCTTTGCCCTCAGGATAAAAACTGAGACTTTTACCTCCCAGAAACCCCTGCGGCCCCTCTTGTTGTGGAGGCGGGGTTTATGATGATATCTGTACTGTAATATGTGTCCACAACCACCTCACTCAAAATGACGCATGGACCTCTCTTCTCAGTAGCTGGTTTGTGTCATGATGGCGTCTACAAAACATCAGGATGAGTTCCTGCATATGGCAGTATGGTTTTAATTATTTTTATCCCTTTTTATTTACTAATGCCACCTTAAATACGCCACCTTTATCTGTGTTTTAGGAGCCCCTGCCTTCATCAGTCGCACAAACACATACACACACACACACACACACACATACTTACACACACACACACACACACACACACACACACACACACACACACACACACACACGTTTTTTTGACTGAACTCATCTGGGAAGCGTCTTAAGCCATATCCGGGACAACAACCTGCTCTTTGCTCCTCTGGAACTTTGGGAGACGTTTAACTCCACCTGATTGGACAAGCACAGCTTCCATATGTATTTCTTCTTAGTGGGTGGTCATGGGAAATTGAGTTCTCTGGGTTCTCTTGCAGCGGGAGGGGGGGGTGAGGAGGAGTCAAAGGCAGCTAAAGGAGATTTGTTTTCTTTTATTTTGAAGTACTACGTGTTGGTAACTTAAAAAAATAACACAAATCATTTTGTACTTTCTGTGTCTGTTTATTATCAATGTTATTACTGTTGTTATTATTATTATTATTGTATTACGCATAAATGTAATATATTATTAAAGAATTAAGAAGTGATCAGTTGAGTTTCATGACTGTGTTTTTATGTTTTCATGTGAAATATCAGAACCATAAAAGTAATAGCACCTTCAGGCGCCTTCAACTGCAACTGCCCACTTTAACTTACTTTTAAATTCAAAGGTGATAATGGAGATTTTTTTCCTTTATGGTGCTTTCGTTGTAATGCTTCCACTCCTCTGTCTCTGTGTCACAATAATGATATCTTTTATTGATTCCTGCGGGCAAAGTCTATTCTCACTTTAACCGGAAGGTCATGTTCAGGGCTGCAACTAACACTTAATTTCATTATTGATTAATCTGTCAATTGTTGTTTTCTTTTTTTTTTTCAAGAACGATCAATTGCTTAGTCCACAAAGTGTCAGAAAACTGTGAAAAGTGACAGGTTCAGATCACTTGTTTTGTGTCCATCAGTTCAGTCAAAAACCAAAAGACTTTCACTTTATAATGATATTATACAGAAAAAACGGATAAAAACTGCTGTAGGGATGCCAGTGTTCAGTCCACCACTTTGGTCCAGACAACAATATCGATCTAACTATTGGACTGACGGTCATCAGATTTTGAGCAGACATTCATCGTCCCCAGAGGATGAAACCTACTGACTTTTCTTCTTGCTTCATCTGCAGGTCACAGTTTGTACATATGCAGTGAAATATCTCAACATCTTCTAGATGGATTGGGACAAAATTTTGTACAGACTTAAACTGCACTGACTAACACCGTGACACTGACATCTGTGGTTTTGAGGGAAATGTCTCCTCAACCACTGGAAAGATCACTATGAAATTCAGTACCAAGATTCATGCTCCCTTCAGAATGAACGGTTATTACTTTTCATCTTGCACCTTCATCAGGTCCAATACTTCGATTTGTGACAGAATACCTGTAAAACTGACAGGGAAGGTCTAACCAACAGATCTAAGATTAGATGCTATCGAGTTGCATTATGGGAAGTGTAGGATCCAGTGTTTTTGGAGTTTGACCCAATCCTGGGAGTAAAAGTCAAGATATCTCAGCCACTGCTGCAACTATGTTTGCCAGTCTTTTCTTAGTCTGTCTTTTTTATTACATTAATTGTTTTGTGGCATCCATCACTATTTCCAGAATTCCAAGGGGACGTCTTTAAATTGCCTGTTTTTTGTCCAAATAATCGTCCAAAATTGAAACAGATATTCAATTGACAATGTAATGAATAATAGCAGCAAATCTTCATAAACCTGTTTGGTATTTTTGCTTGATAAATTACTTAATTAAGTGACTATTAAAACTGCTGTTGATTAATTTGCTTCCAACTGACTAATCAATTAATCAATTTATGGTTTAAACACTTATGAGCTCAGGCTTAGCTCTGGAGCTTGGAGGGATCCAGTGCCTTGCTCAAGGACCCTTGCCAACACAAGGCCCTTTCACACATACATGTACCGTGCTTAGGGAATATCAGCTGTATGCATCCCAAGGGGCCTCTCAAAAAGAAATCTGGGCCCCCTGTCTGCATGCAGGGCTCCAGCAGGGGCCCAGGGAGACGACGGCGTCACAGCTGCAGCCCTGAACACTGTACCTGGGAGAGCGGTGGCAGTGGCGCGACCCCCAGCGCCCAACAAGCCTCACACTTCGGTTCCCCCTCAACCCATCTGCTCGGCATTTCTCCCAGCGACCACCTCTCACCTCTCTCTCCCGCGCAGTCCTTCACTTTATTTAACCAGGATGAGATACTCAATGCAATTACGGCTTTCCAGGGACTGCACACATACACGTGTCGCCTGCTCGTACACTCTCAAACATCACTCATTTCTACCTGCCGTATCTCCCTTTCTCTCCTCCCATCTCATTACCCTCCTGTGTCAACCCCCCCCATCCCTTCATCATCTCCCTCTCTGTAACCTAACCCTCCTCCTCCCCCTCCTCCCCCTCCTCCTCACCCCACCCTCTCCCCTATTCTCTCCCTCTATCTGACACTCAGCGGGGCTGCTCTCCATCTCTCTCTGTGCCTCCAGGCAAACATATGCTGCTCTTCCCGTCAGATTCCGGTGTGTTTGAGAGAGGAGGGATTGTTTAATGTTTATTAATCACCTGTCTGTGGTGGAGAGAGGAGACGATGATAGAGCCGCACACACACAGTCTGTCTTGTACACATACACATGAGCTATCTCCCTCTCTCTCTCTTACACACACACACACCTATTCAGCTGTGATTTTACCAACTTGGCCTGGTTTTCCTATTTACAGCTGTATGTGCTCATTTACTGTAACACTCCTTGTATACAGACATGGAGAAAAACTAAAGACCTTTTAATTATTACAGGAGCTACTTGTTAGTATATCAAGACGGTTATTTCTTTTCTTCATCATTTAACTAACAAAATACATTTCAGATTGAAAGGCATTTAAAATTGATTTATTATCAATTATTATTGAGGGAGCCCATAGTATTGTGTAAATAAAGAGTTCACTCTGGATCACCACATCCAGAGGATTTGATCAGTATTCCTTACACCCACTAGTGTGACCCACCTTATCTATACAGCAGTATATGATCCAATAATCAGTTTTATTTTAGTTATTCTTAATAGCTAGGATAATTAATGAAGTTTAGCAGCAATTAATCCAAGAAATAATGTTCTTGAGACCCAAAAAAAAAAATCTTAATTCAAAGTACAACTTTTTTCCGAGCCAACAACTGCATTCACAGTCTTCATCACAGAATTTGTTCAGATATCAGGGAGACGGCTCAGTTGTTATCACACAACCTACGTTGGGAACTTGGGTTATTTAACAAAAGGTGGTCACATATATTAAATTCACCATATTTAGGTCACATAATGGAAAATTAGCAACTCCATCCACTGCAAAGATTGTGATACGCAATTGAAATCTTCAGAAAAGCTAGTAAGTGGACCTTGAGTTAAAGGAGTGCTCTAACAATCTAGCAATCACTCTGCATTGTCAGATGATGATGACCGTTTAAAAAAATTAAAATGAAAAAAAAAAGATGGCATAGAACCAGAGATATGTTCATTTCTTATTCCACGCATTCTGTCTTCCTTGTCAAAAACTGGTGCCTACGTCACCCACAATGCAACTCGACTTGAGTCGCGCAACTGCACAGATTTGGGTGTGTTATGCTAGCTGCGGCTAACATCTCTGCTAGAAGCTAACATGTTAGCCTCTAGCAGAGAACGGGAGCAGGCTACGGCGGTCTGGTAAACTCACTTCTTTCTAACTCCACACCACCAGATTTTTTTTTAACTTCCAAAACTTGTAGTCTTCAGACCCAACAGACGCTGACTCAAGTGACATCACATGAGGTCATTTATCAGATCTGATGCAGCTCCATGTGGAGCCACACAAGGCTTTATACAACTCTTTTGACTATAGCTGAACTCCCTGAGATCATTTCATCAAACAGTTAAAGCCTGTAATTGTCTGTATCTTCAGCTTGTTGGCTTTCATAGAATTCAGTTAAGGATGTGAATATCTGCTGACATACAGTATCTCACAAAATAACTCCGCTTTGGTAGATTTCAACTTTCCAAGTTTTGCTTTAGGGTGAATAAGGGTTGCATCTCAAATATATTCAAATGCATGGGTGTTGTGTTTTGGTTAGAGCTGAATTAAACAGTGGGTACAAAAAAAGAACAAGTATACTGTTAAAATATATATATATATATATATATATATATATATATATTTATTTCCTGAAGGTAACCTGAATTTGTTTTTCACAACCCTGCTTACGTACAGAATCTGAGTCACAATCAGAACCTGTACAATGTAGCCTGACGCATCCGCTTTGCAGGTTGTGATTATTCGTTTACTGACACTGCATTAGAAATATACTGATACAACTCCATGGTAATTTTTGAGACCACATTTTGTGATGTTGTCTTAACTGATTGCATGGATACATTGCTATTAATAACTTTAAACTCCATGTCAAATGATTTTAGCTCTTTTAAATGTGAGAATGACCTTGTTTTGAACCTCATATCATATATTCACTAGCAGACTAAATCAAAATAATTTGAACTGTCAGCTTGTGAGTTGTATTGCCTGAAAGCCCAAGTGATGCAGAACAATATAGAATTTAACAATAATTAAACTGATCCAGATTATTTGACTCCATAGTAAATTCTACTAATATTTCTATGTAGTTTGGTCAATCAAGGACAGGGGAAAAACATTCTATGAGAAAACTACTTTTCCTTTTTTCAAGTAACACCATATGTGCACGCATGTTTCAGTCCACGTGTTTAAGTATGAGCAAGTGTACATTACCCACACGCACACTCACTGAGAACAAGTGCAAAAGTACACAGCCAGAAGGCTGTTCTCTTTCTATGTGCAGATGAGCAGACTAGAGAGCAATGAGAAAGCACCACAGGGACAAAGAGCTTGTATCTCAACTGTGTGTCACTTTTTATTGGAACAGAAAGAGCAAGGAGGTCAACAGTACAAAAAAAAAAAAAAAAGGAAGAAATGGGGAGTCAGGCTTGGTAGTTAAGCAGTGAGCGGTCACTTGGCGCCCAGGGTGAGCTTCTCCAGGTCATGGATGCCCTCCTTGTCAATCAAACGGACAGTGAAGGAGGGGAGGTTCAGGATGAAGCGCTTATTCAGCTGCAGGAGGGAAAAAGATATAGCAAGAATTATTAAGACATAAGATGGAATTTATTATATGAGAAATATTAAGATAAATGATATTATCTTAATAATAAATAAGCGGAACGGATAGTCACATTATGCAGAAACCAAAAAAATGAGGGAAAAACAAAGGGATGAAGTGAAATACTGCCTATTAAGAGTAAAGGCCAATCCAAGTGTTTTTAATGTCCATCACAAGCCTGACTGATGAAACAGATGCACTTCCGTCTTATCAAACATATCAATCCACAATGACTCAGAGAAAGACTTTTTCACATGTTTGAAATCTCTGAGTCTGTTTCTTCCTCTTGTAAGCTTTGTGAAGAGTAACCTCCACAGGCGGCTGTTTAAATCACATATATCTGCAGCTGTTTATATGTATGTGAACTTATTAATGGCATCTGTAATGATTGATCAGGGCTATGAGCTTGCTGGTTTCACTGTAGACAGACTCCCACTAAAAAAAAAATAAAAAAATCAAGGAATGAATCAATAAAACAACACTGATTTCTTCCCATGGAGCCTACATGAAAGCTCACTAATATTCAAATCAGTCTGGTGAAGACAATTCAGCCAGCCGCTGTCGCTCCAGCTCCTCAGGTCCAAGTTTTGTGCAGACAGCCCGGACAGAAAGATTTACTAATACGAGTAAATCCAAGGCAAATTGAGTTTAATTTGTAGCCACCGGGTGCACTGAAAGAATGTTGGAAGCCACTTTTTTAGAGCTAACTTACCACTTGAAAGGCCGAAAAACATAATAAACAATTAAATAGGACGATTATGAGTCTAATTCATACAAAAAGGAAGAATGAAACTGTATGAACTCACCTCCTCAATGCACTTCTTCAGCAGATCCACCGCCTCATCCCGGGTCAGATCTAAAACAAAAGAAACAGAGGGAAAAAAATGAGAAGGGAACAGAAACATGAATTAGAGACATAAGGTTGAGTCTTTCATTAACAAGACAAGACCTCTGTCTTGTTCCTGCTGTAATCATATGCCATTAGGGAAACTCTTTCAGTGCCCTTAGTTTGTAACGTGGCCAAAGTTTGATTCGATTCCATAACCTCTGCAGGACACACTCTACACACTTGCATTATAGTTTTTCGTTTTCTCTTGACTTCCCAGTCAGTCTCGCAGGAACGATAAGCTGTAAAAAAACAAGCGCGAGGCATTTCTCTGCACTGACCTGGTCTGTAGTAGCGGTCAAGAATGGAGAGAGTGAGAAAGGCTCCATAGCCGTGGGCAGCGAAGGGGGCCTTGGCCAGCGAAGACAGGTAGTCCATGTAGAAGAGACCTGGGCCGTCTGTGTCATCATAGCCCGCCAGCAACAGGTTCACATGATATGGAGTCTGGAGACAGAGGGAGGGGTGAGTAATATCCAGATCTATAACAAGGTTCCTTACAAGGTGTTAATCTGGGATGCAAAGTAATTGCATTCAGTGTCACTTTGTTTATGCTGCTGATAAAATGTTGATGTAAATGTCACCGAGTCAGAAACACTGAAGTGAAACCAACGGTAACCAAACCACGTTCTTCAACATCTGTACACTAAACCAAAAACTGCATGTATGGATGCATCAGCTAATATTACAATTTTAATTAGTTTTAATTTTAGTGCCAATTTCGACCGTTTTGTGACTTTTGCAGGGGCTATCAATTAATGTAAATCTCATTTAATACCAACTGCTTCAAAAACTGATATCAGTCATGGTACCAGCTGATATGGGAAAACTTTAAAACAACATCATCAACAAAAACATGTTACAAGGAATCTCTTGTTAAAAAAAAATATATATATATATATATATAAGAAAAATGGAGCATCACATCCTTAATATCATCCCATGCAGCCACATGAAATTACTGGGGCGGTGTGTTCAGTATGAGCACCTTTGTGTTTCTGGTTGAGTGGTACTTCCCCCAGGCAGTCCTGATGAAACAGCAACATGTATGAACACCAAGGTATTCTAAACAGCCATTAGCACACCGCAAAGCACATTTTGCACCATCAGACATGTATTTAAATATTTTAATATTCTTTGAAAAGTTCTCAGCGAATGCACAGAGCAGCCTTTTACTGTCTTCAGCAGCAGCTGGTTAACAGCTCTTCACAACACATCCTTCAAAACGCCAACATTTCTGTTTATACACCTTTTCTTCTGCTGCATTTTGGTCAGGAACAAGTGCAGCCATGGTGTCAGGTAGGAAGATGACTACTCCCATATTAAGTGACAAGTTCCTAACTTCAGAGCACCTTTTTATGGTGTATTCCATCTAGTTACTTTTGCACATCCATCAAGTTGAGGGACTCAGAGACAAAAAAAAAAAAATGGCCAAGGCTGCATTCAGACCCACTTTAGGCCTGCGTGAAAAACCATAGCCCTCCTTGAGCTATGAACAAGATGAATCATTACAGAAAGCAAAACCTGTTTCAATGTTCATATGGGCACCTGAATATTGTTTTAAGACAGATTTGGAAAAACTGTGAAACTATCTTTTAAACTGTTCATCAGGCATTTCCTCCTTTCATTACTTCACCAGTACCTTTTACCCGCCCTCATCAACGCAGCCCCTCGTGCTGATTTTGGTTTGAGCTGAGGCTGAGATTTTTTAAAACTTTGGAAAGCTCCATCCAGAGGACACCACAGACATTATGCAACCGTTTTCACAGGCTGAGTGGTATTCTTTGTAACACGTAAAATGAACTTCATGTAAAAAAAAAAAAAAGTGTCCCTTCACTTGCAGAAGCTCCTGGATTTGTAAACACAAGGTGGCAGAACTTGGCAGAATTTCTGCATTCAGTTATTTCTTTTTCCCCCAGTTAGAGGTGCTGCTTACACTGCCATCAGCATACAGATTGCAACAATGGTGGCACTGACTGTACCTGATCTCACACAACCGTTCCTCAGAGCAGTCGGTCTCATCAGCCAGTTCATGAGAGCAACACATCTCACCACTTGAAAAGTACAACTTCTCTTTCTCAACTTACTCCAAATAAATTGCTCCTAATTATCGACTTTGATTTTCCGGCTTAGCAGAGACACGGAGCGACGTCCACAGCGGCAACATTAACGCGGCATAAACAGGAGCGAGCGAGAGAGGCGCACACAAGAGGCTGAAGTGAGAGCGCACCGGGACAGGGAGAGGAAAGGTGAAAGGGCGTCACAGGACAGAGGAGGTGTGCGTGTGTTTGTGTACGAGGGGGAGAATCAGGGTGTCACTGGCAGTGTGACATCTGCTGGGAGTCAGCACCCCTGTTGCTGCCTCCATCGCGCCCTCCCTCCCTCTTCATCCCTTCTTTCGCTCCCTCCCTCCCCCCTCCACTCTCCGCCGCCTTCACCCTGTGCCCTGGAGTAGCGCCAGGGCTCATTAAAAACTTCTAAAGTCGTTTCTCTTGCCCCTATCCCCCACCCCCCTCCTCTCTTTTTAAATTACATCTTTTACGCTTCCAGCCTCTTCTCCCTTCTCTTCCTCCAAAACACTAATTTTCTCTCTTCGTTTTTGCAAGCCACTGTTCCTCATTTTAAAAAATCCCTTTAAAGCTAGACAATTTTTGGGATTTCAAAGCAACTTATGGCCTGAATTCTTTGCGGATGTATATGCAGTGTGGTGTTTTTGATTAAAATGCAACAAGAAAAATATAATATGGCGTTCTCGGTCGTGCGGAGAGGCAAATATGATTCACATGACGCCAGGCAAGTTGTGATCTACACACCTGCCCTCTCATTTCAATTTATCTCTCAGCCGACCTGCTTATTTCTGTGACTTGTGTGTTTGCCACAAGGGCAACGATGATTGTTATGCTCCCTGTGGAGTAGGCTTTAGTGTCTGTGTGTGTGTGTGTGTGTGTGTGTGTGTTAACGATGGTTTTGAACACGCACACACGTGAAAAAGAGAAACAGTGTGTTTGTGAGTGTGCACGAGGGGTGTGAATCTCAGGTTGAAAATCTTACCGTGTGTGTGCGCGCACTTTAACTCCTCCGTGAGTCTGCGACGCCCCAGTGGCGTCACCCCCACCCACCAGACACCTGCCTCACTGGTTACAATGTAACAATAATACGGACTTGGCATCAAAATAACCTTCCCTTCCCATGTCACCTCGGAGGGAACCAGGCACCTTGTTAACCCAGCCACCTGAACTCACACCCAGGTTCACATGCAAACAATACACATCATATGTTTTATCCCCCTGCCGCGAGTCGAGCTCTCAGCCAAACAAGGCGACTGTTGTGCCGCCGAACAAAAGCTTCACCTGTGCGTTACTACCATCGCCTTCTGCACACACACAAAACCGCTCCCACCTGGTTTTCAAGGTAGAGTTTGACATTTCGGGAAATTACACTCATTTGCGCTCGGCACAAAACCCACGGGAAAAGACCACAACATGGAGCAGCTACAATTCAGTTTTTATATGGATTAAACAAACAAGATATACAGTGTTAATTAAGGACTCTAAGATTTTCATTATTGATTCATCTGAAGATGTCTTTCTCGATAAAATGTTTAAGCACTTGGTCTTTAACATCAGAAAACTACTACCCATGATGGAACCATAGATGGTTGGTGTTTTTGTATGAAAATTGACTCGGACAATTAATTATCAAAATAGTTGTAGATTAATTTTCAACCAACTGATTCATCGTTGCAGCTCTAGTGTTGATGAGCGAGCTGCAGAAGTGTTGGTATGTGGTATTGTTACCAGGCTAACTGTTTCCACTTGTTTCAAGTCTTTGTGCTAAGCTAGGCTAACCAGCTTCTTGAAGCTTCACCGCACAGACATGAGTGGTATCGATCTTCTCATCCAAATCTCGGCAAAAAAGTGAATAAGCGTAGTTCCCAAAACGTTGAACTACTCCTTTAGAACATCGGCTTCATAAAAAAACAGCTCTAGCTGTGACACAAATTAAGGTCACGTCGCTAATAAACCACCACAAACTCATCCCCAAACTCTCCTCATCTACGTTCCAGCACTCCCCTCCCTTCTTTCTTTCTTTCTTTCCTTCCTTCCTTCCCTTCCTCCCTCCCTCTTTCCCTCCCCCTATTTTTGCACCCTGCCCCGGGGCATGTTCTCTTTATTGGCATTTCTCCTCAATCTGCTGTATTAATTGTTCATCTGTGCAGGAGCAGGGGAGCTGCGTGCAATATGGCGCTAGTAATTATTTGTGCCCATTGTGTGCTAAAAAATATTTTACAAACCCATATGGGGCCAGCTGTAGATCACCGCAGCAGTGAGGCTAACTGTTGCTGCGGCCTTATAGAAAACTCCACAAACAGCTCAAACTTCACAGGTTGACTCAATTTTACTTCTTCAGTTTACCGCAGCAAACATCCACATATATACAAAAACTGATGACTGTGAGGCTTTTAGGCTTCTACATAAACCTCCAAAAAAATGAAATGTGATATTTATAAATTCTCTGCCTCCCCTGAGTTTTGTGGTTTCAATTTAACCTCATGTCTCAGCCTCCTACACCAACTAATCCTGGTGTACCTGTCAATTCAATATCTATCAATTTAATTTCTATTTATTTTCAATGCACAAATATAGTACAATTACAGTACATGAAACGGGAAAATAAAACAAATAGAAGCAGGGCACGGGCTTAATTTCTATGCCCCTAAAACTTTGCAGTTGTTGTTTTGTTCTGTGGTGAATTTCATGTGTATCATTACTGATATGAATGCAGCAGAGTCGAGGCCTCAGGTGATTATGCTTACCGCTAGTTTTTTTTCTTTGTCTGCTCTCTAAAGCTTGAGTGAATGCAGTACTCCAGAGGTTAGTGGAGTTGTTTTTGTGGACGGCAAGCTGGTAAGCACACAGTCGTATGCGAACACGGTTTCGCTTACTCTGCGCCGAGATGCGCTGCTGACTTTAGCTAACTACACCTCCTGGAGGTCTGCAGCCACTAGGGTAATTTCATCTGTAATTTATCCTGCAGGAACAAGGCCATCAGAATTAACAATATACCACTGATTAATTTATCAGTCAGTGGGTTTTAACCTAGGGGTCTGGACATGCTGGCGGAATCACGTGATGGTTTTTTTTTTTTTTTTTTTTGGGGGGGGGGGGGGGTTTCAGAAGATGATTTAAGGATGGTAGAAAAAGAAAAAAAAAAAAAGATTTGATATACAAGAGCAGATCATTATCTTGCCTTTCTGTCTGGGTTAAACTTTAATCTACAATGATTTAATCAGATTAATTAAAATAAATTCCAACATATGCAGCCAGTTCCCCGGACATGAATTGAGCTAGGTCTTAGACTACAGGCGTTTTTAAAAAAAAAAAAAAAAAAAAAAAAATCTACATTAAATTTTCTTTTCGTCAACAAATGGGCTTAATCCATGTCTGAGAAACCAGCCTGTAGCATCAAAGACCATCTATGCTGCACATGTTTTGTTTTTAAAGGTTATGGACTATAACAGATGAACTGCACAACTGTTCATCACTTTATGGACTTTTTGTTTCCATCGTAGTAAACTACATTATTAAAGAGTTGAACAGTTAACTGTTGATAGAACAAGTAAAAGCTGCAGTAGATTCTGAGGCTTTTTTTTTTTTTTTTAACCAAAATTACAAAATTTCATGGTTTCCAGATTCTAAAATACTTTGTTTGTTTGACTGTTTGTCACACAAAACAATCAATCTGCAGACATCTGCTTGTGCTGTAAAAAAATTTAATTTTTTTTTTTTTTTTTTTTTTTTTTGCAATTTTCAGACACTTCACGGACCAAACGGAGAATCTATTAATCAAGAATGTAGAATAATCGCTGATGAAAATAATGAACCATTCACTGCAGTCACAAAGTCGTGAGTAGTTGTACCAAATGGTTTGAGTTACACACACAGGTGAGATACTTTTTCAAGGAGAATAATTATTGACCCAGATAAGACACGGAGGGTCAAAATTGTTTTATAATTAAGAGTCTGTCAGACTTGAAGTTGATATTAAATGTTTCAACACTTTAGCAGATGATCTCTTTCCCTGTTTCACATTCAAATGGACAACACACATTACATATTCTACATACTCAAGATGTTCTGGGGCAAAAAAAAAAAAAAAAAACCTGTTTATACAACATAATTTGCAAATGTCCATGTACTCTGGAGGTTGATGTGAAAAGAGCATAGCTGGAGGAAGGTGTGGGATGCAGAGGAGAAACTGCTATTGCTTCAGATTCTCAGCACTCATGAGAACGCGGCATTAGTAAATCCTGCACTCATAAAACCAAATTCATAACCGTGAGGCACAAAAATAACGATACAGTTGCAACTTATGACAAGACATGAATATAAATGTTATCCTCCACCACATGTGCAACCTTGACTGAATAACACGATCCTAATCCTATAGGTCCCTCTGTGTGCATGTATATTGTATCTGTGTGTATGTTGACTCCTACTCGTTCTCACACTCCAGTCTGTGTGGTGTTGTCTACTGGGCCTGGTTGTTCTCCCCTGGGACCCCCACTCCTCCTCCTCCTACTCCATCCCTATCCCCCGTTCGATGTGTCCCACATTCCCATCTCTGCCACACTAATTGTTTTTTGTAATTATTTTCACCCTTCTGCTATTGTGACAGGCAGCGGCTGCACTACTCTTAACAAATTAGTGCAAAATATACAACGCACGGATACGAGAAGCAGAGATGTCTTAGGCAGGGTGTGTAACATCTAAAACTAATGCAATTGCACAAAAATAAACTATGTAAGGACAGGAAATGATTATTTCCATTAGTGATTAATTTGCCAATTATTTTCTTGATTCATCAATTAATCGTTTTTGTAACATCACATAAGATGATGAAAAGCAGCAAATCCTCACAAATGACAAGATGGAACTGTAAAGTGTTTGACAAATCATTAAACGATTAACAAAGTTTACTAATTGCTGCAGCTTTGAACTTAGTGCTAAGTTAAAACAAATGCAAAATATATAGAGCAATTAATTGATTAATCAACAGCATGTTAATCATCAGCTATTTTGATAATGTATTTACATCTAATTAATTTTCTGAGATTTTATGAACCATATTATTACCGGCAATGAAAACAATTATTCGTTGCAGGCCTAAAAATATGTATCTGAATGTTTTTAAAACACATTTATTTTATGCCTTTTCTGTAGATGCTCATCTAGATAGTCAACTGTAGTTACAAGAGAAAAACATTATTTTGTACTAACAGGTACTGTATCCATACCAAGTTAGCAAAGTGATACATAATGATTGGTATGTAATGAATATCTTCAATATGTGTTGTAACTGGTTTAACCTTAAATGACACTGACTTTAAACACTTTACCTTTAAACATTAAAAAAGTAGAGTAAGTATGTTGCTCTTATAACTAATGAATTCGCTAAAAAAAGTACTTAATTTAAAGAGCAAGTCTCAACACATAATTTCAAAAAGCAGTGCACATTGCAAACGATGTTCAGAATAAACACGTCAACTCATGAAAATGCAGACAGATAAATCAGCTGGTTAACTTCGCATGCTTGTAAATCCAAGCTTATGTAATGAGGAAAAATTTTGCACCTTCTCTTATTTTTTAGATTTATCTTTTATTTTTTTATAAAATCGGCAAGTTTTGTTTGCTTAAATTTTGGTATTGAAATACTGAAGGTCAAAACCATGGTATTTTGATAATACACCCAGAGTCAGGGTGGGGGACAGCGCTGCAGGCTCAGGTGTTGCCATGAAGTCTCAAAGGGAGAAACCTTCATCACCATTCACAACAAGCTGACAAATGTACCTGCCTCTGTCAAAATGCATCTCCTGATTCAGCCTAGATGTCTCAAGCTGATATCGACACAAACACAGGTATAATTGCACGTGAGACTTGATTCCCACCTGAACTTGACGACTACTCATCTACAGCTATCACGACTGTGTCACACCATCTAGACAAGCGAGGCCTCTATTGTGTTTGAGTGTTTTCATCTGCTGTTTTAGCCACAAGAAATGAATTTCAAGCAGAAATTTAAACATATTGTTGATATGAATGAGTAAACCTACTACATATGGTTACTGTACCAGCAATTTGAATTGAGTATTACTTTAACTTATGGGAATTAGTCTGTGATTCTATCCTTTGTTCCCTGCAGCAAAATGAGATTGAAAATGCTAGAGGAATGTAACTAAGTTAAAAAAGAAATTAAAATATTTATAGGTATATTCATTTATCACTCCAATAATGAATATGCATAATTCCGACAGTGACCACTGGTACAAGAGATTAATTAGCTACTGTTTTGTTAACTGCGAGAATACACAAAGATACTGGTGTTGAAAGTCTTCACAGTGGGATAGAGGAGTTTGCCTGAGCAGGTAAAAAAACAAAAATGTTCTCTGGAAGCATGAAAGATGGAGCAGGTCTGAGAATACATGGCAACACAAACTGCAGCAGATGGTGCGCCTTTGCAAGTTGAATTTCCATTTTTTGGAGACACCAAAAGACTGTTAAGCTTGTTCTCTGTGAATAACAATGTGTGGACTTTCAAAGACAATTTTTGATTACACATAATTATATCTGACAGTAGTAGTAAAGGAAATTGTATACAATGACAGTAAAATGAAATGTGTTACATTATTTTGCTGGTTGCCTTTAGTAGCATCATAAAATCTAAAGTTACTATATGTAAGAATGCCAAAGAATTTACATGTATTAATCACTTTTCTATTGCCACGGATTGTGAACTGATTGAGCATCATTTCAGGAATGAGGCCTTTCCTGACTTCCTTGTTTGCCATCTCAAAAAAACCTAACGTTGTGATACTATAGTCTCATAACTATCTATCTCCACACTTCATTTTAGTGCTATGTCAGTGTTGTCAAACATAGTCTATAGACTCAAATATAGTTTATTGTCAGACTCTAATAAAATTGTAA
Organism: Seriola aureovittata; assembly: GCF_021018895.1. Classification (NCBI taxonomy): domain Eukaryota; kingdom Metazoa; phylum Chordata; class Actinopteri; order Carangiformes; family Carangidae; genus Seriola; species Seriola aureovittata. The sequence goes on from NC_079379.1 coordinate 8,296,990, forward strand.
CTTCAGTTACCTAATCTATCAACATGATAAATATGCTACGATCAATCAGTTTCCATCTTGTGAATGTCACATCACTGTTTGGCCCAATGCCCAGGATGCTGACTCACGCCTAGCTACGGAGTACAAGTATTCATTCATTATTCAACTGATCCAGAGTGAAGCAAACTTTATAAAGTTGTCCCACAAAAGACAACGTCCCTTTGTGTTATTGAGTGCAACTGTGAGGTTCAAACAAGAGAATGTGTCCCTCAATGCAAACAATTATTTTGTTCATGATTATTGTCACACACAGACCCAATATTCGTAGGACATGAGAAAACAATCCTCTGAAATAAAAGTTAGTATCACTGTTTTATGGGAAGTGATGGTCCTTTAACAGACTGGCAGTAAAAGACCACAGCATTCAAATAAGGTCAGCGCCGACAGTAACAAATGATGGAATATTTCTGTTGGATGTGTCAACAAAAGGTAAAATAAATATTTGAAATGAAAAGGAAATGTTCATCTCCTTCTATATGTGGTCTTTTATGCTCTGGCTATACAAGCTAATTTTGTTTTTAAAAAAAACAGTTAATTTGATACTCAAAACAGACCATATCAGTAACAAGTATCGCCCTCACAAACTGAGGCAGTTTAAATGTTACGGTAATGTGTGAGCAGGAACAACTAACCTCTAGCGAGGTATAAGGCTTCAAGGGATTTTTAATGTATTATCAAGGGACAACTCTTTGCTCCACTGAAAACAGCTAGGAGCTGAATTCTTACTATTCAAATTTCCTTTAACTGTATTACTAGCAGTTATGTTATTACTGTTATTTGTTTTCCTCTTTCTCCTCAAAATCACAATGGATAGTGTGCACTGTGCACAGCTGGATTTCTCTTGATGAGACTACAAATCCAGCTCTGTGTGGCTTTAACAAATGTGTTAATATTCACAGGCATATTCATTCAGTTCAGGCAATTTCCCTCTAAATAAAAGTTATGTTGTAAATGGATTTATAGTTATAGATGAGGATAATTACCCTGCTCCGAAGGTAGTCTGCAAGGTTCTTTCGTGTGAAGTTTGCTGCTGCTGCTGGACTGAGTTCGTATCCTAAGAAATAGGAAGGAGGGAAAAAAAAGACATTAGACACAAAGTTGTGCATGTGTGTTTTTTTTTTTTTTTTTAGGAAAGGTATTTTTCCTCACAATATGACATTTTATCAATGACTAGGGAAAGGCATTAAGTCTTCATACTTTTTCTGTAGTGTCAAAAATGCATCTGTAGCACCACAAACCAAAGTACCAATAGTTTGCATTGCTGATCAGATTTGTATTATCTTATGTATTTCAGATAGCTCCTGATTTAAATGAAAATTTGTATTTTATTTAGACTGTTTGTACAAGTGTACAATGTACAAGTTTGGCACTGACTTATTGAAAAAAAGTGTCTTCTTTAGTTAAATAACAACTGTTTTCAACAAAAAAATATACACATTCCTCAAACTAATATATCAGAACAAGTATAGTTTGATCAATGGTACCTAAAAATTGGTAATGAATGGGAACCTGTATTTATAACTGTCATACAACACCCAGTGGTGTTAAAGACAAGTGACTTAAGAGTTGAACTGGAGATTGTGTGGCACAATCATCATGTCTGAAGTCCTTACCGTTCCTCATTTTATAGAGCTGAACATTCTTCTGGATGTACTCTGCAAACTGTACTGTGTCTCCTGCTTCTCCAACACATAGCAGCAAAATCTTCTCACTGAGTTTGAACATCTTGTCATAATCTGAAAAACACAGAGCACGAAATATGACTCATTAATTTGCTTTAATTAATTATTAAAATGTGCATTTGTTAACTGTCAGATTGGGAAACGTTAATTCAGCAATGACTTTCACTTTCACTGTTAAAAGCCTGGTTGATCATCTTGATTTTCACAAAGAAAAGACTTGCTCAACCCAAAGCAATACGTGCCGATGGCTTTAGTTGTGTTGCTATAAATTATGGAAAGAAAAGATGTGCAAATTTTGCAAAAAAAACAGAATGATAGAGATTTATGTGCCACTTAACTTAGCCCCTGTTAGCTTTGTTAGCTCAAGTCACATTCAGATTGTGTGGTAACGTTACATTGTGAGTCTTTACGTGAAGTTACACAACAGTATACTGCTACAAGAGGAAGTTTTAGTGATTATTTGTCAGCAGAAAAGAATAAGATATAACCACAGCAAGAGCTAATAAACCAGGCATGTGTGTGCTAATTTAGCTTCAGTTACCGGCTGAATGGCTAATGCTAAGCTAACGCGTTGTCATACCGTGTTTCATCTGAATGATGCTGCTGGCTGCGACATTATCGGCAGCGACGAGGACAAAATCCGGCCCCTGAATGCCGATCAAATATTCCATCTCGAATATTAGCTGTGAGTTGAAATAACTATAAAATACTTTGAAACAGCAGGTGCCTCTTGGCCGCGGATGCACAGATTACACAGCAAAAGTTTGAGACGATTGACGCAGGCTGAGTACGTCACCGGAAAAAACGCTTTCGTCCTTTCTACGCGACGAGGGCGGGCGATTTGAGCGGACTCACTGAGACCGAGAAACCATCACCGTTTTATTTCAAAATAGACACGACAAGAATCGATCGTTTTCCCGGTTGAAGGTTAGTATGAACGAAGGGACGCCTCAAAGCGTAATGTCGGAGTCTAATAAGCTCAACGGCTCGCTGCGGAGACGGTCACCGCGGTTGAGTTCTCCTTCTCAGGCTAACATACAAACAGACAAAAAAATGGCGACGGCGGCTGTCTGCGTTAAACGCTCCATAACTGTGAGGAAAATAGCTCCCAGAAAAACAGTCGCACCGTCGGAGCATAACAAGGAGAACACGCCGAGACGGTCGGGATCGGAAGGCGACCAGCAGAAAAAGCAGAAGGTCTCCACTCCAGGTCCAGCCCCGGACTGTGGTGGCTCCTCCTCGGCTAAGAAGAAGAAGAAGAAGGCCGCTATGCCCTCACCGATCCTCCCATCCTCACCACCGCCCTCTCGTCCCCAGGAGCCGGCGGTGGATCCAGAGGACGCAGTGTGGTCGCAAAAAGTGCGCCGGTCCTACAGCAGGCTCAGCGACAACTCGTTCAGCAGCCCTGACTCCCGTGAGACTTTATTTGGCTTTGAAAAGCTGCAGACCCCCGAGGTGGTCCATAGAGTCCGGCCGCCCAAGAGAGGTCTGGAGGCCTTAGGGTCCTTGTCTTGTCTGAACTCTTTCACGTCTTTGCTCGAGGCGGATGACCGTGGTTCAGCTTTCCCCGAGCCGGACCCAAACATCCCTGGAGTGGCTGTGGTGAGGGAGAAGAGGAGGAGGAAGAAGGTCCAGCAGATAGACACAATAGAGCTGGACACACTGGCTGCAGAGATGAACGCAATGTTTGAGGAGGCAGAGGAGTTTCAGCTGGTCGTGGAGTAAAATACTGAGACTGAAAGTCCTGGACCGACTGAAGGACTCTCTTATGGCATGCTGTTTCTGTCAATGACATGCTGAAAAAACACTGACTCCTGGTTTGTTTCATACTCAGAAAGAAAAGCTTTCATATATTTCAAGTTTTTATTGTAAATGTTGATTTTTCGGAGGTTTTTATGTTTGGTTGTTCATTTAAATGCTCTTAATGTGGTTGATTTGCTCTTTATCTGGATAGTATGGTCACACATAGGTATTGTTTTGATTTAAAAATGTCCAGTAGACAAGTGAACCAAAAGCATGTTCTTTCTTTTTGTTATAATTAAAACCTTTTATATAGATTATCTTTTAGAGCTGAAACAATTAATCAATCAGTCAACTGACAGAAAAATAATTGGCAACTATTTTATTAATTGATTCATCATTTCAGTCGTTTTCAAGGAAAAAAAAGTTTTAAAAATGCCAAATATTCTCTGAATAGGATGATTTGCTGCTTTTTGATATATATATATATATATATATATCACATCAGATCATTATAAACTGAGTATTTTGGGGTTTAAAGAAATTTAAAGGTGTCACACTTTGACTCTGCATGATGGTAATTTCTTTTTGACATTTCCTAGACTGAAAAAGTAGTCAAAACATAATCGGAAGATTGATTGATAATGGAAATAATCGTTACCTTTACCTTTTGTTTGTCTTGCCGACTTGGTATGATAAAACAGCATTTTGTTTGTTTTTATTAAATGGGCTTTGACTGTGTTAATTGTCTTCACTTATTCGTCACAAACTGGTTGTGCAGAAGATACATAGAGGGAAAACGTGACGATTGCAGGACTGGTATGATCTGAATGCTTCACAGACAATTCTTTATCAGGAGTTTCTACCCTTATACGTTGAAATGGAATTTTGTTTCTCTTCATTGTTCGTTTTATTTTAATTGCTGAAAAACAACATAAATGTCAGTAGCCATTCAGAGGTCTGCAACCAGCTTACATCCCTTTAATTATGTGTTTACATTCACATTTGACTTACTCAGAAATCCAGATTAACACTGTAAAACAGCGCCTTTCAATGTTGTTGTTGGGCTGTCATCACACATCTGTGCATAAGCATAAAAGAAAACCTGTCATTGTTTTTTTTGACTGTTCATGTAAATAAATACTCACTCAATTAAAATTGCCAGTAGATATTTTGAGATTTTGTCCTGTTTTCTTTTAAAGAAACACACATTCAAAAACACAGTCATAGGATTTAGAGTTTCTCGTAGCCTCCATAAAAAGGACTCCAAAACAGCCAGTTATTTGTGCAATCTGGGCCTAACAGCTTTACCATCTGAGTGGATGGTTGGAATTTAAGAGCAGAAACTCAAGTTATTCCTAAGGTTACACGATGACACCAGTTTGGAGACAATGCCATTAAAAACCCGCCTCTATAATTAGCCAAAAGTAAACTGAGCTTTGAAATGTATCTGTTGAGCTGAGGTTTTTGGGGGATGACGGCACTCATTACAAACCATGTTAATTTGACTGGGGTCTAATAAGGTAGTAGCCAAGCATGATGACTAACAGCACATTCCTATACACGGCAGTGGTCTCCAGTGACTGATGAGGCAGACTGAATGAAGGAGTGGGTGGGCGATCTGTCTGGATTTAATGAGGATGGTGGACAGGTAAAAACATTTTCCTCCAGAGTCTCATAAAGGTCTAAGTGGGTGTTGTTGTAATTTACACTAACAAGGAGGGATGCTGTCTGCTGTCACGCCTGCTTCTAACTGGTGCTTCTCTCTTAAATAAACTAGTCTGTGTGGGGTCATGAGTTGTTTGACTCTAGATAATGAATTATTTAAATACATTAGCAGCTGATTAACAATACAGGTGACACATTAAAGGAAAAACTTGAATAAATGATTGGAAAAACATCAAGTACAGATGCTTCTACACAGACCACAGAGTCACCGGATGGTTTAATGAGTATGGAAATGCTCTTTACCACCATCATCAAAACACCAGGTGAGGCAATATCTTATAGAAGACAACCATCCCACCTGTAGAGGCCCAGCACCTTATTTAGACACCTTGCTGTCTTTGCCTTTAATTTATAACCCAACTGTAAATGTTAAAAACCAGGCAGGTTAATTGATTCATTATTTGTTCACGATTCTGAGATTTTCAACAGTACAGAGCAAAAATATATGACTTCAATTTTTAAGAGTAGTCTTTGTTTTGACTTCACCATGATTCAATGTAATCCAGACACTAATGATTGAGTCCATGTTTTCAATTCTTTTTATTAAATCATATAAGGATTGTCAAGTTACGACAGCTACAAAGGGCTGGGTGTTGAATCTCAATATTTGGCGTTAGGGTTTTGGTTGTATCAAAAATTTCCACAAGTATCAAATGCTCCTCTTTATTTTAGTTGGACCATAACTGACTCAAATAATGTTTGAATAATTAGATGTTCTACTTATTTATTGAGGTTAACGTTCTGGTAAGGCTAGTTGGGTTTAGACAACATGTAACACTTTGGCTTCTGATAAATGAAAAAGTTTTGTAAGAAATATTCCACAATATAAGGTAAAAAAAAAAAATGTTGTTTTGATACATGTAATAAAACGCAGCAGAGAGTTGAACATTTTCAGGCAATACCCAGCCTGAGCAGCAACTGAATTATTTCTGTTTACTGTCAATGGATTCTGTCTTCGTGATTAAAAGAGGAAAACTTTGGGAGAGACTTGGTTCATGCTGGAGTTGAAGTTTGCGTATACTCATGTTAATATGTATTCAGTGCACCACTTCATACTGTAAAAATCACGATGCTCCTTATTCAAGTTACAAGTTACAACCATGGACAAGATCAACCCCCTCGGGGGCCCCAGGGCAAAATATTGTTGTTGGGCACCTCTTGACCTCCACTATGGCAACTTCATTAATTCCCCTGGTGCCCGAAAAACACACCAGAAGATTAAATAGTTGATTGGATGATTGGCAGAAAAGTAATTGCCAACTATTTTGGTCACTGATTTATTGTTTAAGTCCATGTTTTATGTAAAAATGCCAAAATTTGTCTGGTATTAGCTTCGAAAATGAAAATTAACGTTCTCCTATGATGAAATAATTCTACTTTACCCAAGGTTTTCTTTGTGTTGATTTGGTAAACAGAAAAAGCAATTTGATAAAACAACAAATCCATGTAAACTAAACTTATGATAAACAATATAACTGAAACAAAAAAAGGGTCTTTAAGCTGGATTTCGACACAGCAGGGCCAAAAAGATGGAGGATGGAGTCCCTGTCATAGCTGAAATTGTACTTTAGTGTTGCAAATGTGTAACAAATCTTTGATTAATCAGATTATGTAGACCCAAATGATGTGGAGTAAACCTGGGACTTTTGGGACCCCCGGGTGTCTGCGGCTCCTGGGCATTTGGTAATCCAGCCCAATGCTGTTGATAAAGACAGAACTGGCACAGCTTCCACTGCAATGTATTATCAGGTGGAATCATAATAAATAAACCCTGAAGATCTCTATTTAAATATAAGTGATCCACACTGTTGCAGAGGATGCTGACAAGTACATCATCTCCACCTGTTATACCTACCTTGAAACAAAAAAAAAAAACAGCCATGAATAAGGTATGAAGTTAGATGTTTACCTCTGCTTAGAGCACGACGGCACACTGATAGTATTTGTGAGTGTGTATGAGAACGAGACACGTAGAGAAATAATGAGTGTGTGTGAGTGTGTGTAGTAGTGAACGAGTAAATCCACAATTTGCTCACGCATTTTAGGGTGTGCAAAGCGTGCTCTGTTTTCTTCCGCAGGTGCCATTTCATCTTCATACTCTTCATTTGGCATCTCAGCTCCCTAGGTTGCTTTCAGCACAACACATGGTGGCATGCCTTTTGTATATTTTTAACAAGGTATTCATGTCTACTTTACACTTCCACTGAAAGTTACAAACAGAGTGAAGGAGGAGGGTGTTTTTTTTTTTTTGAGCTGTCACTACCAGAAACAGTTATTGATTTACAATGCTGCTGCTGCTGCTGCTTTTTCTTTGGAGTCTGTTCATTTTTTGGGGGAGGTTGGATATTTTACACTCATATTCATGTGTTTTTTTTTTTTTTTTTTTACCCATCTCTCCCTCTGCTTTTTCCTCTTTTCTCCCCCCCCCCCCATCCCCTCCACACATACACACACACCCCCACCACCACCACATTTCACTCACGGCAGTTGTCGCTGGTTCAGCTTGACTGCTTCGTTAGGGCTCATCATTTGCATTCAGATTAATTATCTAATTACCGACAAATGTCCGGCGGCCACCCCACACTCCGGCTCGTCAGCTCTCAGCCTGTAATTATTTTAATCATTTACTTTCATCTGGAGCGTTCCTGCCATACTCCTGTGTTTAGAGGCCATTCTTAATTACCCTGCCAAGACACTCTTTTCATGAGAGGGAGGAGAGGGAGGAGAGGGGTTGGTTTGAGGGAGAGAACAGAGCAATTGGGTGAGGGAACGTGTGTGTGTGTGTGTGTGTGTGTGTGTGTGTGTGTGTGTGTGTGTGTGTGTGTGTGTGTGTGTGTGAAAGAGAAAGACCAATGGGGACATGATCCAGAGGCTTTGACAGCACAGAGGAAGCTCCCTGCACTGCTGGATGCTCTTTCCTCTCTCTTCTTCTTTTCTCTCTCTCTCTCTCTATCTCTCTCTCTTCCCATCCACCCCCACCCCCTTACCCCCTCCCTCCCTCCCTCCCTCCCTCCCTCCCTCCCTCCCACCTCCCCCAACCAACTTCCTCATCTTTCCTCTCAACCCCCCCACCCCCACCACCCCATCCCTCCCCAACTCCCCCGCTCCCTCCTCCACGCCCCGCTTCCACCGTTATACTTCCTCCCTTTTTCCCTTTATCGCGAGCACACACAGGAATCGCCCGTGGGCTTCAGTGCTCTGACTGCTAATACACTGACACACACACACACACACTTACACACACTTGCACACACACAACACACAGAAACAGGCAGACAAGAGAGTCATGTGCCCTGTTTGTGGCACTCATCACGATGCACACACACACACACACACACACTCACATCTTTCCACTATCTGCCTGGAAAATCTATACTCCTCTCAGCTCGTCTGTCTGTTTCTGTCTCTTCCCTCTGTCTCCCACCATCCCTCCATCCATCAGACCTGCATGGCTGCACTCTACATATCTATCTGCTGCCTGTCTTTCTCTTTCCATCTCCCTTTCCTTTTTCATCCCTGTATTTGGACAGCCTCGCATCAGGACCACTGCTCCCTGTCCTCGATGAGGGGACAGGGGGTCATCTCCCTCTCTCTCTCCCTCAATCTCTCTCTCTCTCTCTCTCTCTCTCTCTCTCTTTCTCTCCCCCCGTGTGACCGCTTCATAATGATGCTCTCACTCAACCCTAAAGCCTCTCACCCCTCTCTCCCGACTGCTCTTGTTAAGAAAAACAAGAGTGAGTGAGAATGAGAGGGAGAGAGAGATACAAGCTCTGTAATTGGGCTCTTGAATATTTAAGTCACTGGGGATGAAAGTTTAATGAAAAGATGATTATCTACCAGTTTATCACACCACTGTTTCATATTTCATTTTCATATTCTCGTTCCGAGCTTCATTGTCCGTTTTGGCAGCTGTGGATACAGACTTTATGATCCAGTGCGTGTTGGAAAATACTGAGCAAAAAGAGGAAAAGATGGAGGAGACACTTTTAAAAAAGACGCATAAGGGACATTTAGCAACATATAAGAGCGTCTTCAGTGTCTCACTCTTTGTGTGGTTTATGTTTCTTTCTCACGCTGATCATCATTCATCTTGTCCATGCACTGTCCATTTTGACAGCTGCACACACCGAGTTATGAGTCAGTGCATGTGAGAGTATAAATGCAGTGATACTACTGTTGAACTGCAAGGGGCTATAATACAAAGGAAAAACTGGAAGGAGAAGCATAAAGGAAATCTTGTCATATATAATATCCCATGAACAGGGCGTTAGGACAGGATTTTAGAAATAGTTCATGAGTGGCCTCAACGCACACAAACCAAAAAGATCTCAGATTTTTTAAATATTTTGAGACACACAAACTGAAGTGCTCATCAACAGTGGTGCGATCACTTAAATTAGAAACAAGTTAACAAACTACACGGTCAGTGACTTTGAACTGAGCTGAATGAAATTATGATGAATTTCAACCTCTGATTTACCCCCATATAGTTGACTTCCTTTTTCTAAAATGTGACCATAAGGCTGCAGTATTGTTTTTGTAAGTTCAGGCCTGTTAATCAAGTGTATAACGTAAATCTTGGTGACACCGTCTTAAGCCACCTAGTATTGTATTTCACACATTTGTGAACATGAATCGGTCCGTTATTGTGCACACATCTGGGAAGCCAGTCACAGATTATTTGCACAATATCACTTATTGTGCAATGATTCACTTAATAACTCACTGTATAACAAGAGTGGAACTGTGGAAACAAACAAGCTCATACAAACTTCGAATTTTAGGTTGACTCCAATAGGAATTAAAGAAATTTGTCCTCCGCTGCCAATTCAGTTTAATCCAAATAATCAAACCTGTCAAAATCTTAGACTACAAGAATACATAGATCATTTTAGACTGGTGGGATTACAACATATACATTAAGTGAACAGCTGTGCTGTTAAGCTATACTTTCTTTAGTGCAAAAATACTTGAATCAAACACCAGGTCTAAGTTTTTGAGAGTGTCACGACTAAGTCCCCTCAAATTGCTAAAATGCCCCAATCCACAAATAAAACGCTCTCTCTCTCTCTCTCTCTCTCTCTCTCTCTATATATATATATATATATATATATATATATATATATAAACATACATGCATAAAATACAGATGAAATGACTTCAGTGTCATCAATGGTAGCTATATCCCTGCCCATGCATGAGCAGAGATACACAACGTTGGTTGAGTTTTTCACTATTGTCATATAATAAATCTGCTCTTTTGTTGCCTTCGTTGCATGCACAAGGAGACTTGAAGTGAATGTGTCTATTTACACATTAATGAAGAGATTAATTGACTGACAGAAACCTTGGCTTAAAGCATCAGATGGCAACTTAACTCACTGATTTCAGCCCATTCTGTTGATTGTGTCACCTCCGCAAACACCCTAAAGACAGTTCAATAAAAAAGCACAAGGACACTCTTTCCTTTATTCAATCGTGCCGGATAAACAGACGCCTGTTTGTTATTCATTCTCATTATTCATAATAGTGGGGACATTAATCCCTTTTTGCGGGAAGATGGTGTGAAAAAGCATTGAGCGCTGCGTCGCTCTGACATGTCGCACTTTTTTTTTGTGCCAAACCCCAGTGGAATAACAGGGACTGCAGAGTTTTGAGGGGGATTATGTTGAGAACCCACACATAGCCCTGGGCCACAGTTTGGAAGGGGACACAGTTGGGATAGTAAAGATTAGAGACCAAGGTATGGTGCAAAGAGGCCATTTCCAGGCAAAGATACAGCACACATGGGGGACCACTATCTTGTTTGATAAATTCATTCTGGTAATAAGACACAGACTTGATTGTGAAAGCATGAAAATAAAGATAAGAGGTGATTCTTCCATAAAAGGCCACATGACAAGAGATTAGTCTGTGAATTTAGACGGTTTGCAATTCTTTGTGTTGTTTGATTAATTTTTGGCAAAGGTGCAGAGATAAATTCATGAGCTGAATTATTAAACAGCTTCAGCTTCATCTATACGCCACCATATGTTGATGTCTGCACTTCAAAAATCTGAAATCGAATAACCTGTATGAAAGAAGCCTCTGGGGACTTTAGTGAGATGGAGTTAAAGACTGCGTTAAACCTGCCTTATGAGTTACTTGGCGTTCACTTAGCCCTTTAAAACTCCCTTCAAAAAATGTGGTATTCGATCGTTCTCGCTGCTTATCAGTTTAATCCACAATTTCACGGCGCTGAGGCGGGGACGACCCTCGCCGCTTGTCGCTTTTGTGGACCGGGTGTCACCGTTTAGCCCCATCTCCGCGGCTTGGAGGTGGGAGGGAAACTTCGGAGACCAGCTCCATCTCTAGGTCAGGGGTGGGAGGGAGAGGAGAAAAGAAAAAGAGCAAGTTAAATGGAAGTGACAATCTGCAAACATTCCTGTCGGCAGCTGGGCGGCATTCTCCATAGTTCACCCACCCTCTGCACGGTGACCGGGCCCCCGCGACCCCCGTGTGTCTGGCACACGCACCTGCCGCTCCCAGCCGTGCTTTCACCAACAGCCAGATAATCTATGGGCGGATCCCAGCCGGGGCTCCCCTCAATGTGCTCTTGAGAAAACCCCTTATGCGTGAAAAAGCCCCCTTTCTCCGTCTTTTGTCCAACACAGTTTTATGGGACACCATTGGACATTATGAGGTTTGGGGGATTTTTCACGGGACTCTATAGAAGGGTATAATCCTTTCAGGCACGGGACGAATAAAAAAGTTTTAACCTGCTGTTTTCATATTTATTAGCTGGTTATAGCAGACGAGGCAGCTGAACCATCGACACACACACGCCTCCTCCTCCTCCTCACACACACACACACACACACACCACACACACAAGCTTCAAGTCCTGGAATCAGAGATTGACAAGCATCTTGAGAGGGGCTCTTATAATGGACCTGATTGCTTTAACTGAATTAGTCAAGGGAGTCAAGTGGGTAAGTGACACTGAGGTCATGAAGGCTTTTGCTCTTTCAGTCAACAGGTTGTGACAACACATTATTAGATGTTTTGCTTGGTAAAGTTTTCCTTCAAACATTTTGAAGGAGGATCTGTGTTTGTCTCCTCTGTAAATTAAAGTTTTGATTAAGTTTAGTTTTTCTATGTGGTTTTCAATTTAGGCTTCAAGTCAAGTCCAATTAAGACGATCTTCAGCACAATAAGTGAATTTGATGTTTGAAAAATATGTTGTTGATGAGCCTGTAAATTATTTAAAGTCAATAATTGGGCTCTGCTGGAATGAGCAAAAATAATGCAAAATCATAATTAATAGTTGAATATGATGAGAAATTTAATTAAACAGGTAAATTTCCCTTTAGTTTAATTCATGTGCGAACTTTCTTCTTTGAGTTGTAATTTTTGCTTGTTTTTATTTGGCCTTAATTTAACCAGGCTGGTCTCATGAGATCAAATCTCTTTTTTGGGAGAGTTTATCCAAAATACCGTCTTGACTATTGTATTAATATAAATCAATACAGTCCCAATAATTACACAAAGGAACAGGAATAAAGAATAGAGGGGGAATGAAAGAGCAAAGCATTAAAAAAAACTTATTTCTCTACATTAGATAACGCAACTTGCCCATTTCTTGTTTAAAATAACTTAATATAACTAGTTTCTATCTATCTATCTATCTATCTATCTATCTATCTATCTATCTATCTATCTATCTATCTGTGTTGTGTTGTTGTGTTGTTTCTCCTCTGACGACAGGTCTTTCTATCCAGTTCATCATACACAGGCCTCAGGCCGCAGCCTCCCCTCCCCTCCACCCACCCTCACCCCTCCTCACCCCTCCCCTCTCCCTTTATCCCTCCCTCCCCTGCCTCTTTACTCCTCTACCTCCCTCTATCCCCACCACCACCACCACCACCACCACCCCCTTTCTGTCAAAGCTGATTGTTTCCACGCCAGCAGAGTGCTGCAGGCGAACACACTGTCACACTACATCAGGCAGAGGGAAGAAGGGGAGAGAGAGTGTATGATAGGGTATATATGTATTTCTCTGTTCAAAAAGCTCCACACAACAGCTAAAGCCACGGCTGCAGCAGGGGTTCCCGAACTTTTTCATGTCAAGGGCATCCGAATGTAGAACCACAGACCCCAGATTTTGTCCTGAGGAGTCTTAATCTGAAAGGACTTGTCGTGTTGGGAGAGAATGATATAACTGTCTGAAACCACCGCAGACAGGGAGGTGAATCTGACAGCAGGAAGACGTAAAGCTTTACACAGCCATGAATGTACAAAATATCATTACAGTAAAGAAATGAGGTGAATCCAGGCAAAGCACATTATCTTTAACTTGTTTTTAAAGCAGCGTAGGAAATGTTACAAATCGGATGGAGAGAAGCTTTTTGAGCCATTGGACATTTAATAATGAGGAATATTTAACCTCTTTACACGCCGCACATTCACTGTGTCAAAATCGACCCGGTTTGAGTCAATGTAGCGCAGTCTCAATACTTTACCCAGTACAAATGGGTTGTCTTGTCCGAGGGACAGCGTTATTTACACATCACCGTTGGTTCAGTTACACAGACTGAACATGTTTTACCTCAAAATCGTCACAAATGTATTGTTAGCAGTATAAAACTGCAGAGGAAACACATTATTGGCAGTAACAGTAAATCAGTGACAAATAGTAACATGTACCTTTAAAAACTGGGTCAATCGTTAAACCAATGATTTATCGTGTGTAGTGTTGTTTTTTATTTTATTGTTGGGTTATTTGCCATGACTAGAATATGGTTATTTCTACCCAGTGTTGGACACTTAAGCATAAAACGGACACACATTTATTGTAGGTTAACTTTCTTCAGTCGCCATGGGGGCCACCCAGAACAATGTGTGGTGTGGACCCAGTGTGTCTTTTATACGGTTGGATTATTTATTCAAACTAAAATATGGTTCTTTGAACACAACCTCAAATTTTTACCATGAAACTGTTACAAATTTATTTTTTAGTTGATCAAAACAATGTGTAAATGACATTCAGAGCGGATCCACATGTTATTAACAATGAGTAACAAAATAGTGACAAGTAAGGTCAAACCTGGAGCAATCATTGTCTTGGGTGGTTGTCTACCCATTGGTACTGGGTACAGTTAACTGTGGCCACGCTATATTGATCCACGCTGGGTCATTTTTAACCCAACAATTTTTAGTATATGTGTGTGAGAGAGAGAGAAAGTGTGTGTGTGTGTGTGTGTGTGTGTGTGTGTGTGTGTGTGTGTGTGTGAGTGTGTGTCTGTGGGCAGCCAAACATCACTCAGACTCACAAATATTTATTTCAAATTCTAGTCAACATCCCAAAGTTTCTCAAGACACAGAATTATCTGAATTTTTAGGAACATGTGTATAAGATTTTTGAAAATTTCCCTCATCATCTTCAAGGAAGACGTGGCACAAACTGATACAGAATAAACAGTAAATACATGATACTGTCAGACAGTGAGGAATAGGATGATTTCCCCAACCTTAAAGATCCTTACGAGGAATTAATAGATGAAAACTGCATGTTGAGGAGTTTTAATAAAGGACCTGCACCACAATATCAGGAATATGCCATAGATATTTTGGGCAACTTTTCTATTTAGATCAGCAGACTTTTCCCAAAGAATCACAGCTTTCTTTTTTCTTTTTTCTTTTTTGTTTTAGTTAAATTAATTATATGTCAGGTGTACGTTTTTTTTCTTTATTTCTTTATTATTTCAAGCAGGTTGAGACTCCAACATTTCTATATAATCTCTGGAAACATAAAAAAAAATGGTAGGCCAACTAAGAACTATAAAAACCCTTAAATTTACAATAACTATCAAATAGCCATCCTGCCACGTTACGTCAGCGGTTCCCAAACCTTTTGGCTTCTGACCCTGCGACACAAAGCACCACTGCACATGTCTGCTGGTTGAAAGCAGATCAACAAAACTGTGACTTTTTTTCCCCCTTGTTTTATTTGTAAAGGCATTCAAATGCGAAAAAGCCCAGAAATGTGCAGAGAGTAGAAAAGAGTCTGAAAAGATTAATTTAGTTTTGTATGAAAGAAAAATGTGTTTTTTGTTTGTTTGTGTTAGTCTTGGTCCTGACCCCCATGTCGCACTGCATTTCATTATTCAACATGTAGTGAAAAACAGTCTTCTCCTCCCAGTGGGAACCCTTTCATGGATCCCAGGTGGTCCCCCGTTTAGTGCACCACTGTTGCACACGCAAACCGCCGGGTGATCAACCCACGAGCACCCTGCTGCCCCCTGGCGCCAAAACACGGAGACGAGAGCAGGTGACGGGCTGATGGGAGCGGGTCTGTGATGGAGTGTCTCCCCTAGTGGACAGTGTGACTACTGGTTTGTCCTCCAGGTCAGAGATGCGTGTGTGTGTGTGTGTGTGTGTGTGTGTGTGTGTGTGTGTGTGTGTGTGTGTGTGTTGTGTGTGTGTGTGTGTGAGTGTGTGTCTGTGGGCAGCCAAACATCACTCAGACTCACAAATATTTATTTCAAATTCTAGTCAACATCCCAAAGTTTCTCAAGACACAGAATTATCTGAATTTTTAGGAACATGTGTATAAGATTTTTGAAAATTTCCCTCATCATCTTCAAGGAAGACGTGGCACAAACTGATACAGAATAAACAGTAAATACATGATACTGTCAGACAGTGAGGAATAGGATGATTTCCCCAACCTTAAAGATCCTTACGAGGAATTAATAGATGAAAACTGCATGTTGAGGAGTTTTAATAAAGGACCTGCACCACAATATCAGGAATATGCCATAGATATTTTGGGCAACTTTTCTATTTAGATCAGCAGACTTTTCCCAAAGAATCACAGCTTTCTTTTTTCTTTTTTCTTTTTTGTTTTAGTTAAATTAATTATATGTCAGGTGTACGTTTTTTTTCTTTATTTCTTTATTATTTCAAGCAGGTTGAGACTCCAACATTTCTATATAATCTCTGGAAACATAAAAAAAAATGGTAGGCCAACTAAGAACTATAAAAACCCTTAAATTTACAATAACTATCAAATAGCCATCCTGCCACGTTACGTCAGCGGTTCCCAAACCTTTTGGCTTCTGACCCTGCGACACAAAGCACCACTGCACATGTCTGCTGGTTGAAAGCAGATCAACAAAACTGTGACTTTTTTTCCCCCTTGTTTTATTTGTAAAGGCATTCAAATGCGAAAAAGCCCAGAAATGTGCAGAGAGTAGAAAAGAGTCTGAAAAGATTAATTTAGTTTTGTATGAAAGAAAAATGTGTTTTTTGTTTGTTTGTGTTAGTCTTGGTCCTGACCCCCATGTCGCACTGCATTTCATTATTCAACATGTAGTGAAAAACAGTCTTCTCCTCCCAGTGGGAACCCTTTCATGGATCCCAGGTGGTCCCCCGTTTAGTGCACCACTGTTGCACACGCAAACCGCCGGGGTGATCAACCCACGAGCACCCTGCTGCCCCCTGGCGCCAAAACACGGAGACGAGAGCAGGTGACGGGCTGATGGGAGCGGGTCTGTGATGGAGTGTCTCCCCCTAGTGGACAGTGTGACTACTGGTTTGTCCTCCAGGTCAGAGATGCGTGTGTGTGTGTGTGTGTGTGTGTGTGTGTGTGTGTGTGTGTGTGTGTGTGTGTGTGTGTGTGTGTGTGTGTGTGTGTGTGTGTGTGTGTGTGTGTGTGTGTGTGTCCATGAAATGCGAGAAAAATAGAATCTCTCTTTCTTTTACTTATTTTAGGAGCATTTGGATGATTTATTCTGTCCTGCATGTGAGGTGTGAGTTTATATTTGTTTTGTTTGTGAAGTGTAACTGGAGATTAGGTGAAGTGATTAAGTGAACAATAAAACGTGAATGAATGAATGTTGGAGTTGGCCCACAGTGGATAAAAGAACACTGCTGTCTGGTTTATTGGGATTTTATCCTTAATGATTTACTGCTGCACTGAATCAGGCTGTTGTGTGTTTTTGATTAGGCCTATCAAATAGTATAAATCCGTGATACTGTCAAATTACTACCTACTACCTGTCTTTAAATCTTTATTTAAATATAATGAATTTAGATTAAATGTAGCCGATATAGAAAAGATGTATAATGGTAAACATATTAGTCGCAGGCTGTATGTATTTTAAGAGGTCAGGTTTCTGTCAAATTTCTGGGAATTTTGAGTTTTGGGAATATTAAAAAAAAAAAAAAAAAGGATTAGAAATAGCTCAAAAATATAACAATGTAATTTCTTTATTACAACCCCTGAACACGATGCAGGCTATAAGTAGAAGTATTATAGTCATTTCTCTGTGGAATACAATGGGGGGAAAAGTATTGAAATCCCATTGTCAGACATTGAAAGGCAGGAAATCTGTGCTCTCACTGTTGTTTGGAGGCGAAAAAGGTGAAGTGTGTTACAGACCAGAAAAATGCAGATCCTCCTCCTGGTGCTCCACGTCACCATGGGGGTGCCACAAGGCCCAGCTGTGCGCACCTCTCTGCTCCCCGGGAAGTCCTGCACTGAAAGAAAAAAAAACACACACACACACACACATCTAACACCATACCTGTTATTTTTCTATGTCTTGTTTTCCTTCCATTTTTTTTAAACTAAATTACTGACTGAATGAGTAGCTTCGCAGAGTAAGACAGAAGCGCACCCATGTGTGCTCAACGCGCTTTGTCAGCGCGCCCGCGGCAGGAGCCCCGACGGTCACAACAACACTGAGGAGTGTTTATGGTGAGGAAGCCCACACACTTAACATGCTGCTCTTTAATGTTAAATGGTTATAAACATCATTGACATTTTTGGCACCATTTTAGAACAAAGCACCATTTTGTAATGAATGACTTTATTGTCGAATAATAAATCATTTGTTTGAGATGGTTATCCTCCTGCAGCGTGGACACACTGACTTTTTTCTTTTAGCTCTTTAGCTCATGAGGGAGACCACCTCATGAGACCGTTTGACCTCTGACCTTCTGGAAGCTTCAGGAAAAGAGCATCCGGACCAAAATCCATTTAAGTTGTAAAACGAAAATTATTAAGCTATTAACATTTATAATTACAGAGGACGGACACTACTGGAAAGTGCTAAACATGTGACAGTAATTAGTAATAACTTATTCACGTTTATGGCTGCAGGTGTTTTTATTTCTTTCACCCGCCAAGAGAGAATTTCCACAACCTGGCAACTTAAAAGGCAATTAATGGCTTATTTTTTCATTTGAAGCATTTGTAGCCTAAATGGTCTTTTAATCAGTAATGAAACTGTTAATAAACCTTCTGTAAATTATTAGAGTGGCACCAAAATTGTACCTTTTTTTTTATTGTCAGCACCTGGAGGAAGTGGTTAACATGTCTATAGCACCAGGGGATATTTTAACATAGAAACACTGCAGCTAAAACATCGTCGTCGCTGTGAGTTTACTGACACTTTCTCCTGAGGCGAAGCTGATCAGGTGCCGCTGTTGGGCTCATTTATCTCCGTGGTTTCATGAGCTTTATTTGGATGCATTCATAACGTCCCCTAACCAGCCTGAAATCACGTCTCGGTGGTTTACTAAATCACAATCAAAGACGTGTTTGTGTCCCTTTTTTTTTTTTTAGAGGTTGTTGCTCGCACGTTGCTTACAATTCACTACTCCGGTGTAAACGTGTTATCCGCTCAGCTTTGATGCCTCGCAAACATCCACCTTCAGCCAGCGAACAAGGGATCAATATGTAAATGGACTCAGACTTTCGCTGCGATGCCTGCGTCCAAGAGAGGCGATAAGCTTTAAAAATAAACGGGAGTTAGTGCGGAGGCATAGCCGGGGATTATCCCAAACTTGCCCCGGGGTTTTGGCTCTCCTGCGCGCAACCGGACCAGCGTCTGTTCAGTGCGGCCGGATAGGACCTGCGGGGCCCCGGGGCGCAGACTGGCAGGCTCCCCGGGGGCCTCCTGCGCGGCGAGGTTCCCCAACGACTCAGCTCAGGATTGGAGATTATAGGGTGGCAATGCGGCTGGTATCTCTGTGAACACACGCACATACAAACACACACATACACACACACACACACACACACACACACACACACGGGAAGAGGTGAGATGATGTCGGAGTGCCCGCGGCGGCAGCCATGCCCGTAAAGATTGACGCTTGAGCCTCACACGGCTATCACACTCCCTGCAGAACACACACTCCCCAGCCCCTTGTGATGAGCCGATACAAACCAACTTTGTTCAACTGACAAAGAAGCAATTGTGAGCTGAAAGGTCATTTGCCCGAGGGCTCCAATACAGAAAGTGCAGCTATAGAAGATAACAACTGCCCTTCTTTAGTCATATCTGCACTGAGGGAGCTTTGATAAACCTGCTCCTTGAAATCAACATGCTGATCTGGAATGAAATGAAGGCTGTGGGCTCTTAAAGAGGAATTATCAGACAGCTATCTCCAATCTCTTCAGATTATGTTAGAAATGTGATAAAATAAACTTTCATTAGATCAGGTCCTGTTAATGTATGAAGAAAAGCAGAACTCATAATGTTGAGGTATAAGGTCATTTTATTTCTTAATTTATTGTAATTTTATACAGCATCTCAGGGTATAAATCATCTCTAAACTCACTGTTAAACCTATGATATTCTCTGATACTTTTTTTTTGGTACAGCAGGTGTTTTCTACTCAGTCAAGACAAACAGTAACAGCATACACACGTAGAACATTTTTGATATAAACATCTTATTAATCTCACAATTAAGAGTTTATCTTGCCATTGCTTTGATCAGAATATATCTTAAGTCTGACATTTTGGTTTGGTGAAGGGACAGGCTTTGGGTCCTCCAGAATGAAGATGAGTTGAATACATTTATCGATGCTCTGGGTGGGAGAACCAGTAACGCAAATCAACAAAAACACAACGGTTTTGCATCATTACAATGAGTCACATCAAACAGGATGATGGGAGATAGTCTGTTTTTTTTGTTTGTTTTTTTAGGGGAAATGGCAAACAGAGCAAAAATGCTGTTTTTAACCACTTCCTGTCAGTTCCTCCCCTCCCTCTCTCTCTCTGTTTATGACTGGCCGACAGCAGCGGTGGGGGCGGGGTTGGTGACGGCAGCGGCGGCACCCATGCGCAGCAGTTCCTTCCTGTGTGTGAGGATGACGTCGAAGCTGGACTGCAGGCGGTTCTGCTGCTCCTGGATGCGTCCCTGCAGCGTGCGGACCCAGCGGATCAGCGCCAAGCGGCGGTACATGGTCAGCTGCACCTGGTGCTTCTCCATCTCCTGGGCCTTGAAACGCTCGCGGTCCCGCAGCGTCCAGACGGCGTCCATCAGCTCTGGCAGCTCAGCGTCTGAGTCTGAAGACTGGTCATGGTCGTCTTGCTCTTCTGTTCCTTCTTCCTGAAGATCTGCCAGGTTGCTTGCTGTCAGCGACTTGCGGCTGAAGCTGCGGTGTCTTACAGGTGGTTCTCTGCTGCTGTTTCTGCTCTGGTCAGTTTCCTGGTAGTTGGACTTTGGTTCTCCGACCCCGATGCGGTCCCAACCCCCCATCAGCATCCCTTCTCCCCCACTCTCCAAGTTGAGGGAGGACATGCTGCTGCCGGACCGGTAGCTGAAGTCAGACTCCGAATCGCTGTCTCCCCATTCGTCATCATCCTCCACCAGCCCCACGTCTTCCTCCGCTTCCTCTCTTCCTCTGAATCCCAAGCTGCTTTTCCTCCTCTGCAGCTTCCCTATTTCTTTCTGCTTGTCCTCATTCTGGCTTATCATCATCCTCCCCTCCTCTTCCTCCATCCTCCTTTCCTCCGCTCCATCGGGGGGAACTCGACCATACCCGTCATCCGTGTTCTCGATTTCAGGCAGGGGCTCCAGGGGGCTCCAGCAGGGCAGGCGGGATCGCGGCGATAGGATCCCTGAGTTGTGATGATACCCAGAAGACGGCGAGGAGTTTGGAGGGTCGCGACCCAATGGGCCCAAGTTACGGGGACGCACCTGGTTTCGGTTCTCATCTCCTCCTCCGTTGCCTGTGAGTCCCTCGTCATCCTTTCCGGGCAGGAAGTTGAAGTTGCCATCTTTGTCGCACTTCCTGTTTCGAAACGAAGAGGAAGAACTATCATTTGCGCCTCCCTGCCCTCCGTACGCCGAGTTCAGAGGTTGGTCCTGATGGTGAAACATCACTGACCTCGACTGAGCCTCACTGAAACGACAGGGAGACAACGTTACAGCACTGACAGGACCATACAAATGTGTTTTACTACAAGTTAGTCAAACATATTTCAGTAGGATCTTTGGGTTTGTGAATTAATTTATCCTTTTTTCCACAAAGTCAAAAGCTTCAGTTCATATCAGTACAACACGAAAATCAACTTGCAGAGACTTGAAACTTTTCGGTACCAATGGAAATCAACCGATAGCACAGAGTATCGAAAACTGAAGTACTGAAAGCAACAAATAAGTGATCCGACTCATATTTCTACACATTCTTGTATGAGCTCGAACTATATAAAGTTTGAGAAGTTTGACCAACGTGAAAAAAGGGTTTTTGTAGAGAAATGTTGACGTAAGGTTTCAACATGAGGTGTCGTATCCAAGCGAGTATCGAAAGTTAAGCCACGTAAGCTTTATCAAAAGCTCCGCCAAAAACAATGGGAGGGAAAAAACTAAGAAACTCCAAGAAGAGAGAGAGACAATAAGGACAACCTCCTCCAAGTTGGGCAGTAAGGCAATGAAAGTCAAACGTACAGAGTAGACAAGAATATGTCCCCAAACACTGCTGCGTTGGTAGCATGGGAAACTCTGATATCCAAGACCTAACAGCAACGCTTTTAAGGCAGAAACCCTCCAAGTTCACACCGTCCTTCTCACAAAATGTGTTTCCTGTTATTCCATAGTAAACTCCCCATTCTTAGATAATGGCACTTCCCACAAGCTGAAGAGTTTTCAAAACAAGTCAAGCTTTCAACTGCATTAGCAAGATGTGATGAATTGACTTTGGCAGTGAAATAAAGCAGACTGCATGTTTACCGTGACAGACAATCTCAAAAAATTTTCCAGCCTCTGCAAGCTGAGTTTGTGTACAAATATGAGTCGAAACGAGCAGTCACATATAAAGTGGGTAAACAAGTCACCAGCAGCTTGAAAGGCAGTTGTAGGTTTTGGAAAATGTTCAGCACAAATGTAAAGAATATGCAAATTTGAGAAGTCAAAGAGCTGGATTAAAAAGAACAGAATATAAGAACAATTGGACATAAATGGATGAGCCAAAGAAACAATACAAGTGAGGAAGACAGGAAAATGAAATCCAGATCAGCAGCCCACCCCACCCCACACACTCACACACACAAACATACAAACACACACTCCTGGGTCGAACCCAACTCCTTGTTTATGTCTATAACTACAGGCTGGTCTGTGCACTCCACTTCTATTAGCATCAAATATTTACATGTCTCCTCAGAATGGAAATTTCTCTAATCCTGACTTCGGGCTGCTGTCAATCAACCCCCCCCACCCCCCCACCCCTGTGCACGCGCGTTCACGTGGTGCTGAAGGACAGCGACTGTGGCTCCTATCGGGAGCGCGCATGCAGCAGGCACAGACTGATGCTTAACGGTCACGAGGAGAAGAAAAAAACACTGATTATCCATGTGAAATCGACATAGTTTTCGCTGCTCAGCTGCATTTTAAATGCAATATAAAATATATTATGATGTCTATTGATATATCGGTATGTTTCCCAAACAAAAATTACTACACAATGCCATCAACTCGATGAAAAAAGGAGAAAATAATACCGAAATAGTCCCGCTGCTGGGTGGATGTTTCTTATCTGCACCAAAAGATGTCTGTTTTTGCACCGACGACGGCAGAAAACGTAAAGAGGGCGACCAATGGCGCTCAGTGGCTGCATGTTTACGGCTCAGTGATGAATACGTTAAAAAAAAATCAAAACAACTCAAAACACGACCGTTTCACATCCTAATTCACACACAGCCGGCGACTATGGTTAAAAAACAACTCAATATTTACTCTAAACATGATCAAATTACATAAATACGGAGAAGAAGAGGAATATTTCATCTCCGCTGCGTTATGTAACGCTCACCCCATATCAGTGCTGTCTCCTCTCTATCCCTTCTCTGTAAAAACAACCTCAGACCCGGCCTTTCATCTCCTATTTGCCGATTGCATAAGTCAAATGACTGACACGGACCCGTGTGAATCTATTTGCATGAGGTAACGTCTGTTCTTACCTCTTT
The DNA here is from genome assembly GCF_021018895.1 of Seriola aureovittata. NCBI lineage: Eukaryota > Metazoa > Chordata > Actinopteri > Carangiformes > Carangidae > Seriola > Seriola aureovittata. The sequence goes on from NC_079379.1 coordinate 8,320,426, forward strand.
TTATTGCTGCTTTGCTGGTCGCTGGAGAAGCTGGACGCTGTGCCCTCCCAATTTTTTCCCCCCTCCTCCGACCCTCCTATGTGATGTTTATCTTCCTCTTCCTCTCTCCTCCTCCTCCTCCTCCTCCTCCCGTCCGCTCACTGCCACTGTGGTTCTGGGAAAGGACTGGCTGACTAATATCACTTCCTAAACTGGGCTGGGACTCGAGGAAGAGGGAAACCGTGGAGAATGAGTAGAAACAATGCGAGGACATAGATGACTGTCATGCTACTGCGATGCCTTTGTATTTTTACTAATGCAGGTTTGAATGTGCAGCAACAAGCCATACAACAAGTAGCCTATATGCAGCATGATGCACAGCAACATGATGCACAGTGTTCACCTCATTACAGGGTCACAGTTCCTGTTCATTCAGACCTACTGCAAAAAATATCCCCACTCAAGTTTACAGTGTTTCTGTGTTAGAATCATGATTTAAGACACAAAAGGAAGTTTTTATTACATATTAACTAGTTCTGACACCTGTTTGAATCCTCTGTAATTGACAGGTCATTTGGGCTCAAGGGGAGAGTTTGACAGATTTGGAAAGCCTTGGGAGGCAGAAATCTTTTTATTTATTTATTTATTTTTTATTTTGGTTTCTTGACAAAAAGATGTGCATGTGTTTGTTTATCAACCAACCCACCGATTCTAATCCAAATTGAGTCCAGTTTTTAACCCCAGCTTTGCTGTATTATATGTGATGAGTTTGCGTATAGTGGGTTTAGCGACATTCACCTGCTGAGGCGGTGAGGTTTCTCTATCCGCTCCTTTAAATCCCACGGTGAAACATGTATGTACAACATGATCACACCGAACCATGGATTCATGCTGTCGAGGCCAAATTCCAACCCTACCATCTGCTGCCTCAGCAGAAATCCAGATCTCTCAGACAAGGCTACACTTGTTTTTATTATATTATATTATTAACCCTCCAGTCTTAGTGAGTCTGAGTCCACTGCAGCCTCAGATTTCTGGGCTTGACTGACAGGAGGGGAGCCTGACGTGGTCTAGTGTTGTTGTAGCCTTTCTCTCAGCTCCAACCAGTCTGACCTCTCATCAATGAGGTGTTTCCCTCCACTGAACTGCTGCTCTCTGGAAGTTTTATTTTTAATTTTTCACACAATTCTGAGTAAAAACTGTAGAATAAAACATAACAAAATATATAAATAAATTTAATTTTTCAATTTATCTTATGTTCAAGTCTTGTGTGTGTTGTGTGTTTTATCTTAAAAAACAAACATACCTGTATGTAACTGCTGATCTTATTGGATTTACACACACACAACAATCTCTTTGAGTTTTTACTCAGAATTGTGTGAATAATAAAAAATTAAAAAAAAAATCCACCTCATTGATGAGAGGTCAGACTGGTTGGAGCTGAGAGAAAGGCTACAACAACACTAGTCCACGTCAGGCTCCCCTCCTGTCAGTCAAGCCCAGAAATCTGAGGCTGCAGTGGACTCAGACTCACTAAGACTGGAGGGTTAATAATATAATATAATAAAAACAAGTGTAGCCTTGTCTGAGAGATCTGGATTTCTGCTGAGGCAGCAGATGGTAGGGTTGGAATTTGGCCTCGACAGCATGAATCCATGGTTCGGTGTGATCATGTTGTACATACATGTTTCACCGTGGGATTTAAAGGAGCGGATAGAGAAACCTCACCGCCTCAGCAGGTGAATGTGAAAACAAACTGATCATACACGATTCACTACAGCTGGGCTCAAACATAAAAATAACAACAAGCAAAACACATTTTTTGGGTGGAGGGGGACTTTAAAGTTTGAAACCTAGCTGCAGTTTCACATGGAAATGCCTGAAAATAAACTAAAATTCTCTTCAAAGCCAATGCAGTTTGCAATAGCAGCTTCTTTTTGTTGTTTGATCCTTCCTTTTATATGATGTGATATAATATTTAGATGTTTCCAGCTAAGGCAAAGATGTTGGAGTTTTTTCTTTGCTCTCTATAACTTCAAAACTAAAAAGATTTTGGTCCCACGTTCAGAAAGACTTAATATTTATAGTCAGTCAGTGTTTTTTTTTAACAACCGTACAAGGGGAAATTCCATCATAGGAGAAGCAGGCTACAGAGCTTCCCTACAGATGTGATTTGAATGAAAAGACAAAACTCTCATTCACTCTGTGGGAAAAAAAACATCATCTGTTCCTTTTACATGTGTTTTTACAGTTCATTTTTCTCTCCTCACAATTGTTCTTATTGGATGCAATAAGCAAGGCCGTGCCTGCTGGGAAATGGAGGAAAGCGTTACTTGAATTTGAAGCAGAAGATTAAATTCCAACACTTCCAGTCAGGCATTGAACACACCATCGTGCATCAGTGTCTGAGGATGTTTGTTTTTTTTCAAAATTCATCACAACACCACAAGATGTCAACAGTTACAGGTGTGTTTAAGGCGTCCAAAGTGTTACCCACAATGCAACAATGACAGGCGACGTCATATTTCCAGCCTCTGCAAAGGAAAGACTGCAGGATTTGTTGCAGTGTGATATCTCTCCAAACTGGTGACTGGCTGCTTTCATGATTGTCAATTTCAGATCAACGGGCATGGCAGTTGAATGTGTGTGTGAGAGAGTGCGTGTGTTAGTGTGTGTGTGTGTGTGTGTGCATGAAGATGTGTTTTCTGGAGGTGTGTGTGTGTGTGTGTGGTATAGGGAGGCTACATCAGACAGACTTAACAAGTGTTCACTGTCTCTCTCTTCCCTGCTCTCATCCCCCTGACATGTCGTCGCTGGCGGCAGCAAGAAAACCTCATGCCCCCCCCCCCCCCACACACACACACACACACACACACATTCTCCCTCCTCTTCTCCTTCAACAACATCCCCATTCAAGTGCATCAGCTCCAGGCATCCTCCCTCCCTCTCTCTCTCTCTCCCTCCCTCCCTCCCCCCGCCGTTCACTAGTAGCCTAAGCACATAAAAAATACATCAAACACAGCCGTCCGCCCAAGGCCTCGTCACACGCAAAATCATCTCTCCCTCCATCTCTCTCTAAAAAATAAAATGAAAAACACAAGTTACAAAAGACAACTACAGAGGACACTGATAGAAGGAGAGATAGAATGAACTCGGAGGACTGAGGGTCATCTGTGAGGCCTCCTGAGGGAAGAAAGATTATTGTAATGTTAACACCAGCCACCCTCCCTCCCTTTGACACACACACACACACACACACATACACATGAAAAGAGTAAAAAAAGGAGCATGACTTACCTTGTGCATAATAAGACCTCGTTTGAATTGTACACAGCCTCCAGCGCCATGACCCACTTCCCTCAGTTCAGCTCCACATCTGCTCCAGCACCAGTCTCGGCTGTGACAGTGGCCGAGGGCGGCCAGCAGCACCCATGGGCTACTCTTGTCAGATCCTTGGTGCTGAGATGCACAGAGACTGTAAAGAGAGGCCTGCTGGACCTCAAGCTCACAGCCAGTGCTCTTACAAAATCAGCCAAATCAGCCAAGACGTGCTAAATTGAACCACTAATCCAGCACGAGGGGTCGCTTTGCACACTAATTATACACTTTTATTTTAGGCATAGATGTGAGTAGACATACACGTACAGTGCATACGTCATGACACAAGCGAACACACCCTTGGGTGCTACAGCTCATGTTTCTCTTCAATTATTCCACCCTCTGCCCTCTCTCCTCCTCATAATCTGAATAAAGCCAGATCCGTGTCCTCTAGATATTTAGAAGCCGGGCCTCAATGCCAAAACATGTAACCTTCCTCCTTTTCCAAGTGTGGAGTGAAATGGGGGTGGGGGGATGGCTTTATTGTGTTGACCTTGTAATTCCCTCTTGGAGGTTAAACAAAGTTGTGAAATTCACTTTGGAGTAGTGGGTATGCTGTTGATGCAGAGAGATAGGGATTGCCAAAGCTGAATTTTCTCCCCAACTTGCAAAGACATAATAATTCCTATTAAATTCTAATTAGAGATGATCTCTTGACCCTGCAAACACAGCCTTGGGATTTGAAGTAGTCTTTATCTCGATTAATTGCATTGTAATGGCTCAAAAGTAATGATAGATTTAGCTCCGCAACAAATTCTGTCAAATTGCTCCTCTGCGTGAAGCCTCTTGGCCCTTACAGATTTTTCAGAAATCCAGCCATGTGCTCCAGACTTTCCACTCTGACAAACAAACGCAACAGAACCTCGTTGACAAAGGTAAAAATGTAATCACTGCTTTAACTCCACCAGGATTAAGGCTGTCTGCCTGCAGGTACAACAGCTCGCCATAAGCAGGGCCCCACCATGGGGTTCATTCCAGACCCTCCTGGCGTTGGCCCCTAATGATGTGTAATGGGGCCTCCTGCGCCCGTTCCTAACCCCGGGACCTCCTCCTAATCACCGTGGCTACTAATGAGATGGAGAGACATGAAAGGCCTCGTTAGAAGACCCTCCCTTTAATGTCGGCCTATTATTAGCCACTTACCAAATCATTAGTCTCTAAACTGCAATTATACTTCAAACCTGGAAGAAAAAGTGAAATAAAGAGTCAAAGGAAGTGTGAGGATTTTCAGGAAAGGACAGGTGGAGAAGTGGAGTTTTTAATTTAACATTCCCCTGTGAGGTGGAATCTGTTTAAGTGGATTTAATTGTTTAAAAGATTCCCCACCCGTCAAATAGTCTAGTTTTCTTTCCACAAACAACCACACACGGAAGTCATCTTTAGTCTTTTGTACTGGTTTCACACAGCCTCTGTTGTGAGCAGTAGTGGGATTACTGTAGAGGAAATGAATGGTAGTCCAGGATGAGATGAGGACAGTCTTCCCCACAAGAGGCCTGGCGAGTACATACAGTACATTTAGGGAAGGGTAGTGTCCAAGAGTGGTTAGGGAAAGAGAAAGTATGTTAATGCAATTTCTATATACCAAGAAGCAACAAATTATAACAGCGCAAATAATGTTTGCAACTCATTTCCTCCCTACATAAAAGTATTCTGACACACTGACATGTTGTTTTTTTCCAGAAACACATTGAAATAATGTAAATCCTACAAATGACATTAGCAACTTATCCAGCCTTAGACCCACCTTTCCAGTTTTAGATCCAACACTGAACTAAACAGCTAAACAGAAATATTGTCCATGCAAATGTGTAATATTGTAGTTAATGAAAACCCACTTCATCCCAATAAAGAAAAAAATACAAATAGTGATTTCTAACAGCTGCATCACCATCTACTTGCAAGATCCCGAATGCCTTAAAGTCTATTAATAGGGTTATAAGGTTAGAAGTTGGAAGCTTCTTATAATAAGGGGTTTTATCTAATTTGACATGCCAAATTTCATCGGATACATCTGTAACCCCATATCATTTCCAATTAAATCCTCAGCATGACGAGAACAGTGAGGTTTTTGACAGTGCTGTTGTGCATTCAGCTGTCCGCTCATATGCAAGCTGCGTCTGTATCTCAAGCTTTACAGATGGCCTCATCCATTTGCTGTACTTTATGTAAAACCGCTCGACGTATTGTTCAAATTGTTTCTTGTGTGTTTTAAATTCCCTCCAAGCTAAACAAGTTCATGTATTGTTCATTTGAGTAAAAAGATATTTAAAAAAATAATTACTCGACTTTCAGGTTGAGTTATCATATAGACAAAACCGTGTGATTTTAATTGCCCTTTTAATTGTATGACTACCTGATTGAAGCCCATTGTGACAACACTCCCCGGCCACATAATTTCACAACAGGAATTTAAGCCACGTAAAGGAAATAACACGCTGAATACGTATCATTTGTTTTAAACCTGTTTACTGTAACCGCTGTGTGACTGGCAACATCCAGCCCGAGCAGGGCAGACAGAAGCAGACAGAGCAATGTCTTAAAATACACTTTTATTTACACTGTAAAACAAATACATTTAAATCATCATATAAAAAAACCCTAATTATTAAAAACCAAAAAAAAAAAAAAACCCATTCCTATTTACACAATAAAACTATTTAAATGGACAAACATAAAATCAGTTTAAGTTGAGTAAGATGTGACAGATCAACGCTGCTAATGGAGTGTGTGCAAGACAAAGTTCACCAAGTAAAACATGAAAAGATGCTTCACTGGTGTTCTTTAGTTTGCCATTTTAAGGCAATGTAAACATGTAAACACACACATGACCATATATAATTTCCAAGTGTCACTGGCTGGGGAAATAGCTGGATGTGGCTCCTAAATTCTGGCCCTTACCAGCTTAGCTGTAGATTATCATTGACTTAGTGTACTGCATCCTCAGTGGTCCAGGAAGTTGAAGATGCTCCTCTGGAGGCCTTTAGTCTGTCCAGCAGTTTTGTTCTCCCCACAGACCCTCTTGGCTGCTGGGTTCACAGCCTCCACCTGCCTCCTCTTCTTCATCATCTGAGGATCATACACATGCAAAGTTAAAGCCTTTTTCACAAAACACACAAAAACAATCTGACGAAGAAATCAGACAAAATCACTCAGTGCAGGTTGAAATCGAAAGATCATTCTCTGTCCAGTCTCTCTGTTAAATTACCAGCTGTATAACCTGCCATATCACTTTCAAAAATAGCAGTAAAATGAAGTTTTAACTCTATTTTTACTTGCAGCTCTTTCAATGAAGGATGTTCAGAAAAACTGTCAAGCAACACACTTTTTTTCTTGCCATCTCTACATAATAGGATCTAACAGGAGCAGTGGGCTTTGGCGCCACCTAGTGTCATATTTAGAATACATCAGACACAATAAATTCACCCATCACATTCACATGACTATCACACTGAAGTCTCTCTATGAGGTTTGTTTTTGTGCTTATTTTAGCACAGCAACATCTTGCAGGAGCGACACAAACAGACAGTCGGCAGAGGGAATTTTCATCAGGAGAATTAAAGTATAGCAGTTAAATTAAACAATGGTTCTTGAAATAAAATTCTAGGACTTTTTTTGTTTTAAAATGACTAAACGATGACTTGATTATCAAAGTAGTTGCTCCAAAAAGATTCTTCCTTTGACCTTAAGTGAGAAGTTCACAACAAAAGAGTTAAGCTTTACTTCTAACCAACTTCTTGATGAGTTATTACAACATAAACACTCCATGAAACAGCCCACTTCTGTTGTTGGTTACTGTTTTCTGTGAACTGTTCTCGGTTTGGACCACACGTCGTCATTTATCTGCCTGAGAACATCTGTTTTCCTGTGTGTTACTATTTCTATACTTTCAGTCGTCTCACTTGCCTGGTTCTGAGGAGCCTTTGAGGTGGCGTTGTCCTTCTCAGGAGAGAGAGTCTGAAACAAGAATCCACGGCTGTTTCTGGGCGCCAGAGGATTCCCCTCTGAGATTGAAGCCAGTTTCTGCAGGACGGAGTGAGGCTGACTCAGTAGTGAACCTCTCCTCACCTGGAAGAAATCAATAAATCATACATCTTACATTGACTTTGTTCAGATCAAAGACATTCAGTAATGACCTATGCTGATTAATCATATGAAGCCAATCACCAACATACACTCACACCTCTCATTCTGCAGCATTTTGGAGCCTTTTCATTTGAGGTTTTTATTTAGGAACATTAAGTACAGGACAGAAAATCTATTTTATAGTCTCTCAGCCACAGTGTCCTGTCCCTCACAGCTGCAAACAAGCCTCTCACTTACAGAATCAGGCTCGCCACAGTGTTACACCCTTAGCACAAATTCCAAATGATGAAAGTAAATAGTAGCTGTAGCGACCTGAGTGAAAAATTATATTTTATCAGAATAAAAGCCAGAAAAAATGGCCTCAGGCAACAAGTGATGAAGTAATACTATCTTTATAAAGTCATATGTCTCCCGCTCGCAAAAACAAAACAAGTTACACAAGAGCTACCTTTCACATTAAAAGCTTTTTGCAATCGGACTCCAGAGTAAAGCAAAGCAATGAAATGAGAAATTCCTTATAAGCAGTTGTACAAATGAATGATAGAAACCAAGAATGGCAGCATTTAAAGCAAATAAAATCAAAGTCCACTTTTAAAATAACAAGCAGTTTCTGCCTCTCACATCGACAGTGACTTACCTGTAAGGGCTGTGAGGGTCTCTGGAAGGGATTGAGAGCCGATGATGTCTTCTGTTCTGGCTGTGGTGCCACGGGGGGCTCTGCTTTAAAAATTGTGGAAATCAATTAGTGAAATAATCTGAGGGAAAAGAGACCCCTCTAGTCAAATCACCTGATCTTTATTCACTCATGTACAGCATTGTTTTCTTTGCTTTGAAATGTGTTGCATGATTATTATTAATCAGAAACTCTGATTAATGATTAAAAAAAAAGGCACATTCATGTCTTTAGTTAACTTGTACAGAGCGGTGCAAATAACTAAAACACTCTTTAAAACTGATAAATGAGCCAACTTTGTCGTCTGTATCTGAAGATATGAAGTTATCAGTATCTGAACCTCCTGAATATCACATGTAGCCACCCAGTTTATCCGTTTTGCTTTCTCCTGGGAAAACAAGAATGTCACAGATATCCAGACACAAACTGTGAAATTAACTTGACATTTAGCAGTGACAGAATTGGCAGCAGTTTCCTGTCTGTGTCTGGTTTAGTTTAGTTTGCTGGGAAAAGCAATTTATGTATTTCTTTGATTCTGGGAACACAAAAATGCCAGAACATTCCAGAAACAAACTCTGAAGTAACATGACATTTAGCAATGCCAGTACTGGCAGCAGTTTCCTGTTTGTGTCCGGTGTAGTCTACTTGTGCCAGTGTTTTGGCACAATCTGCGTGTGTGCAACTCTGCGTTCTTTCCACAGGGCTGCAGCAAATCAGCTGAAGTTTTGACCCTCTCAACTGATCAAAAAGATCACAAACCAAATCTCTGGATTATCGCTAAGATGAGACCCTTTCTCTCTGGTAAGAATCTGTTAATGTAATAAAATGTAACACCACGTTGACTGACATTAGTAATAAGAAGAGTTTCCGTTACCTAACTTGTTAAAACATTCTGCAGCCAGGATTTTAACTGGAACTAAAATAAAACAAGATAATAGTATATTTCACAAATCCTTGGGACCCTGCTTTGGCTTTCAATTGAGTTCATTTTAAATTTCTTACAACTTTTAAAGCCTCAGTGGCCTGACTTAAGTCACAGCACTGACTTTTCAACCCTTGTTCCCTGAAATCCTGAAGTGATTCCCTTCTGGTTGTTCCTGGGTCCAGAGTTTAAAAGTGATCGTGTTTTTTGCTGTCAGCTATAGAAGGCTATTTCTGTAGCTATCCTGGACCAAAACATTGTCTGGGTGTTTTGAGGGCCACGGGATTCTTCTTGTGAGGCCTCGTATCAAACCGACCTTTTCTCTGCAGAGTCTTGGCAGTCAGTTTCTTGGCCAGCTTCATGAAATGACTGTCTTCCTCTCCAATCCTCTCATCGTCTGCATCCAGATCTTCCCCTTTCTTGGCTTTCTGTTCGGACTGTGAGAGGAGACACACAGAAAGGAATGAAGACAAAACAACAACAACACCCCCTTGACGTCCCGCAGCTTGATTTTGGCATGTTTTCCCCTTACTGGGCGAAATGGCTTTTAAAACTGTAGTGAATTTACAAAATGTAGTAATTTGAAATCACTAAAGTCAATAGTGCAAATGTATTTCTTTTTTTAAATGAATGGTTCCTCAAGTATCTGTGTGCAGGACTCTTAATATTCACAAACACAAATTAACAAACAGTGCGACATACTTGTTCTCTGAGCCACTGTTCTCTCTCCAGTCTCTCTTTCCTCCTCTGGATCTCACTCTGGTCGACATCTTCGTCTTCCTCCTCCTGTTCCTCACCCTCTGCTCCCGTCCTCTCCATGTTGAAACCATCATCTGGAGGAAAGATTCAAGAAGAAACTCTAAATGACCGAATGCAATGACACAGAGACGTTTTATTTCCAGACTTTTAGACATATTTTTCATTAGTTTATTATCTTATTATAGTTAGCTATTTGGTTTGTATTTATTATGTATTATTAATAATTCCATATAATTTTTTTTGCTCAGAGCCTTTCATTGTTTTGTGATTTACAATGATTTTCTTTCTTTTTCTGTCTCTTTGTGTGTGTGTGTGTGTGTGTGTGTGTGTGTGTGTGTGTGTGTGTCTCTCAGTGTGTGTGTGTGTGTGTTGATCTGTGTGGCAAGCAGTTAAATACAATAAATTTGTACTGAGTTTGAAATCAATTAATATGTAAAATACAAATGCAAAAAAACATGTAAAACTTTAAATAGCTAAGAATCTGAGGTGTACAACAGAAATATGTCATCCTTAAACAACTACTGTCATAAATCCAACCAAATTCAAAATGAATTGGAGCACATGGTATCTAAGGGTATTTATTCCCTCATCCCGTAAACTCACCAATGTTTTTCCAGCGGAAGCGACGAGCTCGTCCCGGGCCGTCGGAGTGCAGGTCGCCATCAGCGAGGTAGCGCTCCTGGTAGAGCCTCAGACGACGCTTGTCATCATCCATTATCTGCTTCCTGTAAAAACAACAGATGCATTTTAAAACTTTCATCTGCCAGTTTAAAAACAATTACGCATATAAATAATCCAGACACAGGTTTTCCCTTGAAGGCTTCCTCTTTGGTTTAGAGCAACAGTAGAGGAAAACTGGAACAAGCTTATCAACAGTGGCGTCCTTTGTACTTGCATTAGTGAATCTTTGCCAAAAGATAGAAGCGTATTTCAGCTATGAGGAGAATAACTACCACAGTTCACTGAATTATACTGAAATTAGATGACAAACGTGGTGTAAAAGCAGCCTCTACTTACATGTGGATCTTGTTGACCTGGTCCTGCAGCTCTTCATCTGAGGGAAGCTCTTCAAGAAGCTCATCTTCCTCGTATTCGCTCCCTCTGTCATCGTCCTCGTCGTCGCTGCCCATGTCACTCCCCGACAGCTCAGCCTCTGATTCCAGGTAGTCAGTCAGACGCCTGTGAACAAGATGCAAGAAGTGAATAAAAACCTGTGCTGCAGTGTGGATTATTTCTACAGTGTAAATTTAATTCTGCAGTGTTACATGAAGGGTGTTTGATTTGATTTACTTACATTTTCTTCTTTTTCTTGACCCGGTGTGGCGCAAACACACCCTGCATCTCTTCCTCCTCTACATCATTGAGCTCTTCCTCACCAGCTTCAGACTCCTCCCCTCCATCTTGGTGCTCCTCGTTCTCCTCCACACCATCTTCATCATTGTCCTCCTATAAAGCCACAATTTTTGTCAGTTGCATTAGAAACCAAATCATAACAAGGACATTAATGTGCATGTGTGTTTGTGTTTTCAGACTTTACCTTCTCACTCTCTACATCTGACAGGAGCCGGAACTCGCAGTCCTCTTCCTCCTCCTCCTCCTCATCCTGTTGCTGCTCTTCCTCCTCTTTCTTCTTTTTACTTTATAGAGAGAAATCACTATGAGAATTTTATATTGCATTTCAATATTCCTCTAATCCTTTATCAAAAGGAATTGAGGCAATGAGTAAAAAAAGAAACGAGAGCAGTTTCATTAAGAATCACAAAAGGAAAACTTTTACAGATGGGTTACATATCCACAGAACAATGAACAATCAAATCCCAAATGATTACTGATGTCAGATTTGATCAGATTTTTGTACTGTACCTTTCTTGTGCTGGTGAAGTTGTGTGAGCAGAACCTAAAATCGATGACAAAGAAACAAATCTAAATAAATATTGTGAAACTGGAAAGAAAACAACTTAAAACTGATGCTCTGAATATTTTAAAACCACAAATGTGTATGAAGCTGTAAAGGACTTAAAAACAGAAAGCCCAACATGTTGAGATGTTTCCAGTTTTAACAACCAGTCTGAAGGTGGATTTAGTGCAGTGGAGGCTACTTTACCTGAGATTCTTTAAAATTAAATATGGTACATGTTAATTCTGTAAATGTGCTCCCCTAGACAACACCCTCCTTTACCTGGACTAGGAAATTTTCCCGAGCACAGCCCCAGCAGCTGATCCATGGTGTTGTCAGACTCTTCATCCTGTCCTCCCTCTTTACTCTTGTCGGTTTCTGTCAGCTCCTCTCTTGCTTGTGTTGGTGGAAACGCACCAGAGCACAACCCAAGCAGCTCATCCTCCTGTGTTGATCCGAGGCCTCCGCCCCGACTGGAGCCGCTCTCTGCTGTCCCGAAAACACCCGAGCACAACCCTAACAGCTCCCCCATGTTGGCATCCATTGCATTTTCATCCAGGCTGTCCAGGATTAACTGTCTCTTGTGGGAGCGAGGCACACCGGGGCGAGGCCCCACGTTAAGGAAGCCGTCCGCATCGAGTAACTGGGAATGGGCGTCGTCCTCCAAGGAAAAGCGACCTTGGGAGTCTCCTCCCAGGCCAGGGCCAGAAGCCACTCCACCCAGCGGCCCTGAGTCAGCACCTGGGGATGGAGGTGCGTAGAGGTCTTGGGAGTCCTCAACAGGGAGGCAGAGAGAGGGCTCGGAGAGTTTTCCTGAACTCTGATGGGGGAAAAAAAGAGAAGAAACATTAAGACACAATTCTGAAGCAAAGAATATGGTACAAATGCTGTAAGAAGCATCTTCATTTAATTTTCTGTGTATTGTAGTTGCATTCCCTTATTTTTATCTAATGTAATCCTGCTTATCTTTCCTTCTGTTTTTATGAGCTTCTTGCCTCACCTACACAAGCTCATTTATTTTTAACTCAAGGGAATGCGAGTATGTAGGTGTAAGTGCGTCAATATATTTGCATTGAAATGTCTGTGTGCATATCATATCTTTTATGATGATTTTATTTTTTTAATGAGTAAACAAATAAATTGTGACACTTAAATTGTGTAGCCCTTTATAAAAAATGTACTTTCTGTGTGCCTTATAATACTGGCTGAAGTGACCACATTTGTTTAACCCTGGTTTGGGTGAATTCAAACCCCTGATGATATCATTTTAATCCCCTAAGTATTAAACAAACTGAAAAACCTTTTATCTTACCTTCGAGGCCGAGCCGAGGAAGCTGGGCCTGAAGAGGCAGGGAGAAGGGGAGCGGAACATGGAGGAGTTGGAGACACCTCTTCCTGTGGAGCGCTGATGATTGACAGGCTGGTAAGAGGTAATCATCGATCCTGCGAGCTCAAAGCTGCTGTTGTGGCTGTTGTCCTTCACCAGGGACAGAGAGTCGTCCTCTTCTGGAGACGAGCGATGAGAGAGTGACAAGATGAGGAGGAGTGTGAATAAAATCACTGTGTTCAAAGAATTTTCTGTCATCAATAGTCAATAATAACTATACATTAGTCTGTTTTGAGTGTATAAAGTGAAGATTAACAGAACTGAGTTCCCTCGCTCTACTCACCCATTTTATTACTGCTGTCCTGCCCAGAGGGACCAGACCTTCTTACACCATCGCTAAAATGGAAAATAGTACATGTGAAGCTACACCACATAGAGAATATATAACGTAAACATGCAGGCAAGGCGATAAAAGCCACGCTCACAATTTATCAATTAAGGCAGTTTTATCAGTAACATTTTAAAAAGGTGCATGCACATACACACAACCACAAACTCCAAACACACTCACCCAGTGCGAGAGCAGGAGTTGCCGGGGAACAGCATGAGTGTGCCATCTGTGTTAACAAGGTCAGGAGTCGGCGAGGGTCCAGTCAGTGCCACGGGAGAAGGGCTCCTGATACTCTGAGCTACACTGCCTTCCTCCTCTTCTGCCTCATCCTCCTTTCCTTCCTCCCCACCTCCCAGTAGGTCGTCTACACCCTGGGAGAAAAGAAGATCGGACTTGACGTGAGTACAATCAGACAAAAGCACAAATCTGTATCAAGTAATTTGATCGTCTCAGAACAGCGAGAATCAAACACATCATCTCACCTCTTCTTCATCTGACTCATCTGTCAGTTCTTCCTCCTCCTCTTCTTCCTCTCCACAGTTTTCATTGTCAAGGCGAATCAGCTCGGCCCTGCGCACCCGCTCCTCCTTTCTCCGTTGGGCCATGGCGAGTTGCAGACGCTGCTTCAGAGTCAGCAGCTTCTCTCCTAGACAAAAGAGCAGAGGAGGTTTGTGAGGTAAGGAGAAAATGCATCTCAATTTCCCAGTCAAAGCTTGTGTACCCTCCTGTCCATATTAGTTGATCTGGACCATCCCTCCTTTGTTTTAAAAAGGGGATCAACAATCTGGTTCCCCATGTCTTAGGACCAGTTTAAATCCTGGCCTTTAAGTACATGTCACACATGTATCCTTACCAGGTTTGGTGGGCACTGGCTCATCTGCCCCCTCCTTAACAGTGACAGCAACCGACTCCATGTGCAACTCTTCCTGGCCAGACGGGGTGCTGTCTTTGCGGATGATGTTGAGCTGCATTGTGCGCTCTCCTTGGGGCCTTACGGGGGCCTGGACATGACGAAGGTAACGCTCCCTCAGGGCCACCAAACCTGGTTGAAGAAGAGCGAGAATACCGAGGGTTATTCAGACTCATGACACATTCTCATTCTTCGTGTCTTGAAATCTTAAGAGAATCATGACTCACCAGGGTTGAGCTGTTGAGGCTCGAGCTGAACAAAGGCTCCATCGTCTGGACACAATTTAGCAACAGGTGGGGGGTGCAGTCCAAGCTCCTTCAGTCTGGCCAGTTTGTCCTTCTTGGGCTTGGTGGTTTGGTGAACTGAAGGCTCTGCTGCAGCTGAATCAGTGCTCCCACACTGAGCGGACACGGGCTCTTTTTGCAGGGCTTCAGAGTCAGACATTACTGCAGTCTGGCTTTGCTCTAAGGGGGCAGCAGAGGTTTCCTCCTCAGAGTCAGAAGCAGTTTTCACTACTACATCTGCTGTGACTGACTCCTGCAGACTCTCAGAGAGGTAAAGCATCGGACCACATTCCTGGTTGGAGTCTAGGCCTGCAGTTGCCTCTCCGGCCTGGTTGAGGCTATCCTTCTGTGGGGATGAGGTGGCGGCAGGATGTGGTAAGGGCTGGATCTGTGTGCATGGGTGAACCAGAGATGGAGAAGAGTCCTGCTCTGTGGATGGCTGTTGGGGCTCACTGGGTGGGTTTACAGGGGGTGGAGGAGGAGCTGATGGTGTCTCCAACATCATGGCAGAGTACTTTGTAGATCTGAAGAGAACAAGATTGGAATTAACTTGATTAAATTTTGAGTGAGTGTTTATGACACAGAAAGTGTGAAAATTGTTCATGCCAACTTAGACTTGTCCAACAACTAAATGCTGATGTTTCTAAGTAGCCATTCTATTATAAAAACTGATTTGACTGGTAAAATTGTGACAACAGATAGTAATTTTTGGTTAGTGTCTTTAGTTTCTGCCCTGGTGTATGTGCGTTATCTGTTATGTTTGTCTTTACTTCAACAGTGCCATGGCAGGACCGTCCGGCCTGGCTCTCTTCTTAAAGAACTGGTCAATGGTCTTGGGCTCAGGGATGTGGTAGGGCAGGCCGAGTGTGGACTCTACAAAGACAGAAGTACATGTCAAAGATGCAGTCTCGGTAGCATGGATGACATGAGACATCTCTTTTAAAATGTGAACCTTACATTTAATATTATGATCCAAAAATAAAAAATCTTCAGGTTTAATGGGCAAAACCAAATAAGAAAAAGTAGCACAGTTAACACACTGCAACAAAAGATAAAGAGACAATAGAAGTGTCTGTTGTAAACTGACCTCTGACCAGCCTCTGAGACTCACTGTGGAGTTGTTTCATTGCCTCTTTGCTGGCACGTGCAGCTTTCCTCTCCTGAAAACATCACATATGTTTACCACTTATTAGTATTTGGTATTAATTTCACAGTGTTTAGAATAAATTCAAGCTGTTTGGCACCGCATACCACACGCTGCGGTCTCTCTGGTGCCTCCTCATCATCTTCTTCGTCTTCATTCAAGAGAGGTTCCTGCAGAAATATTTAACACTGATTACACAATGGTCTGTCTAGACAACATCTGCAAAATCCCAGGCCTAACACTGTCTCAGTCTTCTCAACACATTTTTCAAAGACTTCTTTAACTTTAATAAATTCTGTTACAAGTATTTTGTTCAACAATCAGATGAGAACAGTTTAAGCCTTTTATATATAAACACAATGGTGGTTTTAATTCTAAAGAAAGAAAGAAAGAAAGAAAACAAACGATAACTTAAATCACAAGAAATAATGTTGAAAGTCTTGATTGAAGAATTCCAGTAGCAAATAGCCATCTTTTCTTACCTTATGTTTCTTCATTTTGTGCTTGACTGCAGCTCGGATGGCATCCAGAGACTCTTCTTCCTCTTCCTCCTCATCATCCAGACCAGTGTCAAACAGGTCTGTGTCACCCAGTGGACACCCACTGTCATTCAGAGACCGAGGCAGCGGTGTGTCCTGAGGAAATAGGTAAAGTTGTCTTCATATCATACAATAAAATCCATGTGTAGGAACACACATAAAAAAAAAAGCTCAGAAGCAGAAGAAAAAAGTACAGAGAGAAAAGACCAAGCTCCGCTTACCTCATTCATTTCAGAGAACCTCTCTTTCTTCTTCAGCTTTTCCACCGCTTTGCTACGTTTCTCCTTTTTCTCCCGATGCCTCTGGCTCTTCTCTCTCTTCTTCCGTTCCTTTGATTTCGCTTCCTTCTTCAACTCCTCCTGTTGCTCCTCCATTTCCCCACTTTTCTCTTGCTCAGGCTCACTGCTTTCGCTGTCAATCGGTGCACGGCTTATTCTCTTGCTCTTCAGCGGCCCTTTCTCTTGCCTCTCATCCTTCTCTTCTGCTTCTCCCGTCTCCATCTCCTCTCCGCTGGAAGCAGATAAGACCAGCGCTTGAGCCATGTGGACACTGTTCTCTGCAGCTGCCTCCTCTTCGCTGTCACTGTCTCTAATGGCATTACGGCGAGGTTTTCTGTGAGCCGTGATGTCTTCATCGTCATCAGAATCTGGAGGCGAAATAACAATTTAGAAACAGTCACATAGCACAAAGGTCATCATTATTTTTTGTGAAGAGAAATAATAATATAAGTATTCTTAATATCCCTGAATACGCACATATGCTCTTTAATTGCAGCATTTATTTTCATACACCTTTAAAAAAAATTATAGAAATGGCACAGGCAGATTTTGTCTTTAGTTGAATATTGTGGATCATAGGATACCATTCAAATTGTTATGTGACTGTTGTACTTATTGTAAACTTTTTGATTAAGTCGCCAATAAAACATCTCAACTGTATAATATAAATGAAACAAGTTTACTCAAATCTTACAGACATTAACCTGAATGGATCCCTCATTTAAACAGCCAACATGGTGCTGCCCTGTCTCAGGTTGAATCTGAATCATCATCAATTGTTGTGTTACTTTACCTGGAAGCTCCTCTCTTTTGTTGGTTGTCTCCGAGACCATCTCCTCTGCTGGAGAGCCCACCCCGCTGTCTGAATCACTCTCTGCTGCTGTTTGGGCCACAGCTGGGAGCTCATCAGCCTGGGTACAATAATCCAAAAACGTTTCAACCACCATGCGGAGTATTTTCTGTGATATGGGGGCACTGCACTGTACTTTGATATGGCTCCACAGTCAATGTAATACATTTATAATCTTCCAAAAGGCATAAACTCACAAATACAGGTTTTCATTTTGCAATTTGTAAATCTGTACTTTCAAGAAAGCCACGGGTATTGCGTATTGATTTCATGATAAAGGTAACTGACTGCAAAGGCTCACAGCTGTGAAACTCCGTATAATTACTCGGATACCAGAGTGTAGCATGTGTCTGTTTTTGTCACAAAACAGTCTTGAAAAGAGTATTGCTGTGTAAAGTTAACATGAAACATGGAGATCGATTGTCTGACTTTAGGGAGCCAGGTGGCTGTTAAGTTAGGTGGCGCCTTGCAATAAACTAAACAATACGCAAAGAAGTTAGCTAGCGCCATGGCGTCCTTTCACCGCTTGCAGTTAGCTAAATGTACAATTTCGTCAAAACAAACTTATCTGGCACAAGTCATTGATATCCGTGAATAGTCCCTTAGATTATAAGTAAGATTTTGACAGTGGTCAATGAAGTAAGATGCCTTACTAACATGTATTTACTCGATGTGACCAGGCCAAGTCGATAACCACCATCCCAGCTCGCTAAACCTAGCGAACTGGCTAACTGGCTAACGCTAACAATATCCGCAATGTGCAGCATTTCTTCGATTGAGAATACTTTTACGATAATTTATAACTAACAAGGACATGTGTTAGACTGATAATTTCACGTTAGATAGATACCCAAATTACTTGGTGATATCTGAAAGTATTTCCTTACCTGTTGTTGAGAAACGACCAGGCTCATCTTTGTCCGCCGACTAGTTTACGCTCTTTTATAAAAAGGAAGCCAGCGCAGAAAACGCTTTGACGAATCTCGGCAGCCACAACAGACGTCGACAACTAAATGTCTGCGTGGCAAAGGCTATTTTAGACTTTTAAAACACATTGAGAAAGTATTTTAGCCGCTCTGTTCCTCTTCCTCCCGCCTGTTCCTCACACATCGAATAGAAAATTTTGATCTTTCGCGCGCCGTGACAGCTGGTTAGCAGTTTTTCGTCACCGAGGTGTCAATCGCCCTCTTCTCGCTTTCCCATTGGTCCTTTGCGGCGATTTGCACCCGCCCAGTATGACGCCACAGCTGGTTGGGAGCATATTTTAAACACCGGGAGTGCTCGGGCAGGCGGGGCTGAGGGTTTCTCTGAATGAAAGTGAGGGTGATTTTTGGTTGTGTTGAAAAACTTGTCCGTCAGATTTTCAAATAAATGAACTAAGTCTGTTATACCAATGAAAAACTTGTTACACATTCATGCAAATCAGTGATAATAATAACAATTTACTGATATAATAACTACAATAATACAATACACAATGCCATGAGTTTCCCTTCAAGTACTTTTACTTTTAATACTTCTACTACATTTTATTACATTTTGATACTTCTACTTCATTTTATACTACATTTTATTTGTGATACTTGTGTATTTTACTTAAGAAAGATACTGATTTGCGGACTTTTATTTGTAATGAAGGATGTTTATTGATTCAGTGGTACAATAAGTACTACTCAGACGTCTTAGTTCAATTGAAATAGCAACACCACTAGTCTGTAACAAATAAAAGTGCATTAAAAAAAAGGAAAACCATTACAAATAGTTACATTTGACAAAACGAAAATAAGAAAAGAACGATAATAATAAAATAATTAAAAGAATCCAAGCTTTCAAAGTTTGTTGATATAACTAGGCAGTTCCTCTTGGGATATGCATATTTTTTTCTGTCTAAATCATGCATGCTGTGACTTCATTTACCTATTGTCAGGTGCCAAGGCCAACCCAAATATTAGAACACTACTGCTTTTCTCCAAACCTTTTTATTAATTCATACGCTTTACTTCACATGATTGTTGTCAGGTAACGTTTATATATTTGCATTCCCACCTTATTATATTTTCTTGTCTTATATCATAATGTATATTCATGATAAATGTCCATGATTAATTTTATTGTAGCCTGTTATTGTCCCGCTACTGACTGGGATCAGTGAAGTTTCATCTGCTTGTGCGGTAAAGAAAAATTACGCATGCGCACAGCGGGTTAAACGGCTTCTAACTGGCGCATGCGTTGTTACAAATCGTCAGAAGCAGCAGCAGCGGTAGCTCAGGTCAGTCGGTCCAGTCAGCAGTCATCCACGCATCTATCTATATTCCCTTTTCTTAAATTAGCCACTTTAAGCTTCGCGATACCGCCCCCAATTTCAGCGTCGGTACGGAGCCGCCAGGCCGGGACAGAGACGGAGAGAGAGGCCTCGGCCATGGAAGCGCTCGGACCCGGTAAGAGATTTAATAAAATAGAGAAGGAGCGAGCAGCAGCGGAGAGAGCGAGCCGTGTGTGAGGCGCGTGTGCGCAAATGCGTCGCTTCACTGGGGGCCGCGGCTGCAGCGAGGCCTCGACGCGCTGACGGGAAAACAAACCGAGGCCCAGCCCGTGTGTCTGTGTAAATATGTATGTGTGACTATATTTACATCGAGCAGAAGCCACGTTTCTTGTCTGTACTGAAAGAGTTTGTGTTTCTATCGTCGACTCAGTCGTGTCTGTGAGGTTTTATTTATCTGAAGCGCGCACAGCTCGTCGTGTCGGGGCTGGCATTGTGTGAGTGGGGATTTAACTAGGACCTTCCTTCTTCCTTCCTTCCGCGTCGTGGTGTGTTTACGTTGGTGTTTGTTCACGGTGTGTTTCTTCATGGCTACATAACTACCACCTGTTTTTATATCAAAAGACTACACATTGCCGTCGAAATCTGACAAAATATCGAATTTTCTATCAAACCGTGTAAATGTGAACTATCGCCGTCAGGAACGGCGCGACTCTTCAGGCTGCCACCGTCCAAGATGACAGCGATGGGTGGAAATACAAGATGAATGCCAATAAACCACATGTTACAGGCGTTAAATGAGCAGACGTGCTTATTTTTTGACTCGTAATTTACTGGTGTAATGCGAGGCTGTCATTGGTTTACACGCTTCTCCTTGGGCAGCAGCCATGCGCCTGTGAGAGCACAGCAGGGATGGATGGCGCTTTTATCGATCAGATCTGCAGTCCAGCTCCATATTATTCATCTCCTATATGATAACAAAGGCACTTATTTCGCAGCTGTGCAGTGACCCTATGAGAAAGCACGCATAAGGAAGGCAGCCACACATCTGCACACAAGCGGTAGAATACATTTTTATTGTCACATGCAGCAAAATATGTTTACATATTTTTTTTTTTCTCTCAAAGACGCGCTATTCTTTTTCTTCTGTGTGAAACGCGCCTTTTGATGAATGAGGAATTGAACGCATCTTGCAGAGTAAATCGCCATTTTTGCGACTGGGAGTAAACTGTTTATTTTTGTCCACACATCTCGCCCTCTAAGCTCATGAAGGAATGTGTTGGCATTGGGAAAACATATGTATCATTTATTTAAGGAGTACATATATTTATTTGCAGCAACATTCAGATAAGTGTTACACAAATGCAAGAAGCTGTGTGAGGGTCTGAGACTGATTGGAGACAACAGTGTTGTACAAGCATCCACAGGTGTGTGGATTCATTGTCACACATAACCAGTGCGAGCCAGTAAGTTTTTAATTCAGCGAC
Organism: Seriola aureovittata; assembly: GCF_021018895.1. Lineage (NCBI taxonomy): Eukaryota > Metazoa > Chordata > Actinopteri > Carangiformes > Carangidae > Seriola > Seriola aureovittata. The sequence goes on from NC_079379.1 coordinate 8,341,587, forward strand.
TCCTACATCACATTCAACTTGTACTTCTCAATGTTAAACCATACCATTGGGCCAAATTTCTTTATAGTAGTATTTGATGTTGTCTGCCTTTTTTATATGTCAAGTGTGGATGTAGAATCCCTATCACACCCATGATAAACACACACTGAAAATGTGGCCTCAGCAATAGGATTTTTTTTGTCGCCAGTGTAGGAGACTGGAAAAAAAATTGCAGGTGCAAAACAGGTTTGTAACATGGACTTTTAGATCGTTCAGAAAGTACAAGAAAACGTGTACATTTAGGCATCTAAGTTTAGAGGTACAAACATAAATGTTAGGTTTACAAAATGGAGATTACAGCTACTAAGCATCTTTTTTAAATGGCACTTTACCGAAATAATCTATATTACAGAAATCCTACTTTTGTTGCTATTTAGACAGTTTTATTTAGAGGTACGCGCTTTGAAACATAAGATCACAATAAGTTTCATCTCTAAAATCAGCCAAGTAGTAGCAGCCAAATCATACTAGGATGGTGCTGCATTGCGCCACAGCTGGATGTCCTGTCGTGCTATGGCTCAACATTAGAGCCCTCTCTGGTTCAGTTGTAGGGTATTTCTTCAGAAACATGCACTTTGTGGCTTTTGGCTTTGGTGTGGCTGGAATTATTTAAGCAGGGCTCCCAAAAGTTGTGTGTAATGATGTGATGTAGGTCTGAGGTGTCTTCACAAAGCAGCAGGTTTAATCTGTGTGGGGGTTTTCTTTGTTTCCAAATCTGTGAGGTCCATCTGTGAAAACGGTGTGTGTTCAGAAACAAACTGACGCAAATCAAAGGCTGGCACAAATACACTGATTGTCACAGGAAACGTATAAATGGAGGAGAGCAGTTTGCTTCCCAAAGATGAGTCCACTGAAGATGAGACATTTTAAGCTTGAGTGAGAAATTCATGATTTTCCCAAATAATATGGCTCAACTTCATATATTGGGGGGGGGGGCATAAGCCTGGAGTAAAATAAATAAAATGGCTACATTTGATGAAAATTTGAGTATGAGCTGACACATATAGTCACTTTTACATTTGCGAGTGGATATTTCCATTTTGTGATCGGTCAGTGGTCAGGCTTTTCTCAGTACATCTACCTTTTCTGCTGTCCAGTGTATAGTACCTTAATCCAGGTGATTTGCAGGTGTGGGCGTCAGTGTGCTCCCTGCTCAGTGCTGTTAGTCTGACTCATCACCAGGCCAAGCCATCATCCTCATGCTTAGCTTTAAGCCCAGCTGTCTCCCAGCATGATCACACTGGTTACCAGGGACACGCATAGCATTAGTAGGCTCTACGGTGCATGAGTAGCAAACCTCACTCAGCAAATGTGAGTACATACAATTAAATGGTTTTTAAATCAGTGAAGAGAAAAATCAGCACCGCGAGACAGGCGGGCGATGATCTTGATACCGTGTTGCTCCTTGAACATGTTAGTGGTCAATTTGAACCTAAAGCTGAAGGAAGCACATGGACGACACAAGGAGCAGATAGATTTGTTTGCCTCCAGTGCATCTGTCATTTTCTGCGCCAGGAAAAGCTAATTTCACTTCCTCTGTGACTCAAAGTAAATGCAGCTCTGTCTCACTTAGAGCAGAAGCATACAATTATGGAGGAAGCACACTTGATGGGTTGTTTAAACTGAGCCCTAAATGCCACCTTTGACAAGTCTGCAGGGTCTCTTCTATATGATATCTAGCTCTGTTTTAAAATGTTTTATTGACAAGTTAGTCTGTCAGAGAGAAAATGCTTCACAGATCAGATTGTCAGCTCAGTGATATTAATCAATAATGCATGTAATGGATCTATTAAACACACAATTGGCATCCAAATGTAAATTTTCATCAAGACTAGAGTAATAGATATCAAAATACGCATGAAGAAGATGGACATATTCCGGAGAGAAGTCGTTTAAAAGCGGGTCTCTTGATGGACATAATGTTCTTTTACACTTTTATAGCTTTAATTTGTAATGAAGTTGTACTCTCTGATGTCAAATAGCTTCGTTTTCTCCTATTAGAAGCTGTTGGTTAATTTTTTATGTCTGCTTGCCTGTGCCCATCTTTTCCCCATGACAGGTCCCGTCCAGGTTGGGGCTCTAAAATATCCTCATTTGCATGAATGTAGGCCAACGTGTGTGTGTGTGTGTGTGTGTGTGTGTGTGTGTTTGTGTTTGTGTTTGTGTTTGTGTGTGTGTGTGGGGTTTTTCTTTTTTTCCTCCCGTCGTTGGGAGTGGCAGTACAAAATACTGAAGTGACCCAACATTTATCTCTTGCGTTCTTGTTCCTTACTTGCACAACATACCAATGCAGGTCAGTTTTTGTGATTTGATTTCGTTTTGATGTCATCTGGTGAGAGCTGAAAAGATTAATCCATTTGCTTGTGGACAGAAAAATAATCTACCATTAACTGTGTTGATAATTGGTTAATTGTTTGTCATTTTTCAAGCAAAAATAGTGAAAACTTGCCAAACAGTGTCTAGTTCCAGCTTCTCACGTGGGGATTTGCTGCTTCTGTTTGTCATGTATCATTCAAAGCTTTGGCCTGTCGGATGAACAAAACGAGACATTTGAAGATGCCATCTTGAGCTCTTGGACGTGGTGATCGCCATTTCTCTCAACGCTCTTTTGATGTTTCTTTGATTAATTGTAAAAGTAATCAGCAGATTAATGAGAATAATCCTCAATCGCAGCCCCATAGCTCGTATTTTTTCCACAGTTTGTTCTTTCAGTTTTATCACCTGCATATTTGTATCTATTTCCTTTTTCACTTGTTTGCGCACCTAAACCACCTGAATGAAGAAAAACAACAAACACACAATAGTACAAGTGAGAGATTCATTTAGAGCTGGTTGGTTTTTTTGTTAGCTGATAGACAGAAAACTGTTTTGATGGTCAAAGTCTTTTAAGCTTATTTTTCTGTAAACAAAACAATCAAACACTTCCCATTTCCAGCTTCGCAGTTGTGAGAATTTGTTGCTTTTCTTTGTCTTCTGTGATTATAAACAGAATACCTTTTGGGTTTTGACACTTTTAGGACATCAACTTTGGCTTTAAAAAAAAGAAACAACAAAAAAAAAACTTTTTCTTAAATTTCTACACTGAACAATAATTATGCCTATCAAGAAAATAACTGTCAGATTAAGTAATTAAAACCTTAGAGGTAGGTGTGGTGGTGGTGTTGATAGCGGTGAGAAGGCGGGTTTTAGAGGAAGGATGGGTTCGGGCATTTCACGTTGAGACACTCGCCCACAGCGTGGTAGTGTGGCAGCTGAGGAGGCTATATATAGGTACAGCTCTGTTTTTGGTGAAAGTGGAAGAGGAGGACCTCGAACTCACTGAGCTGCACGCGCACACACAGAGTAAAATCCTTTCTGTACTACCTGTACATGCAGCCAATGAGCAGAAAACAGAGAAACGCATTTACAAATCCGTGCAGTTCAAGACTGAAATCTGCAGGTATAAATGCATTGAATTTTGTGTCCTCAAAACAAAAGGCCTCAGAAGTCTTCAGTTTTATTTAGTTAAGTCTTAAAACTTTTTACCTGGCAGCTGTAGACAGCAATGTGAGGTTCAAGATGTTTTTGTAACTAATTGTGAGCTGTCAGAAGATGTTACACACCTATAAACTTCAAGTGTGATTGTTACAAATGTTGAAATTAATTAATGCTGTGACTGTGAATTAATAGATGTGTTGATTTAATTAATCATCATTAAGAATTACTGTTGTATACTGCTGGGAAGTACTGAAAAAATGTGAGGTACTGAAATCTAGGCTGTATTGTCTGTACTGGTATGATGGTGAAATCGGTGTTGAATAGCATAGTTTGGTATTAGGTCTTAACTTGCGCTACAGGAGACCTATAAAATGTATTCGCTTTGTTAAAGGTCATTTTTTGTGTGAAGATTGTTTGGAAAATGTTTTGATTTAACTGTATAGTATCCTTTTTTTTGGTGTATGTTGGCTGCATTTTATTCAGATTCTTTTTGGACATACAACAGAATCTTATGTAAACACATTTTCCTGCATGTGAAGTTTTCAATACACATCATCAACACAAAGCACCAGTATGGAGGGAAAAATTAATGCTGAATTACCATTGAGTTGCAGTACACTTGAAAATGTTGTAGTGTGCTTGTGGCACATAATGCAGAGTTATACACACAATATGTTGGGCTTGCCAGTTTGCAGCATAGCACAGAGCACTTGGCATGTCTTTTTTGCTATCAGCAACAAGGCCAGTAGGGCGAAGTAGACTGAATCATCAGATGATTTTAATCCAAGTCATGACAAAGAGCCTCAAACATGCAACAATGGTTTCTTATTTAAGACTGTGTCATAAACAAAATGAGTTAGAAAAGCTGAATGATGTTACAATCAAGCTAATGGTTTGTTTGTATGATGGAGGAGGAGCAGCAGTGGGTAGGCCTGATAGGGAAGCAGGGGAGGTGATTTGGGGCCCAGGCGACATGAGGGCATGTTGGGAAGCGTGTTTTCAGGAAGCGATGGGGAGGGTCCCGATTGTCTGTGTTCTCGCGCTTCACTTGCTAACTGGAGCGTGTGGGTGCATGGAGTTCAGGAGGACCCCCGCAGTCTCTAAGCTCTCCGTTGACAAAAGCATTAAGCAGCCTCCTCCAACCTTCTTCAGTAGCACCAACAAAATATTTTTTTTACTTTGTTTTTTATATTTTTATATATATATATATATATATATATATAATATATATATATATATATATATATATATATATATATATATATATATACACTGTCTTAAGTATGCCGACTTCTGTCAGAGCAAAGTATTGTATGCGTTTCCTCTTTGTAGATTTTGACAGAGCGTCCCAGGGCCTCCTTCATTCCATGTTGATGTAAACGAGTAATGTTGATGTGTGAGAGAGATGAGTCATTATCAGGTTTGCTGTAACTAGAGGCGGCCTGAGGTCACAATTACATATGTGCTGTTTTTAAACTTGTGATTAAAGCGTTGCAGACATTGTGCGCCTCTGTTGCCAGCAGCTTTTTTTATGCTGCTGTGTCAGAGTCACAGGCACCACACCTGTGTTTTGACACCTGCACGTGCGTATAACTGTATGTAAAGTGTAATGTGGGTGAGATGCATGTGTGGCGCATACTGTTTGTAACGGTAATCCCAGACTCTCTGTGTGGAACCCCCCCCCCCCCCCATATGGCCCTGCTGTCTCTGTCTGAGAGGAGCTGTGTCTTTGTCTCGGCGTGAGGGGTGGGCGCCCTGTGTGTCTGGGTGGAGCTGGGGGCGGGCTGAAGGATAATTGGAGGTCATTGTTTCGCCAGCCCCCTCGTTGACCCATGTAGGTCAGGGGCCGGAGTTGCAGATCAATCAAAGCGTATATGTGCGCCTCTGGGCTGTGAGGCCATTTCAGTGCATTCAAGCAGGTGTGACTGACGAGATGGTTTGCAACAAGCTTGGCGTTACGCCGCACGCGTTCGTCTTTCAAATCTGATGTTTATTAAGAGATGAACGCACACTCTCGCTGACGCCACCCTTGTTCCGGTACAAAATAAATGCCATACATGCTTCGTTTTGAAACTTGGTGTAGGATCTGTGCATTCTTTACTAGACTCTGGTAAACTAGCTTTCACTGAGAGGAGGAAAAGGACTAATGTATATATTCACCTTTTTAACATAAAGACACTGATACTCTCGCTAAGCTGGGTTATATTGATTGCAATGCCAATAAATGTCCATTTGAACCCTGAGCTGGTGCTAATCATTGATTTTCCATGTAGAGAATCATTATGTAACTGTTGTGATGTTGCATATTAAATATAACCCCCTTTTTCTCTACCTTCTCTCCAGGCCCGCCCGCCCCTACCTCTCTGTTTCAGCCTCCGCGGCGTCCCGGCCTCGGCACGGTGGGGAAACCCATCCGGCTCCTTGCCAACCACTTTCAGGTGCAGATTCCCAAGATTGATGTCTATCACTATGATATCGACATCAAGCCTGAGAAACGGCCTCGGAGGGTCAACAGGTAAAACCTCAGATAGTTTTTAGCAGTAATTATTTTTCATGTATCTTAGGTATTTATGACTTTGAAATGCCAGTTGTATCTGTAGCCAAGATAACCACATACTGCCCAAGGAGAAACTTGTCTCTGAGGTTTTAGATTTTAGTAAGAGCAGAAAAGAGAAGCATTTACTATATTGCAGTATGAAACTGTATCCCTATTTGTGTTTACATGGTCTCTAATATGTATGTTTGTGTGTGTGTGTGTGTGTGTGTGTGTGTGTGTGTGTGTGTGTGTGTGTGTGTGTGTGTGTGTGTGTGTGTGTGTGACCATCCTGTTGCCTCTGCCTTCCAGGGAGGTGGTAGACACCATGGTGCGGCACTTCAAGATGCAGATCTTTGGAGACCGACAGCCTGGCTACGATGGGAAGAGGAACATGTACACAGCACATCCACTGCCAATAGGGAGAGACAGGGTTGGTGTCTGAAACACTTCAACATATACACAGATTCATGTCTTTTAAAAACTGTGTGTTTTTCAACATCCGCCTGAAAAATGCCCAAGAATATCAAGACGTTTTTTTCATTCAGTTATGATTATGTGATTTGGTAAGTGTTTTTATAGCACACTTTTCTGAGGATATAATTTCTCAGCTATTGAAACTAGTCATTTTCAAATAGTCTGGCTGCTGCATTATGAGCAATGGATGCTTTAATTAGGGAAATTCGTGTCTGACCTCTAAATAATACATTTCTCTCTTGGAGCCTTTCTCTCTTTGACTCTGAACCTACAGAGACAACATCAGAATACTAATGTTAAGATACAGTAAATGGAAAAGTCAGTGGAGCTGTTCCTTTATGTGACATTTAGTTGTCTGTGTTTGGCCTTTGACCTCATCTCTGTAAATGAGAAATTCACCACCAGACAGAAAAAGTAAACATGATTTCAAAATACATTGTAGCAATAGTAACCAGAGCGAAGTGGAAGTGAAGCTTCCTTTTTAAAAAAAAAAAAATATCTTCATGTTTGGCAAAGGCAATAAATGTAACATTAAAAAATCATTCACATTTCTACAATAACGAGAATTACATCTCTTTCCTTCATTAAGAGAATTTGTTTTACACCTGTTGACTCGATGCGGATGCACTAATGAAATGTTTTAATGCTGCCTCATCTTTTGTCATTTCAAAGGCAAATTGATCCACCAGGGATTCTTAGGTGTTGCTGTCTTCTTTCAATTTACTTTGCTTTTGGGTTCTCATATCTTTCCGTCATCCTGTTCCTCACTCAATGTTCTCCTCACTTGTTTTTTTTGTTTGCCTCACTTCCTTTGTCCTTTTCCCCTCCTTCTCTGTCCTCGCCTCCCTGACACTCTCTCTCTCGCTCTCTCTCTACTCGTAGGTGGATCTGGAGGTGACCCTGCCTGGCGAGGGGAAGGATCAGACGTTCAAGGTGTCCTTGCAGTGGGTGTCCGTGGTCAGTCTTCAGATGCTGCTGGAAGCCCTGTCAGGCCACCTTAACGAGGTCCCCGAAGACTCTGTTCAGGCTCTGGATGTCATCACACGGCATCTGCCTTCCATGAGGTATCGCGATTCGTCCATCTGTGTCTTTTTAACTGACACATCAGCCACATTTTCTTAGACAGATTTATTGCTTTTCATCTTGAATTTGTCTGTATTACTTAATTTCCTGCTGTCACATGTCTCTCTGATCAAATCAAATCTAACTCTGCTATAGGTTTGTCTCTCCACAGTTCATTACAGTGCTATGGATATTTTTTCAGGGAATTGACTCACATCAGCTTTTGTCACATTAATGCAACAATTGAATTAATCTTCACATCATCTTACTTCAGCTCACACACCAAATTTACTTGACACTACTGCATTATGAGAAACTCTCATATATATCTTTTTAATATGGTATTAACCTGGTGTTTGTCTTTTTGTGTGTATGACTAAACTACTAGATGAGTTCTTGAAGAAAAAACAATACAAACATCTTCCCCAGACTTGATTTCATATGCATTTTATGCAGTTTTGCAAATGTATGGCATGCTTCAAGTGTCCAGTTACACCAAAATTATTCAGTTCACTTCATCAAAATATTTTTTACTGTAGGCTGTTGAACTCATATTTTATAGCATAAACTGGGGACATGAATGAATATTTTGCACCTGCCACTCCTGGAAAATAATGATGCTCTTATAAGCTGCAGTAAGGTTGTTTGAGTCCATGTTAATTTATCAGTTATGAAGTGGGATAGTGGCCATAGTCAATGTTGTTTTTCTGTAACACAAAAAAGATCTTAATTCCATGACGGCAGTCTTTTATAGAAATAAAATGGGGAAACTTTAGTGATACTATCTGATTTTAGAACTTGTGGTCTCTTAAGCAGAACGCTGGAATGACTCAGTCGATGATGTCAGTCATTGACCTTCTGCGTTTGTGCACACAGGTACACTCCAGTGGGGCGTTCGTTTTTCTCCCCTCCGGAGGGCTATTACCATCCTCTTGGTGGAGGTCGGGAGGTGTGGTTTGGTTTCCATCAGTCTGTCCGTCCTGCCATGTGGAACATGATGCTCAACATCGATGGTAAGACCTTCAGTGCTGTGGGGGGATTTTAACTTTGCTCTGAATCCATTCATAAAAACAATCACCTTGTGTGTGACTACACCTACTGTGTTCTCTCTCTGGTTGTTAGCTCATGTACGTTTTAACTAACTGATATGATGAGTTTTTTTGTGTCTAATGCCGCAGCCTCTGCCACAACTCAATACTCTGCTCAGTAAGATTTAATGTGTTTTCTATGTGCAAATAATGTCGTATCTCTTTTACCCCACAGTGTCAGCCACTGCTTTCTACCGTGCTCAGCCTGTGATAGAGTTCATGTGCGAGGTGCTCGATATCCAGAACATCAACGAACAGACCAAACCACTGACGGACTCGCAGCGTGTCAAATTCACCAAGGAAATAAGAGGTGGGCACTCGTTACCAGCACACACACACACTACACACAACTTGTATGACTCAGTGTGTATTCAGTTCACCACAGAGATTACATGTAGGTGTGAGCCTGCGAGGCACACGCATGTTTGTTTTTATGCAGTGTCAAAGAAGTAAAGAAACTGCACCCACTCCTGACACATACTCATGGCTGTATTTTCACTGCTTAATCTCCACCAGTGCTGAGGACTTGTTTCTTAACCTTGGGGAAGAAAGGATTAACAGAAACTAGAGAGTCTCACATCAGAAAATACGTCCATGAGATTCACAGAAGTGTTCACATTTAATTGAATGCAAAAACCACTGCTGTTTGAAGCATCTCTGGTCTCTTCTTGTCTTCATCTCTGCTATTGTTACTGCACAAAGAGCCACTAAAGTAACCTTGCAGGAGCTACTTGTATTTTTCAGAGGCCATATTTTCAACGATAGACACTAGTAAACTGTCTGTATGCTCCATATGGTTTGTTTAATTGAGTTATGACAAATGTCTGAAAGGAAACTGCAGAGAGCTGTAAAAACCCCTCTACACAACTGGCTGCCCTGTCAGCATTTATCTTTACCATGGCCTGAAAATGCCTGCAGAGGAACAGAGGAGTACAACTGCAACCAGCTAGATTCAAGAAAAGATATCAAAGTATTTGAAATTGCAGATGGTGAGAGATGGGTCCTGCACATTTTCATCATTTTGTAACGTTTTCTTGTGTCTTTCGAGCAGGCTTGAAAGTTGAGGTCACACATTGTGGTCAGATGAAGAGGAAGTATCGTGTGTGTAATGTCACTCGCCGACCTGCCAGCCACCAAACGTAAGTACCATTCTTGCACTCCAGGCCAGTGTTGTATGTGTAGGTAAAAGTCATAAGATTGTGAAGGATATCAAATCTATTCACAAGTCATGGTCATGTTTTTTCCTTTTTTGTGTTATTTTACACTCTCATACGGAGTCCATGTTCCATTTATTCACAGGTTCCCCTTACAGCTTGAGAACGGCCAAGCCATGGAGTGCACAGTAGCTCAGTATTTCAAGCAGAAGTACAACCTGCAGCTCAAGTATCCACATTTACCTTGTCTGCAAGTGGGGCAGGAACAGAAGCACACCTATCTTCCCCTGGAGGTGCGAAAGAGACTGTTTTCAGACGTTCTCCCTTTTGGTGATTTCCCGCTGTTGTTCCTTTCATCTGATTGATTATGTGTAATTGCTAAAAAGTTTCTTTTTTTTTTTTTTTTTTTTCCTGCTCTGTAGGTCTGTAACATTGTAGCAGGCCAGCGCTGTATCAAGAAACTGACAGACAACCAAACATCCACGATGATTAAAGCTACAGCTCGCTCAGCCCCTGACAGACAAGAGGAGATCAGCAGACTGGTGAGTGTCGTTTCCCTCTTGGGGTTGGAGCAAGAAAAGCAAGTAGATCAGCTAACGTCTAATTTAAGGAACTGTAGGTTTGAAACTTTATGAGCAACGTAGAAGAATATTCTGCTTTAATGGTTCATGTAAACTTTTATGTCCTCCTTCTCCTCCTCACCCTTTTTTTCCCCCCAGGTCAAAAGCAACAGCATGGTCGGGGGCCCAGACCCTTACCTGAAGGAGTTTGGCATTGTGGTGCACAATGACATGACAGAGGTGACAGGGCGTGTTCTCCCAGCGCCCATGCTGCAGTATGGGGGCCGGGTGAGTACAGACACAGGGAGGGACTGTGGCAGGGTGAGTACTGGGCAGGGGCTGCACTCTGGGGGCGCGAGTCTGACCGGGAACGCACGGGGGGGGGGGGCATCATGTAGTGAATGCTGGGTCATGGGGCAAGATCCAGGTTTAAAGGGGCTCCTTAATCAGAAAGATGAGATATTTATGAGCTAAATGATTTTTGATAATTGGATACAGTTTTATCGCAAATGAATTGAGCGGTGGATTTTTGAGCCACAGCTAATTAAACATTAATGCATATTCAGAATGGTTAAAAAGAGGCTGCTGTCTGAAGCAAGGTTTATGTTGCACTGTATTCCCATTACATGCAAGATTAACCTGAAGTTTGTTTGAAGCGATTAATTCAGGTGGTGACCAGATCTGGTATTCAATTTTAAAATATGCAGAACTGAAAGATCTGGAACTTGCCCTTTGTTATAATCCTTTGGTGCATTTCAGCAGTCTGTTCAGTGCGTGCATCTCCTTTTTAAAACACTCTTTCCCTTCACTGACACTGCTTGTAAACATGTAAATGATATTATGTTGCACGTAGACGAGGGCTTGGCTTTTCACTCGTCACATTCAGTAGTGTCAAAGTAGGTGGAGGAAATGAGACAAGGAGCTAGTTGCTGCAGACTGCTGAGATTCACCCTCTGAATCTCAAATCAGCCGATCCAGACTGTATGGTTCACACAGAAGAGAAGTGTAAACATTTTAGAGCAGACCTGTATGGACCTGAAAGGAAATCATTTGCATCCAGCTTGTCAACAGAAGACGTATCTGGGAAAATCTTTTATCCATTTTCCTGCAAAACTCTGACTCTTACATTAGTACGTTGTTATAAGATGTGAGCGGCTGCATTGAGATTCAAGGATTGTGTGTGTAAGGGGGGGAAAATGAATGTGTTGCCAACAGGAGGACGATAAGACTCAAAACCACCCAGCATCAAAGTAAAATGTGTCTGAAATATTCACTAAAGCTCGTGGAGTAAATCTGACTTTATCTCACATCTGAAAATCAAAAGGTTAATATAAATACTACAGGGGCTGGAATATAACTGTCCAATCAGATACAGCGTTTAATGATTCTGCTAAGACGAGATGAAACTTTTATGATCCCTGTGGGGAAATTGGTTCCCTCTTTGGCTGGCGCTCTGAACTTCACTGAAAATTGTTCCTCAGAATAAAAGAAGTTTCTTGCTTGAGCAGGAAAAAAAAAAAAAAAAAAAAAGAGCACTTATGCGCCACTGCCGAGATTAAATCCCACTATTGGCTGCCTGAACTATACGCTGGTTAATTTAAGATCCTATCACAACACTCCCTCTCTCCCTCTCAAAGACTTGGCCACTTGCCTGCTGGGATATCGAGTCTAATCGGCTTCCGGTGAAATACCCTTAAATGTAGACTGAGAACTTTTCCCATTTCTGTGATCACTTGGTATGAATGAAACACACACTCAGTCTTCATTTTGTTCAGTGGCATGCTGGTTGTTGATGTACATACAGTTGCATCAAAGTTTTCACTAAGAGATGAACGCTCCCTGATGAGACTATATGCACAGACTGCGATGGGAAAGGCTACAGTATGTTTGCTGTGTAACATGCACTGTGATGATATGTTTTATATTGCTGACGATCATTTATTAGGTAGTTTTGAATCCTGTACCTATGATCACGTTAAAGACTTTTGAGACAATCTTGTAATGAGATGGAGAAGCTCTTAACTTTTCTTGGCACACTCAAGTAGTTCACTGTGGTCACTTGTTTTGGAGAATGAAAGCTCTTAATGGCCTTTGGCAAATCTTGTTAACTTAACTGAAAGCCACTGCATTTTGAATTTGTATTCACAACCAAACCCGGACGTAGGAGCACTCACCTAATGATGTCTCTTTGAGTAGATGCAATCCACTTGTTCGCTTCGCCATAAAGCCATAAATCCATAAATCCCAGATATTTACATGCAATAAGGAAGTGATCCTTTCTCTTGTAAACAAGCCTCACAATGGATGTCTTGTGCAGAATATCAGACCTGTTTACTACATCTATACAATATTAGAAAAATCTGAAACTGGTACGAATATATCAAGTACCAGTGAGGACCCTTTCAGTGTGTTTACAAGACTTTGCTTGTGCACAGTCTAACAATGTACAGTGGGGCTGGGTGGGGTTTTAATACATTATGTTTGTTTGCAAATGGAAGGGAAATCAAAAGTGTGGGTTGGGCTGTAGTACCTTTTGTATTGGTTCATCCAACCGGGGGGTTGACTAAGAGAGTAGGGACTCTCTCCACAGAATAAAACAGTGGCCACGCCCAACCAGGGCGTGTGGGACATGAGAGGGAAGCAGTTCTACGCTGGCATCGAGATCAAGGTCTGGGCTGTGGCCTGCTTCGCCCCGCAGAAACAGTGTCGGGAAGACCTGCTCAAGTGAGTCATAGACCTTTGTCATATTATGTTGTTGAGACTTGTCTCAGAAATGTGTTTAACAACAAGAAGGGAAGGTGACAAAAATAAGGCAAATACAGTTGATGCACATAACAAACACACACACACACACACACACACACACACACACACACACACACACACACACCTTGTTGTGGGATGGCAGCATGTCGGTCCAGCCTGAAATATCTCACCTACTAATGTATACATGGCATGACATTTTAACACACACACTCATAGTTCCAAGGCACTGTATCTTAATGACTTTGTTGATCTCCTGACTTTTCCTCTGGTGCCACCAGCATGTTGACATTTGTGAATCAGAGTGAAATGTCTTGGCAGCTGTGGGATGGATTACAGTGGAATTTGTTGCAGACATTTATTATCACAAAAAACCCTCACAATTAATGACATTCCCATCAGACGGTTGCTCTACCGCACTTTTTTTTTTTTTTTTTTTAATGTTACTTTGCATGTCAGCAAATGTTAAGATGCTAAAATACCGAATTTAACGACGAGAAAAGAAAAATGTTTAACTTCACATTTAATTAGTGGAATAATACAAGAATGGAGGAGGCACAGGACTTTAACCATTTCTGTATTTACCAAGACAGCAGTACACAAATTGCTTTTCACTTTATTTATTTATTTTTTTACATCAACCTTTGGCCAATTATAACATTTACATCACCCCAATTGCTAAATATCAGAAACACATTTTAACTCTTAATGTTGTAATAATAAAATGTTCTAATAATGTTAGAGCCTCTCTAGGTGATGGTGTAGCCGTTGACTTATTATACTCTGCAAATACAATGATCTTGCATATATTTAATAAATCTACATGTACCTGCTGTTTTGAATTTTTTAAGATGGTCTCTGCTTATGCTCACACTGCTGATACACTGCTGACTTCTAATGAGCTTTTAATGCTTGTCACTAGGAGCTTCACTGACCAGCTGCGAAAGATCTCAAAGGATGCTGGGATGCCCATTCAAGGCCAGCCTTGTTTCTGTAAATACGCCCAAGGAGCTGACAGTGTGGAGCCCATGTTCAAACACCTCAAGATGTCTTATGTTGGTCTGCAGCTGATTGTGGTCATTCTGCCTGGAAAAACACCCGTCTATGGTAAGGAGCCGAAACTGAAGAGGGTCTCATGTGTAGGATGAGCTTCATTTTTTGACTCTACAGGTAATTACTTTTTCAGCTAAATTTCTGTGATATTGATCTTGGTCACTTCCGTCTTCATCCGCAGCTGAAGTGAAGCGGGTGGGCGACACCCTCCTCGGCATGGCCACCCAGTGCGTGCAGGTGAAGAACGTAGTGAAGACGTCCCCTCAGACCCTCTCCAACCTCTGCCTAAAGATCAACGCCAAGCTGGGAGGCATCAACAACGTCCTGGTGCCTCATCAGAGGTCAGCATGGACTTTGTACTTTCCTAGTTGCAGTCCAGATGGGAGTCTCGAATGCTTCTTGGGTTTGAATGTTGGAGATTTCTGAGATGCTTACTGAATATAAATAGTCCCCTGGAAATCATGTGGTAAAGAGCATTCTGAACTGAAGTATTAATCTGCATAATTTTCATATAAATTTTGCAGTTCCTGGCATTTACTCAGTCTGGTGTTTCTCTTCTCAGAATCTTGAGGAGTAAATATTTGGTCGGCATTTAACTTTTGTATAATGATATTTGGATCTTTTTGTCCTCAGTTTTCTTCCTAGTCACGCTGGTTTTGGTTGACACATTGCACCACAGCACTGTAAATCATATTCTCACTCAAAGTCTCTTTTGTGTGCGTCCTGTTCTCGGTCACAGGCCCTCTGTGTTCCAGCAGCCGGTCATCTTCTTAGGTGCTGATGTGACACATCCTCCAGCAGGTGATGGGAAGAAGCCGTCCATCGCGGCTGTGGTGGGCAGCATGGACGGCCACCCCAGCAGATACTGCGCGACAGTGCGTGTCCAGACGTCGCGACAAGACATGTCGCAGGTAACGTCTCGGCAGGACATGTCCCAGGTAACTTCACGCTGCTTGTACTTAATAGTGAGAGTGA
This sequence comes from Seriola aureovittata, assembly GCF_021018895.1. Classification (NCBI taxonomy): domain Eukaryota; kingdom Metazoa; phylum Chordata; class Actinopteri; order Carangiformes; family Carangidae; genus Seriola; species Seriola aureovittata. The sequence continues at coordinate 8,356,768 of NC_079379.1, forward strand.
GCTGAAACAGTCAAAGGGTTTACTGACTAGGTTATTGACAGAAAATATTCATATTCTGATAATTTGATGAAATTTCAAGCAAAAGTACCCAGTTCCAGCTACACAAATATGAGGATTTGAGACTTTTCATTATCATATATGATCATAAATTCAATATCTTTTGACCTAAAAATGACATTTGGATTTTCATTCTGTCTAGAAGATGATCATTTGTATTAATTCCTAAAATCTGTCAATTGAGTTTGAATCACTTTGGCATGTTCCAGCCTGCCGCTCACTGCTACCTTATTTATATCAATTTTAAGTATTTTCTTTAATCATGTCAGTTTTAAACTCAGTTTTATGGACACATCTCTTCCATCAAAGTCTGATGGATCCATAAACTGCAGTTTACTGTGTTTTTTTTTTTTTTTTTTTTTTTTTTTTTTTTTGTGAACCTCCCCCTTCCCCCTTTTCTTTCTTCCATTCTGAGTCTAAATCAGATGTTATTGTCTCTCCAGGAGCAGCTCTTCAGCCAGGAGGTCATCCAAGACTTGACCAACATGGTGCGGGAGCTGCTCATCCAGTTCTACAAGTCCACGCGCTTCAAGCCCACACGCATCATCTACTACCGTGGCGGCGTGTCTGAGGGACAGATGAAACAGGTGAGAGATTGGCAGTATGTAGCAGGAGTTTTAACACATATTTTTATACTTGTCTGAAGTATATTATATTTTTGGCATTTTGGTGTCCAAGTCACTAAGTGTGAGTCATTATGCATAGGTTACCTTTCAAGTGTATGCATGTTTTTGTGTATTTTCAGGTGGCGTGGCCAGAGCTCATAGCCATCCGCAAGGCATGTATCAGTCTGGAGGAGGATTACAGGCCGGGCATTACCTACATCGTGGTCCAGAAACGTCACCACACTCGTCTCTTCTGCTCTGACAAAGCTGAGCGGGTCAGTGGGAGTTCACTCTGCCATGGCGTGTTCATGTTATGATTTTCTACTGTACAACTATATGTATGAACTGTCATGTCACTGATTGCCCACTACAGGTTGGGAAGAGCGGTAATGTCCCAGCCGGCACCACAGTGGACAGTACCATCACACACCCGTCCGAGTTCGACTTCTACCTGTGCAGCCATGCTGGGATTCAGGTGAGAGATACGCTACATAAAATGGCTCAACTTGATAAGAATTCAAATGCAACTTTGAATTATTTCAAAGCTGATAAAGAGATGTGGAGACCTGGAGAGAGCTGGAAATGTTGCAGGGATTTTGCACAATAAAATAAAATTATGGTTAAAGGCCATTATTTCAGTGGAAATTGTCTTCAGGGCTACGGCAATTTTGCTCTGTGGTTACCACAGTAATGATGCTTAATAACAATAAACGGCGTGATTGAGATGCTTCTTTGACCCATCAGATGGTTTGGCTGTTATCTAAAGTGATACACTACCCACAGATCTTTTCATAAAACATTTCTCCCTTTTTAAATTTAAATGTAAAAGATGGCTGTAAAAAAGCAAAAACAAAAGAGGGTTACACTTGCAGTGATTTGTAACGATACAGCACATGACTCCTGATCAGGAGAACTCCTCAGTTCACTCACTGACAAGCCTGATCTGAACATTTCAGTGTTTTTTTTTGTTTTTTTTTGGTGTCACCAGGTAAACGTAGGCCACCTCATCACACTGCGTTTCATGAAATCATCAGGACACTATTGACATGTAACTTATTATGTCGTCGCCCCCCCCCCCCCCCCCTCAGGGAACCAGTCGTCCCTCCCACTATCACGTCCTGTGGGATGACAACTGTTTCACGGCCGATGAACTGCAGCTCCTCACCTACCAGCTGTGCCACACCTACGTCCGCTGCACTCGCTCCGTCTCCATCCCAGCACCAGCCTACTACGCCAGGCTAGTGGCTTTCCGAGCCCGCTACCACCTGGTGGACAAAGACCATGACAGGTAAGGGATTCCTGGATAGTTGTGGTTCAGGAGAGCTCATATCTGAAGTGTATTAAAACTAGAATAGTAATCCATCTGTGTGACACTATTTGAAAGGCTGCTTAGAGGAATGATGCATCGAGAGGCATTTGTATCTTTGCTTGTTTTTTCAGTAATGTGTCATCAGACAGTGTATACACATCTCAGTTTTTAAGTCCGTCAATCAGGACCCTCCTGGAGCTGGTGAATGTTATGACGTCAACCACTTAGTTTTCACCTCTCTACTGTTCATTTCCTGCCTTTTTGTGATGTGATATCATTCGTGATGGAGTAGGGGGAGTAATCGCTGCCTTTCTCTATATTCCAGCGCTGAAGGCAGCCATGTGTCGGGCCAGAGTAACGGCCGGGACCCCCAGGCGTTGGCCAAGGCAGTTCAGATCCACTATGACACCCAGCACACCATGTACTTCGCCTGAACTAGCGAACACGTCAGCCAGTCCATCCGCGGATTCCCCTTCTATTTTTTTTTTCTGTCCTTTTTTTTGCCAGTCTCTCTCTTCTCCCATTTCTCTCTCTCTCCTTGTAGTCTGTCTCTTTCTCTTCACACTCACTCTACATTTTCTGAATCTGCACCAAAGCAGCTCTTGGACAGGAGAATCTGCTGTGTCTTGATGTCCAGCAGTTTCTGTTTTATGGAACAATCTCCAACCAGCGTTCCCAATTGAGCTGCCTTTCTAACCAGCAATCCAGCACTGTGAACCCCGAGGGTTCCCAGTGCACAAAAGGAAAAAAAACGAAAAAACAAAAACAAACCATACACACACATACTATAAGTTGAGCCATTATTTTTTAGTTTGTTTTTGTTTTTTCTATTTGAATGTCTGCACTCTTGTGTTTGTAAAATACACTGAGCAAGGGAGTGGATTGACACAATCTGTCAGCACAGCTCTTCAGCTCTCCCAGCTAAGCAGGACTCTTATCTACTTTTACCTCAAAGCCCCTTTGGGCGAAATCTGTCACAAGGTCTTGGGTTTATTGGGTAGTGGGGAGGGAACTCTACATGAAAAGAGATGGAGGGGAGTTGACCTTTTGAGAATGATATATATATTTTTTCCTTTTTATGAGCGTGTGTTTTAACTTTTTCTCCTTTACAGTCTTTTACAAGCGAGGTGACCAGGGTGTCCATGCCCATTTATTACTTTCCTCCCATTTTAACAAAGAATACGCAAGTCTGTGTGTGTGCATGTGTGTTTGTGTGCGTGTGTGTGTGCGTGTGCGTGCATCTCTGTATATACATGTACTGCTGTATGAGTGTGTGTTTGTGTGTTCACGTGTTTCATGGCAGGCCACTGAATTGTAAAGGGAAATCAAGGAGATAACTGCTGTAAATGCCTCAGATTTGTTTTTATATTCACACATACAGTACAAATAAGCATATATTTACATCTATAGAGCAACTTTGAGACATATGACTTAAACTGGCCTCATAGAGGCTGGTGGTGGGTATTTGTAGCAGTCCTGGGTCACTTATTAATTGAAATGCTTTGAGTTACATTTTGAACGTCTGTGCATCAGTACAAGATGTGTGGGATTTGCACCTTTGGGAGCCAGCTGCTCCTTCTTGTGCCTCCAAAACATCATTTTGAATCCCAGGAAAAATAAGTGGCTTCATCCATTTCAAGTAGTAAGTGAAGCCAGGTCTGATGTGTAGCAGTAGTAACTGTGGTCTGGCCTGTGACTGGCTCAGTATTGGGACCTGTTGATGGCTGAAGGCATTAGACACAGAGTATGGTCTTATCAGCCTTGCTTTCTGTGTGGAAAAAGCAGGATCTTATTTTTCCTTGGACCTGATTATCCGAAAGATTATATGATGACGACACAGCTGGACGTTGCGTTTTTATTTGAGTTTTGTAGTTTCAAGGGCCGGAAACCAACGTAGTTTTTTGAGGTCTCCTTTGCTAATACTGGCCAACTCATTGCACTGACCCGGGACGCTAGGCAAGCAACAGAGGGCACTCTCAATCTCTCTTACCTTTATGCATTTATACATATGAATCAACAAAGCAGATTTGTAAAAGTTTAATATAAGATGTTTTGTGGTTATCTTAAAAACTGTTGTTTTAGAATTAGTAGTTTACCATTGATGTTGTTGTTGTTATTGTTGTTGTCAATGTTGTTACTATTGTGATGAAATTTTAAGGATGGCAGCAAAGCCAGTTATATAGTTACTAGTGCGACTTCAGGAATAGACTTCGGTTGTTGAGCTGCAGGTTAAGGAGTAGAGCTTTGGGTTGGAAACATTTTTTGTAGCATACTGGCTTATGGTGAGAAGAAGTAGGCCCCAGGATGGATGAATTCATGCTTCCTCTGTAGGTTCTGATGTGAGTAAAGGTTAGCGGCAGATTTAAGGTGTTGTGTAGCACTCCAACTGGTTAGACAGATCTGCCGCGGTGTTCGTCACTCAGCTGATATCGGTTGGTTTTGATCAGATAGTTGGAGACAATCAGGGATTGTAATTGGAATGAACCTAGATTAAGCGATTTGTTAAACGGTTTGTGATAGGCAATGAGTTGAATTTTTAGACTTTTTAAAAATGGTTTCTATTACTCTGTGTGTATTTGAAGTATACCCATCTTAAAGTCTCTACTATTTAACAGTGTTTTTTTCCTATTTTTATGCATTTTTAACACTGGATTAAATGAATTGACAATAAGCATAAGCACTGCCCTTGGACCCCCTGTACAAACACTCAGCAAACTGTTGCCAGAGGGAAAAAGATAGTGATGTGACGTGGTGACAGTTGCACAAGTGGTGCCCCCTGGTGTTGCGATTGGATAAAGATGCAGAACAGAGATTTTGGAGAAATAGTCGGCGTGCACGCCTCATCAGGGGGGGACAGCTCAGTGAAAACCCTTTTGTAATAAACCACCCGTAAAGCAGCAGGTTTACTATGAATGAGTTTGAGCACCTGCCTGTTGAAGACGTGGGCGCTGGCATCGACCGAGAGCAGAGAAGCAGCAAATGAGGAGGACAAGTGGAGGGTGGTGGGGAATAGGGAGGGTGTTGTCCAGGCATTGCATGCAATAAGTTTTACTCTGTTTAAAAGGGGCAGATCAGTTTCTCAAACATGCACTAGTTTTACCAAGCCAAGCGGGCTGTGATTGAATATTCATCTGGCATCTCTAATAGGGAATGATTTGATGTTTTAAATCACATGATTTGATCATTGAACTCCAATCAGATAAATGATCACTCCCTGTTTGTAACATGACATTGCAAAGCAATATAAACCCAGTTCTAGTTTTCAAATGTGGAAAAACAAAGCTATAATTCTACTCATTGTGGTTGTTGGTCTACTCTCGCTATTGTGTCTCTGTACTTTTATTTTTTTAATTTTCTGTTTATTTCATTTGCTTGTATCAATCAGTGGGAATGTGCATTTGGTGGAATAGTTATGTAGGCTTTAGACAATTTTCTTTTAAAGTAACAAAATTTAGACTTTGCTCGCCTGCATGCCAGAGTATTGTCCTTTTTTTTTAAAAAAAAAAAGAAAAAAAACCTTTTTGGAATCATATTTATTATGAGAAAGAAAAAAATATAAATGCTTTTTTTTTTTTTGGGTAAATGTTTATCAACTTAGTGGGACTGTTTTAGGCTAGCAATATTTGTCCAGTCTCTCTAAGGTGTATTTTAAAGATTCCTACACAAACGTCAGTAATTTGGGAGGTACAAGCTGTTTTCTGAGGTGAGGGGGGGGCCGGTTCTTTGCGTCGTGTTCAAATTCAAACGAGGTACTTTCTTCAAACCTGGACCCGTTAAAGACCGAAACCCCTCTCCTCTTTGCCAGGTTACCGTAGCGAGCATCCATTTTTGTCTCCTCGTTCCTGGAATGTACCTGTGGCCACACCTTTTGATGGGGGTGGGGTGGGGGGGGCTCTCCTGTCTCCATGGCAACTCTGCTGACCCCTCACAAATGCACTTCCTCTTTGTGAAGGGGTCTCCGTGGCATCAGCGGAGCAGGATTACCTCTTTTTAACCTTTTTAAAAAAAATAAATAAAAAAATCGGTAATTCTTTCTGTGCCCCGATAGAAAGAGAGCATGAATTATTTTTTAAATTCCTCTCACTTTGATATATTGTTATATCTTAACAGATTTGTAATTTGACATTGTGTATTGTGTATTTTAATTTTGTTTTATTTTCCCTTTTTGGTTCCTTTTTGGGGGTTTGTTACAGCTCTGCTCTGTTTCTTTTTTTTCTGCTAGTGGTCTCTGAAGCTGTGTGTGATTGTCTAATAGCAATAGAACCGTAGAATTGGAACATTCCAATTCCGTGAATGGAACGTTCCAATCCTGTGAATGAACGGAACCCTTTCTGACCAGTTGTGAGAGGGCGGGGCATGTTCTAGCTCCACCCACCCACCCCACCAGCAAAGGGCCATTCACTCACTGTTATTGCTATTATGTGACATGTTCAAATAAATCTTTTTTTTTTTTCTTTTTTTTTTTTTTTTTTTTTAGCCTGCAGGGAATTCTTGTGTTAATGTGCAAAGTAATAAATTGGTATTTTATGCCTATAACACGGTGTGTGCGTGTGTGTTCTCATCATTGATGACAGATGGCACGTTGTACTACTGAAGATGGTCTCTTACTGGACGTCCTCTATGGAGCTAGCTGACCAATTAACACCGAGGTGTGTGTGTTTTGTCACTAGATGGCATTCTTTACCAAGGTAAATGGGATCACATGATTACTGAGAACAGTAAAACATGAATGATGTAACCATTTCCTGACCTTGATGGTCATCGCATGAAGTGATCACAGCACCTTAATGATGCTTTTTTTTTTTTTTTTTTCACAAGTTATTTTATTAGAGACTTGTTTTCCTATCGTGTTAAAACTATTTTAAGTGGTCATGTGCACATCCACCAAACCTCAGGTGCTGGATACAGAAAGATCCATGATACCTGCACACACCACAGCTCCCTTTTTATTATCACTGCTTCAACCAGCAGGTCCTCTTCAGGCAACTATGTACAAAAAATTATGTAGTATAAATATTAAGTTTCACATTCAAGTCTTGGGATAGTTAACAGTTGCCAGACACAAAATCTTTCACTCAACTTTTTTCTGAGAACTTCAGAAATGATGGTGTGGTTGCTGTGATGGCAATGCCTCCTCCTTCTGATGCCTCAGGTAAAAGAGTTCATGCAGTCAGCAGGTATGACCTCTCTGGACTAAAACACATTTGCCATAAATTCTGTATTTTTGGGTGTAAAATGTTATCAAAAAACACCAAACCTCATTTCCCCCCTTATGTGGTGATATTATGACATACATAAGTTGTTTTATTGGGAATCTAAACTATTTATTAAAATGCATAGAAGGCTGAAAGATAGTGCAAGATAAAGTGTAATTTCACTACAATCCTTTTCTGCACTTGTGCTCCTACACACACACACACACACACACACACACATCTGTCTATCCTATTCACACAGGATGGCCATCATTGGTATGTGTCGCCTTCCTCTGCCTCCCTTTGTGTATCATCTCCTCTCTCGTTTCCTGTGTCCCGGCTGGTTGTCATGACCACCGTTACCAAGGAGAGTGGAGGCTACAGAAGAAAGGGAAACCTGAACCACAGATCTTGATGCCGCGATATTTAATTCATCGGCACAATGGAACACCAAGGTTCAGTGTGATGCAGATTGAGTGAGAGCGGTCTTGGGTAGAAGGGAAATTTCTGAATTGGAGACAGAGCTGCTGTCACATCCTTCTGTTACAGAAAGTATTTTTTTTTTTCTCCTCTAGCTGTTTACTTAACAATATATTGACAATAACTATAATAAATGACCTCATATTTCAAACCATTTATGTTTCGGCCACAATTTTGCCACACTTCATTTTAATGAAATAATTAAGATTAAACACAAAAAGCAATGTTGAATAAAGTGTCAGAATTCTGGGTTGAAACCGTGTCATAATACAGAGGCGAGTGACTTTTTTTTACCTGTAACCTGTGTGTTTCTCTTGTGGCTTTTCAGCATTTCAGCCTCATTGTTAGAGGAACCGTGAGCCCGCTTTGTAAAGCTGTTTCTCCCTCTCAATGCCGTTTCAGACAAAAAGGGCAAATGGAAGCTAATTTTTGTGAAAGCTCCTTTAAAATACATGAGTTTGTGCGGTATGAAGCAACACAAATGTGTGTAATCCCCATTGTAGAGGCCTCCCCCATGTTGTCTTTGTTAAGTGATCCACCTACAGACACTGCTCCATCCATCCCTCCCTCCTTTTGTTGTCTCACCCTCTTTTGCCCTCTCCCTCCCTCCCTCCCTCCCTCCCTCCCTCCCGCCCGCATCACTGGGTGTTCTTTTTTTTTTTTTTTTCCTGGGGTTCAGTGTTGCTTTCGTAGGTTTGACTGTCAACAGCAGGACTAAAGATGAACTGATGCTCTATTTACCCAGAAGTCTCACTTTGTGGCCCTGATTTGTTATTAATGCTCTTGCTGGAACCGGATTGACCCATTTGGGCTGCGTAAATACCAAAGGAAGCGGCTGGGGGGAGGGTGAAGCCGAGCGGCAGCTGAAGTCTGAAGTGGCCTTGTCAAGGCTTGGACCCCGGCGCATTCATTGTCAACAAGGAGACTCTTAAGCTGGAAACAGCAGCAGTGTCTGATGAGGTGTGCTGCCTGTTTCCCTCTGGAAAAATGCTTTTTTTTTTAAAAATTACATAACACAGATAAAAAAGCTGCTCAAATAAGTGACTGGAAGAACCTCTTTTACAGCTGATTGTTCCTCTTCAGCGGATATTTGTTGTGTGAGGACAAAACACTGGATTTACGTCGACTAAGAGGTAAAAAGCTACGCCAATTTTTATTCTGTGTAAGCGAGCATCATTATTTTCACCCTTGCTGTGACAGGATACACTCATAGCGGCATCAGTGGCCTTGAATCCAAGTATCAGGTTATATCAGCCTGATCCATCTCGGTAAGGCTACACCAAGCCAGCACCAAGCCAGCAGAGTGACACTGAAATACAGTGCAGCTCAACAATCGGCCTCCTGGGTTTGAACCACAGTCGAAGGCAAAGAACCACATCCATGCACAAGAAACCAGCCTGGCTGAGATCCATTTCATCCACACGTCCTGGACTGTGAAGCCTGATTGATCCTGCCACAGGTGGCTGCACAGCTATCGGCTACTCAATAATGCATTGACTCAAGCTCAGGAGTGAAAAGGAAGGGGAAAGTGTGCGAGCCTCTGATGCTCTCAATAGGCGGATGACTGTCAAGAGAAAGCAGGCGATTACATCTGCATAACCCAGTGACTTCAGGACACGTGGAGGTGAAAACAGTGAACCGATGTTGAAGAGGAAAAGAAAAATGGCTGCTGACAAACTGACACTGGGGCGAGGACCATAAGAAGCTTGGCCAAGCCAGACAACAGAAAGACTAGTAAACCAAAGCAGCGGACTTTGAAGACCAAAAGAAGGACAAGAACAAAATAGGATCTCGCCAAAGAGACAACTCTAGTAGTTCAAGATTGGTAATCACTCAGTAGAAGCAGTGAGTCTAAAGAAGTGTTGTCATCATGGTGAACACTGGCATGCAGCTGATCAGCTTCACCTGCGCGGTGACCGGCTGGATCATGGCGATCGCCGTCACGGCCTTGCCTCAGTGGAAGGTCTCGGCCTTCATTGGCAGCAACATCCTGACCTCAGAGATCAAGTGGGAAGGCATCTGGATGAACTGCATCTACCAGACCACTGGTCACATGCAGTGCAAGACATACGACTCCATGCTGGCCTTGCCTCCAGACATCCAGGCGGCCCGGGCCCTCATGTGTTTGGCCATCTTCATGGGCTGGCTCTCCTGCACCGTGTCCTGCTGCGGCATGAAGTGCACCACCTGCGCTGGGGACGACCGCCGGGCCAAGGCCGGTATCGCGCTCTCAGGTGGGGTTCTCTTCATTCTCACGGGCCTGTGCATTTTGATTCCCGTTTCCTGGACTGCCAACACCGTCGTCCAGGATTTCTACAACCCCAACGTGCCCCTGATGCACAAACGAGAGCTGGGTCAGGCGATTTATCTGGGCTGGGCATCTGCGGTTATTCTTATGATCAGCGGGGCTGTCTTGAGCAGCACCTGCCCCCTCATGGAGAGGAGTGGCAGATATCGCAGGGGTTACATAGGTCGTAGCTTTGCTAATTCACCCGCTTCGGCACCAGACCCCCCAAAACCTATCACAACCAACAGTCTCCCATTGAAGGAGTACGTATAGGAGGGGGAGGAAGGAATACCAGCAGGTAGAGAGGAGGAAGTGGATGCTGTTAAAAACTGTGTAACTCTGGTTCTTTCCAGGTTTTAGGTAGGTGGATTTGAGATCTATATTTATTATATATATTCAACCTATATTTTTGCTTTGTTTGTACATCTCTTTGTAATGTGAAACTTGTTTTCAATATTTCAAAAGATTCATGTTTGTTTGAAATTTGACTTTCACTGTGATTTATATTAGTGCCTGAAGAAAGCCTTCTGCCTTTACTGTCAAATCAACAGCGTTCACAGAAACGTCTGAATGTGAAGACGGCTTTTATGATGGCTTGTGTCGTGAAGACTGCAGTGATATTCTTTGACAGTGTCATTACCTCTTGATATGACACATAAAGCCTTGACTGAGTGTGGACACATCAAAATCGTGAAATAAAATAAGTTTGGTAAAGTGTGCTTAACTAACTCCTGTCTGTTGGACCTGTCTTTCTCCTTATGTGTGCTGGATCGTTTTGTCATTAACAAGACAACAAAATGGAACAGTGATTTTCACCGATTCAACACCGAGTATCAAATGATGCCACAATGTCCTTTTGTGGACAGAGGTTTACTTAGATATGTGGAAATCCTCCTCTTTATCTTGTATTACATATTTGTACATACAGTCTGGTGAATGTAGATATGTCCCATCCACGAACAGTTTTTATCTGACCAGATAAGAATCCAGTCCTCACCCTAGCATCAAAAGCATCCATCCAATGTACACACATATGTTTAGTCAGTTTAGTTTCAGTGATGCTAGTTTAGTTTTTCTCATCCGGTTCTTCTCTTCCAGCCTCTTCATGGTCTGAGTTTCACTTATGTTACTTTGCAGTCTCTTCATTGGGACTCCATGAAGAAGGACACTTTGTAAAGTGTATCTGAAAGAAGACGGAGAAGTAGTTAATTCACCTAGAGATCTTCAGCACCATTTATTTAACGATGCCAGCTTCATCTAAAACAAACGTTCTGTAAAGTGACATTACAAAAACATGGGTTTGCCAAGTCAGGTGAAAGGTTTTCCATTTTTTTATTTTCTATTTTATGCATGTTGGCCCAGGAACCAAGTCCCTTTCGCAGTCATTATAATAGTTAGTGAAACTTAGTGAAAGTCATTTTTGCTTTTGTTTTACACTTTTAAAGAGTTTTCCCATTAAATCTCTAAAGGTAGCTTCACATGACTGCACATACATTTGCTTTGACCCACTATCTAAATTAATAAATGAAATATCTATCAAAACCAAAAAAGGCTGAGAAATGCATGATACATCATCAGTACCTGATTTACAGATTATAGAGGTTGACTGATTCAAATGGTCTCTAAAGGTGTAACCTAATGCTTCAAATTGTTTATCTTATAAAAATGAACCTGTCAAATATGATAATTATTAAAAAAAAAGGTACATTTTTTATCTGCACAAAACAATGTTGCAAAATACTTTGCAATAAAACAAGGATAAGACAATAATAACAAAAATGGTTAGAAAGTAAATACAACCTTAATTGAAAGAGTCAACATGAAATTATTAAGTTATTTCTGCACATCAACATTACACTGAAGTAATCAACATTGTACAGGGACGTTTTACCTGTGATGCAGTCTTCTGCACTGGGAGACTCCAAGGTTTTCCATCTCTTGGGAGCAGATTCCAAAAGGGAGAGATTGTCTGCTCTCAGCATCTGAAGCAGAGTTTTCCTCCTCAGAAATCTGAACTCACGAGTTGAAGAGAAAAAAAAAGACCCCGCACATATTGCAAACCAAAACTAACGCAAACCTAAAGATAAAGGATACTGTTGCCGATAGTGACGCTCGGCATCCTGCAGCCACTCCAGCATGTCAGCGATAGATGGGGTGGTGGCCGAGCGCTCAGTTACAGTGAGTACATCCAGGCTGTCTGTGTTTTGCTCGTACAGCTGGAGGACTGCAGAGACCTGGTTACTGATGGCATCTCGGGCAGACTGGAGAGAAGACCTGAAGGAAAGAGGTAGAGAGGGATGGATGGGTACATAGATAGTATATGTATCCTGTGCCTCAAAGTATAGTTTCAAACTATTGTTTAGCTGATATTGTGCAGCTCACATGTAACATATTCCCATTTACCAGTGGTGTGCCACTTGTTTTATTGTCTCATGCCAGTAGATGTGTGACAATAGATGCCAGGAGAACAGCAGCGAGATGCCAGTCAAAGTGGCATACCAATAAGAATCAATCACTATAACAAGAGTGGTACCCCATTGATGAACAATATGACAGTGAAAGTGGCATCTGTTAGTGACAGAGGAGTGACTCAGTTTATAAACCCCAAATAACAGCACCATTTCATAATCAGTGGTGGCATGTGACAACAAAAATCTGTATATGTTGGTGGGATGAGCGACATAATGTTTTTAAGTGCCATAAGCCAGTAACATGGCAACAGCATACCAATAATCAACAGTGATATACCACTCAGAAGGAAGTTTCAATCTCAGGGTCACTTGGAGTTGGGGGGTCAGTAAAGGCACATAGCTCATATTCGGACAGGCTGAGCTGGCTGTACATGGTTGCTGTTATGTGTGATTATATAGTAACCACATCAGACAGATGGCAAAAAAACATAGGTCGTGTCTGTAATGCGGTACATCTCAGGTAGACTGTAGACAGTCAGAGAGATGAGTCTGCACCTTGTACAACATGGTATTACAGTCATAATATAGGTTGCACTATTTGCCCAGTGACTTACATCTTCTCGTTGAGTTTGCCCAGTACGGTGTCCGTTGCTTGTAAGAGTTTGAAACGCAGCCGATCCTCCAGGTCAGGAAAGTCTCTGAGCGGTGTGTTGGAGATTTGGACGTTTGAAAGCGCTCTGGACTGCTCTGCCAAATTCCCGAGAGACTCCATCAGAGGGCTGCACTCGACCAACGCACTCTTCCATACTTTCTGATTGTTTTCCAAACTCTTGAAGCTTTTCCTCAGCGCTTGATGAAGTGATGCTACTGTGGGTTTGGACATTTCAGGTGACGGTTTTTATACATTAGTTTAGCCAAAAAGAAAGCTGCATTTGTACAATAAATTAATCCATGTATTTCAGTCTGTTTTCAACAGTTTTGGAGCAAAAGACTTCGTCGATACGATTTCTAAATCGTTTTGTTGTGTAAATATGTGGCTACTAAAACATCACATTTCCACCATGTTGCTTGAACACCATTTCCGTTCCCCTGATGTAAATACTGACGTTTGCTGCTATGATAGGTCAAGAACTATTTTACCGTGACGCTAGAAAACGCGCGTCCTAATTGGCTGATTCGCAGTGTTGGCTCCTCCCCGCGCGTAAATTTGAAAACGACTTTGTGAAGAAGGGAGAGACGAGGATCCGAGGGGAAAAAAAAAAAAACATAATCAGGTAATGAATTGTTTGTAAAATATGAATCACAATGACTGGAGAAAATACTTTGTTTAAGTCTTTGACATGTTGTTTGCGTGTGAATGAAACAATAAAATAAAGCAAGTCGGCCAAATTTCGGGGGGAAACTCGGGATGTTGCTAACGAACTAGCACTAACGGTTAGCTCGCTAACGTTAAGTTAGCTTCATTACCAGCCGGCCGCATGTCTGCAGTTTCTTTTTAAAAGGATAATAATGTAATCTGATGATATTAATGTTTCGAGTTGTCAAATGTGTTTGCACTGACCTCTTTCTCGCTGCATGTCCATGCAGACATGGCTCCCAGGAAAAGGACCACCAAACAACGGAAAAACAACCCTAAGTCGGCCAAGCTAGAAGCTTTCCTGGAGGATTTCGACAGCGAAGGTATATATCATAATATATATTTTTACTCGTGGTCGTGGCTATTACATTACTTTGTAATTAATACTAATGCATCATGACGGAGCATGTTATGGTTGTAGTTTGTCAATGTGGAGCCAATTTGGTTACTGGTTAGTATAATAATCTTGTTTTTGTAGTGAAAACCAGGGTTGGGCAACTGAAAGAGAAGATCAATCAGCTGCTGAAAGATGTTGACAACAGCTACAACATGGCACTAATTAAGCTTCCCAAGGCTGTCAGGCTGATGCCCTGGTTGGAGCATTGCAGTAAGTTGACACAGACACTCTGAAACCCAAACTACACTGATTCTATATACACTGTTCACACACTGAGTTTTGTAATTTCTGAATCCTATCAGGGTCTTGAAAAGTATTAAGAAGTCTGGACTTTATCTTTAATTTAAGTTGTTCTAAGGTCTTAAATTCTCCTTCAAAGGTCTTAAACATCTTTTCAACCCTGCCATTGACAGTAAAATTAGTTATGAAATATTTTTTCTATGTGATTTGAACAAAATCCAGTACTTTGTTCCAGACCTCTGACTTGTGTAAAATTCAAATGTATACCTGAAATTAGTTACTTTCTCATTGGTTAATTCATCCATCCACTTTATGCTGCTTATCCAGGTCCAGTTTATTTTAGACATGTTTATATAACTTGGAATTATTGTTTTCATTGATGTCTCATATTTTGGCAGGTATGACTGTGAAATAAGTATTAAATGGCATTCAATGTGGTATTAAACATGTCTTAAAAAGTCTTCCATTTAACTTGGTGAACCCTGTACACTATATTGTATGAGTTGCTTTTTGGCAGTAATATTTTACACATGCTTATTTTTTATTAATCACTATTGAAATATTTCTAAAAAATACGTACACAATACATATATCTGTAGTCGCAAATATTAGGCACATTTGCATGAAACGTATCATCTGCACTATAGCTGTGTATATTCTGTCAAATTAACAGCTAAATTGGTTTATTCTTTAGAGGAGTTATTTGTAAGTTTTGCTTTTGCTACATAGCCAACATTAGCATTTACAGCTGTTTACTTACCAGTCTAGAAGAAACATTGCAAGTTCAGCGTCAAACTTCCTTTACTCACCGAGAGCTGTCTCCAGTGGTGAAAAGCAACACCAGTGTTAACTCCAGTTTCTATCAACTCTCTTCTTCTACTGAAGTTAGCACGCTAACCGGCCAGCCCCAGGCCTTATCAGCCTGTCTTGTCACCTTCCCATTGCTACTCACTGTAGCCTCCAATCTCCCCTGAAGATGTCACGCTTCTCAGAGGCTGTATTACAACCTCTTGTATTATAAAGACAACAATGGCTGAAGCTCTTGCCAAGCCACAATCATCACCACCTATTCCTGGCAAGAAACCATGTTAGGTGGCAGAAGAATCTTACAAATAGCCCCTTTAACCAACATTAAATTTAAAAGCATTTACTGTTCTCTCTGTAGAGTCTGAGAAACCAAAGTCACCAGCAGTGGATGATGCAAAGGTGAGTCGATGATTTCTGTATCTCGTTCCATGTCTCATGATTCACAGTGTGACACAAGTTTCAGATTCTCTTTGGCATGTGCAGGCACAGCCTATGCTGTATTATACATTCATTCAGTCTTTGATTCTTATCTGTCTGTTAACAGAGAGAAGAGGAAGCTGCTATTGTTGAGAGCGTTGTGGCTGAGGATCACACTGTCCTTCTAAAATCAGTCAAGAAAAGTATGTGAAAACTTGTTTTCAAAACAATTCTAAAAACTGAAGTTCTATTGACAATTCTGTTGATGCTAATTTGTCCAGATTCTTTCAACCCAGTCAAGAATTTAGGGCCTGGAAAACAACTTATCCATTTATTTTGTCTCCAACTCGCAGCGTCAAAGAAAAAGGGTGGACCCAAATCCAGTTCAGACGATGAAAACACCCCAAGCACAACAAGAAAGGTAGTGGCTCGTTTTCGTTCAGTCACATGAGAGAGAAACAATACATTGCTGACTGTAGCCTCATTGATCGTAAATGTATCTGTGCTATTTGTGTGCAGTCCCTTTGTGTTAAAATGCTTGTTCTTAATTTAGGGGAAAACTACAAGAAAGCCCCCAACTACATCTAAAAGGGCAAAGGCGCTGTCAGTCAGTAAGCAGAGCACCTCCATCAGACGGTAAGAAAGTTTTTTTTTTCTCTTTCTTTCTTTGCTTTTTTAAACCCCTTTCTGAAATGTAGTTGTCCAATAATGTGATGTAATATTAACATGTCTCTGGATTCAGATCGTCCAGGAAGCCTTTGGTGACGCCTGCCAGGAGCATGCTGGATTCTTCTTTGATGATGGGACCCACTCCCCTCATCACCCCACGCTTTGACCCCAGGTAAGCATCACACTTACATCTGCACTGCAACAGTTTTTAATAAAATACTAGTATAAGTATTTAAAACTGAGGAAATTTCACCAACACATTTACTGTTATTTTCATAGAACACAATGGGCAAATAAATACCTAAACAATTGCATTAAATCTCAGGTTGATCTGTAAAGCACTAGCTCTTTTTATAAGTGGATCCTAGCATCTTTATATGAGCTTTATACATTAAATGGGCATTGGAGACTTGTTCTCACAACTAGCTATCTAATTGAAATGCTGTTGCTCTGGATCTTGTGTTTTCTTTTCTTTTCAAAATGTAAAACTTTACCCACAGTGAAGGATTCATGATACTCACCATGACCCTCTTTACCTCAGGCTTCCAAAGACCCCTGCTGTGAGAGTTCCCCGCCACAAAGAGAGGGTCTATAGCATTTCAGTCAACGGGTCTCCCATTGCAGCAGGAAATGAGGACATCGTCATCAACGTCCCCATCGGCAACGGGGAGGTGAGTCTACAGTTGGCTGGGCTCAGAGTTGTGGATCCTACAGGACATTATTTTATACAAGTAATGAATTGTGTTAACCAGGAATGTCAGCTAAGGACAGATTCTTATGAACATAACTAGAAGGAAGAAATGAAGACTGCTTTAAAATCAGATGTTTGAAGTTAGAATACAACAATTACTTTGCATATAAGTCTAAATTATTATTGCAAAATCTGTCTTTGAAATTAAATTTCATTGGGGCTAATTTACCAACACTTTGTCTTGTAATAATGTGTTGATCAGAGCATTCAGCTGTTGGCCAGTCAGATGGACTCCGTGGACCTGTCACTACTGGATGACACTGCCCTGAAGAGCATTCGGTTGCTGAAGGTACCGTGTATTGATCACCTCTGTAGTGTCACTGTGGAGTAAGAGCAGTTTATTTGTATTTGCCTTTTCCCCTCATCATATCGGTTTCTTTTTAATTACAGAATCGCCTAACAACACTGTGTGGAAAATCAGAGTGACCTAACCGTCTACTGCTCTGAGAAGAAAGGACATCGTGTTTACCAAATTATAAGACTTTTTTTTTTTTTTTTCTAGAAATTAGTTTAGGAAAAGTGGGGTTCATCTTATATACTTATATTTAACATCAGATATCCTTTTTGAATGGAGAGAGTACAAGTGTAACTACTGGCTTTTACAGAATGTCACAGGATGGGTTGTCTGTAGACTTAATGTTGCTTTTTTTCTGTTTTTATAGTGTCCTTCAGAGTTGATCAGCATTTTGTTGGCCCAGTTTAACCTGCAGGAATTTCTGAAATCTGGTGCAACTTCTGGTGCTTTTCTGTCGCTCCCCCCGCACCCCCTTCACAATAGCACCTGTAACCCCTCCTGAAAACAAGGGAAAAACCTTGTTAGGAAAAATCCCTGAGGAATTCTGCCTGTCTCATTTTAGTACTGTTAAAGTCTTTTGTCCCTATCGGCCAGTCAGACTTGTAACGTCAAGATTTTAGTTGCTCTACCTTTGCAAGTCTTGTAAGGTTTTTTCAAACTGAAACATTTCTTCTTCTACCATGCAAATACGATTTACTGTACATTCTTTGGTTCTTTTGTAAATACACTCTAATCATACTTTTTTTAAATGTTGCATTTTGTTACCGTTGAACTCTGGTCCTCCATGTTTCTATAAATCTGCTTGCATTTGCATTATTAGTGCAAATGCATGCTTCTTGTACATACTTGTATCTTTATGTCTGCAAAACTGATAAAGGATTTTGACTGCACCTCTAAGTTTGTTATTGTTATTTGAAATTAAAACCTGATGGTTCAATAAGGGCGTGGATGAGTAGCTCTAATACAAGAAATCCCATGTTGTCATTAGCAGAATTCACTAGACAAGACTTCTTTGTGTGGACAGCTCAAGCTTCAGCAAGCTGTACCTTTGTATGGTAACCAGTAGGTGGCAGCATTTAACTGTAGGATGTTTGGTTGTCTGTAATAGCTGCTTTGGTAGACAGTCGGTGCTTCTCCTAAGTATTCTCAGTTGACAAGAAAATCATTCTGTCTAGGCTAAAAATAAAAAGTGTAACTTCAGTTGTTGTTCTACTGTAAATGGAGAAAAATAGCTATGGAGATCTGTTGTAATAACATTTAATGCTTGTATTCTCATAGCAGACTATTTTAATGTAGTGCATGTGATTGAGTTTTATTACATCATATGGAAAGTTACAGGAGACAATGAAAATCACTGTTGTCATGCTCCACTGTTGAGATTTATTTATGATACCGGTGATAGACATGTGAATAAATTTGTCTCAAAGTATCCTAAAAATAGCTTTTGTTACCAGAGCTGTCCGCTTTTCTCTTGTGTGTAATTTTGCTCTATAGGTTAACAAACTTGCTTTTGCTTATGTAAGAACTTCCTCTTGTCCTTTCACGACTTTGTTTACACAGAGGGACATTAGTGAGCCACGTGACATGCTGTTGGCAGGAAGTGGCAGCCTTTCTCCACTCCTGGCACAGGAACCTGCTCTCTGACCTTCGGGGACATCATAACGCTGCCAATTAGAAGCTTGTTAAGCTTCGTTAGGCCTGATGAGCTCGTTAGGGTTTCCGCCTGGGATGGTGAACTGGGTCAGACCGGGCCTCACCTTGGGCCCAGACAGACAAGCATAACTCTTTGCTATTCCCACTGGATTCTCATGCATCATATGCTACCAAGCCACAGCATGGGAACTTTGTGCCCCCAGCTGAAACTGGGCCTGGTACCTTCCATCTGTATCCATCTTAAGCGCTTCATCATCTGCTGTCTCTCGCTGTGCAAACTGTTAGTTGCAGAGGTAAAAAACCAAACTCTGCATCCCTACAAACGACAGATGTTGTGGTCAGTGGTGCGTGCGGTTCAGCTCCCTCGTTAGCGGAGCACCGAGCCCTCGCGCACCTGCTCTACATATCATAGAATTTTCCTAGTTTTGCCTCTGAATGGATTGGATCCTTTCTTTCTTTTTTTTTATTCTCTAGGTGGGTGGAAAATTGCCATTTTGCACGGATGGCTTGGTTTTCAGTAAGCACGCAGGCAGTGGCGCAGTGACAGGTGCGGTATGGATGGGGCGGATTTTGAGGTCACAGAGCAACACTGCTACATAAATCATCCGCTGAGATGTTCAGGATGAGGGACTGGAACCGGAGATAGTGGGAGGGAGAGACACAGTACAGAGATGCTTTGTCACTCACCGACCAACTCTATATTATCATTATTGAGTGAAGTTTTTTATACTGTGTCTCTCAGCTCATTGTTATGGTTTTTTCAGCTCTAAATTTACAGTCTTGATTTATTCATTAAACCCATTTCCACAAAGGAAACTCTATTTAACAAAAAAGCTCTGAGGAACCAACTATGCTACCTGCTCACTACCAAATGACAGACAAACTCAGCAACTAGCTGGTGCATCACATTTAGCAGTTAAAGAGCCAGATATTTTTTCTCTGAAGCTGGTGGAGACCAAAACATAGGTCAAAGGAGAATGAACATTGTGCTCACATTTGTTGAGTTGCCAGAAACATGACTCCAAATAAAGGCTAATTTAGTCTCAGTGTTGGCTGGACGTATAATTAGCCAATTGTTGGTTAACATAATTATTTGGAAATAATATTCTGCTTTAAGTTGCCTTAGGGTTCCATGTATGATTTCTTTATCTGTCCTTTGTTCCACAGCAGAGCCCCAATCCCATCTATGAGCCCCTTAACCCGACTTTTTACCATCTTACCTCGCCCTCCTTCATATTCTCTCTCTCATTTTGCATCCCCCAAATTTGTTATCATTAACATGTGTCTGACACATAAATGTGGAATATTCCTCAACAAAGCCGTTCCCTCCCCAAACTGCTGGAGCCATTGGTTAATTGAGCCCCCAGACCTGGGGAAACTGCCAAATTTTCTGCCAAGACGAATGAACCTGGCAGAGGCATGTTCTTCTAGCGAAATTAATTCTCTGGTGCGTCGAGGCCTCCTAAAAATCTCATCCGTCAAGTGCTCCGCTAATCGATTTATTCATGGGCCCACACCTCCGTCTGCCACTGTCTCTCACTCAATTCATACTGAGTCAGCCAGGGGTTGAAACTCATCTTTTGCTAAGTTGGTTTGTCAGCACAAACCAAAAGAAAGTGCCACTGAATGCTTTGTTCTGTCTGCTTTGGTGATGGAGAGCTATGAGCACGCAAACTGATGGTAAAACGAAGTAGCAGAGGGGAGGAAGAGGTAAATGGGACTGAACTGCCCCCACATGATACATTCTGGGCATGTGTTCATCTGGTGGCCAGCAGGGTCCTGATGGCGTTTTGATGGGCAGCCCCTCTGTCGCTCAGACACCCCTGACGATGGGTGGGGAGGAGGGGAACATCTGCTGCTAACAAAAAAAAAAAAATCCAGTGGCAATTAGGTCCTGAAAATAACGGGCTGCTCTGAGGAGAGGCGGGAGGTTAATGCCATTTGCTGATTGCACAGAGACAAACTTTTGCTTGAGAAGCCCCTTGGTGGGTCTGAAATTCAGACATTTGTCTGCGAGAGACATGATAGTGTTTGTTTGCACTACGTACCTTTTCTTGATGAAGATATTCGCACATCCAAATGTCTTAGGTCCAGGTGCGTTGGAAAGTGTGCACTCGCTACCAAAAGAAATTACTGACATTAAAACTTATTGTGTGATTCAAGAAACTACTTACACATTTAAATGAAACGACTTGAATTGTGTTATTTCAGCTTTGTGCAGACAGTGCAGTGCAGATGGGAATCTCCTCACAGGAAAACCACTATGACCAAAAAGAAAGATTTTCTCTAGGAAGGAATTTAAATCAGTTGGTAAGTGTGAAGATTTTGTTTAAGATCTGTAGTTGAGTTGTATTTAACCTTTTGGCTGAAGTGTAAGAGATGACAGCAGTTGAAATGTTGGTCGATGCCCAAGCCTGAGAGCAAATGAAATGTCTGATGATGTCAGTTTGAATGAACTCGCTGAAAGTAGTTGAAGTAACAGCTGGAATAAAAGCTGAAAGCAGCTAAACTGTCAGCTGAAGTCTAAGAGACGAAAGCAACTGAAATGTCTTGACCATGAAAAAGATGGAAGCAGCTGAGCTGTCATTAGAAACTGCAGTGCAATGAGTGGTAGAAGAAGTTCAGTGTGCACCGTAAATAGTTGAAGTGTCAGCCAGTACAGTGTATGTAAGATGTGACGGCAGGTGAAGAGTAAAAGATGAAAGCAGTTTAGTTTCAGCAAAATACTCGTGTCATTTCTTTGTCTGTTGCTGCTGCACTGGACTCTGAGGAAAATGAAGGATTTAGAAAACTCACCTGTCTGCTGTTGACCAGTCCAATATTTTTTTATTTCAAAGCTTTGCATTCTTTACTGAGGTGTTTCAATGGATATTTTTTCAATGATTTGTGTTTTACTGGACATACACTCGTTTGGTTCAAGAAATGCTGTAGGTGATTGAAAGAGTAAGGAGTTTAACTGCACATCCTTGTTTTATAGTTCATTTGACATTGAGACTGAATCTTTGAAAGGCTGGCACTGTACCTATTTGTACCAACAATAAATGAATACAACTTTATTTTGTTAGCCATTTTCTTGCTATGAACAGTTTCAGACTCAAGGGCACCAACTTGTACTTTCCTAACAGGAGAAACCACAGTGTGCATACCCAGGGTTTTAATGTGGAAAGAATTAATAGTGAAGGCACTAACCTGAGCTTTGTGCTATTATTCATTTCTATGCTGAACCTGGCCTGGGCAGGTTGAAAACAAGCTTTTCTTATTTGGTTAGACAAATATGAGATACAAAAACCAGTAAGGGCGACAGAGCAGGGATAAAATAAAGTGAATTCTCACCCCATTCATTACCTCCATCAAAGAAAGAAAAGGAAAGTGACCATAAAATGAGCAGTGGACTAATGGCTGGGATTGCCTTTGAGAAATAATTAAAGCCTCTTTGCAATGCTCCCCAGCCTCCGGGAAAAATCCCCATCTTCTGTATGGTCTACAATTGATGTTTGGTTTACCAGCCCCTCTGTATAAAGCAGACCTTCAATAAACTATATCACCCTATTTGTGAGAGTAATACAGCCCACTGCGGTCCTCAATTAGGAATAAATGACACAGCAAATT
Source organism: Seriola aureovittata (assembly GCF_021018895.1). Classification (NCBI taxonomy): domain Eukaryota; kingdom Metazoa; phylum Chordata; class Actinopteri; order Carangiformes; family Carangidae; genus Seriola; species Seriola aureovittata. The sequence continues at coordinate 8,379,307 of NC_079379.1, forward strand.
GGAAAATTAGGAGGAGAGGGAAGGATAATTTGCTCCAAAACAGACTAAAACCAATTCATTAGGAGACTGGGAAGGAGACAAAGGGTCCATTTCTGTCCTCCAACAGTAAATCCTACTTTAAGTTCAGATGCCTTACTGTTCACCTTGTCACAGGCTGTTTGGAGGCTGATCTTATCACTTATTATGACTCGTATGTTATAAATATTATGTGGAATCACAGGTTGCACAAATGGATGATGTGTGAGGAAAAATGAAATCTCCCTTGTCACCGCCATATATTTTCCAATTAAACAAATTGTTAATCATAACAGAAGAAGATAACATCCGCCAATTAAATTTGAACAGCTCGCACTGTGTGTAGCATTTGAGATAATTCATGATTCTGTAAAAGACAAATCAAGGTTATCACAGTACAGTGATGACATGCAATGTGCTGCTCAGTGAACTACTATGATGTTGGTGACAGCTGAGACAGTATGGATGGCTGGTGGGTGAATGTCCTTCAACTGGATGACCTGGGTTACGAGACGGGCAGTGCTGCACTATCATATTATTGACAACTTTGAAGGCTCTGTAAATTACTACATTAGTAAATTTAATCATTTATAAGAGAGAGAGTTGAGTCATATCAGTGTGACATGAAGTACATGTTCTTTGACTTGTTCACTCTCTAAATGAATATGTCAGTCTTATGAAATGAGTTGTTAAACTTGTTAAGTTAGACAAAGAACCTTCTCAAATTCACTATGGCAGCAGTGAGCGTGATGTGCTATGTACCATTCTCATAATTGTGATGCTTCATAGAAAATAGTAAAGAGAAGTAAACAATCGATTGGTTTTTGATTTCACTGCCTGTGCATGTGTATAGCTAGCAGCTCGTAGCTGTTTGGATGGCAATGTCAGTGAGTTAATGAGTCAGTCCACCACTTTGTGTCCTGACTGAAACGTCTCAACATCTCCACGATTGTTTTCAAAATTTTACAAAGATTTTCATGGTCCCCAATAGATGATTTCTAATGCAAATTCCTTGATGTTTCCTGTAGTTTGGATACACATATGTGTCCAAACTGATACTGTATCTTGACAATTATTGAAAATTGGCCATGAAATTTGCTGCATATGCTTATGGTCCCTAGTGGATGACTTCTAATGACTGGTGGTCTACTGACTTTTCCTCTTGTGTCACCAGCAGATCAAAGTTTTTACTTATTCCATAAAATGTGTCAACGTCCACTTCACAGATTGGCGTAAAATTTGGTACAGACTTCTCCTAGCTTGAAATATTTGGTTCAAAGTGCCCTGAGATAACTTTTGTTGTGATTTGGTGCCATACGAATACATTGATTTGACTTCACAGTAAAATGTCTGGACAACCACAGGATGGATCGAATGAAATTTGGCACCGACATTCGTGATCCTCAGAGAAAGAACTGTAATAACTTGACTTTTCATTTAGCTACATGAGGTCAAGATCAGCAACAACATTCCCATCAGCCTCAGCTGTACTCGTGTTTGGTGCTCATTTAGCATGCTAACTATCCAAATAAAGACTGTGAGCATGGTAAACACTATACCTGCTAGCATCAGCATTGTGAGCAGGTTAGCATGCTGATATTACTATTTACCACAAAGCACGACTGTGCCTCATGGGTATGAACTTTTATGAACAGTTAGCATGGGTATAACCTTTCTAGTCTTGTTTTCTGGTAAGTGAATGGAGTTCTTGTGCACTCGTCAAAGAGTTTGTACAGGGAAGTGAGAAGTAAAAGAATAAAAAAAAATCCTTTATCTTCCAGCTACCCACCTTTTTACACCTAAGCTAAATTTCTGAGTTTGAAAGTAACTTCCAGGCTTGTGCGGTGTCTCAGACAGAGGGGAAACAAAAAGTCAAACTGACTTTTCTCATTGGTTTTTGGGGGGCACTTTCTGTTATTGTTTCAGGTTATATCTAAAAGTTGACATTTTCTCCAAGTGTCTCAACTGTCTCCCAGACCTTGATATTTCTGCTCAGCCATGGCTTTTGCTCTGTGGTATTCCTTCAACTGGTCCCTTATGTGTGGTTTTTATGGGATGTGCTTACAACCCATATGTCTCACCCATATAACCCATATGTTGTATAATATACAACGCTCTCCAAAGACACCTTTAAACTACCTGCTACCAAGATGGTCAGCTCTGTAGAAAACACCCTCACACACACACACACACGCACGCACGCACGCACGCACGCACGCACGCACGCACGCACACACACACACACACACACACACTGTTTTTGCTCACCACATCCAGACACGGTGTGGCGGCATCTCCTGTCCAGGTGTGTAGTTGTGATTCTGGACACAAAACAATGCAGTGATGAAGTTGGTGCCGATTATATTGGTGCTGTGAGACAGTGATTACACACACACACACACACACACACACACACACACACACACACACACACACACACACACACACACACACACACACACACACACACACACACACACTGTGGCTCTTGGATCATTTGAGAAACACCTGTCTCTCTTGGATTTGCAGCCGCAGACCTACATGATAAAATAAGCTGGGGGATCAATTTGTCTTCATTTCCAGCCTCTCTTTTTATTAGATGCAGTGGTGAGTGATATGATTAGGAGGGGTTTGCATCAGGAGCTGGAGCACAATGGGTCCTCCTCTTCCCCACTTCACACAACACACACACACATTAGAAATTTCAGCCCAGGAATCAATTGTGTGTCTTTACAGAAGAGAAGAAGATGTTGGTATTAATACTCCTTCACTAATCCCTAAATGTGCACTGAATTTTTCTATTAGGTTTTTGCTTTTGAATGGTCACGCTTGTTTTAATCACCGTTAGATATGGAACAAATGCCCCAGATAGTAATTTAAAGCGAGGCTTTAAAACCTAAACCTCAACATTCAGCAGGACCCATTGTTCTGTTAGCTTTGTATTTCACTTGGAAAATAAAAACTAGCATTCTAGGCTAACCAGCGTCTTCTCAGAAAGTGGAAGCTTAACTTGCCAACTGATTTCCGCTAGATGTTACTCTGTGTTCATGTTACCTGCTGAGTCATTGGCAGCTCCTGCACAGTCAGTGTGTTTGTCTCACTTTACACAAAGCAGGGGAGTCAAGCTATTGTTAGCTGCCTCTCTGTCATGGTTCCAGCTGACCAGACTGTCAAAACCCACAACAGCAGGTAGTCCTGCTATCTCAGCACTCTGTACATTATCCTGTGATTCGAAGCACGACATGAGGTAACTCAAGTAGGAACACATGGGACTAAGCAACAGCTAACGTTAGCCCTGTAGCTAGTTGACTGCCTGTGTGGTTGTTGCAATTGGAGTGATATTACAAGCTATTTTTAGCCTGTCCATACAGACAATATACCAATCAAAAATTCACGCCCCCTGGTGAACACTAATGTATGGGGCTGCTTATGCTGCGTCATTTCGGAGTTACCATAATTACCATTATGCCAAGTCGTTGTTAGGACTGGAAAACTCTGATAATAATAATACAGAAGTGACTGAAAATGAAAATATGGATTATATCAAACGAAGACCATGGTTCAATGTAATTAAAACCACATTTAATAGATATGGTATTATATTACCAATGTACAGTATTTTGACTCTCACATGATCACCTTTTAATAACACAATAACCTTGAGTTGTCATATGATGTGAACGCTTGACAGTTGTTAATATGAGAATCTTTCCCACCTCTACCAACCATCCCATATGACATGACTGTGGTTCAGTTTGACTTCTTTTCTTCTTTTTTAAAGATGAGCTATATATATCGCATTTCAATACAGGAAGGACGGAGAGAGTGCAAAATTAGCTGATAGAGATAATAAAGCACCACATAAGCCAGCATCTAATTCCATGTAATTGAGAGTACATGGTGTTTGTAGCACTAGACTGAGTCACCAGGGAACATCAGAGCCTTTTCATTAAACAGTCACACTGCAGAGAAAATAAAGCAAAAGATGAGGAGTTCTGCTTCTGAAGGACTGGATCAGGCAACTTTGAAAACTTCTTTAACAGTTCTTTAAAAGTAGTTTTATGGTACAAGTCATATGTCAATAAATCTCTCCCCATGAAGGGAGGAGATGTTTGACTTTTTAACTTTGGGAGTTTTCGGCTCAACATAGTGCACTTATTGATTCAGTATCTCCTGCTGTAACGGTTGTCTTTTTACTGACAGAGAGAGAGAGAGAGAGAGAGAGAGAGAGAGAAATGGAGACAGAATGGGGGGAGGCCAGAATAAATGCCAGAAATTTTAATAAACAACACTTCTCTGCTCCCTTTAACTGGTTGGTTTACATTGCAAAAAGTTATATCTTCCAACTTACTGCTTTTGATGTTTTATTTGCCCAGGCTTTGAGATTTTTTTGAGGTTTTTTGATTAAGAACATTTAAATAAGATATATGAAGCAAAAAAAATAAGATAAATATAAAAGATAACCAATCATATACATAGTGTACACATACATATCAGCTAACGGGGCACCCGCACAGATGGGGTGGATACATGATCATGTGGATTCATGAATATTCCTTATAATGTGTTTAATGATGACCCCGTTGAAGGCCACATGCCAAAATGCACTGGTCTGGCACTATGGTTGTTACTACATGTGTTGCTGGAGTTTTTACCTCTTCACACTTTGCTCCTCTCTGCACACCTTGGAAGTAGGTGAGGTTGTGCCAGAATTCCTTACTCTGCTTGTATAATTCATCATCAAATACACAAGCAGCCATATGGATACAATAAAAGTAAAAGTAACAGCACACACACACACACACACACACACACACACACACACAGAAGTGAGTGAAGACAGGCTGCTGGCCCATCAGCCTGCTGATGTGTCTCCGTGGCCCTGAATCAGAAATCCAGAGCAGAGTGTGTACAGAGCCAAGTGAGTAAAATGCTGACCTCGCTGTAAGCAACACCGGTGTGTTGTTAGCAGAAAACCCTGTTCCACTGTCATGCATCACAGAGCTGTCGACCTCCAGACCCCCCGAGTTTGTCTGGTCAGCCGCAAAAAGCTCCCCAGCAGGTGCCCGCGTCCCCGCCTGTCTTCCTGGAAACAACACGTAACATTAAAGACCCTAGAAGGCACATCATGACTGTTAAGTTGCTGAGTTGCTGATTTCTTCCTCTCCTGCATAATGAGTTTAAATTACATTAGCAGTGTTGGGCTGGGTGCATTAATTTGAGTATTTTCCTCTGTGCGGCATCCAAGAAGGACAGCCACTGCTGATGGAGCACATTATGGGAATCTCACTTGAATAAATTCAACAAACGAATTTCAGACCCGCTTCAAGCCAATATTTTAACATTTACATGACATTTGTAGTCACGCGTATAGCTCTTGTTTGTGCCTTCAAAAATGATTTTCCCTCTCTCCCATGAGCCAAACGCTCCTTAGAAACAATGTAGATTCCAGAGCAGTAAAAACATGTTTCTTATTTGCATCATGATTGGTTTTCTTTGGCTATTACAGCAGAATCAGCATTCCTTTGGCACATCTGAGTGCAAGTCACACTAATCTAAAGTTTCACTGTGATCATAGCAACTCAAAGCTTATTCAAACTGACTAAGCGGGGCTACAGTGTGGTTGCACCTGCCAAGAGCTTCAGTAATTCAGCAGCTCAGCAGGTTTAACACAGATTATTGCTGGTATCCTGGTGAAGCACCCCTTCTCTAGTTTCCCTGTTCTCTTTTTACAAGAAGTGACAGTTGACATGGTCTGCTACATGTACAACAAGTTTGATATCCTCGCAGCAGAGCCCAAAAGAATCAAAACATCGTGGAAAAAGTTAAGGCAATTTTTCTTTTTCATTTCAATTTAGCTTTTGGGAAGACAGGTTCTGTATAACACTGATGTGATTTAAATTGACTGAGGTTAGTGCGGAGTCTCAGGTGTCTCCTGCTCTGAGACTGTTCATCTTTCTGCCTCAGCAATATAAATTAATACTACAACAAAATCCATTTTGAAGCGTATTGCGTATCTCTGTCTGTTTTGATGGTAACATGGTCTCGAATCTTATAAAATGATTGTACCCGACACCGTGACAAATGACTGATAATGCATGCATTTTGGTCACAACATTGGGAATAAAATATCCTTATTGTATCCTTGTTACTTCATCTATTAACACAAGTAGAGTGATGCAGTCATATGCAGCATCATACGGCCATCTGCAAATATATATTATCCATTCAATAAGTCTCGGTGCAACATACCATCTCTCTTTGTGTCCTTCCCTGAAACATGCTGTTTTTTTATTGGACAGCTGCTTTGGAAAAATTAAATCTACAACTTATTGGTTCAAGTGTTCGCCCTGCTTGCTTTTCTCTCAAGTGAGCAAAGTTTAAGATTGAAGATTAGAATATGGTACACGTACTTGTACAATATGTGCAGTGAATGCGCTTGTGGCTGCGTCTAGAAGGCAAATGTGAAATAATGGATAATATTTAGCATGAGAGTAAAAAAAATTGAACTAAAAGCAAAGGATAAAAATTTCATATATATGTAATATCAGCAATATTAGAATGTCGACGTGTGTAAGAGAGTGGTATGATATAAAATATAAGGAATATATATTCCCCCAACAGCTTGACATGGTATCTTGCCTGAGGCCCTGCGACCCCCATAGGGAAGATGCAATAAAATCATGTACAACAAAAGCAAACTGAACTAAACAGGTCTGTTGTACTGACTGGTCTCACAGCATGAGTTTAAACCTCAAGAACATCCTGGATGACATATAAATACCAACCCTAGGCAGACTGAAACATTTAGGCTTATACACAAATGGTCAAGACACACCCAAACATATAATTCCCTCACCCATTTATACATGTATCTGATGTAAAACAAGTTATATCTTTAAAGTGAAGGCATTTTTATCGAGAACCCAGGATGACCTGTAATGCTCATGTCATCTGGTCGTATGGTTGAGGTCCCACCAGATTTTGCAGCACATCTAAGTTGCTAAAAATTTTCCCAGATTGATATTCTTCATATATTTTTGCAATCCATCAACCTCTATAGTGCAGTAGTTCCATACACTGTTGCATCTCAGTACGTTCTGCAAGAGCGATCCCTTGACTGGTGGGGGGCAGGTTTCCCTTGAGGATCTAAGGATGGTGGGTGTCCTATGCTCTACAGGTTGTAAAGCCCTGTTAGGGAAATTTGTGAAATGTAATTCTGAGCATCACCCACAAGAAATCAAGAAAAAAACAAAGCAAAACAAAACCTGAATACATGAATAAGAATACAGTATATCAGAGAGACAGAGAAAGATTCTGGCATTTTTGATTGGACTGGCAGGAGTGAAAGCGACTGGCTCTCACCCTTTGATGTGGAGGTGGTGAGGGGGAAAAAAAGTACTAAAATTGATGCAGAGATTGACTTTTCAGCGACCTTGCTCCTGAATGACAGGTCGTTCCACTTGCTGCATCAAAGCACTGCATCGGAAAATGTGAACAAGTAAAAAGGCAAAGTTGAGAAATAAATCACCGCCATATTATCATATAACTGCTAATAAGACACAAATAAAAAAGTAATTTCGGGGAGCATTCAGCTGTGCCGACAGAAATTATTTAAACCACTCGAGGACTTGACGTTACGGAAGGGGAATTTTCTGAAAGCTGGTAAAGTATTTGTGTATTGATTTGAGGCTGAGCCCTATAGCAGCTTTAATACTGAATCGAAACGTGTCAGGGCTACTGTATGTGTACAGGCACATTAAGTGTCAGACTGAGGTAATGAAAGGAAACTGTTTGCTGTCAGATATGACCTTATTATCAGGCTGAGTTTAAATAGGTCAACATGTCCACAGGTTATGAGTTCATGTGTAATCATTAATTGTAGCACAGCCTGCAGAGGCCAGATACTATTACTACATAAAAAACACCATTATCATAACATTTAATGCATTTTTAATGCTCTGAAAATACACTATCTTGTCACAGGAAGACAAACACTGTTAATGTAGCTTTACTTTTGACATTAGTAATTAAACAAACAGATTAACTATAAGAAAAATTCTATTTTTTTTCCATTGATTTTTGGCCTTAGGATAGTCTTATATAGCCTGTAAGCTATTCTATGCATATGCTTTATTACCAGAAGAATAGAAAAATCCTCATATATTTCAACCTCCTATCCTTATTTGTCTCCAATCCCCTGATATCTTGGTGGCTATATTACACAGCTGAGTCTATCTTTGAAGGAATCAAGGCAATAAAAGGCTTTATTTACCCTTATCTGGACCAGACCCCCCAAAAAACTCCACAGTATAATACAGATTGAGACACTTTCAACAGGCAGCCTGCAAAAGGTTCCAGGCCCTGTCCCCTGGCAGGATTTTCTTCTTATTTTCGTTTATTAAAAAGTCTTATTCCTTGTCACTGTGCATTGTACATTATTGCGCCAGATTTCTTGAAGGGAATCGTCTCCCATGAGCTGGTGAAGCTAATGGAGGGAAGGCACTGAGGAAAGGAAGAATGAAACTTCAGGTTGCTAAATCAGGTCTTGCCTTTGACCACTTAATAATGAAAAGCAATTACAGGCAGGCTCAGCAAGGGAGTTTGCTTTTTCTTTTTCTTTATAGTTTCTTTTTAGCCCTGGAAGCGTGTCGTCAATGATAGTTTTGAGCACCGCTTTGTGTTTCGTTGTCGTCAGTGTCAGTTTTTTTAAGCATCACCGTGCGATGATGATGTTTTTTCTTTTGAAAGAGACCTGCTGATTTTTCCTCAGACAGAATCTTGACATTCACACACACATTATCGGGTCACATGCAGTCTGGTTTAAATGCCAGCACTATTTGGTTCACAGACAGCCATGCTAGCTCTCATGTTAGCTCCAGGCTGGATCTGGAAACTTTTGTTTGAGCTAAATACTGGTTTTAAGTAGGTATAATGTTTACCTTTCTCACCATCTTAGTTTTAGCATGTTAGCATCTTAACATTTGTTAATTAGGAATAAATTCAAAGTACAGCCGAGGCCAATAGGAATGTCGTCAGCTCTGCACATATTTGGTCATAAACCATATTGGACAAGCTAAAGTTATGACCTGAAGATGGTGCTAGATGAATAGTCAGGGCATTACCTACCCACAAATGTCAACCTTGTGCTAGCATTAGAGCAAAAGTCAACATCAGCAGATGTCATCCTCAGATGGGGGTCATGAATGTCTGTACAAAATTTCATGGAAATCCAACTTCTAGAGATATTTCAGTCTGGACCAAAGAGGTGGACATACTGACAGACCAACGCCATAGAGCCTCAGCGTTACTGACTAAAAAATTGAGAATAAGACATGATGCTACTTTCACAATAGTATGATGAAAACTGGGTGCTGGAGCCTTAAAGAGGTCAATAATGAGAAAGAAAGACCTTCTTTCTTACCTGGTCGTTCTATAGAACAGAGACAATGAGACAAAACTAGACACCATCTTGTGGTGGGATCACACCAGCTGGGATGCCTGTCAACATGATGACATCCAGACCCATGAGTACTCAGTAGTCATTATTAATGTATTAAAGGTGAGTACTAAGTACTAATGGGTCGGAGCACGCCCATCTTTGAATGCGGCCTTCATTTTGATCTAAGCTATACACCTGTAAAGTTTCCTGTTGCCATATAAACACATATAAACACCAAAACACTCAAAACCACCACTGTGGTAGTCCGTGCTACAATAGCTGCCACACATACAAACAGACCCACAGACTTGCATGGAGGAAACTACCACAGATAACGTCTTTTTGGCATGCCTGATTTTGTTATATAGTTCCTTACAGCGTCTCCACCTGGTGATGCTTTGAAAGTCAACACAGTTTAGGTTCAAAATGTCGTCAGTGAGCTGTGAGGAAGGTTTTGGTTTTGAGGATGCTGCTTGTCACTACAGCAAGATCAGACGGCACACCAAAGACTGGCAGCTTTGCAGAGAGAGAGCTGGCTGCACCCCACGAGCACCTGTATTGTGTGTAGAGCACCTGTCGATAGCCTGGAGTTTACAGTGTCTAAAGTCATTAACAATAAGGTGATAACTCCACCTGGCGTTGTGTTAAACTGTTGAACCCCTGCTATCATATCTGTGAACCCTCACTGTGGTGCAGAAATTTTTAATCCTATGGTGAAGGAAGCTCATCCCAGAAATTCTGGGATGAGTGACTTATGGCAGAGGGGGCTTTTGGCAAATTGTCATGACGTGAGGTGACCTTGTTGCTTTTGGCATTCCTTTACAGCGATAAATACATTAAAAGTGAAATGTGAGTCTAGAATTGTGTGACAGCCACCTTGGCATTTCCTGCGAGGTGTGATGGATGGTGTGAGCCCCTCGCAGCGTGTCTTTTTCGCGAACTTTCCATGGTGGCTCGCCGGCGAGAGGATGAGATGAGGCAGCGTGTTGGGATGAAGGTCGTATGAAACTGAAGTGTCTAATTTGCGGTGTGAAACACGAGTTAAACTGAACTCTTGTCAACATAGCTATGACAATGTTAAAGATGCTTCAAGCGCTGTGGCCCGCAGGTAAAAACCACTTATCACAGATGCAGTCTGCAGGAAGCGAACAACACCCCAGGCTGATGTTCATCCAGTGCATCTTCCACGCAGCGGCAATGGGCTTTCTAGGTTACGCCTCTTGAACTCAAACACACACTTTACCTTGATGGCCCATTCTCAGTGAAGTCACAAAGCTGCAAACTAAATAGAAACTATCGTAGTGTTCAGCCCCACCAGAGGTCTCAGTCCGAATATACCCTGCAATTTGTTCCCTTGAAAATATCTGTTATCGTAGCCTTTTATTGTCCTTGGACTGTTTCTGTTAATACAGCCCTTTCTGCCCCTCTTCCATGACTGGGATCCGTGCCCTTCATGTAAATATCCCCCCGTGACGTGGTTTCAGAACAAAGAGAAACCATATCTGGTGAGCTACCCTTGCTCCGAGCCTCGGGTTGAGACATTCCCAACGGGGCCAATCTATCACCATGTGATTTATAGGCTTTACAGGGTGGGGGTGTAAGAGAGATGAAAAAAGAACGAGTAAAGGAGTAGGAGGTAGGAATGCAGATATAGATGGAAAATAAAAAGTAGTGGGGAAAAGGCTGTAAGAGGGAGAGAGGGCGAGAAAAGAACTAGAACGAGAGAGTCAAATGAAACAGAGAAAGATACATACTGTAGAAATAATAATCATAATTTCTTTATCCCAACACTAACAGAGCCTGAAGCAACCCCTAATTCATTATCCTGTGATGAGGATGAGCTTTATTACAAATGGACCAACATCTGAGACTGAGAAAAACAGCACAACTCTAAATTAGTGCTGGCGCTCACAAAGTTTAATTATTGATGTCGACGTTGTGATGCAACTGGTGTTATTGCATCACGACACCAGAAAAAACAAAAGAGTTTTGGCGGTGGATATCTGATGTGTAACTGACGCAGCTTTACAGTCGTACAGTGTTGGTGGCACAGGTGTGCAAACTGGTGGATCAGATTAATCAAAAAACATAGTTATTGATTATTGATAATTATTATTGTAATGTGGTGGAAAACTTAATTTTGGGCCACTTTCATGCAGTTAAAGGATCTCATGCTCCTAAGTAAGTTCAGGAATTTGATGTGCAACATTTGTGGTGTGTTTTACCCTTAATGATGATATGTGGGTCGGGTTTTATTTGGACAGTCTTAAGGCTGATCATCAATGTACTACGAGGTTAACATTATATGTATGTTATATATATATATGCAAAGTGTGAAATGCAGTGCACACTTTAAATGCAGAAACTGAGTTGGATTTAGCCTTTTTGCAGCAGAAATGACAAGTTTGCCGACTGTCTTTTGAACTTCATCTATTTATTTTCTATTAACATTAGACAAATAGGACTGTTGTCCACATATGCTGTGTATGTCACACTAACTGTCTCTGACATGCTGTTACATCATGTTTGATTTTGCTCACTGGTCAGGGTGATCTGGTTCGTCAGTGAATTCAATCTAAATTCCTATTTTCTTTTACAGCTATATATATTTCCATAATCTTAATGTTTCAGTAGCCTCCCCAGTGAGTTTAAACATCTGTGCTGTGTGTTAATGAAAAAAAAAGGTGACAGGTGAATTAAAAACGTTAGACTGTGTTACACTGACTCTGTGTGCTTGATATCTCAGTTGTATAGGCTCAAACTTAAACTGAAGTAGATGTAACAGCTTTAGATGGAGCATTCTGGTAATACGGTTTCATGTTATTCTTAAAATTAATAGAGTCATCTCTTTTATTAATAGAATCATAAACTAGATGCCCCTGACTGAGTGAGGAAATCTGATTTCCCACTTTAAATATGACCAAACTGAGAAAATACTGTTTATAAACTCTCTGTATAGCCCTCCATACCTTTGCCCACACCTCTGCTGTCCTTCCATCCTGACCTCCCAGACAGAGTGCAGACCGCCCCTGCTGTGACCCAGAATGATGATAGCGAGGCTATCAGTCCCTGTCATACCCCTTTCCACTAAAACCCAGTCAATCACTCGCCTCTGTATCACACACTCCCAGATGGCAGTCACCATGTCAGCACTGTCCCAATCCATCATAGGTCTGATTCTATGAGGCAGTAGGTATTAAAGGTCTGTCAGGGTGGGCTTTTTACTGCTCTGCAAACCCACAAATCTGCCAGAGAACAGGTTAGAGGTTACTCTGCCCAGAGTTTGTAGCCTTTGACCTAACCCACTTCACTGTCCATTACTCAAAACTACTGCTCACTAGGCTATATAACCTCTCCTCACCTCTAATGTTTCAACCCCTCTCAGCAATTTCTGTGTTCTTTGAAATGTCTGGACACTAAACCACACACAATCACACACATACTGTAGACACACGCGCACACACGTATGCACGCACGCACGCACACACACACACACACAAATGTGTGTCGGAGTACATGTACTCCCACATCCTTTGTCCTTGTGCACTGTTAAGTTGATAATATATGTAGTATAGTGTGTGATATTGTGTGAGTTTATATGTTATTACAGACAGTATGTAACATAAATAATTGCAAAACAGTTGTATCAATAATTGCTGGCAAAATAAGCTACAGAGAGCCTTTGTATTTTTAAGATGGCTTCTACACTATGTTTTAAGACTTTCTGGTGCACCTTGTAAGGCAGATTCAGCTGTCTAGACAGTATAAGGTAATAGAAACAACAAATTTGGAAACCACGTTTAAAAGTTATAACAAATATCTTTATGAATGGTAAATAACTCATTTGATAAAGGTGTCCTCTCATCTTGAGTTGTAAAATGTTATAAAAGGATTTTGGTGTTTAGTGTTCTGATGCATTAATATATAGAGCACACCAAATGAATACAGAAGAAAAAAAGAAAGAAAATTGTGCCATATGGCAAGCAAGAGTAGAATATATCTATTGTATATCATTTACATTACATTTACATTTACTCATTTGGCACACGCTTAAACCCAAAGCGACTTACAGGTGAGGGACAACATCAAGGCTTCAAGCAAACAAACCACCTATAATTCCTTTATAAAGTATGTATAATTAGAAAGCAGGGTAGCTTTGCAACATTAGCATACATAAGTAAAGACAGGGAAAGTGCTGCTGAGTGTATTTGTACTTTGCAGATGCATCTTTTACCTCCAAATAATGCCCATATATATGAAGGGATGGTGGCGCATCAATATGCAATAAATATGTGACACCTAATTTCCAAAAAAATCATAAAATTCAATCTTAATCCACTTCTAGTCTGCACACATGCTTATACATGTACACAGAAATACATACAAGTCCAATTATATAGAGTATATTCATACATTCATGAATGCACTTACTACATAGATTTTCCATCTGTGTCTCATATCATTAACCCTGATACGAAGGTCCTCTTCACCTACCCCAGGCCATTTATTATTTTAATAAACAACCAACCTGACCTTGTTGTCACCGCACCTTCCCTCCTGTCCTAGTTCAATCCCTGGAGTCATTCCTGCATGCAAACACAGGAAGTAAATCATCTGTGAGTGAATAAGGTTGGCTCCTGATGGCCTTTCAACTTTCTTTGACCTTTTGTTTGGGGGGGATGTTGCTCGAGCGTCCTCATGGGAACTCAACGCCCTCTGAGCATGAATCAAAAACTGTTTCATAATAAGACGAAGAGGGGATCTGGAGGGATGTGCGAGAATTTTATTATTAATTAGATTGGAGAGTTCTACAGGCGTCAGCAAAACGTCTGCGTTCCTGTCATCTCATTATCGTCTAGCTTTTTCAGCAACTTCCTCCAGATGATGAGAGCTTCTATCCTAATCTCTTATTGTTTAAAGTTTACTTGGGAAGATTAAAAAGATAAACAAGCCTAAGTTATGCCAAAGTTTTTCGAAATCTTTTGTAACTTTATTTTTTTGCCAATTCATTCGGAGTTGCTGTGGGACCTGAAGCTGATTAAAACATACACGACTCTCCTGCGATAGAACCAATACGCCTTTTGGTGTATATTTTAATAGATTGTGCAGCCTCTATAAAGGAGCTGCATAGAATCATGTGAGGAAAGGTTGAATCCATAAATGAGATCAGGGCTGTAAGGTAATATCGACAATAGGGTTATTTCCGCTGTATTTTATTTGTTCTAAAGTAAAAAAAAATCTGACTCTAACCCCCCCAAATACCCCAACCCACCCCACCCCAACCCCGGAAGCAGTATTTAGACTTTCATGTTGGGAAATCAAATGGTTATGCTTTATTTTACCAGTGTGTATGTCCCTAATTATCTACTAGGAACTTTCCTGGAAAAAATATATACACTCTGGTACTAATTTTAGGAAAAATAGCAGGTAGATAGTGAGAGAGTTATTGATAAGTTGTGTTGAGTTCATAGGGAGTTGTTGAATTCCAGAGAAATTTCTTTCAAACTTTCGTTCAACTGCTCCATTTTATAGAAAACTTTCTAAAATACAGTTCAACAGCTAACAATAAGAAATCCGAATGATAAAAAAAAAAAAGTACAAATTTCTTTTTTGGGGCTGAGACTTGGACTTGTGACCTTGTGATGCAAGATGATGACATAAGAAGACAAGAGATATGATGATATGTGCAACAGGATGAGCAGATGTGTGTGATGAGATGAGATAAGAAATGAGATGAAACTTGTCCCTTGCAGAAAAATGTATTTGGGCTCTTGTCATTAAAAGTACAATATAAAGTCATAACATACAAACACATAGAAATAGAAGTCATACAGGAAACTGTCAGTAGCTGTAGGACAATCCACAGGGGCTGTAATGTCACTAACACCTCTATAAACTAAAGGACAGTGATACAGCATCTGACACAAATTCAGACTTTTTTGAAGCCTTTAATGTTTTGTCTTGCTCTCGGCAGGTGGTAAATCACCTCTATGGTAATTTTTGAGGCTGTAGTTTGTGGTGGTGCTGGTATTTTCTCTCAGGATCCAAAGACAGCTACGGCTCCTCATTTTATTTTAGTGTTTATTTAGATTCATAAGCCGTTACCATGGCAACAGCTACTCTAAATAAAGATAAAAGATAAAGGTTTTTATCTTCACCATGGAAATGATTTCCCTGTCATCCACGACTTGTTTTCCTACCAGCTTATTTGCCATCTTCTAATTTTCCTGTAAAGACCAGCTTTTTTTTTTTTTAGAATGTACCCAACTGTTGATTTTAGGAAACCAACTACTTTTGATATTCCTCTGAAAGATTTTTACTTTTTATAAGCGTCATTATTATCTTCTATATCGGTCACCTCTTCACTCCTCATACTGACAGACAGGCATAAATGGCAAATGCAACCACATGGGCAACATGTGAGCTCTTTTGTGCATGAATTAATGCTAAAAGGACACAGCTGTCAAAAAAAAACATTTAGCAGCAAGTGTCCTATTACTTTTGGTCCCTTGCAATTGGGCACTATGTGTTACAAGGGCTATATGTCCCACACAGTTCTTCCTATATTGATGTAAACCTACTTAAAATAAAGCTGAGACGTGGCACTTTAATGTAGTATCCATTATTTTATCTAAAATTGAATGTGCTGAAGCTCAGAGCAAAGAACAAAAAATGTGTAACTGTCTGAACTGTGTGTACTTTCCTTCCTTCTCTTGAGGCGAGTGAAACATTGCCCCTCTGGATTATAACAGCAGGTACATGTAAAACATCCTATATGGTCAAAAGCATTATCATGCTGGGGCACTCACCTTGACTTACTGAAGTCAGGTGAAATCAATTGAATTACCATGTTGTGATTGTATCCTTCCGCCAATGACCTATGGTCACAATCTCCCCTTCTGTTCCTGAGTTACAGCATTGAATAAAGGTCAGAAATGTTTTTTCAGAACATTATGATGTCATAGTGAAGTTGACCTTTGACCATTTGGGTAAAATGCCATCACGTCATTATTTTATCCCATTAGACGTTTGTGTTAAATGTAATAATTATTGCATGAATTCTGGATTTATTTTTATTGTCACCTTGACCTTTGACAAGCAAAATATAATCAGTTCATAATTGAATCCAGGTGGACATTTGTGCCAAATCTGAAAGGACTCTTTGAGAAGTTGCTGAGCTATCACGCTTAAGAGGCCCAAAAAGTTTTTTGTGAGGTCACAGTGCCCTTGACCTTTTACCTTTGACTTTTGACAGTTCACCCTGTATATTTACCGAATTTGAAAAAAATGCGTGGCTGAGATTTCGCGTACAGGAGAAAGTCACGGGCAGGTCCGACGGGCAGGTCCGACTACCAGAAAACACGACGCTTCCTGCCGCGTCACTGGCGCGGAGGTATAAAAACTGTGTATCAATAAGAGCCATGACTCTATTGCGACATTCAACTCTGGAAAATAATCTGTGAAGAGCTAGTATCGTCTGTTGCAGGCCGTTGTCACCCCAAACAAAGTTAGAAAGCGAGTTCAAAATAATTTCATTTAAACAACCGGCATAGTTGTTAGCTAGTTTCCCAGTGGCGCTAACTTAGCCTAGTTAGCTAGTTAGCTAGCAGAGATGGAGGAAGAAATGAAGACGATGTCTGACAGCAAATTAAATACGACCACAGCAATGACTGCGTTACTGGGACATTTTATCACACGGATAAAGACCAGCTCACCTCCACGAAGGAAGGGAGAATGTGCCTCTACCACAAAGTAAGTCACCCTGCGACTGTATGTTAGCTGGTTAAGTCACTAACGGTTTCCTTCCTTGGATGTATTTGAGCTCACAGACGTTACATTTTATGCTGTTTGCCTGGAGAGTGTAGCTGTTGAGTTATTGCTGCAGTCTACACAGACACTGTCGGCAGGGACAGAGCCTGTTGAGGTTATGTTGAATATTATATTATCTCTAATTTTGCTTTTAGTGATTGTTCAGTCACAAGTTGGCTGTTTGGAGCCTGTGGGGAAGGTCTGCGAGTTCCCTGAGACCAGCTTTTCATCCCTGTTATGTTTTTAAGATGAGGATTATAATGAGAAGTTAGCATTAATCAGGCCTTGAAGGGTATTTTTCTATGCCGAGGAGATAAAAGGAATGCGTAAGCTTGTATTTGATGCATGCATTGGTATTTTTTAAATCTATGAATGATATATTAGCATTCTCGACTTATCTGTAATCTACTACAGTATGCACTGTGCTGGACTGTGTGTATGTTTGTAGTCTAAGAAGATAGATGGGTGTGTAAGTCATGTATCCTTGATACATGCATTGACTCTTTTTAATGTTGACATTTATTTTGGCACACATTAATTCATGTTTTTTGCATACATTGTTTGCAACTTGGTTTAATGTCTTGCTGAAGATTATTTTGATATGTGGAAAGTGTGGAGGTGTTTGAGGCTCAAACCACAGACTTGTGATTTGTGGCCAAATTGCTTTACAAACCTTTTTTTAACATTATACCTTATTTTCATAGATGATGTGTCTATCTTGACTTCCCCAGAGGTTTTTACTGAACCATACCACTGATAAATTGTGCATTAAGTGTCAGTGTTAAATTAACTGGCCCCTCTGAGAGTCCAGCTGGCCCAAGTCTTGTCCCTGTGCTTTAAATGGGGCACGCTCACCACAGTTTTCCTCCTCTTTTATCATATAATTTTGCATAGATCTTCTTTGTATATGGCATCACTCAAGGGTTCATCCCAAAAGTTTCACTGCCTCGCATCAGTACATATAAGTTTATCAGGATACACACAAAAGACTGTGTGGACTGATATGACTTATCTTCAGCCCAAAAAAGAGCATGATATTCTGAGTTTAAAATATGAGTCAGAAACAAAGTCAGAGTCAGTTAGACCAAATGTGCAAGTGTACAGTGTAAGGAGGATGTGATGCTTGTTCTTTCAGAAGACTTGACAGGTTGTGGGAGTTGTGTGAAAATTTGCTGCTAAAGTGTGAAGATTCATAGTTATAGTTACATTTTCTTTTAAAGTAATAGAACTTTTACTTTATTATACAAATGCAGCTCAATAAACAACAGATGTGATTTGTTGGAAATTGTTTTCTCAAGGGGTTTCAACTGTGCACAGATACAGAAGAATAAATTGTCTGGCTCTTTCATGACCATATCAGGAGAAACAATCGGCACCAAATGTTTGAAGACTCATTAATTGGCCCGGAGCACAAAAACAAGACAATATACTAGACAAATAACAAGCTAAACAAACTGCCCAACACAAGAAAAGGGGTAAAAGGGGGGAAAGAAAGAAAAGATAACATTCTGTATTTCCAGTGTCTTGATTAGCATCATCACTAAATGACTCCCTGTCTGTCCGTCAGATTGAAGTGTTCCATCACTCCCTTCACTTTGCTGCCTGTCTATCCTCTGAATCATTCACAGCATACTGTTCATCAGTTGCACTGCAGTCCCAGAGCCTGCCAGATCTAACACAGCCTGCCTCACTTCAGATTCTTGCCTTCTTCATTTGAACAAAGACTTTATTTCCTGTGAAATAACCTCTGGCAGCCCACTATCTGATACTGTACAAAAGAAAAAAATGGTACTGAAAAAAATCATATTAGCAATCATATTAGCTAATCCACTTCCTTCCACCTGAGTCTGAGTCGCCTGTCTGACATCGTTCTTTTGATCTGCATTAAACTTCCCCCTACCTCCTCTCGGTCTGAGCTCTGTCTATCTGTCTGGGTACTAAGACAAACTCCGCACCTGTGCCTTGACTTTCCAGTGAACAACCCACTGTCTGTCTGTAGCTACTTTACCCAGAATTCCTACTTACCGAATACATTCCTGTGCACCTGAGTAACACTTGCCTGCCTGACCCTGTCCTCTTTCACTGAGCTGCCTACACACTCACAGTCTTACTTCCTCAGCTTGTCAGCGGATGGACAGACACACAGGCGCTAGAGGTGACAGCTATCTGCTTGTTTATTCTTCATCCTTCCATCACAGTAAGGAGGGCAGAGGGCAGTTGCTTTGGATTCTGCACCACTGATAAATAAGGAGGCAGCTTGTCGCCCTGTCTGTCTGCCTGTCTGTCTATCCGTCTGTCTCTCTTTTGCAGCCCACCTGAGGGCTGCTACATAATATCGATTTATCTGCTCGTCAAAATGCTTAATGCTTTTCTTTATTAGTCCATCTCTCAGACCTTGCCTTTATGCAATTTCTATCTTTCCTTTTCCTTTGAACATTTTCAGATCTGCCTAACCTATGGTTAAGGTATGGTTAGACTTTGGTTAGGCAAACATAATGGTCATGGTGAAAAAACATTAGGACTATCAGTAGGAGATGGGAACCTCAGTCTTTAGAGTAAAAGTCATGCTTTAATCTTCTGTAAACCTGCATTAACCTTTTCTTTTATGCCACTTGGGGGCAGCGGAAACAAGCTGTATACAACACTGACGTATCACCTTTTGAATTGATATAGTGAACTTGTTAGCAAACAGTTGCTTATTTATACAGTAGACACAGAACAACATAAACAGTCTTTTGAGTTGTGTTTCTTTCTTGTTCTTTTTTTGGTCTCTACTAATTCCTGAGGCTCTTTAACTGCTAAAAGTGCCACTATTTTCACCAGCTAGTTCCTAACTTCGTCTGCTGTTTGGTGCAGGTAGTGAAATTGAAGCAGGTGATATGGTGGTAATGAGTGCAAAACAGCAATGTTGTTGGCTGTGTATTTGAATCCACTGTGTGGGTTTTCTCCAGGACATGCAGACGTGCAGGTTAGATGACTGGTAACACGAGGTGTGATTGTGAATGGCTGTCTTTCTAGCCACCCCTTATCCAGAATGAGCTGGGACTGTCTCCTGTCTTTCTTGAGAATACAAATATAGTGTTTTTTCTGAATCGAGAATCCAGAATTGAATAATTTCAATTCAGTTTGATTCGACTCAATTCTTGATTCTTGAAATTTCTCTACCTTCAACAAGTTTGCAATTGTTGTTTTCTTGAATATATAATTGTGTAAAGTGCACATTATTGATTGAATTGTAAACACAATTCCAGGTTATAAAACTGTGGACCAACCAGTTATTTTCATTTGTAATATGCAAAACATGATACATGTATATTAAGGCCTACATGTACAGTGGGGACCACACTGCAAAGTGTTCTCAGACTTTTGGACCCCACTGTACATAAAAAAACACTTACCACTTACAAGGGTGTCTTCATTATGCATATTTTAAAATATAAATGCTGTCTCATACAGCTACACATGGACTGTCAGTAGCAGATGTTTCAACTAAGTATAGACATCCAAGTTAATAATCACTTTGAGCACGGACAGGACAGAAACTGAAAGCCTGCTCACTAATTCACCTACACTGTTTGTGCTGACAAGACATCAGCCTGATATCTGCAGACAGCTGTTGGGTATTGTTAGCTCCCTGGCAGGGACAGACTGAATAAAGTAGAATCCACACACTGTTCACTTGACTTCCACAGCCTCATGTCTCATAGCCAGAGATAATATCGCCTCAAATAACTGAGAACTCAGATCAGTCATCTCTAGATTTACTATGAGACAGCCAGAGTCCGCTAACCTTCCTGAGTGACGACAGTGCTGTAAACTGCATTGGTTCTGCATAGACTGCATTTATTCACATCACAGTGGACAGACTCAATGTGGCTCATATAGCAGCCATCATCTACATTACTTTTTTTTTTTTAAAGTATATTTTTTGGGCTTTTTATGCCTTTATTTGACAGGACAGTAGAGAGACAGGAAATGGGGAGGCAGAGAGGGGGAATGACATGCAGTAAAGGCCGTCCGATGCGGGACTCAAACCAGGGCCGACTGCAGCAAGGACTGCAGCCTCTACACATGGGGCGCCTGCTTAGACCACTACGCTACACGACGCCCCCTACGTTACTTTTTAACATAAATAACTTTTTGTACAAAACATTTTACACGTCATGAAGCCCTAATTGAACCAATTACAAAAACTAACCACTGCCAACAAATAAAATTTAGATGTTCATGTTTACTGAAAAAATTTGCAAATGCTAAGATTGATCTTGGAATTTTAAATAAAAATAGGGATTCATTGGAAAATAGATTTTTTTTTTTTTAATACAGCCCCACTTGAGTTGAATCACTCAGGCAGGTGTCACTGGACAAATTTGTATCACCACTAATGAGGTGCCAGATTTAGGTTGTTGGTTGTTGTGGTCAAGGTTGGGGCTGTTGTTGACTAGGTCTACTAATCCTAGTGAGAGAGGTAAGAATACTATTTTCCTTGCATGTCATACACAGTATCACTCTGTGCTTCCTTTTAGGGTTTACTGACCTATAGCTAGAACAGTAGAGTTTAGCCAGTTGCATCTTTTTGATGCATAGTCAACTTAACAAGAACCTCTCAATGTTGAGCTCATCTTTAAAAATTATATTTTTCTTGTTGTAAGCTTTTTTTTTTTTTTTACATTACAAAAATTTTCAACCCACTTAGGATTTTTCTTACAACATTTCAAATGTTGCTGTGACGGTTATTTTACAGTTCTCTCTACATCCTTCAGCACAACCCCCAAACAACATTCTTCTTCCCTGTCAACCATATCCTCCTCCTCCTCCACTCTCCTTGCTGCCTCCTTCGCCCACTTTTTTCCCCCTGTCTTCACCTCCAGACTACTTATTTACTAATGATGTGCAGCAAACGCTTACTCTTGTGTTTTCATGCTGCACTTTCCACCTACCCTCTTCACCTCGCTTCTCTTCCTCTCCTCATCCCTCAGCACCCCCCCTTCATCCTGCTCTGAACCCCTGACTCCACCTCTCCTGACCCCCTCAAGGTGAAACCTGAGTGGCTTTAATTGGCCGGTATCAATTAAATTCTGAAAGCACATGAACTCACAGGGGACAAGTAAGTGGACCTCGCTCCAGCTAGTTATCTCTTCTTCCTCCTCCTTTGCCTCCTTGGACTCCCAGACCTTGGTTCATCCTTAGACATGGAATTGATGCCTCTCGCTCTCCCTCTCTCCAGCCAAATCTTTCCTTTCATTACATGGCCATCTCTCTTTCGCTCTGTCTCTTTTTTCCCTATCTCTCTCTTCCTTATTCGTTCCTTCCGCCACTTTTAAATAGATCCCTGCGGCAATGACTGAGCCAGACATGGCCTCCATCATGGGACCAAGAGGAGGCTAATGCTTTTTTAATGAGGCCTCGGCCACAATGTGACACAGTAAAGTGGCAGGAATCGGTGGCTGGTGAGCCCTTGGTCCAGGGTATTTATCACCTAAAGCCCTCTGATCCACTGAGCCTGTGGGAGGGAGGGAGAGAGATTTAGAAAGAGAGTGGGAGGCAGGAGGTTGAGGAGGAAAGAGAAAGTTATCAAAGAGCCCAAAAAGCAGGATGGAGAGAGCAAGTGACAAGAGATGGAGAAGAGAAGGAGGATATATGGTTGGAGGAGAAAACACAAGTATAGATAAAACAAAACAAGAAATAATTACCTTTTATTGTTAAAAAGAGAAATAGAGGCAGAAAAAAGGAGTATGAGAACCAGAGAAAGGTCAAAAAGAAAAAAGACTGGTCTTAAAAAGAAGTGTTTCTCTTTTTTTTTTTTTTTTTACCCTTTTCTCCTTTTCCCTATCATCTTAAGTGGCTTGTACCTGTTTAGCATCCCACCACCGATTGCCCCTGAAGCTGCATAATGTGAAATCATAATAATAACCATAATGCTGTGACAGTCATTAATATTCCTCCATATATATTGCTACAGAGGCTGAGAGAAAAGCAGTGAGAGTGGTTTGCCTCCAGTGAGGGAACTCGCATTATTATATTCCCACTTCATTCAATATTAATGCCCATTGGGCCCAGTATTCTAATATGAGTTCTAGTGAAATGGCCTTAAGTGGCTGAATAGCAAATAAGATAGATTAGCAACAAAAGAAAACCACGTATTTCATTATTAACACAGATGATTGAAGGTAATGGGCAGGGTAAAGGCGTGAAATCAAAGAATCTCTGAAATATGAACTGCTGAAATCTCCTTAAACTGCACTTCAGCACCACCAGTGAGCTCGCTCAGGACTTCAGTGGCGAGCTATTATGGCTCTGCACCACATAAAAAGAGTGTGAGGTCCAATAAAATGGATGTTGTAAAAAATCGCCCATTGTAGTTACTTATTTCAATCTTTCCACACAGCTGCATTAAGTTCTGAAGCGGCACCATCTGTTCCTTCAGACAACCCGGTGCTCAGGAAGTGATTTGTTTTTTACATTATTGCCGATCGTGGTTCCTTAGTAGTACAGTGTATTTCTTGAGATTTTCATTCTATCAAACCCAATTTGGTTCTTTTGATACTATGGATGGCAAATTTTTCAGGAACAGCCATTTGATGCATTAGCATTCTTTAACTGCTTTTCTATGTAATATTTTTCATTGTTACTGAAAGAGTCTACATTTCCAATGCACAGAGTTTGCAGTAAACATGCATGTGCTGGATGTGATGCGAATGCCAAAAGCCAGTGCTGAGCGTTTGGAAAAGTAGTTAAAATGGCATGATGTGATATATCCTCCTAGATCATGGATTTGTTTGAGAAGCCCTAGGCTGGGTGTGATGTCAACTGATGCAAGTTGCTCTTTGTTGTTGCTTTTCAGAGTAGCTGCTCAAGGCATGTTTGCTGTCCCTGCTGGTTAATACATGTGCCATTCTCTGTGGGACCTGAGGCCTCATTTATAAAACTATGTGTAGGATCCATACCAAAAGTTTACATGTGCACCAAAGATGGAAAAAGTGTACAGCAAAAAGAAGGTTCATAAATCAGGGTGCACACACACCTCCATGTAAAATTCCCATTATACATTACACTCAAGTTGAAAATATGTGCACTTCAGCAAGCCTCATATTCTGCCCATTTCCTCATGAATATTAATATTGTTCCTGTGAAGAATGGAGGCAGTGTTACAAAAAAAATAAGGACTGGCTGTTGGACGCACAAGGACATGGAAGCTCACCTCTTGGTATTTCGGCTATAGAACACATACATAGCTGATGAAATCAAATTCTCAATATCTAAAATCATAATGAACACAATATTTAATTCCAAAAAGCTGCCCAGAAGTATGAGACCACTTTCCCAGACCCCAGTGCAGATGTTTCTTTATTTTCACAGTTGATGGTGAGTGCGGGTGGTGGAGAGCAGAGTGTGGCTCAGGCAGCATATATCTGTCCTTACTGTCCTTACAGGTCAGAGAGAGTAGTCACAAAGACCAACCCAAACAGGACGGGAATGTTATTTCTTATATTTGAACCTGACGCACTGATTATAGCCGCGTTTCGACCAAAAAGTACCTGGTGCTTTTCTTCGGGAACTAAGTGGTTCCTGTGGCCCATTGTTGTCTGCGTTTCCACCGAGGCCTAATGCCCCGGGAAGATTATGCAGTTCAGGCCGATGATGTATGGAAAAGCAATGGAGATAAATGCATTACACCGCCAGTCCAGTTGTTGGCAGTAAGAAGAAGTCAAAGGCTATACAACAACGATGACGCTATAAAAGCGATGGATGGGCTGGCATCATCATTTGTGCGACACTAAAGTTAACCTGTTAACATGGAGGAGATTCAAGTTGTGCTGCTGTTCATCGTGCTTTATTGCTATGCAAACAGATTAATTTAAACAACGCTTGAAAGGAGGCGAGCGTTAGTTGCAAAGTGGATTAAAGACGCACGTCAACAGTCTTGAATCAAAATAAAACGGTTGGCTTGCAGCTGCGGGCTTTTAAACATGGTGGGCGAAATAAAATGCAGCTAGGACTCGACTAATCAGAAATGTTCAGCACTGCAGACCCCCCCCCCCCCAAAAAAAAGAAAAAAAAAAAGGAAAAAAAAAGTTCCTGAACCTTTGGAAAGTGGTGTACCACTATGTATAGTGTTATACAATAATTAGGTCTATAATACTCTCTGCCCTCTAACTTCTTCATTAAATTTTTTCCTCTCATGCTCCTGTAATACAAATGTACTTTAGATTACGTGCAGTCATATTCTCTAACCAAAAAAACTCAATGCTCTACCCCCTCATTATTTTCAGTCTCAACTCTCCCTTTTCTAATTGATTTGCTTTGCAATAAACCTCACTAACATACCATAAAACAGCCACATCTACAGTGAGGACATATAGAAATGTTGCCATACACAAAGACACCATGCTGCCACTGAGAGAGATGCTAGTGGAGCAGAAAAAGGCATGAGGGCAAAGAAATGGCTTGTGACAGGAAAGTTGTTGTTGCAAATCTCAATCTGAAATGACTCAGCATCTACCATCAGTGTGCCCTTGAGCAAAGGAGTGAAGCTGCTCTGTGGTCCACAGTAGACAGCTGTGATTACATCGGACAGATCCTAAGTGTAAATGTTCGCAAATGTGAAACTGGGAAGCCTCACACAGAGGACAGTTAACTTTGTATTCAAAAGAAATGGAGAAAACAAATATAAATTGAGGTTTATTTATCTGTATAGATGTAGCTGTCTCAGAGGTCCCACATATTACAAGTTTATCACACTATTGCTGCTGCACTGTTGCTCCACCCTCCATCCTGCACTCTGTACTGCATTTGAGATACACAGCAGACATGGAGGATGCTGATTTACATTCGCATGGGAGGTAAAATCGACTAGATTAGGTTGATGCCCCTGTGGGGAAATTTGTCTCGGAGTCCAGATTGCATTTTCTTCCGCAAAAGTTTTAAGCAGGGCGCTGCCACCAGAGAATTGGTGTAATGCTGTCCAGTGTTAAAAGAAACATACCAGGGATTCTCCCAGTCAGACACCAGATAAGCTGTTAGACAGTATTAGTATTGGTGTTAGGATCAGAATATATGCCCTTCAGTTTCCTGCTGAAAGCCTATGTTCCAGACAGTCGTAAATGTTGTATGAGTCTGTGGAGGGCCTGGGGAAAGGAGAGAAGAAGAAATGAGAGGAAAAAGGGAGGACAGGAGGTAGATAAAAGAAGACAGAATAGAAAGAGGAAGAGGACAGGAGGAAGAGAGAGAGAAACAAAAGTGAAAAGATGGTGGTCCTGGCAATAGAAGGAAAGCTTGGTTGAACAGATTCAAGGCCAGGAAGTACACTTAATTGAATGCAGAGTGCCTTCAATACCTTTTAACAAGGTGTTTTTTTTTTTTTAATTTTTTTTATAAATGTGCATGAGTTTGCTTATGCTATAACTTCAGTGGTGTGTGTTACTTTGGGATTAAAAGACTTCCAAATTATCTTGGCCTCGGTTCTCTCTCTAATTGCTGAATGGTTTAGAAACATCTCAGAAATGAGAGGGAGTCAGAGTGGCTCCTCCTGAATGAAAGGGATTTTCATTTTGATCAGCTTTGGACTGTTGCTGTTCTAATGAGCATTTGGGCTTCAGAAACCTGCTTCTCCCTCTCTCTCTATCCCTCTCTCTCTCTCTCTCTCTCTCTCTCTCTGTGTGTGTGTGTGTGTGTGTGTGTGTGTGTGTGTGGGGTTGGGAGAGAGGACATCAAAGTAATGATCTGCCTTGCATGACCATGTATACTGCATGCTGTAGGTGTAATCAGACACTCAATAAGTTCTGCTCGTAAATTAAAACAAAGCTATTTACATTCATTAACATTTTCTAGTGGCTCATGGATTTCACAACATCCTGTCTGATTCAACCATGGAAGGCATCAATTTATTACAATTGTTCAGGTGTTCAAATCTGCTGCTGAATATTTTTTCTTCCTGGAAATGTAACATATCTGGAGAATCCCACAAATCTGTTTGGACAAAGACTTGTTTGCAAATCCAGTAATATTTTGTGAGAATCCAACAAAATGTTGACAGAAACAGCCTCTTATTTCTTTGTTTTTCTCATCTTTCATGATTCCAAATGCAACCCATTCAGTATGTAATTGCTTTCAACTGGGGCTGCAGCTGTTGTATTGATTTTTATTGTTACTGATTAAGGTGCGGATTATTTTCTCAAATAATTATTTGGTTTACAAGATATCACAGTTGTGAACATTTTTCACAATTTTTGTGAAAGTTTCTCAATTTTCTAAAGCCCAAGGTGATGTATCTGGTTGTTTTGTCCTACTGACAATTGAAAACACAAAGATATTCAGTTTGCTATCAGTTAGACAAAGTAAAGCAACAAATCCTCACAATTTTGTACTTTAACGACAAACTGATGCAGAACATAATGGGTGGTCTGCTGCCGGACCAACTCATTGACCAACGTTTTATTCCTCTGCTTCTCTCTCTTCATATTTTCTTCTTTCGTCTCCTCCAATCCTTATTTCACCTTTTTGTTTTATAGTCAGCAACACAAAATATTACTCATGAATTAATTTATTCTCATTCTGAATTTATCTAATATTTACCTGGCCTCATCAGTCATTATTCTAAATTAATTGCAGGAAAACTAGGCGGCAAAAAAAACATATAGAGGCAGAAAAGCCACCAGTCTTGGCAACAAACGGTGTTTCTCTCCAGGCCGATGTGGGGCAGTGATGAATATGATGGTTTCCCTGTCATTAATCAGACCGTGGTCTGTCTCTCTCTGGGATGGCCCCCGTCAAAGACACAATGGCCCCCCCTGGAGGGGCCTCAGAGGGGGCTCAGCAGACACTGCCGAACCCCATTTTTTCCCCTCTTCCTACCTCCCTCTCCTTCCACCCCCCCCTCCTGACAGCTATCACCCCGATCCTGCAGTCCCTCTGGTGACAGGGCTCTCCCTCAGCGGAGATGCTAAAAAAAGGGCCTAGTAGTGAAGCTGTGGAGGTTGGGGAGTGAGAAACAAGGAAAAGAGGGAGAACACAATATAGAAATGGTGGTAAACAAAATAAGGAATAGCAGGAAGTATGAACTTAAGGAGAAAAGATATGATATAAGTGGGGAAACATAAGAAGAGAAGGAGGAGATGAGGTATGAATAACAGATTAAGTTGAGCAGGGGGATATCAGGGTGCTCCTCTATTTCTAATCCCCCCAACTCGCCCCCACCATCTCCGTTTGCTCCCACAGACAGAACATACTGGCCTGTCTTTAACAAGGCTCCTGTCCTTGGGAGATTTCTCTGATCATCAATCAACTGCAGCCGGGGAGTCACACAGGGCAGAGAGTGGGTGAGAGAGATTGAGAGTAAGAGAGAGAGGCTGAAAGAGAGAGGGAAAGAATGAGAAGAAAAGAGAAGGAGAAAGGCAGAGGCAAAGAGAAGGAGGCTGAAATTGATTTAATTAAGAGATCGAGGAACCAGTGAATGAGGTGAAGGACTACATTTCAGAAAATTCTCTCTGCTGTGCCTCTATTTCTCATGTCATACAACGCTGACAACAGACTCATTGAATATGAAACAGCCACTGCATGCAGGGCTTCGCTGCAGCAACTCATTGTGGCAAAGCACACTGCACTATCAAGGCCAAGAGTGTTGTTTTCTGAGCACCTTTGCTCCACAGATATGCCAGGTACAGGAGTTTTCTCATTGATTTATTGCTTGGGTATAAGTTTTGATCCCTAATCTTTTGTTGTTGTTTTGTCTGCCCATGTTTGATGGTTGAGACCAAGAGAGAATCCAAGTTTAACATCCTTTGATGGCCCTGCAGTCAGACCAGTAGAATTCATTTCAGTGCTGATGAAAAATTGCCCCAACATTTACAATACCTAACGGCCAATGTTCAGAATGAGATTGGATATCTGCCAGCATGAAAGAGCTTTTTCAGGATCGGGGAGAATTTTACTTTTACTCAACCAGTGTCAGATGAACCTTTACTCACAGATGACTTTAATGTCTCTAGATATATTTGAAAGAGTGGTGAGATTTGCATATGTTAGGTTAATTACTGAATGTCTGTCTGATCATTAGCAGCTTAAATGTCGAGAAATAACTTTCACAAAAATGGATGACAGATCCAGAGTCAGATTTTGTTTTACTATAAAATGACATAAAATCAAATGAACAATCAATCTCTTGTTAACATGTGCTTTGCAAAAGTAGTGGGAAGAATATGTACACATGGTAATATGAAGATAGGATTTTGTATGCGCTTCTGAACTCCTAAGAGAAGCTGTCACTAGTGGGCTTAAGACCCTGATGAGCTCCAAAACATGCAGGGTCACAGGGCAGAAGGCAGACGTGCATGCACACTATAGCCCAACCAAATCTGGATTTCTGAGTTTGGTCTGTTATCACTACACAGATCAAAGAAGCCACTGCTGTCCTGTACGGATTAGAGAAGTGAATGACCCAGAGTTCCTACTCTTAGATCATCAATTAAAAGCTTGATTGACATATTAAAGATAACAAGTGTAAAGTTTCACTGTCCTCAGATTTAAACGTTTGAAGAAATGTAGTATTCTTAATGTTTGACATGGGATGGGAGAAAGGAGCAGAATTACAGTATAGACACAACTTGGAGCTGTGTGTGTATGAGTGAGAGAGAAAACTTGACACCCCCCCAATTCAACCTCACAGATACAGAACACCTCCAATGACAAGGATGGGCCACTGAGTGCAAATAGAGTTAGTGCATCCCAGCAGAATATTTCAACAGCTTTAAAGTACAGAAGTGACTCTGAAGAACAACAGACAAAGGAGGAGCCCATAGCAAAATGGATTGGGCGCACAGGATTAACAGTCACAATGATTGAAGATGAGGACTTTGTTCTAATGATGGAGACAGTAGATAGGAGGCAGACTGTTCCAAGGAAAACTAAAATAAGCTATCTGATTGACAAACATTATGAAGATAAAGGACAAAAATTCAAAAGGAAACTGGTTGCTGCCCGGAGGGTCTATTGGCATTGACTTGTGGACAGAAAAGGGACTGGCGGCTTCTTTCCCATTGAAATAATTAAATGAACCAATGACAGTTCTTCCTATGGAAGTAAGCCCGACCCATGGGTATTTTGGTATGCTGTGTCACCTCTTACTCATGTTACCAATAATTGGAGACCATGTAATTGTTCTTGATTGCCATTTTATGCACTAATGCCTTTATTTAATTTCATCAGTCAGAGAGTTAGAACTGTTAAATTCACTTCACATTGCCTGGGCTAGCCAAAAATAAGAGCACAACCCAAATCTATTTCACTTGTCTTGAGACACTTGATAGTTGTCTTCATTATTAAAACAGTCTGTTGAATATTATTTTGGTCCACCAATAAAATTTTTCTTTTTTAAATTTGAGAGTTGCATTTGAAAGAATGAAGAATGTCATGTGCAAGTTGATATAAATGCATATCTAATTATTAATCTTTTGTGAAAAATTATTCTTTGCTTTTTTATGAGACTTGGTGTTATATGCATTTACGCTGGAAATGTTTCATATCAACAGTTAAATCTGTGTTTGTATTGCATGTTCAAACCCTAACACAATTCCATGAGAACAGGTTCATAGATGTTTGCTCATGAGTTTGGAAGTTCTAGGGAAACGCTTAAACAATGCATTACACTTAAACTAAACCCACTAGATTTAGTTGACTTAAATCTTATGATTTTTAGTCAACTAAAACTAGTCTAAAATTAAACCAATTCAGATGACTACATTTAGTAAAACTAAAGGGCAGCTTAGTCTAAAACTAAAATCTGAATTTGCTGTTGAAATTAACTGTCATAAATTTTGGGTTGCATATATGCACGTCCAAAACTCAGAATTTATGTCACATGCATCTTTGTGGCTCTGCGAAAACTGAAAGTATAATACAAACTTCAGTATTAAAAACTTCAGTAATTGAGACTGTGTATTTCCCAAATTTTTAGCAGTCACGTACAAAACATCCTGTCGTGTAGCCAAAACTAAACTAATCTCAATGTTTAATATACCATAGTATGAATACACCTTTGTGAAGAAAAGGTACAATTTACTCAAATATGTGCTGCTGAACCCCTCTTTAAAACTCAGCTTGCTTTCTTGCGGTCAGCCACCACCCTCTCACTCTATGATGTGTTCATTTATCTAATACAGTCAATCAATCAGCTGCAGTTCTGAAGATTCTGTGTCTACACACTCGCGTAAACACAGATGTATTGGTGGTCATGTGTGTGTGCATTACACCTGCTGAACATTGTTATTTGATTGGATATGTTAGTGGATTTTTGATGCCTTTTTGTCAAGGAATACACTATACAACATAATGGTAAGCTGATATTATCAACCTAACAAATTGCTTGTGCTCTCTTATGTATGTCTTTGTGTATCTATATGTGTGTATACAGTGCATGTATGTTTGATCCAAACCTCCACTCACGAGCATTATGCTAATCAGCAGCCATAATGTCCTGTCAAGGGAAATGCATAAATCAGATTTGGTTTGACTTTGTAGTAAGACAGAGTGTTCTGGGAGACTGGGTGGTAAAGAGATGAGCTGATGCACATGTGTGTATATACACACACACACACACACACACACACACACACACACACACACACACACACACACACTCCACTCAAGACCTAAACATAGAAATAGTATGGATTATTTCCATTCCTTCTCATAGGCATGTGGCAACCAGCTAAGCATCTATGTCTTCATGGTCCTCATTCTTCTCTTCTTTTTTTCTCTCCGTTCCTTACCTTGCTCAGCCTTTTTTTTTTTTTTTTTAAAAGTATATTTTTTTGGGCTTTTTATGCCTTTAATGGACAGCACAGTGGAGAGTGACAGGAAACGGGGAGGCAGAGAGAGGGGGAATGACATGCAGTGAAAGGCCGTCCGATGCGGGATTCGAACCGGGGCCGACTGCAGCGAGGACTGTAGCCTCTACACATGAGGCGCCTGCTTAGACCACTACGCCACACGGCGCCCCTGCTCAGCCTTTTTTGTCCATGCCCCTCTGTACTTAAACAAGCTGCATGCCGCCTCTCATCTCTCCGTCTGTGTGTGACTCTACCTTTTGCCAACAAGCTCAGGCAAGTGTCCAAACATGTGACTCACAACACAGAGGAGGTATGGATCTTTTCCTGAAAGCCTTGTTTTAGAGTTTTAGATCACATGAGCTGGATTCTGTGTCTTCTAATGGAGCCGTCACTGATGCTGGATAAAAGATGCATTTCAGCAACACATACAGACACACAGATATATGGAAATATGCACAATATCTTTTTTTAAAAACACTTTTACTGGCATGGACACAAGCACTGGCCACACACTTGCTACAGGCGTAAAAACTGATGAAATTTTATGCCAACTCTCAGAAGCTTTTTTCTGTCTTCGGGCTGGCCAAGACAAACGAAGCATGTCACAACTCTCGCGCTGCCTTCTGCGAGTTCATTTTCATGTCAGCGCAGTCTAATTGCTGAGGTAATTAGATTAGGGAAGGCTGTTTTAAAAATAAAAGTCTCTCATGTTTCTCAGCACTTTTGCCTCAATGGGTATAAGGCGTTTGAAGGCAGCATCCATGAAGGCCGACAAAGTGCTGTGCTGTCCTCCTCTTCTGCTCTCCCCTCTCTTCTTCTCTTGCTGCAGGGAGAATGGCACTAAAGAGAAACTTCATTTCACAGAGAATGATCTGGTTGGTTTCCTTAGAGAATCAAGAGGTCAGAGTTCAAAAAGTCCATACTTTGGGGGAAGTTTTGAAGCGAGGATGTATAGTCCAGAGGAAAGGGATTTTGATCAACTCGCCTCCAAGGAGAGAGACGTTTTACTTTGTCTGTGATATATATATTTTTCTCGTCACCCTGGTGTCTTTTTTTGTGTGTGCGAATGTGTGGATATGGTGTGTGTGTGTGGGTGAGTGTGCAGTTCCTGTGAAGGACTGTCTTGATAACTGCAATAATCCAATATTGTGTTATTGACAAGCCAACCACTGGGAATGGTAAGCAACCACCAAGTTTTCTTTATTTTGTGAGGCCTTGTGTTACACTTAAGTTTTTCCCGCTACAAAGAGCTGCTGTTTTTGAATATAATCCTTCTATAGGCTTTCTGTTAATTTTGGATATTTCGGGAAAAAAAATCAATAAATCAGTGTTTTGTGTCCATATTCTTAATTACAGCAAAAATAAATGTTAGCAACTGATGGCAGCCGTATCAACTTTATCTCTGCCAATCATAAACCGATGTAACAAAATGGCAGATTTACAAATATGTGTGGAGAGGTGTATGCTGTGTCCGTGTGCCATCTTTGCCATTTCAGAAGCAACAATATACCTAATAATAGCCAAACAATAATTGCGTGAGTCAGTCTCATATTAATTGAGGCAATAACCATGAGCCTACTGGTTTCTAAAAACCACCGATTTTACAGAAAGCAAACACTTATCGTTGAGTTTTACTACAGGTTAACACACACTGTAGCACCCTGGGAAGTCTAGTTGACTCCCAGGTCAACCTGCTGACTGTCTCGCCCACTGTATTCATGTGCACATGTTTGTTGATTCATATTTGACTGTTTTTGAATAATTCTTTTGATATTCTGCCTTCATTTGATGCTGTATTTGTGAGTCTAGAGACAGACAGAAAATGTGGGGGGAGAGGTGTACAACACGCAACAAAGGTCTCTGGCTGGAATCAGTCCAGTGTCATTGTAGTTATAGCAGCAAACATTAGAGAATTTCACACGGCAGCGTACTCCTACTTTATGATAAAGAGAGACTCCAATTGTAAGGAGCTGCTCTACAACTGTTGGCTACTACAACAGTCGAGGGGTTTCCAGGATACTCACTTTCTGTGTATGATTTTGTTGAAAGCCAAAGGCAAATATCCCAGATGATTTTGTTCAAATGAAGTTTTTTGGAAAGCAGTAGTATGCTATTGACTTCAGTGCCCTGATTGACATTCTTTCTGCAGTCCACATTTCTCAAATGTCTACAATGGAGGTAGTGAGAAACATATTCTCAAGAGCAGCTCTGATATCAGACAAAAACAGAAGAAAAAGGTTCACACATGATGATGTAGATTCTAATTTTTTACATTTTTTGTGTGATTTTTATACTTATGCGTATAGTGTGTGTGTGTGTCTAAAGGTATTGCATGTTTTTCCATGACTTCCACCTACTCCATACATGACAGAACCCTGTCTCTGTATCTACTTGTGTTTTTCTCTCTCAGGTGTGAAGGCATCTGGATCGATTGTGTGAGTTTCGCGCTTGATGCCTGGTGATTGATGGTGTGAAGGTGATTTATTAGTCATGTCCAAGGGACAGGCAGCAGGGGAAGAGCTCTTTTGTCCCCGTCTTTTGAGTGCCTCGCTGTTGTTTTTCATTTTGTTCGCTCGCCTCTCTTTCCCTTCGTTTTATCGTTGCCCTGCAGTGCCCTTTTAGATCTGGCTGTGAAGTCGCCTTTTAGTGAGCAACAGTACAACCTAGATGTGTTGCCCTCTTAAAGCTACAACAAGGTCATTGTACAGATACTGTCTAAAAAAGGTGTAGGCAGGCACGCAGCAGCATTCTCTGTAGTGTTTTTGTGTCTCTGTTTCGTTGCCCCTTTTTCGTTCTGTCTGTCTGATTGGAAGCCTAATTGCTCGCTAATCACAGGATTCACTAGTAGTTGTTGATTTATTGGCTGACCAATTAATTGGGCTGATCTTTGACATTTTGAGATAATCGGCATTGACTACTCTGAATAACACATACAGTGCTTACTTCTGTATAATTAGATGGTTGTGGGATGGTAAGATAGTGTAACTGTGAAGCCTTTTATTGTGGTTGAGCCTGTGGTCAGTCATTGTTCAGAAACATATTTTCTTCATCCATGGCACTCATGTACACGATCATGCCAGCGCAAAGCCAGCAGCACCTGCTGTCAGTTTAGGATGAAGGCAGGATTGACGAACCTCTCCCCTCGTCTCAAGTCAACAATCTGCTATTGTAAGCGATTGGTTTGATAGTTTTCAGATACCTAATGTTACTTACAGTCGGTTGCATTTGCTAATGGCCTAGAAATAGCGCGTGCGTGTGCATGCTCGTTTGTGTCTGTGCTTCACCGAGCCAACTGTCACTGTGTTTAATGAGTAGTGGATTTGTAGGACAAAATATCGGCTCCATCACATTGTTGTTACCTCTAGTCACTTGGTAGATGATATGAACAGGCTGTGCAATGCGAGTGAACAAAGTTATTATTTTTTTGTGTTTGTTCGCTTAGAATGGCTATTTGGCTTGTAAGTGAGTTTGTCAACAAACATAAACTAACACATAACCACTACTCACCAGGTAACCCTGGAATGACAATTTCCAATGACTCAGGTTTGATGGGGGAGAAGCCAAAAGGGAGAGAAGGATGAAGACAGAGAAAAGCAACAGGTTACCAGCACTGCTCTCATACTTCTTGTATCACACTGACAGGCAGCAGAAGTGCTGAAGGCCTAGATGTAAATTGATTGTGACTGCTCATGAGTGGCACTGTGAGAGGAAGTCAGCTCATAGTTTTCATCTGGTTCACCAGAGTTCCAACTTCAGAACCACAGAACCAAAACTTTTTAATTCCGACTATAATATCAGTCAGTTTACTCCTCATTCATTAGACTATTTGAATCAAAAGTGATGTTAATACAGATTCTATTGTGGTTAAATCTTGGTCTTCTGACCTTCACAAGTCAGTGGGGTTATGTTGAAAGTGTTAATTCGTGTCCTACCAAAGGTGTGGTTTAAAGTCACACTTTAAACTGATCAGCAGGTGGCAGTAATGTGCTCCAATGTGCCAGCAAAGGCAGGGAAGAAGACTGCAAGGTAGTAAACATGGGTGTAAACAATGAATTTTCAAAGCCAGTTTTTAAAGTATTTCAGGTTTTTTGAGGAAGGAAATGCATTTGACATGTTTGTTAAACCTCAAGGATACATGTGATGTGTTTATGTAAACGTAAGTCTTGTTTGTTTAAAGGAAAAGTCCAAAGGGCCCTTTAATGTCATAAGAAAATGTTAATGAGGCCCTGCAGCCTCTGTTTTACTGTAATTGACCATTCTTTATGCCCACCCCCTTAGTTGGTGTTGCAATGCCTCTCAAGCTTTCCATTTGAGGAAAAGCATGGTACTTGTGTTGCAGTATGGAGCTAGTTAGTCAGTACCGGAAAAATGTAAGATCAGACTATAACATAACTTTGTCTGTGCTTAGCTCACACACTTGTATTCTCATTTTTCATGTTACAAGACAAAAGGCTTTTAGACTGAGGACCAATCAATCGTGTTTGCTATCTGGTGTAACTTTGACTGTGGTCGTTGGAGTGTAAACTTCCCCAAATCCAATGAAGAGCAGGATAGAGATGCTAACATAGTCTGTAACCCCACAAAGTCAGGTAGGAAGTCATTGATGTGCTCCTTTAAAATTGGAAGTAAGGCTGAGTCACTAAGCTAATTAGCCGGACATGCTAGGGATTTCAGCAAACAAACACATTGTTTAATCCATTCTTTGCACTTTTTCTCTTTCTCTTTCTTTCTCCTCTTTCTTTCTCTTCGATTTTTGGAAAGGCAAAAAAAAATCCTCCACGCTCCCCACTTTCAATGCTGAGTACTGTTTTTGCTACAGCCTCATGCACAGAGCAGTTTAGCGTTTTCAGGACTGCGTCTATTCTGTACTTGTTATATATTAGGACAAAATATATGATGGTGTTTGTTTGGTGTGTTTGTGTGTGTGTATTTGACCTGCAGACCTCCATATAGAAATGGGCCAAAAGTAGCTTCTGCCTTTTTACAAATTAAAGATGAGTATCTCAACATCTCGACATACAGTATGTTCAACGATCCAGTTCATAAATGATATATTTTAAGATGCAGTAATTTGATATTGCGTAGTTTCTGTGTGTAATGCAACATAATGTGGAATGATATGATGTGATTCAGTGGAGCATAAACAGTTCCATTTTAATTCTGCTATGTTTTTAGATGGGTTGCAAGGAAAAAAAACCTCTAAACATAAATCAGCACAATGCAGTTATGTGAGAGAAAAATTCAATTGGACTTTTCTGCATACCATTTGCAATGTCATTTATAATAATGTACTGGATGTTCCTCGGCAGATTGAAGAAAATCAGTTCACTTAAAACTTTCAAACACTCACTTGTATATCGTATATAAATTCTTTGCTGCAGAATTACCATATAACAACAATATGCGGCTGCGTCCACTGGGATGTACTACATCCACACATGACATTAAACACAACCTTTAAAAAAAAAAAAAAAAAAAAGAATCAATAAGTTTGTGATGTTTTAGCTAAGAGGTGCTTGTATTTTAGTTCAAATGATTAATCTTGACAGTAACTTTTGATTATGTCACATTCAATCTTGTCATGACCACCTATGCTTCATCCTCAGAAACATAATCCTCACCATTCAGCCAAGAGTGTTCTCTGACTTCTTGGACAAAAAGTAAGTAAAAGTGAAGGTCTGGGAGATCGGTTTCCTCGCCATCAAAGTCTTGACTTTCATCTCCGAAATCACGGGCAGGTTGTCTTGATGTAGCTGGGTGTGCTCAGGTAGTTTGCCCTGGATTGGGGTAATCAGGAAGATGGTGGGGCTTTGTTCCTCACAGAGGAGTGTGGTTGCCACTTCATTTGATGAGCATCATGGCTGATTCAGACAGACTGATCGTTACTTCAGCTTCCTCCTAAGATTTCTGTAGTGCAGTGAACACGTTAGGCTGGACACCGGCTGAGCTTTGTTACTTATCCCAGGGGATTTCAGACACTCTTGAGCTTCAGCTGCAGAGGCACAATGTCTTCTTCAGTTTGTCAAGCATTTCTGCTTCACCTCCCACCAGTAGAGTTTCCTGAGATGCCAGATTTATCATGTGTACAATGTACAATGGTTCACATTGGATTATATCTGTGGTTCAGCTCCCTGTTAAAGCATTCCTTACTTTAGTTGTTACAAAGCTGTCTGTTCTCTTTATTCAAATCCGTGCACACGTCTTCCAACAAAACCTATGTTTTTTTTCTTTTTTGTTATTGAATATCATTGCAAACTGTCTGTGTCATCTGACCTGCACCTTCCAGAAAGTCACTTCATAATAAATAAGTGCAGGGGGACTTTATACAGGACATAGTGACAAAATGCCCTATGCAGTGTGTGGTGGAGAATTGAATATAAAACAACTGTCTGATGAATATTTACAAATCAAATGTTACCATGTCTGGTAACAGCCTATTTGGAGCCTGCAACGATACTGGATTTTTGAGGATAGTGATACCAATATTTTATAGCACAGTAGGCTGTATGAATGACATGGATACATTGGTGGATTTTTTTATGTAAACAAAACATAAACAAACTTGTCATTGCTCTCTGCTGGACAAACTATGAAAGTGTTTCTAAATTACCTTAAACATAATTTTTGACATGTCTGTAAAGTAATTTTCATTACTTATTGGCCAACATATATGCTGATAGTGACATGTCAGTAATAAGATAATATCTGCTGATATATCGTCTCAGCTGAATATTGATCTGGTTCTAATCTAGTGTTATTACGACAGGTTTCAGTATGAACAACAACAACTACAGCTAGAGTTTTACTAAATGGCCGTTGAGCTTTACTAACCATCAATTCCATGCCAGACACTACAAAAGAGGTTTACACTGTCAAGAATGAATGGGAAAAAGGAGTTGAAGCAGGTTGAGATGGAATCACACAGTCGTTGGTATTTTTGTTTTTTTGCAGCAGCAGAAAGTGTGTGTGTGTGTGTGTGTGTGTGTGTGTGTGTGTGTGTGTGTGTGTGTGTGTGTGTGTGTGTGTGGTGTGTGTGTGTGTGTGTGTGTGTGTGTGTGTGTGTGTGTGTGTGTGTGTGTGTGTGTGTGTGTGTGTGTGAGAGACACAGAGCATGATATGGGAACGTTGACTCTGTGTGTATTTTAGTGAAATGGGATAGGTGCAGTTATACCTGCAGGGAGCCTTCACAGGAACTAAAGAAACAGTGTTGACACACACAAAGAGAGAGAGAGAAAAACAAAAGAGAGACAAAAATGGCATACACAGTATT
This sequence comes from Seriola aureovittata, assembly GCF_021018895.1. Taxonomy (NCBI): domain Eukaryota; kingdom Metazoa; phylum Chordata; class Actinopteri; order Carangiformes; family Carangidae; genus Seriola; species Seriola aureovittata. The sequence goes on from NC_079379.1 coordinate 8,418,668, forward strand.
TGGAACGAGGATGTCATTAATTAACAGTGAAAGTGAAAATGTTTATGAAAAAATCACAGTAAATAAGAATAGATAAAAAAGAATGTCTTGAAGAGCTGAAACGATTAGTCAATCAATTAACTATTTTGATAATCGATTAATTGTTTCAAGCAGCAATAGTGAAACAATAGCCTATAGCCAATAGCCATATATTTGAAGAGTACAGCCCTTAAATGTCAGATATTTCTGTAAACTGTAAACTTTTTTGGTCGAACAGAACACTTTTTAAATGATTAATTGAAAAAGTAACTGTCAGATTAATCAATACTGAAAATGATGGTTAGTTGCAGCCCTAATGTCTTGTTATTGACAGTCAGTTTTGTATTCTTGAAACCAGGAGATTCATTGATATTTAAAGTTTAAGTTCAAAAAGAGGTGTATTTGCTCTCTCAAGCTTTGCGTTTTTCTTTAAAACCATCATCAGGAGCAGGTAGAAACAGCAGCTGATAAACCTCAGGTGTGTCAGGTGATTGCTTACTTAGGCTGATGATGTCACAGGCTTAAACTGTCACACCAGATTGACGATCACCCAGCTCTCTCTCAATGTACTGTTAACAACTTCATAGTAGGCAATCATTTATGGACAATATACAACAGCAGCATTTGCCATTTGCAGATATAAACCTTTGCCTCTTCAATGCTGCAGACATGACTCCATCCTGGGCTGCATTTATTTGAAAATACATTTTTCTTCATGGTCTTCTTATACTCATCTACTTTATCATTATTATCACCGCTGCACATCTGCACCTCGCCTTTCTGCTCTTTTATCTCAGGTATGCACTTTCACATCTCCCTCATCCACTTGCGCGCCTCCTTTTGTTTCATTTCCATCTGTCAGTCATAACGAGAATTGTCTGAAAGATGGTCAGTCCTGGCAAGAACCTTAAAGAGCCTTAGAAATCTTTCCTTCAAGAGCTGTTTGTACCATTATGAAACAGATTTGATTACATAATGACTGATTATAGAGTAGAAGATGTGAGAACAAGCAGGCAGCTACTGAAATACTGCAGCATATTTTTTGGCTTCATCAACTCCAAAATAAATTTGTACTTCCATTTTAAATGTTCTTTTTTAGTTTGCATGATTCCACTTTGACCTTTTTGACCCTTTGTATCAGGCTGTAGTTAGGTCAGTGACCTATAGAGGGCGCCCTTTGACAGCACAGTGTCAAACAAGCATGACCTGGCATTATCTAACCACATTGATGCTTCATAGTCTTTCTCTCTGTCTCTGTCTCTGTCTCTGTCTCTCTCTCTCTCTCTCTCTCTCTCTCTCTCTCTCTCTCTCTGTCTCACACACATACACACACCCTCCAACCTGCCGAGCCCTGGCTGTAGCCAGCCTCCTGCTTTCAGGAAAGAAGTGATGAGCAGAGGGAGAAAAAGTGATGAGAGTCGAGCGGGAGAGTGATGAGCACGGGGAGAGATTGGCTCTCTGGCAGATGATTTGAAGATCATTCTGCCCCCTGAAATAGCTGTTCGGTTACGAAGGTTGTCTGAAAGCATTAATAAGTAATGAAGGACCAGTGGCCATGGCTTTGTGGATGCATACACATGAGTGTGTGCACGCGATAAATGTGAATGTGAGACAATACGATGAAAGAAATGTGATGAATATGTGTGTGGAGTGGAGTGTGTTGTTTAGGGCGTGGGGGTCTGTTTGATTGCATTTATGAAAATATCTTCAATTGGATTATATGCTCTCTGTTTTGTGTCTGTGATTTGTTCATTAGCTCATATGACATTCAGGTGAATGAACTCTATCTATACCACTATATCTAATCCGATTTTATGTGTGTGTGTGTGTGTTTGAGAGAGAGAGAGAGAGAGAGAGAGAGAGTGTAAGTCATGCCTGTGTAAATGTCAAGATCTTGATATGAATAATATTCAGAGCTGTCCTTGACTCCAATTCTGAAAAATAGTTTGCTCAGATGTATCTAGTGGCGAGGAGAGCATCTGTGGAGGTGTATGAAAGTGTATTTGAATCACAGTACATAATGTTAATGTAAACAAAAGGATCACCACACCACATAAAATGAAAGCATATTGTTTGAACCTGATATCACCTTCAGTATGATTGATGGGTCCTTTTCAATTTTTTTTTTTTTTGTTTAGTGGAGATGTTAAGGCTCTTTGGATCCTGACGCATCTCCTTTCGTGATCAGTTTATGTCCTGAACAACATCTCATTAAATATGTGGCATTTGCTGTTTGAAATAGCACCTCCACTCTGGTCTTTTTTACCTTTTTTATGATTAATTTTTTATCTAATTTTTGTACTATTTTTTTATGATGTTAGCAGAGGTGGTCTTTGTTTCTGGTGAGGTGTACCACCTCAGCTGTAAAACATGCTTTAAAAACAATGATTCATACTAAATGACAACCAATCCTATCCTTTAAACAGTGCAGTAAAATGCTGTAGGTCAGTATGTTTTAATTGTGACCAGCTTAGAAAATACTGATTCTTTCAGTTATATATAATATGTTAAATTAATTTGGAAGCTTTTTTTGCTCACGGGATGAGTAGGACCGAATCAGCATATCAGACAATGTTAAAAATCCCAGACTATGTTATATCTTCCATATGTATCTTGGAGGTGAGATTATATCTGAAAGAATTTCTTTATCAACAAGAGGAAAAAATAATTGTGTCCTCTGTCTTACCAAATTCCCAGCAGAGTGAGTGCAGTTAATTTGCTGCCAGAGCTCCTACAGTTTGTAGGTCTTTTTTGTTGTGGCCATTTTGCATTTATCCCTAGTAAACACTCAGTTTAATTTGACTGGGGACTTAGCATGGCACAAATTAAATCAACTCCCTGTGTACAATCATTTATTTTAGAAGGACAGAGAGAGCGGCCAGTTAGAATAATGTGAATAGATCGTAAATCTGCCACCCAGCCTGACTGCAGAGCAGATAGCTGGTGCAAAACCAAAATGATGTAATCTCCAAACTGTCATGTTCCTTTGTCCTCTGCTGCTTAAGGAGAGTTCATCTGAATCTGAGGGGCCTGGCAGCAGGGTGTGTTTTGCAGACCTTTTTAGTTCTGATCACTCAATAGGCCAGAGCACCTAGACGGCTCTAATAGATACAAGGCTGTAATTTGTCCTCTGAGTTAATCAGCCCCGAGCGGGAAAGAAGAAGAAGTAGGAGGGTGAGAGTGTGAGGGAGGTACGAGTGAGAAGAAATGTATAGATTTTCTAAGTGGGGAAGAGGAAGAGGAGAGAATCTCAGTTGTTTAACAGAGAGAGGATGGCTGCAATGAAAAAACCTGAGGAGAGAATAAATCAAGTCATCATACATGGCCAGTAATAAGCCATTTTTCTTTTAATAAATGACCTCCATGCGCTACATAAATATCATCTTAACCACACAAGTGTCACTTCCACTTTATCTTCTGCCAGCAAGAGACACTCGGAGAGGAAGAGGAGCGGGAGAAGGCGGTAGTGTTAACTGTATCTGTAGTGAAAAGGATGAGGGGATATTGGATACATGTATCTACATGTGGGTAATAAAAACTCTGGGATAAGACTACGTGATATCAGCCAGAGAGTGTCCTGATCCAACAGATGTGGGGCGTCAGGAATGAAATGTATGTCAGGCACAACAATTTATCATCATGTCTCATGTTTAGTATCATAGAGGAAAACAACTGATTCTGCATCTACGATGCCACAGAAGGTCCAAACACCAAACAACACAACTAACAATTGTCAGATATTTTTTTTTGCCTTCTTTATACCATGGTTGTTAACCCACCTGATCCTGGAGGTCTGTCTCTGGTCCTAGAAAAGTATAATAGCTGTACCTGTTTCCAATGCAAATAACCTTTGTTTGGGTAGTTTGAATAATCGAGGCTCATTCTTTTGCCTAATTCTTTAATGCTACAAGGTCCAAAAAGGAATTTCTGTTGATTTCTATTGGATTTTTTTTTTACTTATTGTAAGAAAATTGGATTTTTAGAATTTAATTATAGATTAGATTTTTTACAGTATAATCTGGCACAATGACCATCTGAGAACATGTAATGTTTTCTAGTTAGTTATACAAAACGAATGTTTGTATGATTTGAGGATAAAAGATCACACTCAATATCTTAGGCAAGGCAAGTTTTTTTTTTGTATAGAACCTTCAACAGCAAGGTAGTTTTACATAGGATAATTTACATATAAAGCAATTTGTGCGCTTGTGTTGGAATGTGGATTCAAAATTCTGGTGTATGAGCATTTTTTGTGTGTGTACCCGTGAGGATTTGTTATGAAAGACTGATTTCATTCATTGATCCCGCTCTTCAGGCAGGTGTTAGGTGTGTTCATGTGTCTGCATGAACAGACTGACATGTTCCTCATCTTCCTCACCCCTCTGGGGACATTCTTAGCATTAGTCCTGCAGTTTCTCATAGTATCTCACCACAGAGCCTCAGGGGGGGAAATGCTTCATTGTTCACCATGATAGCATCAAAACACACAATGATGATTCCCTGTCATGGCTCCTATTGTCTCTGTGATGTTCTCTTAATGCCCCATACAGCGATGTGAGTGTTCTTGTCCCCAGGCAGGCAGGCAGAGCCACAGAGCTCTGGATTGCATGATCACATATTGAGGATTACATGTAATACAATTACTGTAACCTGATTACAGATATTGTGACTGAATTCGGCTGCAAATCCTGGAAAAAAAATCCTGCAAAGCTGTGTACATTTAGTTTATGACGTGAAATTCTGAATATGTAATAAACGTACATACATAACGTGGGAATTGCAATGAGCTGAGAAAAAAAATCTTCTGAATGTCACATGGCCAATAAAATCAAAGCTTTTGAGGTTTACTTTATGATTCAGACTGTTGAGAAGGTTGTATTTTTTAAACAGAAATGCCTTTGTTGTAACAGGTTGCATTGAACAGGATTACATTAATTGAATACTTACACTACACTGTTACAAGCGTTCAATTAGATTACACTAATTGAATGCTTGTTGCAGTGTTTTACAGTTATAGATGTGTGTGTTTAGTATTCAAGTGGGAGAGTTGGATATTTTTGCTGCTGAAGGCCAAACTATGCTGATTATTATCTTGAATAATAAAGAACAAAAAAAAAAAATTCCCAAAGCCTAAGGTGACATATTCAAATTGCTTGTTTTGACCCAAAGATAATCAGTTTACTTTAATCTATGACAAAGAAATGTAACAAATCCAACATTTAAAAGCTGGAACCAAGGAATGTGGTATTTTTGCTTGGAAAATGACTGAAACAGTAAATCTAAATGGCTATCCATCCATCCATCAAAACAGCTGCTGATCAATTTGCTAATTAATTGTTCAACTGATCGTTTAGCTCCAAACGCATATAGCATGACAATTGACAAACATATCCAACATATATACATGTGTTATTTGATCACATGATGACAAGCTGATTAGCATTTATTCATGCTCCTGATTCAAATATTGTTTTTTAGTTCAGCTGATAAACGAAGTCTCCTATTGGGACCAAAACTTGAAAATCACCTGAATGCAGAACAAGAAGTCAACCACAGACAGACTGAGTGGGAGACTGCAGAACAGCTGCAGACTGAAAATGAATACAACCACAGGAGACTCGTGACGGACGTTTTCAAGCCAAAACAGAATGCCCAGAGGTGTGGTCTAATAATGTCAGATCTCAGATCAGTGGGTATCAAAAATAGCAGTGAAATGAAAACAGACAGAGAAATGGGAGAGGGAAGGAAAAGGATAAAGTGAAGGACAATCAGAAAGTGCCAGACGCACAGTGATTGGGATGGAATAACTAAGTTGAAGCTATCATGTCTAACTCTTGTCTTTTGAGAGCGACAGTAAGTCAGACTAAACTTTAAATGACTCCTCACTCTTTTCAGTCAGTCGCCGCCCAACATCTATACATTAGTAGTCTCAGGTGCAGTCAAAGCAGAACAAGGGGAAAGAGAGTCAAAGATTTGAGTCTGAGAGCCATTCAAATAAGCTGCACACTATTTCACCCTCCTCACTGCTTGTCCTTGCCTCTCTTTTCATTTCGGATGTCTATTTCATTTTTCTTCTTCATGTACATATCTTTTCACTCTTTTTACCTCTTCAGGTGTCTGCTTCTGTCTTTTACCCCCCTGCATACTCTCTCAATTTTCCTCTTTCAATTTCTCTTTCTGCCTCCCAATTCCCACTTTCATGTTTTTTTTTGCCACTCTCCACATTTCCCCCTCTCTACCCATGTGAGATTGGGCATTTTTTTTTCGTGAGTATACTTCCTAAGTGGCACTGAAGATGTGTGTGTGAGTGTGTATTTGGGTGTGATTGCATGTAGCCCAGCCATGTGTGTCTAGAGGCCATCTCACAGTTGGCTTTATTCAAAACAATATTCAGCAGCAGGGTGATTTCATCAGTCGCTCTGTGGTCCATGGGTCAAAACTGATACATACCTGTTTTCCATCTTTCTTGCCCCTCGCACTCTTTCGCTCGCTCTGTCTCTCTCATATGCTTTCATACATCTTCACACATACCCTAATGCATGCATATATATATATACACACACACACACACACACACACACACACACACACACACACACACACACACACACGCCTATATCAGAACCTATATGTGTATTCACTTTACCTTAGCAGGAGACATCTACTGGGACCCTCCTGCGCTATTAGAATAGTAGGCATTGCCAGTGAGAGCAGAGTGTTTTTATATATATTATGGGATATATTATTAATTTGTGTAATACACTGCATCCACTATATGTTACCTTGTGATTCTTAACATTATTAGGGGTATTAGAAAAGAGGGCATGTTTACTGTTATTCTGACTAGTACCATTAGCAGTGGTCCTCCACAGAAAAAAAAACATTCTATTAAACATTTGTAATCGATTCAAATACATCATTCAATCATTCAATACATTTTTGTAATAAATCCAGATACAAATCTGATACTGAGCATATTCACATTATATTAGAAGATATTGTAGAAGAGACAAGTGACATATTTAACACCCATAAGCTCTTTGATCTGCTCCTTAACAAGCTGAGCCATCAGGGGAGTTTGAGAGCTATTGCAGCTCATCTAGCATTTAGCTTTTACATTTGTGAGTATGTCTAAGATTAAAATAGGGCTGCAACTGACAATTGGTTTTGTTATTTATTAATCTGCTGATTATTTTCTCTAGTAATCAACAGTGGAAAATAGCTGTCACAATGTCCTAGAGCAAAAGGTCACTTCATCAAGTGTCTAGTTTTGTCAGACCCATGGTCCAAAACCCCAAAATATTCTATATACATTCAAGCAACACATTTTCACACTGGAGAACCTTGAAAAATGGATTAAACAATTAATCAATTATCAAGTACCTGTCTATTGATGGACTAATTGATCAATTGGCTAATCGCCACAGTCTTAGATTAAGAGCATTTAACACATACAAAGTGAATGTGTGACAGATAAAAAGCTATGTGACAACAAAAGTTTGGTCAGAACAACCAGCACGACTAAAACCTAGACTACAGAAAAACATCAACTATAAAAAAAAAAAAACAAAAAAAAAAAACCCCACAAAATTGCAACAAAAACTTTCTCTGGCTCAGTTCATTACACTAATATCCTACATACCAGTCTGCCTCGAGTAGAGGTCCCCACACTGGGGTTCAGGACTGCTCCTCAGGCTTCTGAAAATGGCTGAAAATTAAACAAATTGTGACATGTCAATCCCTCTGTTGGTTGAACTGCTCACAAATTCAACTTGTAGTGAGGGTTCACAGGTAAACACGGCACTGGCTTTGTTTCGCAAGCCACAAAGGTTTCAAGCCACTGACCCGGACTACATGAGGCCCATGTTTGTCGCTTTTTGTGGCTAACAGAGGAAAAGTGCAACGCTCATCTAATATGATGGTCTTCTGCCCTCAGAAAGATGAATTTACTGCTGCTTTACTTTTAGAAATCTCTATCACTGTCAGGGTGGCCTTTCAACAGAGCATTTTATCACCAGTGCCGTTCTCTGGCCGCTGCCAGATGTCTCTTTCCAAAACATTCTGGTTCAAATCAATGCAAGCAATCTGGCCATCTGATATTTTGTATTGACCTTTTAACAAGAGATTCATCACAGATCACTTTTCTCTGCCAGAATTACCCAAGGGACCATTCTGCAATGCAGGCGAGTTCTGTCCTAACAGCCACTCTAATCATGCTTCATACAATGATTACAGCATGTTTAGCCTTTATCAAATGAAAAATGACTTTGTCATTGAAATGTTACCCTGCCATTTTCACAAATATTTAGTAATGTTTACCATGTGACAGGACACCAGAACATGAAGGGATTGACTTTGCATCTCATTTTGCACGTAGTGTATGAACTGGAAAAAAATAAGGTATTTCAACTTAAAAAACTACATTTCTTATGGCTTATGAACGTAATATGTGAGTGACTTCTGCAACATGGGTGGTAGCTCCTCACAAATATGAACACAGCATACTGCAAAAAAATCGCATATGTACCTCCCATTACAGTGTGAACCAGTTCTCCCTGACAGGGCAGATCAGATCATATTGTTATCACAGTTCACCTTGTATTGCAATGTCTTTTACCCTGATAAGATATCAAGGCACAGATCACAATTTAAGGAAACAGTATCTTTTTGTCAGTTTTTCTAAGGCTTGAAGTGTGTTTGGGAGTAGAAAATGAACGGGATGTCAGTTTTTGATGTTATCTTTTTCTTTTCTCAAAAAACAGATACATTTAGATGTGTTTAGATATCATGTATCATAAAAAATAGATACCATATCAATGGATTTTGTCCAAACAGCAAAGGTGGCTAAAACTTTTAGGCCATGTTCAGCCTGACAATAGAAAAATACAACACTGTGTGATCTTAAAAATTATCAGCCAACTCAAACTGAACCGCGTGGCTTCCATACCTAAAAAGTAGTCCCTGCTTTCATGGTAGTACCTGAGATGATGAGCTCATCTCTGAACATGTTTTTCATGGGTTTCCTGTTAACATGACATAATTGAGTAATACAGACACATCTAACTGCTGCAGGCTGTTCACTGTGTGAAATACTGCCGCCACAAAGACTAAATATATAATAAAAGTGTCAGCAGCTCATGTAGTGCCTATGCTTTTCATGACAGTACATATGTTTACTGTCATATAGACTCCAGGTCAGCAGACAGTGTGTAAATGTTGCACACACATGAGCTGGATGTTTTTATCAGCGTCTCCATGTTCAGCCTGGGCACGTAGATACACTCTCTGTCAAAGAGGTTTATTGCAAAATACGTGAATTCTACAAGCTTCTCGTGTTTATCTCCTTGTCTGTTGGTGTATGATATAATCAGATAATTGACAGCCCAGTCAAAGCTGTGTGTGTGTATGTGGGAAGGATAGACAAACTCAAGCTTATTTTTGTCTTTTGCAATCTCCCAAAAAAATTAGGAAGAGGAAGAGAGGAGGAGGGGAAATGCAATTAAACACTGTGATGAAACGAAAAAGAGCAACAGGGAAATCCAATGAAGATGGAAAAATTAAGATAAGAGGACAAGAAAGTGGGTGACCAGGAGAAACCAGAAAAGAAGCAAAATGTGTATGTCATTTTTCAAGACGTCAATGTTCTTGAGAGACACGGGAGTCCATGATACCTCATCTTGGTCTGAATTCTGAAAGATTATCTCAACTTTGTAATTGAGAAATCATGTTTTTTTCAGCCAGTTTGGTGAATGGCTCTAAATACTAAGATATTCAAGAGCCATGGCCATGGTCATCAGGAAGTATAAATCAGAGCTGTAGCAAAGTTAGACTACTTTGCAGTCGCAATTAGGAAAAAAATCACAACTCTATAGTTGCCAAATTCAGTCACAAGGGGCAAAGAATCTAAAAATAAACAGTTTAAAATTGCTGAGCGTCAGCCCAATGTTAGAACACCCATTTGTCACAAAACTGCAGGAAAGGCATATGGATGAGAAGGAAAAGGAAAACTAGAGACCATCTTGGGATGGGCTCACTCGTGCTGTGACGGTACCTAATGCAATAATGTAATAACTACTGAGTATTGATGGGTCAGAACGTCAACATGTTGATGTGCGTTGCAGGTGGTGTGATCCCATCGCACTATTCATTATTCATGAGTCGGACCACGCCCATCTTGGAACTCAGCCTTCTTTTTGATCTCAACTACACACCTGTAAAGTTTCATGAGTGTATCTTACGATGCTAACACGGTGACAAAATCATCACCATCATGTAACACCTGCCAGATTACTCAAAACCACCTCTCTGGTAGTTCCCGCTACAGTAGGTGTCTCCAGGACCATATTTTGCCATTTTGACACACACATTGACTCACAAGGTGAAAACAATACCAGCCGCGCTGTTACGGCTGTTAATGAAGGCACATGGAAGAGGAACAGAGGGAGATAATGAAGAAAATCTGGAGCATAAGGAAAAGGAACATGAACATAATGAAAGTAAATGGAAGAGATGTATAGGTGAAGCAGGGGGTGAGGGTCCAGGACAAAAGGAGGAAGATAAGGGAGGAGGAGGATGAGGATATATGTATCTCGGCTCATGATTTCACCTCTCCACGTGGAGGTCAGTGCTATCATCGTGTGGAGGAGCGGAGGGTTACAGATATGAAGGAAGGAGCCCCCTCCATAATGGATTAATACAGATCCATAGCACCCCATTCTTTCTCTGCTTTTCTTTCTCTCTCCTCCTATCATTTATCTCTCCCTCCATCCCCCCTCCCCCCCAATCTCATCTCTCCATCTCCCAGACAGTCGTTCATCTTCCTCCGTGTGCTGCCGCTCCCATTTGTTCTCTCTTGACATGGCCTTTTACCTCAGATCCAATTCCCACCATTTTAATCGAGACAAAATCACATTACAGTGGGCTCCTGTTCCTGCTGGCCTGCCTGTGTGAGTGTGTCTGTTTGTATGTGTGTGTGTGTCCCACCGTTTTTGTGTTGTTGGTAGGGTGTGTCCACCTGCATGTAGCGCATACTGTTGTCTGAATATCTCTTATGTCTGGTATAAACCTAATTAAACAACTCAGTAAAATTGGGTAAACAACATTCAGTGTATTATGATGTTCAGAATTCTTTAATCATATAACCAGTTTGGGGTTTAAATACTTTAGTTTTTTTCTTTTTGGCGTTATTCAATATTTTCTTTCAGCTGTGGCAGTTTTATGGATTTTTTGACTGTCCCACCTGGATATGTCCCAGTGTGCCTGATGGCCAGTCCGACTGTGAAGGTTTTTGTTGTACCTGGGTGGTGCGCGCTTGATCAGAGTGAATATCAATATGTAATGAACATCTATCTAACTCAATGACAGCTAGTTAAATCACCCTTTCTCTGTTCTTTTTAACTTCTATCTCTCTCTCCTCCTCTCACTTGGGACTTGGGTGTTGCCACATGTCTCCACTTTATCCGTCGTTTCAAATGAAAAGCCCTCGGCAGAGGCGTGTAATTGCAACTTCATGACACTGCAGCGCCGGCAAAATGTATAGAAGGGAAGCAGTGAATTGAAAGAGCGAGAGAACTGAGTACCTGTCACCCATTTTGTATTTCTGAGGGATAGGTCTGGCTGCATGTAAGACGACATTCTGCACTGTTAATGTTATCTGATTGGCTCCAGTACCTGTGTGTGTGTGTGTGTGTGTGTGTGTGTGTGTGTGTGTGTGTGTGTGTGTGTGTGTGTGTGTGTTTATGTGTGTGTGTACTACATGAAAGTGTATTGGTGTGCATGTGAGTTTTTGTGTGTTGTTTATCTCTCTTCTGGTCCCATATCCCCTACTATTCTTTGGCAGATGGAGCAGCAGAGGGAAGAGGAGAAAGGGAGGTTGGACAGAGAAAGACAGGGGAAAAGAGAGAGAGATGAGTCACTGGAGCAATCACTCTTTTCCCTGTAAGAGAAGAGACATCAATAGCCAAGTTTCCATCCAAATGTAGCACAAATTTAAACTAATTTCCAGAAAATCGGCAAAAGAAAATGCAAATTAATATGTTCCCAGAGGAAAAGGGCAAAACAAGATGGCATAATGAAAAAAGCACCTGTCAAACCTCAAAATCTAGAAAAGAATGTAGAAAACGTGATAGAAATGTGGCATTTGTTCTTGTTTTATGTATTAGTTTGGGGAAGGTTATAGTCTTCTCACCGCTCCACACAGCTCGATTTTTATTTTTTTCGCCTGCCGCAATTTTTAATGACATGCTTCATATTTACGTTCGACTTATTCACTAAGTCTGTTTCCGCTGCACTTAGCTTTCATCAATAGTAAGAACAAAGTTTTTTTATGCACAAATTGGAGATGTGCACAGAAACTGGTGGATGGCAACACACATCAGCTTATCATAGGAAGAAACTCCTCTCTCACTTTTTCTTGACCACATCCTCTTTCTCTGCACCTCTCTCTGTCTCTCCTATAGCCTCCTTCACTGTGTGAACTGCCTGTGTCCTCATTTCTGTAAAGTTTCTGTAATATTGTTGTTGCTCATTTGGTTCTGGAGACTTTTCTGAAGTGCAGGGGAAAATTATTGGGATGAATGTTTTCTTTTGCTTACAATGTTAACATTTAGGGAAAATATAGGGGAACAAAGGTAGGATGTAGTGCCAGGTGAGCTTGAGGCTGCAAGTCAAGATACCCCACTTTGGGGCAATGTCCATATAGGAATCTTATAATCTGATATAATAATCTTATAACTTTGTATGAATCATTTTTGTAACAGTTTAGGAAGGCAATGACAAACACAGCTGTCCTATTGACAGTGGCGAAGGATCAGAAAATGCTCATTTGGAATGTTTTGGATGATTCTGTCGTTCTGGTTGGAAGACAAAATAAGAGGACAACAATTACGGTACACAAATGTGTTTGTTTCTCTGACTTGTCAAATATTGTTTCACAGTTGTTTCACAATATACACATTTTACATTTGCGGCTTCAAACAGCAGGTGTTTGGCTAGTCAAAACTAAAATGTGGAGGTATGTAACAGAAAAACAGGGTGAACTGAGATATATTTGTGGCTGGCTTGTTGCATCTTTACATCCTTTACCACAACCTCAAAGAAACAAACCACCAGATTGACTTTTTGGGTCTACTGCATCTGGAAGAATTCCAAAAATGGTATGTGCTTGTAAAAAAAATGAAAAGTCTGAGGATTACAGTGGTAAGAGCTGACACTAGTTTTGTTCTGAACAATAATAGGATCTAGTTTGTCCTGTGATACTCCCTTTTTGTTCTTTGTAGGTGTGTGCTAAGTGTAGATATATAAATATTTAAAGAGAAGGGGGAAGAGTGTCTTGTTCCTTTTTCGAACATGCTGAGGATGCAGTCTAGCTGAGGCCACCTTTGGGGAGGCTTTTGACACACACTTTTGCTCAAGCACAAAAAACACAGCTGTTGGGATCATTAGCAGAGAGCAAAAGCTCAAAGGACAGGAAGAGTGTTGCATCATTCTTGTCGCAATGCACTGACTGTTTTAAAAACACTTGTAATTTCATGCAAGAGCTAAATGGTTCTTAATTCAAATATATTTGCCTTCATACTTAAAGGAGAGTCTTTAGCCACGCCTCCTGCATGGCTCTTTGAATGGTAGTATACATCTGGCTGTATTCCACACTAATAAGTTTTCGTTTTAGAACAAAAACAATCTCCGCCGACAAGCATTTAAGCTCCGTATCAGAAATAATCTGTGTCCATACTAACATGCCTCAAAGTGCAAATCACATGACCATTCAACTACACTGGGCATGTGCATGCCGGTGCAAACAGCAAGCAGATTGTCTACTCTGCAGTTGGATACTTAGTTACAGAAAATACTATGAACGAGGAACAGCAATGGTGAAAAGTAAGACCAGAGATTTCTTTGCATGGATTTACAATGAGGTGTTACTGGAAGTAACATGAGTATAAGGTGGTCATGGCAGTGGAAAACATAGACTGGGAAAAGTCATTTTCATCTGGATAAGGGTCATGCGGTTAGGGTTGTCAAAAAAATTGATACTCAGATACTAATTGATACTAAAAATTAGTGTTGGATTAGATACTCATTTGCAATGTATCAATACCAACAGTGCCATCTTCGCCTGTTCCACACACAACTTCATATAGCACCACTGCAGACAGGCAGGCACACAGCCCCTCCCCTCACTAGCAGCTGAACACATGAACTCTAGTTGACGTTCACAACACTGAGCTGGTGTCGCCAGCATAAAACTAAATTAACATGGCAAGTGATGCTGCTGAAGGACCTTTGCAACCTCTTTTAGTTGAAAAAAGCGAAAGTGCCGTTTGGAATTATTTTGCATTATTATTTTACCTGTCCGGCAGCACACGTTAATGTTAGCCATTTAACTATTAGCAATTAGCAATAACTATTAGCAATAACCACATTAGCCGTCTGTTAAGTTATCATTAAGCGAGTGGCTAACCAGAGGATGGACCTTAATGACTTGTGATCTCCTGTTTTTTCCTCTAGTGCTTCTAGCAGTGTTCACTTACCCTGTGAAATATCGAAACATCTAGTAGATAAGTTTTGTATAGATGTTCATGGAGAATACCCACACAGTATTTTGTCACAAACACTGAATGTGAACATAACTGTGTTTTTCTTCAGCTCCAAAGGGTGCTTTTTAAGTTTAGACAGTGAAAATAAAGAAAAAGGTACATTGAAAAAAGCATCCTATGTTACCACTGCCTCTGTGAAGACCTTTTTTTCATTCAGAGGATGCAAGCTAAAACACTATGGTTCTTTCTTTGGAAGACATAGTTTTACCCTCTTTGAATGGAAATGGGGAGATAAAAGGACATGAATGAGTGTCCTGATGTTGTGGTTAGTTGAGTTGTGATAACTTGAAAGATGTAGTCTGTCTGAAGCATGGACTCTGCAGGATGTAATGCGCAGATTCATCTCTCTGCTGAAGGAGGGACAGATAATGACAGTGAGAATGAGTGTCCTCCCATTGTGCAGAGTTGTAAGAGGTCTCAGAAGATGCAGTGTTTTCTTTAGTACTTATTTCATTCACTTTAAAGCATATCTGTGTCTTTCTACTCTACAAACCATGACAGAAGAGGAGGCCAATTGAGGATAGAGAGAATGGGGGTCCTCTTGTTGTGATTAGTCTCATCCTGATTGCTGAGACTATCTCTACTACACTCCCCCTGCCTCTTTGCTGGTCTAAACAATAGATAATATCTTTTTACTGAATGAAGTGGAGGCAGAGGGATAGATGAATAGAGAGAACGAGTGTCCCCCTGCTGCTTTTACTCAGTAAATGTCTGGAGCACTCTCCTCTCTCTTTCTCTCTCTGCGAGTTTAAAGCATCGATAACATCTGGATATTAAAAGAAAGTGAGAGGGAGGTATGATACAGACAGAGAGAATGAGTGTCCTCCTCTTGTGCTTGTTGTAGTGTCCTCAAGCCGAGGTAGTCTGTCAGTTTCGGCTGGATAAGTTTGTAATTGGATAAGAGCTTTAAGCCCTAAATCCAGATAAGAGCCGGTTATGTAAGATTAATTTAGTGATACAGCTCTTCAAGAAAATTGGCGAGATTGAAATGGAAAAAAAAAAAAGGAAAAATGCCCCAGAAATGACCACATTTAATACGGCCTCCCTAAAATAGCAACTCATCTCCTAGTTTCTGCAGCCTTTTAATAAAATCTCTTGTGTAATTCAAAGTGAGGAGTTGGTGATTGCATCAAACATTTGGCTTGGTAATGAACAGACCACCTGCTCTTGCAAAATGATTTATGAAGCAACAAAAAAAAAAACCAAAACCAACAATAGAGAGTAAGAAAAGCAGGAATAAGAGAAAGACAGACATTGGGACAGAGAAAAAATAAAGCCAGAGCTGTAGTGTAAAACAGGAGGATTATAAAAGAATTTCTGAGTTATTTTCCATGGTCCTTCATTCATTCTAAGCAGATCACATTTCCATTGTCATCCTGAGGGCAAAGTCAGTGAACTCTTGTCTCTAATGCACCTGTCTGCAGGCTTTTTGGTGCCATAACACTGTACGTGCTTGTGTGGGTGTGTACATGGAGGTGTGTGAATGTGATAAAATGGGTTTGTGAATAGTTAGTATGAGCGTGTGTGTGTGAGAGAGAGAGAGGAAAAGGCGACAGACAGGATGAGCGAGAAAGAGCTCTTGTAGAGTACACTTGTTAGAGTTACTGTTTGTGATAATGAGTCTTCGCACAAGTGTGTGTGTGTGTGTGTGTGTGTGTGTGTGCGTGTGTGCGTGTGTGCATATAGTACATATTTGACAAGTGCATGTGACCCATTTTTGTGAGTGTCTTATTTTTTTGGAGCTGCTCTCCGGTCTCCATAGATTCACAGATTGTACCAAATGAAACTAAAATGTAATTGTCCCTTGTTGGGACTGACTTCAGTGCTTTTCTCACAAAGAACCGTTCCTCATTTTGGGAGGCATCCTTACTTGCATTCTTATTGAGAGTTAGATGAGAAGATCAATGCCACTGTTATATCTGTCTGCTCAGTGCAAAAAGGACTTTTTTGTGGTGGGTCATTATATGTTGGGCTATTTCTTCATAGGTGGGTGGGGGGGCAGTAACTTTCTGGAGTCCTGTTGCCAAGCAACCAGTAGAAACTTAGAGATAGTATCAGTACAGCTTTAGAGATAGGCTTGATGTCTTTAGTCGTCATGCTAAGCTAAGCCAATTGTCTCCTGGCTCCAACTTCATGCTGAATAGACAGACCTTAGAGTGGTACCGACCTTCTTATTTACCTCTCAGCAAAAAAGTGATTGAGCGTATTTCCCAAAGTGTCAGACCTCTCACGCATCTGTCAAATTGTTAGGACTCTCCTTTGGGGGCAAAAAGCCAGTTCCACCAAAGTTAACAATTACATTTTAAAGTCAAAACACAGGTTTCGCTCATTGTTGTGTAACGTTAATTTAGGGAAACTTTTCAAGAAGCTGGGTGTGCTTGGTTGTAAAAGAGATAATATTCATCTGTAGGGTTGCCGTCTTTTATGTGAAAAAAGGTGGCAACTGGTTTGGTTCTACTTGACATTATATTATTCACAGCACTTTGAGGACATAACATGAACGAAAATACGGGACAAATTGCGTCCTGTATTGATTCAATTCCACCGAGTACCGAGAAAACAAGTACTAGAATTTTGTTGGGAGGCGGAGGTGTCCCGTATTGATTCAATACAGGATGCAGAATTTTGTTTTCAAATATGGCGCGATCCCTTATTATACGAGACAGGTGGCAATCCTATTCACCTGTGTGAAGAGCCGCAAAATCAGGTCGCCGCCTCCTTCCACAGGCAGAAAATCCAGCGTGGTCGTAATATTCTTCTTTTGAAATTTCAGATGGCTCTGCCTGATGCGCAGATTACAATACAGTGCCACTACATTGCTGTAGTGGCGTACAGCCGCAATTGCAATTACAAATGTCGAATCCACTGAGTACTGAGAAAACAAGTACTACAATTTTGTCGGGAGGTGGAGGCGGCACGAAATTTGACAGAGGCAGCCGCTTCCCAATTCTCAATGCAGGAAAAACCCTGAATAGGTTTGACTGGATTTGTGTTTGCGGTTCTCACATCATTATGAAATGACATTAAAAGATCATCAGCAGCATCCCTTTACACAAAAACCAAGATATTCCACAGAACACTGTCAACAGTTCCTGTCGTGACTATTTCTTTGTTGGATAGTAGGTCCAGTGTTGCGTCACTGGCTCTAGAAATAGGTGTTGCATATTGAATTGTTGTAATTTGTGAAGCTAACAACATAGAAAAAAAAAAAAAAAATCTCAGAGACAGATACATCTCAAAACCAGGACATGTACAATACAATTTAAACTGTCTACAAGGCTCAATATAACCAGAAGTGAATGAGAAAATATGTTTTTGTGTAATTTGGTGAACTTGCCCTTTAAGCTTCCAGGGAATGAATATCAGTCAACACAAGTGACAAAAACAAACATGGCCATGTATGTGTGAAACCACATTACCCTCGACTAACTGTATTTGTAATGTGCAGTGAACAGTATGTGTGTGAAACCTGTGTCTTTTTGTCATATTTGAGTGTGTGTATGTGTTCCTCTAGCCTCTCTGTGGCCTCCCATGACTGCGTATATGTGTGTAACCTATCACTATCTCTATCTGTGTGTGTGTGTGTGTGTGTGTGTGTGTGTGTGTGTGTGTGTGTGTGTGTGAGTGTGTGAGTGTGAGTGTGTGTGTGTATGTGTGTGTGTGTGTGTGTGTGTATGTGTATGTGTGTGTGTGTGTGTGTGTGTGTGTGTGTGTGTGTGTGCAACGGTACTCCAGGCCCTCCCACGAGGTGGCAATGAGAGTGAATAAGCACTTCCTTCCCCACGGTGTCCGAGGGGACTAGCATCTGTCAGTGTGATGCACTTTCGACTGGTACAAACTCCATTACCCAGTGTCCTGCTTCTCTGTCACTGTCAGCAGCCCTCCCAGTACCCACACTGAGAGTGTGCATCAAACACACGCAGACAAATAACCGAGACTGGAACACACACACACACACAGGGACATGCGGCCACTCGAATTTAATGTGCTGTATATGTGTTGGCACTATATGGGATGCAGTGACTAAACTACGCACACATGTACAACTAACACACACATATGCAAACACATGTACACACATAGACAGAAAGCTCGAACAGTTTGGACCTCCATCAGCACTCTGACAAAGATTACTCAAAGATTACCCCCTCCCTGCTGTCTATCTATCTCTGTGATTCTCTTTCACTCATTCAGTCGCTCATTCACTCTCTCGCCTGTAGATACACACACACTCAGACACACACCACACTCCCACACACATTGCCCTGACAAGAGCTCATTCAAGCCCCTCTCTCCCTCTCTATGTTTCCAGGAGAGCTCACCATAATGGCTGCACAGGTCCAGAGAGCTTTTCTACAGCCACTTGTGTGGCTATTTCATAAATGAACGCCAAACTCCCTCAGCTTTAAAAGCTAAAATTCTGTGTTTTTATGTTGAACGAGTTTAAAGCCCTTGTCAGCCACAAAGTTTAAAATCTGTGTAAAAATTGGTCTTTACAATAAAAAAAGTCTTATGTAAACGGCAGAGCATAAACTAAGACATAATATTTCTTTCAGATATTGTACGAAGTTTTATAAGACAAGTGTGTGTATAATGCATGTGTGTATTATATCTCACTTGTCTGAGTCTCTGAATAGAGCAACAGTGTTGGGAACTGATTTAAAACCTGCTTACATTTGTTTGTATAGTTGTTAAAACTTGATTTAGTGACAAAATTGTTCTCAGTGTTCCCTGCATGTTCCCGAACTATATATATAAAAAAAAAAGCTACAGGAAAGAAGTCTCATATTACAAAAACAACTAAATATGAGACCTGAAACACTGAAACCCTAGAAAAAACACTTTATTTTACAGATTCTATAGTTAACAACACTTTTTCCAAAAAGAAACTTGTATAAATGATTTTATTCAAAGAACTACTGTATGAAATTTTGTTCTACTTACAGGGAAAGTAGGGATAATGCTCTATTTATACACTTCCAAATAATTAATTTCACTTAACACCCATTTTCCCAATAATTAGTACCAATTTACGTAGATTTTCCAGGAGATTTATTGAATTGTATTTATTAGTAAATTAGGAGACTTGTAAAATAAACTGTTACCAAGTGCCCTTTAAAGAAATGTAAATTTTCTGCCCTGACATGCACTGTCCTCTTATGGTAAAGTCATTGTGAGCATCTTAGATTAAAGTTTCAATTAAGCTGTCTTGCCATTGCTGTGTTATTGCATCACAGCAGCACCTATTTCTAAAACCCTGTCCCTATAACGGCTTGTTTATGGTCTGGTCCTGTAGCCCATTGGAACCTGCTAAAAACAGGCCCATTAGTTATTTTTTGTCCAGATCGTTGTGAAAAATCTGCCTGACCTTTGCTGCATTTCTGTTTCTCTCTGACAGACTCTGATGACTCCAATGTTGTGGAATGAAACTAAAAGGATGACACACAAAAAAACCTTTCACTGGGGAAGACAGTTACTGTACACCACGAGAATGAAAATGAAAAGTAATTTGTACAATAAGTGGACCAAAGTGTTGAAATGAAACTCTGCTTCAAATCTAGATTATTTTTCTTTTTCTTTTTTTTTTTTTTTTTAAACTTCTCGCTTCAGTCTTTTTTGTCTCCCATCCATCCGTTTTCATTTTGTCAGTGGAATGAAATTTTATATCTACCATATTCTTCTAAAGCACTTCAGATAAGTGTGTGAGTGTGGTGAATTGCATTGAATTAACTACCTGAGTGAAATGAATTAGGGCATGATTCTCATTATGGTTGAGCTCCCTCTCTCCCCGTCTGTCTCCGTCTGTCTCTCTCCCTCAGTCTGCTTCCATTTTTATCTTTCATGTCGTATGAAAACATTTAACAAAGATTATAGCGCTCCTGATAATAACTTGACAACCACAGAATCCACCTCCCAAAGGCATCCAAAGGTGTCTTGACAGTTTCTCTCCAAACTGCAATGACGAAAAAACACCTCAGATTTATGTATATATAAGTCCATCATAAATAAGTCTTTACCCAATGTTCCTACAAAAATAAATAAAGCTTTGTAAATATGTTACACATTTTATACAGTGAAAATCAGGTTAAAATGTTACTATAAATAAAGCGAGCAAGTCTGACATTGACATTGAATTGAAAGTAGAGATGTAGAGGTCAAACTAATCAGTGTTTCACGCTCATTTCACCACAAAACTTTAGACTAGCAATTTACAACACAGTGTGTCACTATTTCAGCTCAAGGACAGTTCACAATTGATTGATTATTACCATGAGTTAGCCATGTTTCACATTAGTTTTCACAGACCTTTAAAATACTCATGGCCGTAATATGGCGGCTGATCTCCTCCCACTGAGATCAGACTTTTAAATGTTCATTTATGGGATGGTCTCTGCTGCCTCCTCCCTCCATCTTTAGCCTGTTTGTGTCATGACCTATTTGTAGTGATGATCAGTGACTCAGTGTGAGCGATTTATCTGCCTGGGCTCTGTATCTACAAAGCCTGCTGCGACAAGTTCACACACACACACACACACACACACACACACACACACACACACACACACACACACACACACACACACGCTGCATGCACACTCTTATTATACAAAAAATCATGAATGCATTCATAAACACCTCTAGTTCATGCATGAGTACGGATCTTAACACAAGGTGAATATATGCATTCATGCACAAAGTGCAGATTCTGAGTGTGTGGATATCCTGTACACACACACACACACACACACACACACACACACACACACACACACACACACACACACACACACACACACACACACACACACACTCACTCTTGTTGTCCGCTGAGTGGTAGGGTGACATAAACAGATTGGTCCTGCCTAGCCCTTTAGGGAGGAGTGGCCATTCATCAGCCTGACCTCGTTGTGGGACATAGACACTTTATACTCTGTATCTTGTACAAGATATGGAGGCTCAAAAACACACACGGACATAAACACAACTCATAAATGCACAAGGGTGTAGGTTTGGTTTCACAAGTGGTGGTGACACAATGAAGTCAGAGGTTCTTCAGTGGAACGCATTTATATACATTTATATCAATATAGCAAATAATGTTATGATCAAACTGGTTGTTGTGCTTTTCTTAGTAACGGTAAACATTAGATATAACTTTGTAAACTGCTGTCCTAAAAAGATTTAAAATAACATCTAGTTTTTTTTTCTAGTTTTTTTTTTTAAGCTGTGTATGGCCTCAACAACCTCCAACAAATAAGGCAACTTCTCTGTTGTCTGAGGGGTAGGGTTAGGAACTGAGAGGCGAAAATCAGGGCGAAACGACTCTCCGGTCACTTGTTTCTGCTCTTAAAGGTTAATTGCTTTGAGGACAGAGGAGTAATTCAACATGTTGACCAGCTCCTCTCTTCTCATGTATTTTTGCAGCTGGACAGTCAGATGACACTGTTTTAGAGATATTAGAGTGATAATGACATTCAACTGAAAAGTTGGGGTGGGTGCAAAAATAAAGTGAGGGCAGTGCATTGTGCATCATGCGTCACACCTTCTGAGACCCCTTTCACTCCCTCCAGAACAATCTCACCTATTCATCTGTGCTTTAATTTCTAATTCATTTATTTTTCACCTGTCCTCTCACTCCTTCTTCCTCTCCCCCTCTTCCTCTCTAACTCCACCAGCAGAGAACATTAATGATGTTGGCATCACAGGGACGAGACACTTCATTGTCCTCTCGCCAACCCACATCCGCCTGCTCCCTATTTCCATCTTTATTCATTTATGCCTGTTCCCTCTCTTCCCTCAAGATGCATATTAATACTAATGGCGATAAGGTGCAAATTCATTGAGAGAGAGAGAGAGATAGAGAGAGCGAGAACAGGCCCAGCTGAAGGGTGGGAAGAGAGAGACAGTGATTGACTGGGAGAACACTAGAGAGAATCAGAGGGAGAGAACAGGAGGATGAGGAATGGATGGAGGGCGGAGGAGAAGAGGAGAGATCAACATGGCACTAATTGTTTCCTCTGCACCCCTGCTGAGCCTCGATCAGCCATTCATCACCGCGCCGCAATCGGTCCAGCGTCGACACTTTGGCAAATGAGGCCCTCCTCTCACTCCATCCGCTAAGACAGCAGCAACATATGTAGGTGTGTGTTTGATCCAGAGAGGAAGACAGATCTTGTGTGTGTGTTTTTTCACGTATGTGGATTTGAGTGAGTAAATGCTTGTATGACATACAAAGAGATACTACCGTGTTTGTCTGCACGTGAGTTTGTGCCCCCCCCCCCCCCCCCCCCCCATAGTTTGGGGGGTGAAATCCAAACACATTTTTCATTTTCTTCTCATTTGGGGCACCACCATCAATCAGCTGTGTTAAATCAAATGGAAAATCATTGGCGAGGGCATTCTGCATGATGCTGACGCTGATATGCAGTCTTGTATGAAAGGCAAGCAGACATCACGTGGAGATTTAAGCGCTGAGCCACAACACTGTAAAACACGGCCTTGAAGCTTATTGCTTTTATTAAACGGCAGTAAGGAAGCATTCTAATAAGCAAGTGAAAATTAGCTGAGCTCCAGCTCTGCAGCTGCCAGCTGTGAACATCTCCGGAAATGAAAATGTGACAGTGAAAAATCAAATCACCAATAACAGCTGCTATCACATCTTGACAGCCAACATCATCTGCTTTCATACACTTAGCACCTACTATGTCTGTAGCAATTCACCCAAGATTTAAGACGAATGTTTGGTAATACCTAGGGATCGACCGATTATCGGCCGGGCCGATTATCGCCGCCGATATTCAGCATTTTGACGCATATCGGCATCGGCCTTTTTTAAAATTCGACAGCCGATAAGAGATCAATTTAAAACTGGGTTATTTTGGCTATGATGCAGCCGCGCCTCTCTGTCTGCTGTCACTACTCTGTCGCCAGCATTGTCCCACCCACAGCACCATCTGATTGGTTACAAGCAGAGCCACGGTAACAGCCAATCAGCAGTGTAAGCGGTGCATGAACAGTCCTTACACACACGGTGGAGAAGGTCCGGAGAGCAAATACTTGTTTTGAAGGTAAGTTAAGGCAGCAGAGTTTCCCGAAATTGTAATAAAAATCCCAGTCCTCTACAACTGACAACTACTAGTAAGATTACTGTGAGCCCATTAACGTTATATAAACATAAGCGGCAGCTCTGCTCGCTCGCAGTCCCTCCAGACGTGCCTGTTAATCACTTGAAACAAGGTTGCTGATAATATCGATATGTCCGGTTTTATTGCAGGGAAGCCCGTCGAGGTGAAGGCTGGTTAGCTTTTAGCGTAACGTTAACCCATCGGTCCGCGGCTCTAGATGCTCAGCAGACTGTAGCAATGGGGAGAATGTCTGTTATGGTAGAGAAAAGTGTGTGTTTGTGTGGAAGTCACATGAGAAACTCTACAACTCACGACTACTAACGTTACTGTGAGGCCCAAGACGTTGGCGGCAGCTGTCTGTTCCTACGATAAACACTGATTATTAAAGTGAAGATGCTTTAGGCTATTTAGTGTTTAATCCCTTGAAACAAGGTTACTGATAACATTGATACTGAAATAGTTATAAAAGTAAGAAGTGTGTGTGAGAAAGAGAGACACAGAGAGAGAGAGAGATTGCAGGGAAGCACGTTGAGGGGATGGCTAGTGAATAGTGTGTGTGTGTTTGTGTAAGCCACATGAGACGCTGCAGAAACTGACAGCAAGTACCGTCTGTCTGAGAGAAAACTGTAGGGCAATAATGGCTGTTTAACTACCAAGTACTTTACCTTTTTCTGTGTTGATTGAGAGATCCCAAGCAGCAGAAAATGACATATTGTTAGATGAAGTGTGTCCTGAAGCTGTCTTTGATAGTTTCTTGTAGAGAGGAGCAGGATATTGCTGTTCAAGACTTAAGACATAATGTAACTGCATCATAAAGCCTACATGAACTGCATTCTTCAAACTGCAAACTTCAGGGAACTATTTATTTATTTATTTAAATTTTCAGTTAACTTTATAAGAGATGCTGCTGACCCTGGGAACTCCTTGCACTTTTTGTTTTTGTTTGAACTTAAAACAAAGATAAGTGAAAGATTAACATTTCAGTTATATTGAAATTTTGGAAAACTTTATTTACTGTAGAAAACTTTAGTGAGCTATTTATTTGTTTAAGTTTTCATTTAACTTTATAAGACATGCTGCTGAGCCTGGGAGCTCCCTGCATTTTTTGTTAGAATTTTAAAACAAAGATATCTATTGTCTAAGAAAAAAAAAACTTTAACATGTTGCAAATCTGAAAAGCTGTTAAATAAACATATGATTAAAGGCATTTGAACAAAGTTAAGTGGAATTTTTCCATTATTCAAAATTTTCACGCCAATATTTTCCCTTTTATTGCAAATAAATATCGGCTCCAAATATCGGTTATCGGCCTCCTTGACTACTAATAATCGGTATCGGTATCGGCCCTGAAAAAACCATATCGGTCGATCTCTAGTAATACCCCATAATGCACATGTATTCGTCACAATCATATCAACAACTCACCAGAAATGCTCTGCACTTTCTGAGGCTTTCAGCTACATCTCATGGGCTTCCTCAGAGGATAGAGTTGAGAAGTGAAGTTGCCGTGAAAACTTTTTTTTAAATCAAACTGCTGTTTCCAATGTCAAAGATGAACCTTGAAGCTCAACTTAGACTTGTATTAATTTCCTGTTTTAATTTAGTAGTGTATTTCTTTTATGTAACTCAACACATTTTTAAATCATACTGCCATCACCCTCCCATTATAACCTCTGCAGCTTCACAAAGTGGCAGCATGGTTGTGCATTTATTTTGTATAATGGTGACCGGAACTTATTCATTCCCAGAATGAGAATTTGTGACAGTGCTACATACTGCACCAAGAATTTCACAGTGAATTCATTCAAGTACACAAAGTGTGCAAAATTCAAATGTTTGGACTTCCTTTTCTTCCAGGCTTGTGGACATAGGTGATCTTTTCCCAGAAAGTCTTCAGGTGTAATATTGCACACATATGCATATTAAAATCTGCAGAGTTGGACAGGAAAATTAGTTTAAAAAAAAAAATCAAATTCAGAAAAAGGACCACCTACAATAATAGGATCTGTCATACCTATAAAATTAGAAATGACCATATATCTCCATAATGTAAAGTATCATACCCACCACATGTCTTGCATACATTACTAATGTCAAGAATGATAACTTTAATTCATATCCATGGAAACAACTAAGGTCTTAGGTCTGGTGTCATTGCACATTTTATTCACTCATTTCTCAGCACCCTCACATACCTGATGTGATGCAATGTGATTTGATGTGATCATGAAACGTATGACCGCAGTCCACAGGAGGTCAGTCCACGTTTCTGGAGGGTGAACATTTCTATTAACCAGTGTCCTGGTTATGCCACCACCCCCCACGTTTGTGCGTAAAAACTCAACACAAAGACGTCTGACAAAAAATATGACATAAACGGGAATGAAGAAATTTGAGGTTGTAACATGAAAAAATGACAAAAAAGGGGAACAAGTAACAAAAGCTTCCAGAAGAACAATTTATGAATCATCAGGGTGGTATAAAGGATTGAAGGCTTAATGTGCACAACAGAGATCTAATACAAATTTTAGTCTCTCATTGATGGCTGCACATGTTACGTAGATGCAACAAAAGCACAAATGTTCAGTCAGTCAAATATTGTTAAACTAATATAGATTAAAATCCATTTTTCCACAAAAACATGTAGTTGTAATCATCCTGATGTACGTCCAGTAGTTCTAATGTAACGCATTAGTGATGATTGCTCTGAGTGACTTAGCCAATTACAGTCAAGCACCACAGCTGTTCTCCAGAGCTGTCAATTAGACCTTATCCTCTCACGCGCATCCTGATACCTACATCATCACATGCCTGCGTACAAGAGGCTCCACCCACTCTTTTTCTCCTCATCATTTCAATGTAAAGTGCACCCCCTCCGTGTTGCCTGCGATCCAGCCTTAATTTCATTTTCACTATTATAAATTAATTACGGCACATACAGAGCAGAGTTTATTTATTTATTTATTGCTTGAACATCTAAGGAATCGCATTAGATGGGATGAGGTGTGCCCCTTGGGAGCCTTTTCTTCCAAAAGCTGGTTTATTGTTTAGAGAGTAATCCACATTTGTTACGTTTTTTTTTCCATTAGGAGGGAGGGGGGGCCTCAATTAAGGCAGCGTCTCACAGAGACAGTGGATGGGGTGAGAATGGGAGGAGGGCGACGAGAGAAGAGAAGAAATGTGCTCTTGCATTCGTGTTCATATGTGTGTGTGTGTGCAGAAGTATGTGAGTGATTAATGTGCAAATTTAATTACACGTACATGCCTAGATTATCTGCAGTGAAGAGAATGTATAGACAAGAGCCGCTGGCAAGAGATGCAGTGGCATCAAGGGAAAACAGAGAGAGGCTGGATCATATAGGCGTACTCTTGAGATTGCAAGTCCCTTTAACTATCACGATGGCGTTGGAAATCACACCGAGCCTATAGTGGAAGGCTTTTTTTGATAGTATAAGTCTCACTGATGCCTGCGGTGGTAGTGCTCCCTGTTTCGGCAACGTACAGGATTGAATGCAAATGACTTTGTGGGTGTGTTTGTGCATGCATGCAGTATGATTACATATTTGTGTGATGCCTCTGTATGTGTATGTAGATGAATCAATAATGCCTTGTGATATGATGCTGTGTTTGAATGTAGCGCCGCTGGCTTGCCTTTGTTAGCTTCCTGCTGTGGTGCAGGGCATACTGTGCTGAAGGGGAGGACAATAAGCTTATCAGACCCACTGATCTTTCCTGTACCCATAATCCACTTTCTTTCCTCCTTGGTCTGATCTCACTCCTTTGCCAAGGCTGACTAACCTTGGTGCTGCTGTTTTCGTGTCTTTCAAAGGGCCTCTCTTCTCTTTTTTTAATTTTAAATTTTTTTTTAGGATTGACTTATTCTATTTATTTATCTATTCAGCTCTGTTTGCCATTTTTGCCATCCCCCTTTAGCTTATCTCTGCCTTTTTACTTTTTTACAACTTGGGTTATCTTTGCTTTTGGCAATGATAATATTGTGTATATATATATATATATATGTATATATATATTTCTTTTTGTTTACATGCCTTTCTGATCTCCTTCCTATCTCAGATTTCCCTTTAATCTAGGGCTCTATACGTCTTTGTATCTATGGCTGCAATTACCTTTGTTTTCATCATCAGTTCATCTATTGATTAGTTTCTGAGAAACTGATCAGTTATTATGTTTATGAAATGCCATAAATTAGTGGAAAATACACCCATCATCATTTGTCAGAGCCTAAGGTAACATATCCGACTTCCATAATCTCAAAGAATCTCAAAAGATACTGCATGTATGATCACAGATGACAAAGAAAATAATAATATCCTCATGTAACTTTGCATTTATGTTTGAAAAATGGTTGAAATTATCAAAGAAAGGCATTGGTTGATTTTTAAAAAAATGTTTTTTTTTTTGATTGATTAATTGCTTCAGCTCTTCTTGCATCTTTTATTTATTTATTTTTTTAAAAGGTGTCATTTTCATTATTCTAGTAGTGTAATTTGCTTTAAAAAAATCTGCATTGTTTAAAGATAATGACACATTTCTAATAGAAATAATAGAAAAATAGAACACACACTGGGAATAAGACAAATATCAACCCACAAGCAGAATTTGTCCCTTCACTGGAGGAAATTTAAGATTTTAAGACTGAACACAAGATGAAAGGACTTGTTGAGGTGGGCATTTTTTTTTTAGTGTATGGAAGGCAGTCTCCTTGACGTGCCCTTGTATTTAACAGTGATGAGGTAGATTTATGTGTGCCTCTCAGGCACATGGCCGGGGCTATCATGTCATAAATTAGCGGCTGGTCACAGAAAAGAGATGATGCACAGAGAGAGAGACGGGGGGAGGGCGAGCTTTGTGTACACATGCTGTTGGTTTATCATAATCACGTCTTTATCCACCTGCTCCTGTTGTCCTGCCATTTTTTCTCTCCCACCCCAGCTCTCCCACTCGTCCTTGGCTTTATCACTTTATCACTCTCTCTCCCTCAATGTTCTCCATATCCTCATCTCTCTTTCCCTTCATCCCTGCTTTTTTCCCTCTTCTGCCTTTTCTGCCTCTGACCTCTTCCCTCTTCCCTCTTCCCTTCTCTCTGCTCTGTGTTTGAAGGTGTCTTTGTCCAGAGATGAAACCGTAGCATTGACCCATCTCACCTGAAGGCTCTTTATTGGCTTTGTCAGCATTATAAGACTGCTGGAAAACACGTAGAAAAAAAGATGAAAGAGAAAACAGAGAACAGGGCTGAAGGAAATAAAATGTAAAGAGGGGAAGGGTGGGACACGTCTGGGTATTGGCATGCGATTGCATCAGTGTACGTTTACATGCAAGTGTGTATACACGTGTGTGTGTGTGTGTGTGTCTGTGCGTGTGTGGATGATTTAGGGAAACCACAACCGCAGCAGGGGATTGATGCGGCGTGCTGTGGCTGTATTTGTATTTGGCAATCCACAACAGATAAAGCAAATGTAGCGTGCTATCACACACACGGAGGTCAGGAGGGTTAAATGTAATAACCAGCCACACAGAGAAGCTCCACAAAGATAAAACGTGTTCAGCTCCTTTTCCAACATGAAACCCCAGTATTTCTAATTTAATCCCAAAATCCTCATTCTGTGATTGTTTTTGTTCATCATCTCATCTTTTTGTGCTCACATGCAGCTGAATTTAGCCATGCTCTACTTTTCATTACAGCTTTTTAACTCAGGAACAGGAAGTGTGTGTTGTGATTCCTGTGTGCATGAGACAAAAGGTGATTGAATGCAGTTCCTTACTGTAAATACTGGATATTAATAACCGCACTAGTCAATTTAAGCAAGTGGAGCAGAGTTGCATTTCTCTCTTTATCACTTCCCTCTTTCCTCCCTTCTTGCAGTTCCTACACCACACATCTCTCCTCTTCCTCTCCTCCTGTTCTTCTCTCCCTCTCCCTCTCTCTGCCAGCTGTAAGAGATAATTATTTCCAAACAAGCAGTCCCCTGGGTGAGGCCGTATTATCCAAAGCTGCCTTCATTAAAAATTCCCGCAGCTGCGTGGACGTCTTCGCACTGCGGTGAAGGGAAAGAGGGCGATTATGGAAAGAGTGACATAAAACTGACACACACAGAAAGAGAATGGGAACAATAGCCGTCTTACCTGAGCTGGGACTTGTTTGTGTCGTGGATGAGACTTGCAGATAAAAATAACAACAACAATAAAATTAAGCAAGACAAAACAAATAGGAGAGGAGTTGTTAATCAGCTGCAGGAGTGGTTAATCAGGTACAGTAGGCGAGCATATGGCATACATGTCTCTAATGGGAGCCATCAATACTTTGAGGCATTGTTGATGTCCTTTGTCTCCCGTAATAGTTCCAAATGTCCTTGTGTGCTAGCCACAGTTACACGCTCACATGCACACACAAATACACAAACGCACCTTTGCATGCACAGCAGCACACAAACTATGTATTCTGCAGGTAGATTCATGATAAATCCAACATGACAAGATAAAATGTAAATATGTATATAACCGCCGGGCCTGCAGCTGCATCCACACACAAACACATGCATGCGCACACATGCCCACGTCCAAGTGAGGAGCAAGCCGAGCGAGCTATTTACATAATGGAGTTGGACAATGCATAGTGTAAAGGTAATGCATTCCCCTCTTATGTCAGCATAACTTCACATACAGCTGGATTCAGTGACACAGGGTAAAAGATTGGCATGTCTGAATCGATTTACATGAAGACGGTCTGTGGGGGGTTTAACATGTAGCAGAGCAGAGATACCTGCAGAGCTGTTGTCAGGGCGTATTTTATCATTTTAATTTTTACAGCAATACTGCTTACGATATAACCACTATTACTATAGCAACCATACAGGACACTTCGTTTTAAGCTGCAGTAACTGATAAACAGTTGCCTATTTACACATCCAGCTGATAAGGAGTAATGTAAGCATTCATTTGGAGTCGTGTTTTTGGGCATCTAGGGGGAAGGTAAGTCCAATATTGACTCTCGTTAAGCTCTGTTTTTGGGCTCCACCAACATCCAAAGGAGAAGTATCTGGCTCTTTAGCTGCGTAATGCTCCTATGTTCACCAGTCTCTAACTCTGTCTGTCTGCCAGTTAATACTGGGCAGACACAGTGTTGGGGGACAGCTCTCTGTAGGTTTGTCACTATGAGTGCCACCTTTCCTATAGAAGTAGTTGTTCATTCTTGATATAAAATATTGATTATAACTTTTCTAGTTAACAGAGTGAAACACAAACGGACATTTTCCACTGCCATAAGAAGTTCTATGACCCTAAAAACAAGTCAAATCGTGGAATAAAGCACTGATGTAAAACTCCAGCAAGACGTCCCTCAGAATGATACACACGCGTTTTTGATCTGATGTCCCTGTTGGCAGGATGACATAATTTCTCAGTGCCTTCAACAACTGTTACGAATCACCTTTGCAAAAATAAAAGCATTTCCTGATCTCACACTGCTATGGCTAAGCTTTGTTGAGGTTTAGACACAAAACAAAGACTTGGTTAAGGTCCGGGAACGATCGTGGTCGTAGTTAAAAGAAATCTACATTGACTGGACAGGAAGCAGGAAGCAAACAGTGGACTTCTGTGTTTAAAGTCTGACATTTTGTTTACACATTCAACCATCCAGACGCCATCCCTCTGTGGACCTTTTGGCTCTTGTACAATTTCATACCAGTTCTTCCTTCACTCCTAATGTCACCATTTTCTAAGGAAGCTAGCTTTGTCAGTTGAACTTAAAAATGTGTTGTTTTTGGGCATTGGCTGGAACTACTGTGTCGTTTTTCTGGGGAGGTCATTCTCAAGACTTTTGAAGGACACTAGCACCCTATCTTGGACGACTAAGCAGTGCTAGTCCAGCCACCAGTAAAATCCATTTTACTTTGACTTTGTCAGCAGTTCTCAATGACAAAGCCAAGGTCATCTCCTGCCCTGAAATCTGACAGGGTCCAAATCTTCAGAGAGAGGAAAACGTCAGAAGCTCAGGGAAGCAGATTTAGCGCTGACTATAGAAAATCACTGGATCAGGATCAGCTGGATGTTTCCAAGGATGATGAATGTTGTTGCAAAAAATACAATATGCAAAATTGTTAAATCCTTGGTAAAGCTGCATCATCACAAGTAAAAAAAAAAATTCTGTCTGACGTTTCTAATTTGAGGATTAAAAATGATTTTTCTTTGTTCAGACATAACTTGGGAGGAAATGGGAACCATGGCTACTCAGAACTCAATAGTGTGTCACATACAATATAATGTGGTTTAATTTTATGCAAGCAATTATTTTCTGAGAGTAGGTGTGACTTTCAATTCAAATGCTGGATATCTCATTCTGGGATGGAGCCTGCTTCATTTGCAAACAGTTAGTAAATTTATTCAAATATTTGCCTGTATTCAAGAAGGAAAAAATAACCGCACACATGCAGACACACAGGTAAAGTGAACTGATAGTGAACCTGAAATTTTCTTTGTATTGTAAATAGGTGGGAGGGGAAGGTGGCACTACCAAAGATGAATACTGCAATTGCTTTTTGAATTTGTGTTCAGGCCTTCTCAGGTCTTCTTTCTCAAAACAGCTCAGTCAGTTAACTCTCTCTCTAACTTTCTCCACATCTTGAAGTTTCAGATTTTCCGAAAACTACTCTAAGCAGCTTTGAAGGAATGCAAAAAATAAAGTTTTGGGGGGGCGATTGGCTCGTTGTTAAACTTGTAGAAAAGTCTACAGCATAGTACCATTCCCTGCTGTGTTTCATGAGTTTACTTTAGCATACACCATGTTGAAGCTACACTGATTTACATTCTGGGATGGAAGCCAGAAATTCCCAGTTTGTAGGTCAAAGGTTTGACCTTTTATGCACTCTTGTATAGATGAAGAATAGGTGAAGAGACGAGGCAAACTTTATTTATACACCACATTTTATGCACAAGGGAAACTCTGCTGTGCTTTACATGAAAATTAAAAAGTAAAGTAAAGAAAGAAACAGCAATTCACATCCGCTCAGTCACAACAAACACACAGGAAAGTGCAAACATGATCTATTCAGTGATTTAGACGCAATGGTTATTCTTAAAAAGGCAACAGAAAAGTGAGAGTTTTCAGATTCAGATGCTGCTTGATGAGCCATACTCAGCCCTTTACAGTAGTCTGTTTTACAGGTCACAAAATCAAACAAAATGAAACATGGAATTCCTATATGCAGCAATAAAACAAAATATGACAATAAAAATCCAATTTTTGTTAATCAGCAGTCAAGAAAGAAATTAGTTGCACAAAATGTTGACGACTGTAAGTACAGTACAATATTGAATTTATGGATTTAGCCTTTAATTATTAAGCATTTAGTGGCAGAGGAGTGCTGAAGATCAAAGTGCAGTGAATTTTGAGAAGAATGAGTATTTTATAAGCACTGTGCACTGTGCCACTGTGTAGCTTTATCCCCCCGTTGACCTGACATTGGATAACTGTCTGTGCCTCAGAAAACAACTAGCAACCCGCAGATCCACTGATATCGAGCGCGTAAGTGAGGAGAGTTAAAGCAACAAAGGGCAGAGACATATTTGCTTAATCAGGATTTCAGTTTTAAATTAGACCTGCTCCTGATGATGATATTTTAAAGCGAAACTGACATTTTAAATAAGAAATCTGGCAATTTTGTATTGAATTTTTGTATAATAGAAATTAGATATGACAAAAGCAGTAGTGTATTGTTTTGTAATTTTTGAAACAGCTGTGATGTGTGACTGTGTACAACCATGTGTTGTGTGATTATAAAGCAGGTCTAGGTTTTATATTAATACTGTGAAAGTATCAAAGCGCTCAGTCCACAGAGAAATGCACACAGCCTGTATTCAGAAACTGAGCCTTAAAACCAGCCGTCAGGACTTCAGTAACTTTGTGATGTCACAACAAAGTAGTCACAGCCCCCCCCCCCCCCACACACACACACACACAGGTGGAGGAACAGTGCAGCGGGGCTCTCTCCTCATCTTTACTTCTCTTCAGAGAACAGGAAGAGAGACATCTACAGCAGATGAGAAGATAGGAAGGAAAGAGAGAGAGAGTAAGATGAGAAGTAGTGTGGGTAGGTGAGGTGAGGAGGGGAGCAGGGAGAGTCAACAAGACAGGAGAAACAAGGGAGGAGAAGGGTGAGAAGGGAATATGAGAGAGGGGGAGAAAAAAAAAAGCAGTGAGATGCCGAGACAGAGAGGCTCGGTTGAGTGAAGAGGGGAAAAGGGGAACAAGAGAGTAAATAGTAAAAGAAGAGTAGAGCGAGAGAGGTGAGGAGAGGGGGAAGGCGGAGAAGGCGAGGAGAGGAGGAATACAGGCAAACAGTAGACGAGACAAGCAGGGAATAGAGAGAAGGGAAGTGAGAGGCGTTTAAAGAGGTGGAGGAGGTGTGGATAAGCAAAGAAGAGGAGGATGGGTTGTGGGGGGGGAGTCAGACAGCAGACGGTGTGTGTGTGTGTGTGTGTGTGTGTGTGTGTGTGTTTGTGTGAGTGTGTTAATGTGTGTGTACTGGGGAGAAAGAGAGAAGAGAGTCCGACACAGAAGGGTATTGCTGCATAAGCAGTCTGTCCAGCTGTCTCGCCTCAGAAAACCCGACAGAGACGAGTGATGTCAGGACTTTTCTCTTCAACATCTCTCTCTCTGCTCATGGTTACTGCTTCATTTCTCTTTCTCCCCTCTCTCTCTCTACTCCACAGTTCGACTTCCTCGCTCTACCACCGCCTTTCCTTTCTCATCTGTTACTACCCATCCCTCTTTCTTTTTCTTTTACCCCCTCTTTTGCTGTTTATTGGTTTATTCATGCAACGTTCAGATGTCTAGCAGTTGGGATCAGGGATGGAGATACGAGGTCTGCATGCTCATGAATATTAGCGTGTGTGTGTGGGTGTATATAAGGGTTTATATTGTATATAGTCTGTGTATTTATTGGTGTTTTTATTTTTTGTGTGTGTCAGGTAGACTCTCCTGTGCTTTTGCCTCAAGGTTCTGTGTCAACAGTGTCTCATACTGTATTTCCATGCAAAATATTGGGTGCACCTGAATGCCACAGCTCTGAGAGTGAATTGTAACATTTGCATATACATTTCAGTGTTCCTATAGTGGCAGGAACGAGCCAGCTAATGGGAAGTAGCAGTTGACCAGATAGGCAAGTGTTGCACCATGCAGAGACATTAAATTGGTTCTGGGATGGGAGATGGTGCTGATTTCACATCGAGGCTCTCTTTCAGGAGCAGGAGCAAGTAATAGAGAGAAAAGAGGAAGAGGTGGAGGAGAGGGAGAAAGAACAGAGCTGGGAGGAAAGGCTTCCTGCCTGAAAATGACATATATAAAGTGACAGAGGGAGTTTATGCCCCCATGTGTCTGTTCATGTAGCTTACCTCAGGTGTTTTTTTTTTTTTTTTTTCAGTGAGTGAGAGCAACAGGTTCTCAGACCTACATAACAATGTTGTGCTCCAAAAGACCCATATGCCCTTTTATAGAAAGGTTCATGTGACGTCTTCTTTTCTCCTACTGCTATAGCAGAGGTTTGGTAGTTGTAGCTTAGAAGCCAATGTTGACAGCTGGTATGGGTGTTTCGACTGAAAACAGTATGCATCAAAAAAATAAATAAAAGGGGTGGGAGCGATTGATTGCGTTTGATTGGCCAATGTTCAGCTTTTTTGCCCTCCGCATTGTTCCTCCTGCTGCATCAGTGAAGTGGGCCCAGTGCTGTTGTCTTACTGAATGCAGCCTAAGAAGGAAATTAAACAATGGTCTCTGGTGTCAAAGACACTTTGCATACCACCACGACCTTGTCATCCACCATAACCTCATCTCAAGTTTTGTGATGTTATGATGATGTCGGCACTCCCAACTTTGCCTCTTGGAGACAGCAGTCATTATTCACACAACCACAAGAGGTCCTTGTCAGGTAAACGTAAAACAAAGGTTGTTATTAGTGCTTTAGTGTTGGAACAAATGACCGATGCTCCTGTGTTTCTGGTGAAGGCTGTTTTACGAGAGAGAGGGAGGGAGAGAAAGACAGAGAGTCTATGACCACACCAGACAATCCCACACGATGATACACAGATCAGGCGTTAAAGTTTTGTTTTTATTATTTGCAATTTTTCATATCGCTTGTTGTAAGAGACTTCACAACACTGTCAGGTTTAACATTTGTCAGTCAAGCACACCGAACTGAACTGATAGAAAAATGACTGTGTTTTGGTGGTGAATCCGAGAATGGAAACAGGTCATTTATTAGTCTGATTTTCATCTGCACAGACACACAACACTAGACAGAGATGTGCGGGACATAATGGACAGATCCATGAAAGAGGAATTACATTACACAGTGCTTTATAAGATATCATCTTAAAACAGTTCTTTGTAAAGAAACAGGCTGGAAAGATTGTGATCAAGAGGAAGCAAATGTATATAATGTATAATAGTGTGTGTGTGCGCTTGAGAAGCAGCAGTTGGTTCTTGGCAGCGCACTAGCAATCTTTTGGTGCTGAAAGGTGACATAAAATGAAACTTTAATAACCCCTGTGGGGAAATGGGCTTATTGCTGCAGACCACAGTGTAAGAGTACAACAGTCAGAGCTATGCTGTGTTCCTGAAGATAGTTCAGAAAACATTGACTCATCTCTGTAATGGGGAAAACGTGGTGTCTCCACAAGCTAAAAAAAACTTTACTTTCCTCATTATCAATCTGATCCTTATAAGTACAATTAATGTAAAAGAAAATGCGATAATCCCTTGGGAAGTAACATTAAAAATTAGTAATATCAAAAAGTTGTACTTAGAAGAATAATTGCTTCTATTCCTGTCTGTAAATGACTTGAATAATGTTCATCAGCAAAGTAATTAAATATGGCAAATTCAGAATGTAATCTGGAAAAATAAACGTGAAAATGCTGCAATGTGGCAGATGGATAAGAGGAAACGTTACTATCATATTGAGTCACTTTGATAAAATATGAGTTGGTGAATAAATGCTAAATGTTGTTGCTTTCTCGACAGCTCTTAGCTGTGAATATTAAATGTCATTTGTTTATGCTGATAAGTTATAACAAGAATAATAATAATAGTATTTTCCCATTGCAGACCTATAATTTGGTTAGGCTCATCATTCTGATTCTAAATGACTCTGGTATTCACCACAGCTGAACATAAAACTTTCTTGATTTTATCAAACACACACACACACACACACACACACACATAGCGCAACGCAACACAACACAACCCCATTCCTCTTTCTGTCTGTCCTGTTTTCTTCCACACTGAAACACTGACTGAAGCCGGCCGTGTTTTCTGTTATTTTCTAGACCAGTGGTGTTCGTTTTCATTCAGTAGACTTCCATGGGATGAAGTGTTTTCTCTACTGTGCCACTGTCTCCTTTCTGTGTGTGTGTGTGTGTTAGAATTCTTTTATATGTGACAGGTACTGTATATGAATAAGATGTGTGTAAATGTATTCAAACGTTTTAGTATTCATATGTTTAGGTATATGTGTGTTAGTATGTGCTATATTAAGTGTGTGAGCATGTGTTTGGGTCTATGTAAATGTGTGTGTGTGTGTGTGTGTGTGTGTGTGTGTGTGCGTGCCATTGTGCAGCAGCAGGATTCTGGACTGACAGTTCTAATAAACATCAGCATTAAGGCAGAACTGAGTAGGAGAGTGGAACACCTGTCTTCCTCTCAGTTCACCTTCCCCCATCCTCTGTTCCATTCGTCTCTCTCTTTCTTTCTTTCTTTCCCCTCCTCTTTCCCTTCTGTCTCTCCACTCCCGCTCACATTTGGGAGATACAGAAATGTCTTCAGCAGTACACACAGGGTAGCACTTACTGCGGCACTCAGCTTGGCTGAAGAGGCCTTTATGTGTCAGGAGAGGTTACTGATAGAGTTTCAGCCTGTTCTGTTTGACATGTCTGCTAGCTTAGCTTAGCTCCCCTGGCTCCCCCTCATGGCGCTGCATGCTGCCGCGGCCAAGTGAAAACCCTATAAGTCAGTTTTTCTTTCTTTTTTACGCTTCTAGGGAAATTTTTGATCATCCTTAAAGTGATGTGTATGAGTTCCTCAGCAGGACGCCAAAGGGAATTTTAACCAACTTTAAAAATGTTATAGCATTCTGTATGAACTTGATTCTCAGAAAGCAGCAGTGATATTGTTTTGGGCATTTTCATCAGGGAATTAATCTGACAGGGAACAAGAGCATCAATATAAAGGAACAGCTCACATAAAAAATGCAAATTCAGTATTTTAGTAAACTATGTCAGTCAGCATAAGTATGTCTACGTATTTATATCATTTAATAAAAAATTATCACTTTGAAAATTTAATGGCATAATGAGAAACATTTAGGTCCTTCAGAACCATAGTCATTGATGGATTATGTGCCATTGGGCCCCTGGGAACAGACATGACATGGCCCCCCACCTCTCCTACATAAGATAGAGGCACTCAAAGAGACAAAACCCCTACAAAAGATGTAGGTGTTTTTCTGGTAATTGTGTGGTCGTTTTGTGTTTCTTTCTGGTCGTTATGCATCTCCTTCTGGTCATTAACATGTCTTTGTAGGCGTTTTGTGTGTGACACATCCTGGAGTACACTTATACGTCACTATAGAAAGATGAGAGGTTACACCACACGAGGTCAGCTGTGGTGTAACTACTTCCCTACTTCGGGGACAACTGTAATGTCACTTTACAACCTTTTCCATTTAATTTCCTCAACTAGACGTTCGTAGGTGGTCCTGAATCTTAAACACTGGCTTGCCTACACTCAAGGCTACTGCAGCCTCCTTGTTAAACATGAACAAATGTTCTGCTGATGTTAGCTGTCCTACATGTCAGAGTTGGCATACAGCATATAGCTCCCCCGGCTCTAAGTCACAGCCATATGGCGAGGCAAGAACTGATGTCTGTTATTACGTTGTGGGATTGGTAATGGCACTTGTGTGTCTGTTATAATATACAGTTCTGAGCAACAACATACCGTATGCTTATACAAGCAGGTGTGTGTGCTGGAGGAGGAGAGTAGTGAGAGTAGTGCTTGGCTCTGCTTTAGTGCCATATGGTGAGAGAGTCTACTGCTGAGTAACGTGTTCAATGTTCAGTATGTCTGACTGATTATTCATGTGTGAATGCTATTAACTGGCGAGTATAGTGACTGTTATTCACTTTATAATGTGACGTAATGTTGTTTAGTGCCGCTCCTTTTAAAGTGGCCTCAACACATAAAGCAATAACAATGAGATTCGGCAATGCAGGTTTATTTATGGAGCACATTTCATGCACCAGGCAAATTTAAAGTTAATTAAATGCGCACGGAATATTAAAATCACAGAGCTAATAATAATTTAATACACAATAGTATTACTGAGATTTGTCATGGAGGAGCATTTTTCACAACAGTATTATTATGGTTCTCTTAGGCCTCTGGTCTGTTATTAGTAGTTATTTTAAAAGCTCCTGGCTAATTTGCTTTATTACTTACTTTAATGAGTAACCTGTCACTAAACTGTATTACTTTATATTAAAAGCTCTGCAAATTATTCCAGTGCTTGTGTATTACCTATTTCGAAAACATGTTGTTGCAGTACAGTTGGTGGTGCCAAGTGTCTTATTGATCACTGGATTTAAATACATTGTGAAATTAAATGTATTTTAAATTGTGTTTTTAAATGGTCAGCCAATTTCATTCCTGTGTATCAAGCAAGCTACTGTTGCTTTCTCTAGTTAGCAGCATGCTAACTCTTTCACCCTTTTCAACTTAAACCATGACTTGATTAAAAAAAAAAGGAATTTGTATGAAATTAAAATAACATTTTGATTTAACTCAAATATTTATTCTTGATACATTAGACGGAAATGTTTTACAGCTGTAGTTTCAGCTGTGACTGTCAATTAGCTTTCTGTTTGCATCCCTCTTTCTCTTTTCCATCATTCCCTCCTTGTCTGGCTTCCATCTGTATACTCTCTCTCTCTCTCCTGCATACTCCCCTCCTCCCCCTTACCCTCCTTACACAGACAGCTGATGTTGGCGTGTCAGCAGTATAGTTATTTTTCAGGTGCAAGCTACTGTTCCTATAGGAGTATGTATATGTGTGTGTGTGTGTGTGTGTCCTATATGTGACTGTGTGTGTATGTGTGTGAGTGTTTGTGTGTGTGTGTGTCAGTTTGCATATACCTGCTGTCTATATTTGTTTGCTGTGTGTGTATATCTGTATGTGAAAGAGTGACAGGGCCAGTAACAGAAAACTGTGTCTGTGTTTGTGTGCAGCTGTGGGAATATGTGGGTGAATTGAGAGTATTGCTGCTTGTGTGTGTGTGTATGTGTGTGTGTGTGCGTGCGTGCGTGCGTGCGTGTGTGCGTGCGTGTGTGTGTGTGTGTGTGTGTGTGTGTGTGTGTGTGTGTGTGTGTGTGTGTGCTTGCAGCTGCACCAGGGAGCTGAATTGCTCTCTGCATTTGCTGCATAAGGTACTTGGGTAGTGTAACTGTACACTACACACTAAGTGACGCATTGGATAGCTCTATTGTTTTGCTGCATTGAGTATTTATACAGCCCTATCTCCATCTCTGCACCGGGGCAACCTTCTGTGTCAGTGTATCTGCATTATAGCTGAATGCTCCAGGGTGTTCATACTGTGAGCAGCAACTGGGATCTCGTTCTTCTCACTCCTGCTGCAACCTCTCAGCCGTTTCTACTTGACTGAATGTTCAGCGGGATTTGGGAATTCATTGTTTATTTAAGCAGGAGTAAAGGTAATGTAGGTTGCAGTGATTTTATATAGCGGGTCAGTATTGGGGCAGAAACTGACCTTATTAAGTGAAATGGGTACTGGCCATATCCACATTAAAAACATAACACTGTAAAAATGCAATGGTTACACTACTAGTTTCATTCAGTCAT
Organism: Seriola aureovittata; assembly: GCF_021018895.1. NCBI lineage: Eukaryota > Metazoa > Chordata > Actinopteri > Carangiformes > Carangidae > Seriola > Seriola aureovittata. The sequence continues at coordinate 8,459,339 of NC_079379.1, forward strand.
TGCAGTCTGCTGTCATGTTAACTTAACATAACAGATTAGTGTGACTGAGGTATTGGAACTGTCAGTGTTAAAATAAATGAAATATCTAGATGATTTTAAAGAAATGCCAATTAAAAGAAAACAAAAGAGAATTAAGCAAGAACAAGCATGTGCCCAGATGTCTAAAGGCGTTTAAAACCCCCCTAACCCTAGAAGATGAAAAATCTTTTGTCTGTCTTTACCTTTGTGTCTTTTCCCATCATGACTAATGAGGTTTTAATAGGTGAAATCAATAAAAATCCCTTCTGAAAAAGAAGGTTTCCTCTGTAAACACAATACAAAGTGCAGAGCTGCATTATCTGGCAGCTGTTTCCCTGTATTTCTTAAAATAGAAATACGTTTTAAACCAACCTTAAACAAAACACTAACCATTGTTGTAGTGATCTGCAGAAGCCTTCTACTGTAATAATAAACCTATCTACATCAGTAGCCTCCACTGTCAGTTTAAACTCAGGTTAGAACAGTTTCCCCAGCCGTCATTATGACTTATTTTTTTGTACTGTGCCATTATACTTTAGTGTATTTTTAAAACTTTGTTCTGGTGTTGATCTTGGCCACTTCTTGCATCTTGCCACCTGTCTCATGCTTGTGTCTGGTAGCTCTCATTATTTGCTCTGTCTCCGTGCAACAAGAGATTTCTGCTGCTGAAGGAGGCATCTAGCATTTGTAGGAGAAACGACAGTGTAGATAAACAACCCTCTTGTTACATTTGAACAGTGGCTCACTGTTCACAATCAGGGCTGTAAACTAACTTTTTGGCTCACCTGCCAATGGGACCGGTAGATGAAAAAATCTACCGGCCAAGTAAATTTTTTACCGGCCAAGTAATAAATTGCCTCTTTTTGTTACATATACATCTGTTTCAGTACTTTTCATTGAGATAACAGTATTATATAGCGATATATATATATTAGGAAAGAGACCAAAATATTATTCAAAATACATTTTTAATATTTTGAATATTCAAAACATTGCGAACATGGGCAGTGCCAGTACCAGTTAACCTCCTGTTCTGATAACAAATGATAATAACAAAATTCAAGGAAAATAAAAAAAAAAATAGAACAGAACAAAGTGGATCAGTGCATGATCTTTGGTCTCTTCTGATAAAGACGTCAGAGCAGTCACGGCAGGTTGAGTGAAGAGATGCTCGGACTGAGCCCGAGACACTGATTTGCAAACAGCGTGACATTTTTCTTCCTTCGTGCTCTCGGATGGTCTCGAGTTTCATCGTTTTATTGCCAACCACAAATTAATTGGTGCGCTGCTTTCTCCTCTATACTCTTTCTTTTTGGGTCACTCACACCGGGTATGTGCCTCCACATTGCTGCGCCGGAAAAACACTGCGCGGGCTGGTGGTGACGCGTGGAGGCTGATTTATACTACTGCGTCAAGTCGACGCCGTCACGACGCAGAGCCTCTGCGTCGACGTGAACCCCCGACACAGAGCCTCTGCGTCCGTCAACGTGCACCTCCAAAAATGTCTAGGCATTTTATCGCAGCAATGTTTTGCTATATTGTGACAAACACTTACCTGCCCCATGGCATGTAGCCCTCCAAAATTTAGTCGCCAGGGGAATATTTTAGTCGCATTTGGCGAGTGGCGACCGTTAGTTTACAGCCCTGTTCACAATGCATGACCCATGTATCCCAGAGACTCTCTTCCATGCAGATGATCATATTATTTCCAGAATTTCTCTAAACCGGGGTCAGAAAACAAACTCACCACAGATATCCCATTCTTCTTCTCTTGTTGTCTTCACTCTCTCATTCTCCCTCGATCATTCAGTCACTGCCATTATGTTTTCTCATTCGGTTTCTCTATCCCTCCCAGTTTCCCTTTCTCTGTCACCCACCCTCATCTCTCCCCCTTCCCTCTGTCTTTCAGAGTAGTGGAGAAGTGACGGATTGACTGAATGTCTGTCTCTCTGTGGGAAATGAGCCTGCTAATGTGGCGAACTGGGCTTGTTCCATATTCATCTGTAAGCATGTGAATCACTGTGCGACTATAGAGGCTGCCGTGTGCACGGAGGCACATCTGCTTCCCTTCCAAAAGTCAAACAGAGCACAAAATGAGTGGTGAATATAAATCCATTTCCTGTCTCTTTCAGGTCTTCATCAGTCCATCTCTCTGCTTTTCACTCTCTCTCATGATCCTCTTCCTCCGTGCCACCTCTCCATCTCCCCTTTCACCTGCTGTCACAGACATACTATTATTTTCTGCTGCTATTGTGCTGTCCCTTTCTCTTTTAATCAGCCTATCCGTCATTCTCCTTATCTTCTTTCTAACTGTCTATGCCATCATCCTCAGCAATACAGAGAGAGAGGAGGCTGTTATGAAAAGGTATCGGAGAGTCAGACTGACAGACAGACGCCCTCACCAGCTGGCAAGGAGAGGGGAGGGCAGGAGAGACAGAGGCTGGGAGTCATTAGGGATGGCTGCAGGGATTAAGGTATAAATAATCCACAAGTCAATCAGACACAATATTGTGGTCCAGTACAACAACCTCAGCCGAGCTGGCTGGATAGCTCGGCAGCAGGCCAGTGTTAAACAGTGGCTTAACCAGTAAATTACAATAGATAGTCAACAAAGCACACCAGGCTAGCAGGTCTGCTACATGGGGCCTGCTATCAGTGAATGTTAAGTAGCTGCACAGCAGAGAAATGGACCTGAGAACACAGCTGGGACGGTGTAATTTCACAATAAAGGTTTTTATTTCTGTTATATTATACATCATATCGGCAGAAGGGTTTATCCAGTGTGTCATGGTCTTCATTGGTTTCGTCAATAATGCCTTGCATGCTGTAGTTATTTAGCTAGCTCTCCGCAGACCGAGTAATCGAAATAGAGGAATACAACCCCATCTCCAAAAAAAAAGTGTTTATATACACAAATTTGTTTAGCAAATACGTCTTGTAGGATACAGATTATACATTATGAGGAATTATTGGCAAATGACAAACTGTTCAGTACATTTGCAAAATCCCTACATTATCCGCTCCTGGAAACTAAAGCACGATAAACGTTTTTATGGTTATGTTTTGTCAACTCAAAGCACCTGATAAAACCTGCATCAACTTGGCATAAGCACAACCAGGCTTTGAAAACAACAGTGACACATTAACGTTCTTACAGCTAACGTTGCATATACATCCAGCAGATTATGGATAAGCATCTGTAGTCATGTTTCAGGCCACGTGGGGAATGTAAGTCTGATATTCACCACTTTTAGCTGTGTTATGGTCACCAGCTCCTGAGGGAAATACCAGGCTCTTTAGCAGCCCAGTGCTCCAGCTAGTTGCTAACCTTTTCATTCTACACTCTGGTACCAGGCATACGGATATGGGTTTATCAGGTTTTTTTGTGAGAACATTAAGCCTGCTGTGTTTGGAAATGTCGCTGATGAGAGTATTGATAGTGAATTGAAACAATGATGTTTCTGGCCATGAAACCAAAACAATGAGCTGTAAAATGCTGAAACGCTCCATGGAGCTCAGGAGATCAATATTACAATAACATGAGACAACAGCCAGTAGATGTTGGTCTAATCATAAATTTTGGTGGCACGTTGGCTGAGTGTGTAAGATTTGAATACAGAAATGTTTGCCGATTGCAGCAGCTGGTTATTACTGTAACCATGTAAGTAAAGTGCAGTTTCCAAAAAAATGCTGTAATAGGATGTTAAAATAGAAAGTGCTACTTGCTTGGTATAACAGCCTGGCAACTACACTGCCTGCAGTCACGTCAGGGTTGTTCCTGCCACAGAAAGGAGCCTTGCAGACGAAGCTCTGAGTCAAAGACTTTGGACATTGCAGTTCTGGGATTTATGACGCTGCTGTCATGTGATTGCGGGTCACAGAGGTGAGGCCTTTAAGTCTCCCTTGTTGGTTTTTCATCACATTTGAATTTCGGTGACTCATCTAATGCCAGCTGGGACGACAGACAGTACAGGTCATCAGAGAATTCAATCTCTAAACTTGGATTTCTATTCGGGTAAAGTTCTCCAAGTTTACAGGTCAAAGGTCTGCTGAGGGCAAGTTCTCATAACACATAACACATAACACACACTTTTTCTGAGTTTTATACTGTCTTTCCCAGTCTTTTTCTTCTACATGTTTCAAAATGTCTTCCATTATTTGTCATCTCAACTGTAAGTCATAGTTAAAAGTTGTTTTGACCTGCTTAAAACTCTAATTAAAGAGGGATTTTAAGTATAATAACAGCAGGTCAGCACTGACATCAACATTGCATTTGCAGTACCTGAGAAAAGCAGGTTAAAACCACAACAAACAACAAGCCGAAAAAAAACAAATGATACGCCCCGATACGCTATTGTCATGCAATCTCAGACTGACTGTACTGGGCTTTACATTTAATGTTTTAACATGGCCTAAATACATGTTGTAGTTCATCCGTCATTTTAATCTGTATCTCTGGATCTTATCTGGTTTTGGTTGCATTTAAAGAACACAGACTTTAACTCACTCCTAATGTTTTGTCTATGCAAAGAAAGAGGATTGATTAAAATGGGAACCACAAATATCCTGGACAAAGGAGTTATGAGACTGGGGCCACAAAACAATTTAGTCTTGTCAAACTCTGATTTGCAGTTTCTAAACAGTAAAGCTAATTCCACCAACATCATCCGCAGTATCTCCTCCAGTGTTTCTGCTGTGTGCTTTCATTTAAACGGTCTCTATCCAGGAACTTACCACAAATGACACTTTTTTCTATACAGAAGTAACAGACCGTGCAATGATGGATTATCAGACTGGGAGTATTATGTCTATACTATTATGCAAAGCTATTGGTGACTGACTATGTAATGGAAATGGAAAATTAGTTTTAAATTCGCTCACTGGTGTAAAACTTATGGAGCATTATCTGTGTTCATAAAACAGTGCTTGTGGTAGTTCAAACAGGGCACATGGCCATTCAGTGTCATTAAGCACTTATTCCTTATCAGGGTCCTTGATCCTGAACTTCATGTGTGAGAAAACCCGGAGCAACATGAACAACGCCTGAGAGGCTAAGTGCTAATAAATGACACTGAACATTCAGAAAGAAATGGACAGGGGGGACAGGTACATTTTCTTTCACATGAGAGGCTAAAGCTGTTCTTTTCCATTAAATTCAAGAAATTGTACATTTCCTATAAAAATATTCAAAATGTTCATGTTTCATTACTTTACAGCATTGAATTGGATGAAATTGCTGAAGGATTTTTGACACTGCTAAAAAAAAAAGTCAATTTAAAAAACCTTTTTTTAACCTATTTATCTAAATTGCGTGCAAAAAAGCAAAACATCAAGGGTATAGGCATTCATCCACTTCAAGTCAATATTTAGAAGAGGCACTTTTGCCACCAAGAGACATTTTTTCACAGCAGATGTTTGTACTTGTCACAGCAGGAAAATCATGGGTGTACCTACCCGCTTACAGTAGCTCTGTTACATTTTTGGCCAGTGAGTCAGTACGCACAACAGCCAGGCCTTGAAACCTGAAGACCAACGTGGAATTATCACTATGATTAATTATAATGTAATTAATTATGCCTGAGCTTGCACACTGTCATGACATGTAGAGAAGACACATTGCATCCTTTAGTCTGTGTGTGGCCAATACTGTGTCTATGCAGGTCTGTTGATGTGGCTAAAGCTGCAACACACACACACACTCACACACACACACACACACACACACACACACACACACACACACACACACACACACACACACACACACACACACACACAGACCTGCACCTGCACCTGACAGGGCGGGACGATGCTGTTGTTAGTTCACAGAGCTTGGTGACATTCCCAACTTAAACCTGACAATAAGTCGGATTGGTAAGTAATTAAAAAGAGCTGTGTAGGTGTGCAGGACTTATAAATAATATAAAAAATGTAATCTTCGTTATACAGTTTATATACTGTGTATATGAGAGTCTTTTTGTGCCACTAAACTGAGCCAGGTGGATTGCAGAACTGATAATCATGTCAACTTCAGCTATATGCACATTCAGAGACTAGTATAATATTAAAGAGGTCTATAGGGACTCTGTTAAATTCCAATGGGAGTGAGTGAACAGCAATGTTCAGGTGCAAGCGGGCTGAATGCTTTTTATAGGCATTGTATGTCTCACATTCCAAAAATGGTTTATACTTTCTCACTTATATTGCACTGAGAAAAGTTTTACACTCCCTCGTGCTCCCGTGTTGTGGATTTGAGACACAGTTGCCCTGTTAACTACCTCCCCTTTAAGTGCCAATCATCTCAGGATAAAGACCATATTGAAACTGTTAATACCTCTGTTTCTCAGTTTCTTCTTTGTTCCCTCTCCCCTCCATCGCACCACTGCGGCACTTTCCATTCTGAAGCGACCTCTGTGTGTTTTCTTGCACCTTAGAGAAGCCCCAGCAGACATGTCAACACGATCAATTTTACAGTGCGGATACGTCACTGCTAACATCCAAATACCCTTCATGTGCAAGCTCTTAGACAAATCAATTAATTTGTTAATTAATCATACAAGTGCATTGCTGTTGTATGTGGACATTGATTCACCCCCCCCCCCCCCCCCCCCCCCACACACACACACACACACACACACACACACACACACACCCTGTTCTCCTCTGTGGATCTCCCTATGAAAGGGTCCTTCGCTCAATTCTAATTTCATCTTCGATCTCTTTTTTGCCATCGATCTTCATACACCCTGTGTGGCACAAAGTGATATTGAGAGGGGGACTGATATGGAGATGGACATTGATTTGGAATTAAGAAAAAAATGAAGAGGGTAGATGTGTCCCAGTGCTGGAAGAAAGTGTTCAGAGAAGAGTAGAAAACAAGAGAGCAACAGAGACAGAGGGGAGGAGAGAGAGCGATAGTGTTGATTAGATTAACTTGTGCTGATGTTATGACAGAACCTGTTTCTTCCCATTTCCTCTTGAGCTGAGAGAACTTCATCAGGAGAAAGTTAAAGTTGCCTTGCTGGGATGGCTGACAGCTTGCTCTGCCTGCTGGTTTGGCTTTCTGCACAGGAGCCTCTGAATACTAGCCTGAGGTGCAGTCTTTGTACAACATGGTGTCTTGCTTGGGATTTGGATTTACTTTGTGTCTGGATGTAAGGTTAAGATGTAAAAGCCTGCTAACAGGTTTGGCTTTTGCTTTTCTGGAAGTGATGATGTAGAAAGGAAACAGCCTCATAGCATTTTCAGTTTACAAAGCTCCTTTCTTACTGAAATGTCATGTCTGCACAGGCAGCTATAGAAAAACTGCAACAGTAAAATCTGCAAACACAGGTATTAAGGTTATCCTTGCCCACAGTCTTGACACTGCCATTGTGCAAACCCCTGAGCTGCAATGTACCCACAGAGGATAACTGTCAGCAGTAACTAAACCTCAATGGTCATTTCCAGATTAGCTGACGACGTTTCTAACAGGGCCTCAACATTTAAATAACTAACAACAACTGGTAACGACAGCTGTGACAGAAATGTGTACAAAAAAACCATAACAACACCCATTCTGCTGCAATTCTGCTGACTTAGTGAAGTTCATTAAGCAGCTGTCTCATACTGCATGCTATAGGGCGATTACACTGCTCCTCAGCCTGGTCTCAATCAGGAAGTGGAAGTGCTCAACTGAAGTTCATTCTTTTTTCAGATGAGAATTAAATCTTTAACAAAGACAAGGTAGTATAGTATATCTTGTTGAAAATCAAATCTTGGTTCGCCTCACAATTGATGGTCATGCTTTCAAGGTCATTCAAGGTCATGGCCTGTGGGAAGTAAAGGATATTCCAGGTCCTCGTTGCACACGTTAAACTGTGTTAACCTGAAACCTCTGGAGTAATAAACGTTGCAATCTGTGGCCTTGCTGACCAGCATGTCCACTTAACTATTTGCTCACTGGTTTGTGGTACCCACCTGACCCAATCACCTCCATGTCTGTCTTCTTCAAAAACGTAATGGCAACAAGATGGCCAACATATTTTTAAGAACGTGCAAGTGAGCTGAAAGAAACTGTAAAAGCTTTAGCCATATATGGCTTTCCTGCTTTGTTCAGCGGCCATCCCACCTGCTCGCTGTAGATTCGTTCACAGCTCCCACTACAATGTCGGAAAGGATTGGCAACTCTTGCAAGATCAAGAATGTGCCTTGTGTCAGTGAGTACATAACAATTGTGGTGGACAGTGCGACTGCAGCCACAACAGAGATGGCAACAGGGGGCCATGCTGAGCCCTGAAGTCTTGCAGTCTAAACAGGGTAGACTGTAAGGTAGACAGTCCTTCTGAAGGTCCTTTTGGCAGATTTTAGTAAATTGGCTTATTTTTCTGTTTTCAGTTTCCTTTCTAAAGAGTTGGGTGGACTTGAATCACATGCCATAACAAAGCTGCCAGATTCCTGCTTTCTAGTTTCTACTTTGCAGCCCTCAATTACTCATTCATTTCCTTGATTTTGGCAGGCACCTGTAACACACTCACTATGATCTCTTCTGGCAGCGCTCACCGTTGTATTATTTTAAAATGAAGGGCAAAAAGCAACTCGAAAAAAACGTCAAAAAAGATGAATCAAGTGACATTCAAGAGACCGAATACTGTGAGTTGTCTCAATGAAAACGGATGTCCTGGTGTTTGTTGGTATGATATGTGTGCATATACAGTATGTAGTCAAGAAAATTACTTGACCTTCATGTTTTTCAATGCCATAGTTGGTTGCAAAAAATGTCAAGATACCTTCAGCTGTGTGATGTGGGGCCCTATGGCAGAGGGGACCTTGCGCTCACCGGTGGCCTTATCCTGACTGTGCTGAGGCCAGGAACCTGCTGGGCTCATTTCACCTCCTCTGCTTTACCCTGACACATCTAACCAGAGGAGACATATAGAGACAGAGAGAGAGAATAGAGAAAAGTATCTTGTCTCCCTCCCACGTCCAATCTCCCCGACTCCTGTGGATCCCTGTCTCCCCCCTGCCCCTCACGTCCTCCCAGCCCTCCCTCATTTCTCACACTCGCCTGTTTATTTGCAGGCGTTCCTGCCTTCTGTCTGTGCTTCTTATCTGCCTCTCTCCTTTCTTCTCATTCTCTCCTACCTTGCGAGGAGGTCAAGAGGTAGAGGAGAGGAGGGATGGAGAGAAGGTCAGATGGTAAGGATGAGAGAGGGAAGAAAAAGAAAAACAGCATAGAGAACTAAAACCCTTCTGCTGTGGGTGTCCTTAACCTCACTGTAGCCCTCTGTGGGCTGTACAAGCCCACTTTCTTGACCTCAAGGTTGTTCAGCTGAGTTGTGTGTGTGTGATATTTCATGAAGCTTTGCTCGTCTTGAAACTGTTCTCACTCCGTAATTATAACCCCCCCTATCCCTCTCTTATTTGTGTGGGGATGTGTGTGAATACATGAGGAAAATATTTTCACTGACTTGTGTCAGTGAAAAGGGAAAAACAGAAAATGGAATCACCCGTTCAGATATTTGTTTATTCCAAAACCTAATTAGGAAAAAGGTTATCACATATGAAACCAGTAATATGAGCAGCAAAGGACAAAGATACTGAACAAATATATGTCGTAGGCTTATCAGACATACAGTATATTTATACTCTACTACTACTACTCCAGTTATTCCACATTTAAACCACAAATTATTTTTTCTACACAATGATGATCTACTTTTCCAAATTTATGTCAAACACATTTTCTTTGACAGGTCATTATTTTCATTGAATAGATTTTCTTAAGTTGTTGGTCCTTTTTGTAAGACTTACTAAATACCAACTTGTCATTATACCGTATGCAGAACTATGTTTTAGTGATTTGTCTCCTTCTTGTTTAATCTATTTAATTTACCCAGTACACATTACAATGCAATTGCTGGAAGTACATATCCCAGCATTTTAAGGGTTTTAATGGTAAATATCCAGTAACACAGGTATGTGAAAAAATAATCTCAATACTTGGTCCATTTATTACCCTTTTCTTTGTTTCCAATGGCATCTCATCATCTTCAAAAAGAGAAGACTAAATATTGGAAACATTCTTAGTTTGACCAGAAAGTTATATCAGTACCTCTGTAAAAAAAACGAACATTATTACCTTAAGGTAGAATATCTTGTATTTGACTACGTTAGCTTTAGCTAGGTGTACTGAACAAACTGGCAACTGAGTGTATATGCCGCTGTGTATTCTGCTGTAAAAACAGGAAAGGTTGAGCAGGCCAGTCGAAAAAATAAAATAAAAGACATCCTAAAGGACAGTATACATAATGGATGTTATAGTATGTATGTGACCTTGAACAGTTATATCAGGTTTTTTAAACTTGACCATCCATTGATTCTGTAGGGAATGTGACAGCAGCACAGGTTCTAATCAATTATCACATAATGTGATGGATTCACTTGTCAAAAAGCCTATTAGGGCTCCAACAGCAAACACACTATCAGAATTCAATCAGAATTTACAGTGTTTCATGATGAATCCTCTTGGGCTAGTGTAGTGATTGGACAGTACTGCAATGTTATATTGGAGAGAAAATGAAATCAAATGAAAATCAATCAAATCAATCAAGTTTATTGTCATTTTACCATAGATCTGTGTGTAAGACAGACTGGAAGAATGTTTTTCAAGGACCAAAGGTGCAAAAATAGACAGAAAAACATTAAACAAAGCACTTTTCAAATATATTTTAGCTTTCATAGATCTTTGGATCCTTTCGGAGTATAAGACGAAATGATGAGCTATATTTTACCTCAGCTTTGTGTGATATTCATCTCAAGTTATGGTCATACATTATCATCTTTGTCAATACCCATAAAGAAAAGCTTGCATTAGTCAGTTATTATTTCCCACAGCCAGGCAGGTTCTGGGAACCCCTTTACAATGGGAGTTATTAGAGAAGAAATCCAGACGTTCTGTCTACCAGACAGCCAAACAGCCTTGTCCTCTGAAAGCCATAAAGACTTTAAGATGAGACCATAAAGCCAACTGCAGCCAGCTCTATTACTGGATGCTCCATCTCTGTTTGTCAGTCTGTCAGTCCTTTGGTCTGTCTCTTTGGCCCTCTATGGTCAGCATTAGTATCACCGGAGGGCTAGATAATTACTGAGTTATTATCTCAGTAAGTCCAGAATGAATTTCATCCCAATGGAAATGGCCATGTAAGTGATTTTCTACAGCTACTATGATTGGGGTGTGTCTGTGTGAGTGTGAGTGTGAGTGTGTGTGTGTGTGTGTGTGTGTGTGTGTGTGTGTGTGTGTGTGTGTGTGTGTGTGTGTGTGTGTGTCTGTCGGTGTGTGGGGGTGGGGGGGGGGTATCCAGACCTCTAGGGTGCTCAGCTAATTATTTTTCAATCCGTAAAATCCATCGCAGAAGTCTGACTCACGCTGCAGTAATTACTTGACGTTTGGAATTAAAGAAATGAATATTTTTGACTCTTGCTCATTCTAATCACTTTTGAGAATGCACACCACGAGGGAGAACACTTCACAATGATTTGATTTATTTTTATTCCATGTTCATTTGATGTGAGTTTCCATAACAAGTAGTGTGAATGTTGCTAAGCAAAGATGTCAACAGCAACTCTTGTGCCTAAAGGGAAAATAATTCTTTGGATAATTTTTCGTTACCCCCGCTGGCATTATGATCACTTCATTGATGACCTCAGGGGAAATTAATATTTGAGCTGTTGCTGTTGGATCACATACACATGCACACACACAATGTCCTTCTCCTTGAGTGACACTCGTCTCCTAATTATTCCTCAATGTTCACTTTTGCCTTTGAAAACGCCCATTAAATATGAATGAGTTTCCCCCCACCCCCACTTCCCTCTTCTGTTTTGACTTGACTCAGCTGAGCACCAGCCTCCCCAATCATCAGCTTTTATGATGTTAAGTTGCCATCAATTAGATCTCATTTGATCTGCTCCCTCCCTGGCCACCCGGTCTGACGGTGCTGTGTGCCGGCAGCGGTGGCAGCGGGGCGGGATGCGGCCCTCAGCAACTTGCTAATTAAAGCAGTAATTAGGCCTAATCCTGGGCTTCAAATGAGCTCCTTAGCGAGCCAGGTGTGCCAGACGACAGTGGAAGATGAATTTTTCCTCATTCATTCACTCACTGGCTCTTTCTCAATTTACATACTTATGGGCTATTGTGTCCATAAGATATTTGATATAATGTCTAATGGCTGAAGTGTGCTTCCTAAATAAAGCATGTGAGAACTGAGGATTTCTTATCACTGACCAAAGATGCATCATAGTTAAGATGACTAAAAGTCACAGCAATCCCCAAGATTTGCAGAAATAATGCATCACTTTCAAATAGCAGCGTAATTTGTAAGTCAGCCCCAGCTGAAACAGCTGCGACTGTGCAATGTCAAACACACATCCCAAACTATAGAGATAATTTTTTTGTCCTTGCTTTCAAGGGACACTCACTCTGAAAGAGAATTCAGGAAGGCTGTTCTTCACAAGGACAAAAATATCAAATGTCTGGTCATTGCTTCCCCTGGAGCCTATTCCAGTACACATAGGTGGGAAGTAGGGAAACAGCAGGGGCCATATAAACAAAGACATATGCACATGTGCTTTATAAACAACAAATGGTTGTTTAATAGATCACGCCCGCATCATTAATTCGTCACCTGTACCAGTCAGAGTGTGGCTGCATCTCAATGTCTAATGTCAGAAAGGTAATCAGTGATTCATTTTTAGCTCTCCTATTGAAACAGACTGAACTAAATGTCTCATCACACCAAAGGAATTGATTAAGCTTGTATATACATACATACATTTTACTGGTCGCTGTGTAGACCACAAAAATGAGGCACCCTAACAACCTACAAGTTTTATTATTCTATTCAGTCTTTATTTCTTAATTTCCACCTTATGAAAACATGTTCAGATCATTGGAGAAGATCATGTGTACGCCTGGTCTTAAGTACATTGTTTACATTAAAATACACAATAATTAAAACACTGTCTGGAAAGTGATGAGACAGGCCTGGGATAACTCGTTAGCGTGCTAATGTGCTAGCATTTCTTTCCACCGCTGGAGACAGCTGAAGAACAGCTGTAAATGCTAATGCTTGCTATGTAGCAATAAGCAGATCCCTAACTACTTATGGAATTTAGTCATTGAAATGCTGGTAAAACAATGGTTACACGTAACCTTGAGATTTAAAAACTGTTTCACTTTAACCCAGTTGTAACCTTGACACCTTGACATTTATACTTTTCCTGCAGTGTACCAAAACATTGACAAAAGGAAACCCACAATTTAGAATTATACCCAAGATACAGTTGATGAATGATCACTGTGTAAACCACCAAATCTTTAAATGCCCCAGTAGCTTTCACCAAAATATCTCCTTTTCTTTCACTGCGAAATCACATCACATTACTAAATACTAGTCAAAATGAACATGCCTCTGACACGGAAACATATTTCACCGCATGTGAATGCCTCCTTCATGGGAGTAAATAAGCGTACTTTGAGTGAGCTGCCTGTGTACATAACTTCAGTTCCATCTGTTAGTTTTAAGTAGAGGCGGAAGCGAAGATAGTAGCCTGTGATTCGGGCACAGATGGTCTGTTCTATCTGATAATGTTTCTCAGTTGGAGCCGTCAGTGGAGAGAATGTGTGAATTAAAAAATCCCAGTTGAATAATAAACTCACAGTACAACTCTGCAGGTTCTCAGCTATGATCTGTAGAGTAGTGCTGACCAAGTAAGAGAGCGAATGAGAGACAGAAACAGAGAGACGGAGAATTGGAATAACTTAACATGTGTGTAGGAGGTATTTTGTAATAACATCTTGTAGAGGAAATTTTGGAGAAAGGGTGCAAAGAAAAGAAAAAAATACAAAGAGAGGACAAGTAGTCCATTCATTAAGTGGGTACTGGAAGAAAGACGGGAGAAAGTGAGGAGAACCATGTGATTTCATGAAGGAGAGATGTTGTTAAAAGGGAGGGGAGGCAGACAGGAGGAGATAAGTTAGAGAGATTAGTAGTAAGAGGCGAGCAGGAGGTGAACAGATAGAGGAGGGATTACAGGAATCCCCTGACCTCGCCAGGCAGCCATTAGAGCAAAACTAATTACCAGCCAACGACCCTGGAGATAGGAGTCAGTGCCCTGCCATACCACAGTCCACACCCACATTCGCACAAGTGCCCTTCTCCCCTTGCGTGTGTGTGTGTGTGCATACTTAGTTTCTCGCTCTGTCTCTGTCCCACAGACCCAAACCATATGATGTATGAATGTATGGGAGCAAAGGGAAATGGCTAATCACCTCTGAGAAATGAGTGAGAGAGAGCGAACACCTTCAAGGGACCTTTACTGGACCTCCTTCCCTCTCTTCCTTGTAGCTCCATGCCTTGAGCTGGATGTGCACATACAAATCTTACAATGCCACTTTTCCCATTTTTAATATACTGAAAAAGAAGGGTCATACATAAAATGAATGTGGACCAGAACTAGCAAAGCGTGGTCAATGGAAAGGTCAAGCTGCTGCTTCTAAAGACATGTCTTTGTAAGTGTGCTAAGATGGCTGTCACTGCTAATTATAGGTCTTAGAGGGTTACAGAGAGCCTGCATGCACACCTCCCAAATCTCAACAGCTCAGCGTTGTGTGGATCTGTGTGTCAAGCAAGTTGAGTGGTTGATTCATTTCTTGTTGGGAGTTGAGTTGTTCCAACAAAATGTATAAAAGAAACAACCACATGGACGTTAGCCTGAACGCAGCACAGAGAAGTATAATTGCAGCTTCAGTCGATCAGTCAGGTGGTCCAGAGCGACATATAATGGATGGATTGCAATGAAATTTTGTGCAACCATCCACCATGTTCCCAGAGGATGAATTCTAATGAATTTGATGGTACACTGACATTTCCTGTATCATCAGTACCACTTTTGGTTTTGAGTAAAAAAAGTGTTGGCTAAATCCCTAGTTTTGTTTTGTAGAATTAGATAGTGTTCGTGATCCCTTTACTTTTCATCTATTATCAGCTCAAAATTTTAATTTGTCCAAAACTTCCCCAAAACTTAATTTGTTAAAAAAAAAAGATTGTGCAACCCTACCGGATCCCTTCAATGAAACATTCCAATGACACATGACACCAGTCAATTTGAGCACATTAGCATCAACCACAATCACACCAACCACGACCATTTTAACATTTACTTCATCACAACTGTAAAGCATCAAAGACAAACTTTGGACGTCAACTTTTATCCAGATTTACATACAGTATATCCCAGTTGAACAGAGATGCTAAAGTTTGATTTAATGCCAGGCTTTCATCCTTGTACATAGGGCTAGAACTACATGGGAAACCATGAAATAATTCATTAGTCTTACAGTATGAAGAAACCATAGGGATATACACAGGAACAAGAGGTGTAGGTCAAAATGCAACATGTAACGTTGATCTCACACATTTTCTACTGTAAATATCGTCGTGCAGTTTGGGTTAACAATCGAAGTCAGGGGAAAATCAGTGAGGGAAATGTTTGTTGAGCTAGGTTTTCCTTGAAAGCAGATTGAAATACTGACTCTTTGTTTGTGGACCCTTTGCTCTCAGCAGTGGCTTTCAATGCAATCAATATTTGATAAAGCCAGAGTGAGGAACATAAAAAGGTGTGGCACACATCTAGCCGTTTGCTCTGTAAGGTGTCAGAGTTCCTTTTTGTCACGAGTCCCTGCCACTGTGGTTTACCTCAGGGCTTAGTGGAAAGTACCAGAGGTAGGTCAGAGAGACAGGATTTGAGAAACACTCACACACACACAGATATGAATTATACAGAGATACAAAAGCGCACACGTTGACACAGTCTCTTAAAGACACAAGGTTCAACACTCGACATTTCTCCTTCAACTCTGGGTTTTTAGATGAAAGTCTTTTATCTTAGTGGTGCCTTTCATCAATTAGAAGAGACTCCTCAAAGTGTCTAAAGATGTCCTCTGGGAGCACAAATCCATTATCAGTTAGACGCTGCTGCCCTGCAGCTGACTTTGCTGTCGAGCCCTGAAGTTTGGCCATCATCATTAAGACATCACCTTCATTATCCACCTGAAACCACAAATGTTTCTTCTTTGTGTGAATATATCCACCAGCAGGGTTGCTAGCAGGGTGGACGACTACCCTTTTTGCCTCGTGGTGTACTTTCCAAAAAATCATCTGGCACTCTGAAATTATACTTTTCAAGCCAAGTGGATCTTTGCAAGAGAATTAAACAATAGTGGTTTATTTGCCAAATGTTGTAGAACTGTACACAGTTTCTTTAGGTCAAAATTTCACATAAATGTTGTCTTTCAAAGGTGTTGCCGCCGTCAGAACTATAGTGAAAATATATTTTTCCAGGCATTTCTTTTCTGATTGTTTCTGTTTTACATTTGTTTTACTCCAGAACCAGTGAGCATGCCACTTAAATAAAAAGGTAAATGTGTTTTAATGTATGCATTTGTGTTAATGTTACCATAGCAGTCGCACAAGCAGAAGGACTGCTGCACTTAAGCGCCATCAGTCAGGAGAGCTGTTTAGGATCAACTGGAATACCTTTACACATCATCCCTCTGCCATGACTTTATCAAATGGCAAGTACGGGATTAAATAAATAAATAATAACCACAATGTCAAGCATAGTGAGCTGGTGATCAATACATACAATATGTGCTTGACCTACAAAGATCAAATTCCTATTAGGCTTGATGGATTAAGCAAGTAGGGATGTATGGATTTTATATTCATGGTGATATCAACCCTAAGGTCACCCTAAAATGTGTTGACTGATGGATTCCTGGTTAATCTCCTTACATATTTCAAAGAAAAGAGCGGTGGGTTGCATGCCCCAGTATATTAAACCAAACTGAAGGTGTATAAGAAAGTAAAGATAATATGCAGCCTAGAACTTAACATATAATAAAATTTTTTTGCCTTTACAATTTTTTGTAGTTGCAGTAATGCTTCAGTGCTGATTGGAATTCATTAGAAAACAAAACACCTGCAGCACGGAAGTTAAAATAAGAGGTAAACTGTATATTTGTGTCACAAGTTTTGTTGTATTATATACAAAACTTAACCGTCTGGTATACAAGTGCAGGCCAGATGTTGAATAAGGGGAATTGTAATGATTACCTTATTAGGCATGTAATGCACACTTTCCACTTAGCCTTGTTTTGTTTGAGTGAAAAGGACAGCAGTGCGTACTCATGACTACTCCATTTAGCTATGTTGCCATGTTTATTTGTTGGTAAGACAGTGCTATATTGTGCAATAATTGAGTCTATCAAGGCTTCTGTGGTATATCGCTGCCATTGTAAGCATTTCAATCTTTTTTTTTTTTTTTTCATTGCCTGTCTCTCAATTGTATGAAAAGACGACAAAAATAACAGGCAAACAAGGAGGGTGAATTGGAAAATGATGTTTCTAATTAAAAGTTAATTTATTCCCTGCTCGCTTGCTGTTTCATCTTATGTAACCACCGCTATCAAGCAATTAAAAGATAACCTTGCATTGGGAGGTCAATATTTTCCCACTTATTCCCAAATAAAATACACGCAAATCAACACAAATCATACAAGTGCAAGCCAAGGCCACAGTACTTCATGTTTTATTCATGCGGCTATAGCCTAAAGTAAATTTGTCCTATAGTTTCAGGGATGCTTTCTGTAAACACCCTACCTAAGTACATATAGCATCTTTAACGACCTGCTACAAATTATTATATATGAGTGTTTTAATGATATGTTTGCTGTAAATATCATTTGTGTCCTGCAGAAACCTCACATGTGACTGCTGAAAGTTTTAGATTATGTCCATTTGAAAAATATGCAACCTCTGCCTACGAAAATCAAGATTTTGTTTTACTACAGATTGAGGTTTTTAGGTCCCTGTGTATATGTCTGTGTTTAAACCCCCTGGAGGATCAGATAAATGCTACAGTAACTCAGTGTGCCTTTTGTATGATTGTATGTCTCTCTAGCTTCTTTTACCCTCATCTCAACCAGCAGGCAGAATGATGGCTAATTTCAGTATAAGTTCAGCTGCCATTAAGACGGGATGACCATGTAGAGGCCACTTCCACCGAGCTCTTAGTGATGCCATTAACCTTGGGAAGAGTAAAGATTACATGTGTCTTTATGTGTCTTTGAGGGACTGATGCATTTACACCTTTTCAACATCTGGTGAGAATATGTCTTATTGGATTGCAGTCCATCATGAGTGCGCCTTAGTTGCATTTACATTTTGCTTCTCTGAGCGTAGTCAGAATACATAAAGTGTAAATGGGGTCTAAAACACCGTAGCTGACAGGAATGTCTGAGTAATGCTGAAATCCTTGGTGTTTTTATTTGGAATCAACCTATTCTTGTTTCCACTATTCTTCACAAGTTGTTGTGCCCATGACGACAAGTAAAAACCAGTACATATGTCAGGTACAGAGATAACCGTAATGTGAACATCAGGCAGTTTCTTAAGCTTTCCATAAAACTGACCACTAAAAGATTTATAAACCTGCCGCTAAGTGGCTACTACATAAGAAGGACCTTAATGGTGGGCATTAATTGACTTCTTTTCGCGATGGATGATGATTCACTTCCCTTCACTATATACCTGAGGCACCTCAGCTGCTAAGCAGATTACTGTATATTATCCAAGTGGCCTTTAGCATACTTTTTTTTTTTTAAAACGACTAATGTGAGTTCAGTGTTGACTTAGTTGTTTGCGTGGTTGTTATATGCTCACCTTGTTGGATGTAATAACTGTGCTGGAATGAAACAGCAGCTGGAAGAAAAAAAGTTACTAAAAACGTTCTTTTTCAGAGTTTACTAATCCTGGCACTGCAAATATACCTCAGATATTAGTTTTTACATTTAATATAGAGGCTAAATAGTAAGACATCATATTAACGTGCTTCCTAACATTCTTTTGCTCATGGCCCCTCAATACGAAGCAACGTCTACTTGCCACCTCTCATCACAGGGTGCATGTGTATGAGGTGGGAGCAGGTCACCAGAAGAGGGATTTTCCCTTCTCAGACTTTTTCATTTAATTTTTTCTTTGAAGGCCTGAGGACGCAAAACTATTCGGCATTTCAAACAAAATAAACAGAGATTAGACAATAGTCGGAAAAATAAACACAATTTTGTGTAATTAAGATTTTCAGATCATCCAGCGACCCTCTGGGTTAATCTTGTTCCATCTGGCGATAACACAAGTAATATTCCAAAATGATAAGTTTGCCTGAGCATTTGCTGTTAGTTATTTGAGACAGTGTAGAACATCTTGTGATGAAAACCTCTTATTTGACATTTGAAGTCGGTACTTTTTTTAATAATGGTACTGACTGTTAAACTTTTTAGAGTGCAGGACCTGAATGACAAATGTAGAGTCTCATCCAGGGACCTGGGCTCATTAAAACATATTACTGCTCCTGTCATGTGGGACCCACAGGCATTAAGCCTTTGGCCCATTCTGGATATGCATAGTGAAAGTAATCATGATTCATGGTCAGACAACCCAGTAATCTTAATTACAGCATTGTTGTCTCTGTGTGTCTGTGTGCGTACATGATATGCATGTGTGTGCCGGTGTGTGTGGTGAGTTTGACACTGCTGTGATGTACAGATGTGAAAAGCTTTCACAAAAAGTAGCTAAGATTTAGGCTGATATGGAGTTTGTATTGTTGGAGTCCAAAACAGAAAACTCTCCCTTGCTATGTTGTTAATCAGGGCCCTACGCTGGGTTTCTGTGTGCTTACTGTATAACAGCTATTGGCACCAATAGGTGTGTGAAGTTTTTTCAAGAGAAAAGAACGTTGAGCAAGATGTATAACCAGTATGAATCGCAGCATTCAAAAATAAGTCAGCTGGATGTAATAAAAATAAAATAATAAATCAGGGAAATGCTAGAATGTCATTATTTTTGCCCATCTTTTAGAAAAAGTTTAGTTTTTCTCGTTTAAAACACCATAGTGTTGCCAAAGTAAATTGCTTTTATAACAAAGAGGTACAACAAATAATAAAACAATAATGAAATAGCGTATACAACCTTAGATAAAAACATTATACCAAGATAATATTTGTATTGCATTCTACCTCTGAGGTTGCTGCTACATATTGTCTCTGTTTGTGGTGGGAGTTGTTTTTTTTTTTTTTTTCCAAGTGACAGTCACAGTAAGAAAGTTTGACATAATGAGTTGACATTCTTTACATGAGCAGGTCTGATGTTGGGATGCTTGTCACAGTCACATCTCATTTCTGCCACAGTCTCACCTCACACAGAGAGAGGAGTGATTTTTTTCACTGTGAACTCTCTGAACTGTGTCCAGGATGTGATGCATAAATACAGCGTGTGATGCCTGATCATAGAGGCTTGTGTGGTTATTTTGCGGCCTGGTACTTGTTTGTGCGCGATTTAATCAAGGTAACCACAATGGGTCATTGTGTGTAATGGTGCATCACTTTTCAAATCAGACGCTGAAGATGGACCTCGCATACATGTCCTGTTGCCTTCAGCGAAAGGTGAGGGCTTTCATAGTTCTCTGCACACCTGAATGAGTGACCCCCATGTTGGTTGTGTTTGATTTCGAATTTTATGTTTGTTGATATTTATGTGCAGTGGACATGAGACAAACTGCTGTAACTGCATGGAGTACGTTTTTGACGATTCCAGTAATATGTGTGTGACGTCTGTGAGTTATGATGCTGATAGGGGGCGCAGTAATATGTCAGTCTTTAGCTCATTACAGTCTGCTTTATTGACATTGTTGGGATCTTATTGGCGGAATTGCAAAATTATCAATAGCAACTTTTGACAAAACACGCCTGGGTCTCTGTCGAGTATTCATGGGACGTTTCCTGCTTTATAGATCCCCTATTCATTGGACTTTGTGGGCAATGCTCATAACCAAAGTGAAGCACATTTCAAGGTCAGAAAAATATCAAAAGAAGTAACGCTGCCTGTGTTTATTCTGGAGTCTTTCCCTCCTCTCTCTTTCTGATGGATTGGCTTGTCTTAATTTGCTTGTCTCCCTCTCCTTGAATTATTCTGCTTATTTTTACATCTCTCCCTGCCTCTTTCTGTCCTGAACTTTCCTCCTCTTTCTCTCCATCTTTTATATCTCTAAGCTATCTTTCTCTCCGACTCTGACTCATTTGTTTTCTCTCTAACTTTAGCCTCTACACTTCTCCACCTGCCTCCCTTTTTTCCCCTTCCTCTCTTACAGTGTTATCCACTGGTCTCCCCTGACGGAGCAAAATTAATTAGAGCTCATCCCATTAACTCAGGCCCAGCCTTTGCGGAAACAAGCTGAGGTGTGTGTGTGTCTAGGTATGTGTGAGTGTGTGTGTGTCAGCTCAGCGAGAGATGCTGTAAGAAGGGAATGTACCAACCTGAGCTGGACTCCATCCCCCTCAGGCACAGACAACCCACCGGGACAAACACAGTGGGAATGGAGGGAGAGAGAGATTTGTTTTGCGAGCAGAAGAGAGACGAAGAAAGAGAGGTGAAAGCACAAGAGATTAAGAGAGCACTAAAAGAGTAAAAAAAGTGTGGGGGAAATGGTTAAAGTAGTCATTTGGAATGAATGGAAAGATTTCAGATAGGTATGGTGATTAGCGAATGACGCAAAGTCAAACTACGTCAATGGACAAACCAAGGAAAAAGACGTCACATTTTGACACTGACTGACAGGTGCCTTCTGGGTAGTGAAGTGACAGGCACCACAGCAGTGAAAAATCAGATGAAAAAAGAAACTTGTAATAGAAATTCA
This sequence comes from Seriola aureovittata, assembly GCF_021018895.1. NCBI lineage: Eukaryota > Metazoa > Chordata > Actinopteri > Carangiformes > Carangidae > Seriola > Seriola aureovittata. The sequence goes on from NC_079379.1 coordinate 8,481,149, forward strand.
GGGACAAAAAGACAGAAAAGGACAATAGAGAAAAAATTATATAAAAGTAAAATACAGGAGAAGGTAATAATCAGAAAAATAAGCAGAGAAAGAAAGGAAGAAAAGAATAGAAGCGGGGCCAACAGTGTTGGGAATCTGTTAGAGAAGACCTGTGTGTATGTGTGTTTAAAAACACAAGGAAGTTCACATGTTGCCTTACTGGAAAACTGTCACTTCTTGGAAAAGAGTGAATCTTTAATGGTTACCTCATCCTGCACGTAGGAGGTGTGAGCATAAAATCTAAGCAGTAAAGCCATCACAAATTATTAAGTAATCGAACTCTTCCATCCCTCATTTGAAATCAAATAGCTTTTTGGTCCTCGACATATAGCCCATTAGTATGCAGTGTGTAATGTCACACCCCAACAAGCAGTTTCAGTGAAATTACAACATACTACAGCAACAAATCCTTCAAATTAAAGGGCAAAATATGTTGTTTGTCCATTAAAGTTAAAATAAGTACTTTGTTAACTGTGAATGAATTGTAAAACTTTTTAAATTATGCATTTCCTGTCTGACCAAATTTCAGGTTGACATGTAAAATGCCATTTCGTTGTGTGTTTTAGACCTGAACTATGATTTTGTATCTAAGAGTGATGACGTTTGCACCCGTTGGCAGTTTACCAAACCAGAACAATCACGATATGAAGGACAAACTTGGAAATATAAACCTCTTTAACCCCAGAGAAATTGGTTTCCTACAGATCCCTTGTCTTTTTCTTCGTGCAAAGACGTTTATGAGGAATACTTCAGTCTAATAAGAGTGTGTGTGTTCACCATTGCCTACAGTATAGTCCACCGTACAGGATCTGACCTTAGACAAGGTCAGATGGCAGATAGAGGCTGATAATGATCAAAATAAGACAGATTGTGGCTGATTCTGTGGATGGTGAACAAAATGGAAAAGAAGAAGAAGACAAAAGGGCATTTTAATTAAGTGAAGATGAAGAAAGTACAGTGACCTACGACAGAAAGGTGGAGAGAGAGAAAGAGCTTTAGCCAAGCTTTTCTCTTATATGTCCTAATTTGTTTGCTAAGAAAAGAGGACAGAGGGAAATGATATAAGAGAGATGAGCATCGGGCTGCGTAATGAGAACAACACATCATCATCAGCTCACCTCACATCACTTCCCTCAGCCACCTGAGGACACGACACACACACGGAAACTCATGAAATGCCATCTGTTCGGCTGCCTGGTGTCAACACTCTGCTCTGGGTCCAGCTCTGCCCTCGAGCACACACACACACACACACACACACACACACACACACACACACACACACACACACACACACACACACACACCCGTATCCCGCCAACCCTGGGTTATGTCTGAACCCTAACCCAGCTCATTGACAGGTGGTGTTTGTCTATTAGAGGTGGAAAAGGTGGCTTACCCACATGCAATATCAATTGTGGCCAAAGTCTGCCGGGAAAATTTGAGTTTGCTGCCATATTATGTTTGTGTTCATTAACTTTTGATCATGAATTTATCAAATCTTTAATCAGGGGTTAAAGAACCTCCCAAATTGCCTATTATGCAAATGCTGGCATACTCTATTAAGGTCCTCCAAAATATGAGGGCACTTAATTTATTGCTTAACAATTGATTTTATTTTTTTCCAGAAAGGAAATGTAGCAGCTCCTCTATTTACATTGTGAATTGCATTGTAGGAGAATAGTGTCCAGCAAAAGCGCACTCAAAAATTGACAGTGTTCAATATGCATACTGTCCTCTTTGAGTGTACTTTATTTTGTCACTTTTTGATATGGCCACACCATGTACTCAAAACCTGCTTAGAATCAGTATGTACCTGTTGTATGGATTTGGGACGAGAGTCTATAGCTACACTAGGTACAGTTGAGCTTTGAGCTAAATGCTAATGTCAGCATGCCTACATGCTCACAATGACAGACTAGTTAGCACCAAACACAAAGTACAGTTGAGGCTGTTGGGAATTTCAATGCAAATAGTGGAGAAATTCAAAACATGTCCTGATGATGGCATTAGATAAAACATTAAGGAGTCACCAGAGTTTTAAGAAAATCCCTTTTATAGAACAAGCCCTTCCCAAGATAGCAGTCTTGTTGTGACTCCTTATCATGTTTCAGATGTAAGAAGTTTCACTAAAGACACATTTCCCCTCTAAACTTCTCACATTGTTGCATTTAAATAATTGTTTCAGGCCCAAAGAGATAAAACTCCAGTATTGAAATAAAAAATTAAGAATACACAAGAAGAAGAATCCCTCCAGTGAAGTTCCAGAGATTTGTAGAATCAACAGCAAGGCAGATTGAAGCTGGTGGCACAATAACTTACTAAGAGAGGTTCATTTGTTTCCACCAAACGTATGAATCATGGCCATATCTTTCCAAACAATGGGCTCGTCCGGGATTTTAACCCGGGACCTCTTGCACCCAAAGCGAGAATCATACCCCTAGACCAACGAGCCATGGGAACTTCTGTTTCATCTCAAGAAAATTCTGAGCTAAGCATTTTCACTAAAGACCCATTTCAGCACCAAACATACCAAGAGAGTTTATGTTCGTTTCTCCTTTAATTTGTCACCTTTCCTTATATGTATGCTAGTTTGTAAGAACAATCGTCTGCTTTGAGATAGTTCTACTGTTTTTGATAAGTTGCTAATGACCTTTTCTCTAGCACAACAAGGGGCTCGTCCGGGATTTGAAGGCCCGGGACCTCTCACACCCTAAGCGAGAATCATACCCCTAGACCAACGAGCCATGGAAGTTTGTGTTTTATATCGAGAAACATCTCAAATTCTGAGCTGAGCATTTTCACAAAAACAGCACCAAGTATTCTAATACCCCTTTTTTACCAATGTTAGCGAGTGTACGCAGGATTTTTCTAAATGCAGGTAAACACACTATTAAACGCTGCTAATAAAAGAGAAGGGGGTGAAACTTACCTGGTTTACCCGGGTTTTGTGTTGACATCAATGCTGGTTGGAGACAATTGGAACCGGAACCGCTAAAAACTTGTGGCCACTGCAGAGTCATTGACTGGGTTGTTAATGCCAATTCAACCCTTTTCCACTGCCGGCAATGCCAGCCCGATACTAGTGGGTCTGAGTGCGTTTTTTGACCATTGGAAAGAGGGCTTGCGAGAGTTTATGTTGGTTTTTCCTTCAATTTGTCACTCTTCTGTATATGCTTCTGTTTGTAGCATACACATCCACCGTCTGCTTTGACATATTTACAGAAACTTGTTAGGGTTTTAATACAGAATGTTGCAAATTACTGTTTCTGTATCACAATAAGCAAGGGGCTCGTCCGGGATTTGAACCCGGGACCTCTCGCACCCTAAGCGAGAATCATATGAGGGCTTTGCCAAAGGCCAAGACTATGTTATTCCAAACACTGACCTCGTCCACGATTTGAACCCAGGACCTCTCGCACCCAAAATGGGAATCATACCCCTAGACCAACAAGCCACAGAGACTTGAGTTTTATCTCAAGAAAAATCGCAAATTCTGAGCTGAGCATTTTCACCAAAGACACATTTCTGCTACAAACAAACCAAGAGAGTTTATGTTGGATTCTCCTTTAATTTGTCATCTTTCTTTATTCGTATGCTAGTTTATAACAACCATGATCTGCTTTGACATTTTTAAAGACATTTCTTCTGGTTTTAATATGTTGCTAATTACCATTTTTGTATCACAACAATGGGCTCGTCCGGGATTTGAACCCGGGACCTCTCGCACCCGAAGCGAGAATCATACCCCTAGACCAACGAGCCATGTAAATTTGGAGCTCACTGTTGATTTACAGTTTATTTTCATTGCAATCAACACTCTTTACAGCATCAAGAGTGGGACTGCAATACAATTCAATGCAGTAGAATACAATGAAATACAAAATGATTCATCCTGTGGGGAACACGAATGTCTGTACATGTTTCAGTCCTTCGAATAGTTGTTGAAACTAAAATATTGAACATGAGAGTTTTAACCACTTGCTCTACCCAGCTTTCATCTCACAATGCTGTGCCTACGAGCCAGTGTGTGTGGGTTTATGGCCCAACTTCAAGGACACACAGTCAGTTGATCCTATTGACAGTTTCCAAGAGCAAAAGACACGTAGAAGGGAGATACGGCAGGGTTAATGGCTGATTCATCTTGTCTTTGAAGTGCTCTTCATTCAGTTCATATAAAGAAGCTTCTCTCAGATGAAAGTGGAGTTGAGCTTGAGAGGAAAGAGGAAAATGAAGTTGAGAGACGGTGGGGATTTTTGATGGGGACATCCATTTGACGGGGTCATAGTCCCTCCTCCTTTATTTCCATCTGTGGCCTGTCACTCAAGCATTCATTTACCGTCTGCCTGTTTACCTGCCTCACCTGTCTGCAGGTTATTTTCTCTGCTTATACAAATTTTATTCATTTTAGAGGGATGACAGACTGGGCACAATAAAAAAAACAAAAAAAAACAGAATGTGTGTGCAGTTTGATTTCCTGCCATGCCTGTCTGTCTCATTGCCTGTCTGTCTCATTGCCTGTCTGTCTGTGCAGTCTCTATCATTCTGTTTCACTCTCTGCGATGACCGGCCCATTTTACAACGCTAACTGTCCTTCCGTGCCAAACAGAAACATTACACAGCTGCTCCCTGCTATGCTGGCAAACATCACCCATACTCAGGTTTTAATTTCTCTGCTAGATACCGCAGGCATGAAAGTGCAAATTTGTTTGTGTGCGTGTATGAGAGACAGAGAGAAACCAAGCCATGTTAGTTTTTTAGGCCAGCAAAAATCAGCCAACCACCCACCAGCTTCTAACATGCTACAATCACAAATAAAACAACATTTAAACATGCTAATATAATCCTAATGCTAAATATCTATTGTGTCTAGTTGACGCCACACTTGAATATGGTATCAAGAAAATCATTGAGAACTCAGATCAAACTGCCCCCAGGATGCACTGAGGATCCAGTCATCAAAATCATATTTCAGTTTTTACATTTTAATAAATTAACAAAAGTTCCTAAAATTCTGTTTTTAGTTTGTCATTAATGGGTATTGAGTGTAGTTTGATGAGTGATTGATGGCCGCAACATAACAAAATGTGAAATAAGTGAAGGAGTCTTAATACTTTCTGAATGCACTGTACATTTCTTTATCTGTACCGGTGGTTAGTTTGCTTGTGCGTCGGAATACAGTAGTTCAATGGTTGAAGAAAATGTAGTTCCAAAGGAAATGGCTGTTTGACGGCAAGAGAAAGCAGTGAAAACATTCAAAATCTAGCATACACTGAAACCGATATTAGCTTTTTGCTGTGGGAGTGTTTTTAAGTGGCTAAAATACGTTATTTTGCTGTTTCTTTCCACAGCAGCACATCGCTGCGCTGTGCCGGTGCTTCTGGCTGATTGTCTCACCTGGGAGTGCGCTGAATCTACTGCAGGTAATACACTTGACTATAGATAACTACCTCACACAAACCCACGTCAAATAACCCCGAACTATCACTTTAAGGAAAGTGAGTCTTAAATCCTTAGATGTATTTGCCTGAGTTTCAAGTTTTGAAGTCCCACCTTGGCTCATTGTTGGAGAATGACTTGCTGCATCTTCAGAGGGATTTATTCTTATTATTCGGCCGCCTGATGCAAATGTGACGTTTGAGACAAAGTAAGAAAAGGTGGCTTTGTGGAGGTCTATCAAATTTGGTTTCTAAATGAGCCATTGTTTTCCGTCTCTCTCAGTTCCTGAGAAGAGAAGCAGGTGGAGTTGGATTTTCATTAATACACTCAATGCAGGAACACAACTGGCAGACAGACACACGCACACACACTCACACATGCACACACACACTCACATACACTCATGTAGCAGCTGTTACTCGAGATCTTGCATTTAATTGTGTGATGATGTGTGTTGGGTAAACTGTAAGTATTTTGACTCACATTTGCATGTCATAACTGCTGTTTGTGAGTGTGTGTGTGTGTGGGTGTGTGTGTGTGTGTGTGTTTTGGGTCGGATTTAGTCATTTCCAGACAATGAAAAAAAAGTGAGGAGGAGTGAAGTAAGAGAAAAAAATATGAGGTAGCAGTTGGAAAGGGTAAGGAAGCAAACAGAGAGGTAAAGAAAGAAGGTGGAAGATAAAAGAGGAGAGGGGAGCAGATAAGAAAAGGGGAGTTGAGAAGTAGTAGAAGAAGAGTACGTGGATGAAAATAAGATAAGTGTAAGACAAGTGGAGAAGGGGGGAATGAGGGATGGAAGAATGGAGGCTGCATCACAATAAACAAACAGGTGGAAGTGAAGGTACAAGGGGCCACAGGAGGAGGAAGGGGGGATAGTCAAGGAGAGAAAACAGGCGAGAGGGAGAGATAGTGAGCTCCCAAAGCAGGTAAACATGGTGATGGAGAGGAAGGGAGGAGAAGAGATAGTAAACCTCCTCCAGTAGGACTAAAAAGTTATAATGAGAGACAGTCAGAAAGGAAAGATGGAGAAGGTGTTGAGGGATAGAGAGAAAAGAAAAAGACGGTCTCTCTTTCTTTCTTTCAGTCTGGCTGGTTGGGATGCTAACTATGTTGGCTCCTCAAGGATCAAAACACAGGTATCTTGGAGTAAACACAATTAATGAGGGATGATGGAGGACAGAGTTGGAAGGAGTGAATGAGCGAGAAATGGATGGAGCAGCAGAGACCAGACATACTGTCTATGTCAGGTTTCTTTTCTCCTCACTTTCATTTTCTCTCTGGTTTTCTTCTTGTCTTGCTTTCTCCATGTCACTTACTCTTTTCCCCGCCTTTCTGCCTCTTAACTGGTGGGTGGTGGGTGGCGTAAGCGGATGGAGAAGTGCATTGGCAGCCCTGTGGTGCTGACAGCTCCTGATAGAGCCGTTCTAATGGGAGCAGATGATGATTGACGGCCACGCAGCGAGCTGACAGCACATAAAGGTCACATTAGCTCCCACTGCAATAGATCGAGGAAAAGATGGAAAGAGGCAGCGAGAGAGGGAGTGAGCGTGAGCGAAAGCAGGTGGATGAGAGAGAGGGGGGGGGGGGGGCAGGAGTGAAGACAGACAGTCAGACACAGGCAAAATGTCAAAAAGCCTGGGAAGATAGGGGGAAATAAAAATAGAAAGGCCAAATAGAAGTAGAGGGAGAAAACGGCAATCCACTCAGGGAAGTCTCCCTAACACAAGCATGGAAAAACTGCAAAACAAAAACTTAGACAGAGAACTTGTTTCTGCTTCTTCCTGTTGTCTGTTTCTCAACATGCACCTTGTTTTCATCGTAATCATTTTTGTTATGACTTCAGTCTGACCCCCAGCATAGCAAATCTGTTGACTTTCTACAACGCAGATGACAGTGAAAGTGAAAATGAAATGCAAAAATGACAATTTCAACTGAAACTGTGTATCACGTCACAATGGCAATATCTCCCAAAATGGTCGCAATATGATTTATTTTGTATATTGTTCAGCACTAATGCTAGTGTTTGTCTGTTAGCACTGCTGGATGTGTACACATGCAATTCTTTGTTGACACGTTACCCATACAAACTTTATAAGGTGATAATATCCCAGTGTTCTGTTTCCAGCTTGTTCTGTTGCTCTCTAGTGACCATAAAACCAACTAATGTAGCTTTAAATATATTGACATTAATTTTTTCATGGATTGTTGGTTAGTTTTGTAATAGTTACTTGTTGCCTTTATAGAAACCAAACTGCACTTTTTTATCTGGTGTTTAAAGTAATGGCCTAAAATGAATTATTAGCTGCTAGTTAGCTGCTAAGCACCACTGATTGGTATTGATTGGTGATCCAATGATGCATGGGTTCAAATCATGTAAATGTATGCCATTTTGGACAATTTGGCTTTTGGGGTTAATCATGGCTATGACTCAACAATGCTGGAGGAAAGTGTTGTGTGACTACCGTATCTACAGGAGAGGTTAAAAACCTAAACACCCACAGTCCACCCACAGATTTCACTTGTTCTCCCTAATTAGACCTTTTCTCAGGACTGTGTGGGCGTGTACCAACTAGGCTTGATTTACATCTCATGCAGCCTCCTGTTAGCTGTATTACACCTGTTAGTGCGGGAGCGCTCACACCTCTGTCAGTCTTATTAGTGTATGTAGAGAATTCCAATCAGGCAGGATAACTTAGTGTCTTTCCAGTTTTAAGTGGCATAGTTATTGTGATTTAGTTCAAATATTAAAAACTTTTTTTTTTCATGCAGTGCTTCTGCTTTTTTTCTCATCCAACCCATTTATTCTATTGCAACCTTGACCTGTCCATAAGCACCTACACACACCAGCTCATTTTCTCCATTCTATACCGTCCTCGCTCCCCTGCATTTCTTCACCTCTATTTTACCTTTCTCATATATTCATACATATTTCATTCTCCAGTTACTCCAGCCTCAAACTACATGCAGCCTGACAGTCCCCCTGTAACAGGAGTTTGACATTTCCTGATGGATATGGAGACAGCAATGAGAGTTTACCTCTGCTTCCTCCTTGTCCTGCTGCATCTCACCCTCCTTCCTTTTCTCACCCTTCTCCCCTCACTCTCCCTTGTGTGCTGTGTGAGGACAGAGAGAGAGAGACAGATGATGTGTGTGTGTGTATTTGGAGAGGGAAGGGTATGTGTGTTTATTCAATGCGAGAGTGTGTGTTTGTGTGTATCGCTCCGTCTCTCTGCAGGCCGTTTATACTAGTCTGGCGTTTTCAACCAATCCCCGTATGGCAAGTGTTGTGTCCCACCAGCCACACACACGCACACACATACACACATACACACACACACCACTAAACGTAATGAGATGTCTGGTCTCTTGTGTTAGAGCCTGTGTGTGTGTGTGTGTGTGTGTGTGTGTGTGTGGGTATTCATAGTTGCGTTCAGGGCAGAAAGAGACAGTAAGTGCACTTCCTGTGGTTGTTTGTATGTGACAGGGAGAGAGCATTTGTATGCATATTTGCATTTGAGTGCATGTGTGAAGGAGGGAGACAAAGTATGTGTGAATGTGTATCTTTTTCAAAAATACTGTGCAATTTATCCCATATGCTTGTACGTGTGTGTGTTAGTGTGTATGTGTGTGTTAAGTACTGTCAGTGGACAGATGGTTGTGGAAGCTGCAGCATCATTTTAGAACAAAGGAAATGATAAACTTTTCTAGAGTGATGATAAATATATATGTGTGTGTGTGTGTGTGTGTGTGTGTGTGTGTGTGTAGGTGAGTGTGTGTAAGTCTTTCTGCCCTTTCATCATTGTGAAAACCAGAAATCCTCCACACTCATTTTGCTGGTCATCACTTTGGAAAGGGCAAGTAGTGGCTGAACCTGAGGGTTGAAGGAAAACTCTGGTTTATTACAACTAAGGGCTTATCTGTGTAGTTTCTACTTCCATTCGATATGAGGACATTGTTGGTACCAAAGTAATTACTAAGATCTGGGAACAGTGAGATATTTCTATAAGACAGTCAGACAGGTTTTAAACAAGACAGCAGTTTAGCCAGATTATAGGTAAAAATTAAAATGAGTATGTATGTATGTATGAAAATATTGGCAATGATCAATCATTGTACAGGAACTTAAGTGCACATACAATAGTGAGTGCTGTAGGTCTTTGAACCAGATGGTGTTGAGTAAATTTTAAAGCAAAAATACACAAATTTCTCAGGTTGCAGTTTATCAATTGTGAATATTTGCTGCTTTTCTGAGTGAACTATTGGTACAACAAAACAAACCATTTGAAGATATAACCTTGGGTTTGGATCATTTGTGACATACAATATAGTTTTCACTATTTTCTGTATTTTAAAGCCAAGTGATTTAAAAATAAATAAATAAATAAGTCGAATAATTCATAATGAAAATAATCGTTAGTTGCAGCCCGATGTGCAAATTAAAGGGTACGCAAGGAGTTCTTACTCTTAGCCCCTAGTTTGGGTCAAGCACTGAAGATGCTGGATCCTACATTTCCCATAATGCAACTAAACAGTGTTTTTGTTAGATTCTTTCTGCCCATGTAAATGTTTTACATCTTTCAAACACCACACCCTTGTTTGGCTGCCATCTCCTTGGAGCCCTTAATCCTTTCTTCATCGTCTTCACCCTTCTACTGTCCTTCTCTAACCTATCCTCTTTTCCTTACACATTCTACATATTCCATCTACATATCTACACTTGCCTACACACACTTGCACATTCGAACTTCAACACTTCCATTATCCCATCACCTCTGCATGTCCTGTATAGGGTTCGTTCTTTGCAGCATGTGTCCGTATATTGTGTTATTTTATGTTCTATTTTCTATTTAAGTCCTCAATCCCAGTATGAGATAGCAGTGATACTATTAGTATTATCAGGGTTCAGCAGCCACAGAAACCATCAAAGTGCGCTATACTTCAAGACAGTAAACTCAAGTATAAAATTGGGTTGTATAGATTCCCATTAAGTAATCAGTGGGATGTCCTGACATGACGCTACAGCTGCATACTTCTATGTCTATGTATGTGAGTGTACTACAGCACAGTCCCCTTTACGGGGCATTTTTCATCCTCATGACTTCATTACTCATGATGAATGCGTCCCCATTGTTCCATACACAAGTTCCCTTTAACTAATTTATAGAGATAAAATGGCCTGATCTTGCAAATCACAGGTAATGAAGTAAAAGGGAGGAAGGTTGAATGAAAGAGAGAAAGAACCAATAGATGTGATTTGAGGTGTTTGTACCTGACTGAAAGACAAAATCACACCACACGTGGCCTGTCTCTCCTCCATCGCCTCTCCATTATCCTGTATCTTTCACCTCACCCCTCCTTACCCATACTTCCTTGCTCATGTGCGTACATGTAGATTTTGTATATAAGCCACCGGACATGTGGCTGCATAGTTAAATGGCTCCTGGGAGACTCAATGTATAGACAAATCGGAGTTGGTATGAAGCGTAGCGTGGAGCACGTGGTGGAAACATTATCATAAATAGTGTTGAAAGTGAACAGTGAGAGATGCCAGAGATCCTCAGTCTTGCCACTGTTTGTTTGCATGGCAGTAGGAGATAAACTGTAATGCATACACTCTTCCTCTGCTTCTTGTTAGGGTTTGGTGTGTCAAGCTGCGCTTTTTCTGCTATTCTTGTGAGAACCATTTTTGAGTTTTGGTCCCTTAAAAGTGGCGTTTTTTGGAAAGTGAGGACATTGTGTTTGATCCTCATCTCTTTGATATTTGAAGTTGCTTCAGGGCTGGGTTAAACAAAGGTTAGTGTGAGATTAGGATGAGTGGATTAGTGAGACGTCCTCATAAAGTTGGAAATACATGGATATGTGTGCTTGTGTTAATACCTTCCATGGTGTATACTTTCATTGTCTGCATCTGGGTGTGAATGCTTGAATGCTTTTTTGTTCAGTGAAATATTAAATAATACATACATTTAATTCATCATGAAGTATTATTTATTACACTTTGAGATGATTTTCAACGAAGTGCGTTTGTTTTCAAAACCATTGATCTTGGTGTATATATAGTTTTCCTCCCCATCTATATGGGATGATTCAGTTATTTAGAATTAACACTGCGTTCAAATTGCTTGAGTTATTGTCCTTTAAGGCCATATTCATGAGGCGGAAAAAAGTCTTTATCCCTCATTTGATTTAAGTACTGCCAGCCGCAACAGAAACTACACAGCCAAAAGCTCATTAAAAATGCTGAGTCATTTCTGGTCGCGGGGGAAGCTGAGTCGGCAGAATGCTGTGCTACTGCAACTCTGTACACACAAGGTTGACTGACCTATACTACCTTCCCTGCGTCCTACAGCCTTATTCCCTCTGTCATTCCCTCTAAATGTATGTGTTTGTGTAATCGATAAGTCCCCACATCCTCTGTCTCTCCATATTAAAATCTTCTCCGGTTTTTTAGAAAGGTCAAAGCGTGTGAGTGTTCTGGCACAAAGAAACAAAGAGACTTGAAGTGAAATATGATTAAGTCAGTAGGCTGTTTCCTAATGTTCCCTGCCCGGCAGGTCCACCATTACAAATGCATGCTGTACAGAAAGTTGTTCAAACTTCTACAACTTTATTTCAACAGCGAATTCCACAGATTTACCCTCAATCTCACTGCTGATGTTTTTGAAATTAAAAACCGTTCAAAAAATATTATCTCACAGCTCACATACATGTGACTTTGTCGGACAATGGAAGTAAATTAAAGCAATAGTTTGACATTTTGAGCTGAGCTTATTTTAGCAAACTGGAAACAGGGATAAACAGCTAGCTTAGCTCAGTTCAGAAGTCACAAAATCAACCTACAAGCTACAGTTATATCTTGTTTGTTTAGTCTGTACAAAAACAGAAGTGTTAATCAAACAAGTTGGGGTTAAACGAGGAGTTACTATATGTGGCGGTCAATTTGGAGTCGTGTCATCAGTCACTGAATTTTATATTACTGTTTTTCTATGGATAAAAAAAACAAGATATAATGTGCTAATTAGTTACCTTTTGAGATATTTGTAGGTGGATTTTTTCCAAGTGTTTCCCCCAACTTTCAGTTTTAATGCTAAACTAAGCTAATCATATTCTGGCTCTAGCTTCATATTCAGAGAGAGGTATTGCTATTCTCATTTAAAAGAAAGTGAATAAGCATATTTCCTGAAATTTGCCAAGGCTTAACTTTTTACAGTTGTCAGACTTAATTATTTGCCATGTTTTCCTCTTGAGATAAAATGTTGTCTCATGGATAATTGCTGTGGGAAGTGCAAAATGGGGGAGAATTTGATAACAGCAATTCAGAGCTGCCCACTTGTACAGCTGAGTCTGAAAACCCACTAAAAAAAGACTCCAAACTAATGCTTAGAGGTTGGTTGCATCCATTGGTTTTGTTACTGCCAAGTACTGAAGAGCTTTTATTGATTATTTTCTGGCTATTTTCAATTATTGCTGTTTAATTAGGTTTTTCTATTCAACTCGTTAAAAGTGAAGTAATGGTTTCAGAGGAAATCCCAAAACCTGGAGCCACCCCTCCCCATCACTTTCCTGTTCAAGTGCACTACAAAGATGTAATCAGAGACTCTTGCACAGCTTGTGATTGGTCAGAATAAAGCGACCCATCAGCCATGTTGCTCACAGTGTGAACACATGGTCACTGAGCAGCATGAAGCGCTGAAGGGTTAGGATCTGTCTCTGTGTTTATGTAATGATTGTAAGTCAATGGAGTGCCATCAGAAAAACAAACAAACAAACAAACTAAAAAAAAGCGCTGAAAAAGATTTGTGGGTAGACGAGAAGCAGGGTTACAGGGTGTCAGCTTTGATAGGTGTCAAAGAATCAACTGCGAGGCATTTCCTCTCTCAGCTGCTATTGATTGACCCCAAGGAGAGGGAGAGGGGGAAGAAAAGGAGGAAAAGAAAGAGAGGAGAGTGCAGGAAGAGATTAAAGAGGAAGAGGAGACTCAAGAGGAAGGGTAAGACAGCGTGTGTCTGAGGTGAAGAGAGGAGGTGAAAGAGGGAGGCAGAGTATAAGGCAACATAAGGGGGTAAAAAAAAAGTCAAACTGAAAGAGGATCTGACGAGGAGGGCCAGTGAGGAGAGATGAAAGGACAGGGGGGGGAGAGAACGAGTGGATTTGGCAGGAGGATAGCTGAAAAAGAGGTGAAATGAAGTTCAGTGGGGAAGGAAAGGAGTCTTTCATATTTCTGTAATTAGTTGTTTCACTTTCCTCTTTTCTCTCCAGTATACCGGAGCGTTTTTCTCTCAGTCTCAACCCCTTGCCTCCCACAAGCCTCCATTTCACTTTCTCCCAATTTTTGTCTCTTTTTGCCTTTCATCTTCCCTCTGCCTCTCTTAGACGCATACTCCAACACTCCACACACACACACACACACACACACACACACATACACACACACACACACACACACACACACACACACACACACCTCTGAATATGTCCTAATCTCCAGATCATGATAGAGCATTAGATGAGCTCACGAAGTCAATGTCAGCCAAAATAAACAAAATCTTGTTCATCAAACACGGCATATTATTAATAAGTCTGCACTTTCAATACATCCTCTGTCTTCCTGTCAGACGCTTACACGCGCTCACACACAAATTCACAAATCATCTCGGTTGTTGTGCTTTGTCTCTTTCTGTCAGTTCCCTCACTCTCAGGCATCGCCTTAGAACTACAACTCTCATAACAAAACACTATTGTCTCTTTTTTGTTTACTCGTTTGAATAGTGTTGTTTGTCACGTTTGTGCTTCTGCTTGTTTTTTTTTATGTTGTTTACTCTGTTTTGTCGAGAGAGAGAGAAAAAAGGTGGAAAAAAGAGTTTCGTCTTTGTGTGTAAATCTAAACGTGTGCGTCTATTTGTAAGCGAGACAGGCAGAGACGGACAGACAATAACACTGTCAGAGAAAAAAGACGAGCAGCGAGTGAGTGAAGAAGACACGGAGCGTGGGGGGAGGGGGTATAGACGGCAGTAGTAAGTGAGGAAGGGAAATTAAAAAGGCAGAGGAGAGTTATCAGAGAGCCTTTTAATTAGCCATCCTGTTTATCACCATCGGCAAACCTAGCCAAGGTAGCGTCTGTTGTCGTGGTAGGAGAAAGTCGGAAGAGTACTTTTCTCCGAGGCTAGAAGGAGAGACAGGAGATGAAAGAGACAGAGACGAGAGAGAGACATGGGAAGAAAGTTAGGAGAGAGATTCAAAGATTAAAAGTAAGGCCTTAGGTTTATTATTTAATACACAGACACCGATCGGCCAAAACATTAAAACCACCTGACTAATATTATGTAGGTCACCAAAACAGCTCTGACCCGTAGGGGCATGGACTCCACAAGACCAAGACGTTAGCATCAGATCCTTGAAGTCCCGTTAGCTGCGAGGTGGGGCCTCCGTGGATCGGACTTGTTTTTCCAGCACATCTCACAGATGTTTGCTCGGATTGAGATCTGGGGAATTTGGAGGCCGAGTCAACGCCTTGAACTTGCCATGTTCCTCAAACCATTGCTGAGCAGTTCTCGCAGTGTGGCAGGGCAAGAGGCCAAGGCCATCAGGGAGTACCGCTGCCATGACAGAGTGTAGTTGGTCTGCAACAGTGTTTAGGTAGGTGATACGTGTCAAAGTAACATCCCCATGAATGCCAGGACACAAGGCCTCTCAGCAGAACATTCCCCAGAGCATCACACTACCTTTGCCAACTTGTCTTCTTCCCATAGTGCATCCTGGTGCCACCTCTTCTCTAGGTGAACGATGCACACAGACCCAGCTGTCCACATTATGTAAAAGAAAACATGATTCATTAGACCATGCCACCGTCTTCCATTAGTCCATGCTCCACATAGTTTGTCCATGCTCAGGTTTGTAGGCGCTATTGGTGGTGGACAATGATCAGCACTATTCACTTCACCTGTCAGTGGTTTGAACACTGTGGGTGATCACAAATATATCACTGTATATAAACATGATATGAACAGTATGTTATGCCTTTGTAGTCATGTACTGAATGTCCTGGCATGAATTGCACAGATAGCCAGAGACACGTCAATATGACACATATAGAAAAATTAAGCAATAACAGTGAGAATGTGTGCTGTGATTTGAAATTAGTTTTGGCAGTCTACCATTAAAAATCAAACATACTGTAAGAAGAGAGTTCATTATAGCAGAAAAATAAACATTAATCTTTGCTTCATTTCAGTCATAATTAGCTTCTTAAGCTCCATTTCTTCCCTTTTATTTCCCTTTAATTAGATTTAAGGTTGTTAACCCTTGTGCATCCTTAGGGACATTTCTGTCCTTTAAGGACCTCTGTGTAAGTTAAAATGATGTACAAGGGTTAAAATCATCTTATTCCATTGTGTCTGAATGTGTTTCATGTTGTTGCAACTCTTCACTGAAGTTATATGATGTCTCCACTGAGTGAAGCACCATGTTTTTTTTATGGCTGCATCATGAAACAAGTGATGTACAATACAAATTTACAATACAACACATTGTACAACACAGAATAGAGTCTACAACATTATTAACATTCCTGCCCTCAGGTGTGACAGCGGCTTTATATCATCAGAGAGATTTGATGTACTTTTGATGCTTCATCTCTCAACACTAAAGTGCTTTAGTGCAGCACTTTGGTAACCAAGAAGTGCTGGAAAGAACAAACACAACTTTAATATATGCTGCCTGAAATTGAAGCAAGCAGCAACTGCTTCTCTGCTGCTGCCATGTTAATCAGTTGAACATGCCACACCAACTGTGCGTGCTGCAAAGTGAGGCACTTGAGAAGCAGTGCTGCATGCTCAAGTAGGCTCCAAAGTCACGCTGTGGTTTCAGCATGCACATTATTTTTGGAAACTAGAGCACTGTTAGCAACCTTTGCGATCCCTTAAACTGAAACTATGTCTTGTGACTTGTGGCCCCGTTATCACAAGTTACATGTGGTGTGTCTAAAGTTTGTGAACATTTCAACCAAAAAGTGATTGTTCCTCCTCAGGTTGATATATTTGAATAAAAAAAGGAGGGACTTAACTGAGAGAGAGGCTTAAAGACTAATTAAATTCATTCATTTGACATAGTGTGCACAATAGGAAAAAGACTTACAGAATTTGAGGAGTACCGACATAGTCACACCCTGTAGGAATAGCACCACAAAAGAAGAAAAGTTTTGTTTCTTACCTTACCAGGTCAGGAGTGGCAGTAGTATGCAGATAAGTCACACAGAGATAAAGATATAGCTGATAAATGCCTGAAGAGTTAAAATATTCAGTGATTGATTCAAAGAGTCTAGGAAAATGCAAGAAGAAAAAAGCACAAGAATATGTTTTTTCTATCCTGTTAACATCTCATAACCCACACAAATGTATCCTGTGACCCATTGTTGGTGTTCAGACAGTGAACCTAACATCCTTCCTAGTATGGAGCCTCAATTTGTTTAAAGCTTGACTCCTAATGTACTAACTGGCGTACTGATGCACACTCAGTGTTTCTTAACGCCGGGCTCTTGGGGCCCTGAGCTGCCCAAGCAGTTCATACTGTACCATGTGTCTGCTAAACGATGCACATAGCAACACGAAAGCACAAACGAGCAGCGATTAGCTCGCATACATGTTTGTGTCTGTGTGTTATTATATTGGATGAGAGTGCGTGCATGTACAGTATATGCCTCCCCGCCCGTGTGCATGTGTTTTTATGGGCATTCATGCATGTACTGAAACTACATGTGGGATGTTGGGACTCTATAATATACCCTGTGGTGCCAGAGCATCCATTCTAACTGTCCTCTTTATACCAGCTAGATCTAATTGAATCTAATTGGGACAATTAAAGTGAAATTGGACCAGAAGAATTTATTGAACCAGTTATCTGTAGTAATTAGGCCGTAATTGGCCTATTGTTATCTTTACAAGTCTCTGAAGGGCTGACAAAGACCCAGCACACAGACCTGTAAGTGAGACTGGCACATAGTGAGTAAAGAGACACCGTCTTCCTGTTGGTGTGTTTGGTGTGTGTTTCCTCCTCTCCACATACGCATGTTAACGTATGTTTCTGACTACATGTGCCTACACAATACAGAAGTTTGCATGTTTGTTTTCTTCCATCTTTCCTTCCATTCTTTAGGACTTTGTCCTACAGATGTACCTATCGATGTCCAATGTCCTGAAAGTCGTCTTTGTGCAGCAAAATCAATGATGGTCCACTTGCACACAGAGGACATTTTCACTTATACTCTTTCCCTCCTTATTGGTCTCATAGAAATTAAAAAATAACACTTGAGATACTGTGACAAAAATAGAAAGGAACACAACACTGAGAATGAGGGAGGAAATGAGGAAAGGGAGTGGAAACAAGACTGGACAGGTTAGATGAAGAGAAAGAGAGAAAAAGTGAGTGAGAATTAATTTAGGTGAGAACATTTGTACAATAAACAACATCTGCAGGGCATTTGTGATTAAAGCTTCTGAAGGTGCCACTGACGTCATGCATAATTGGAAGTCTATTCTAGTCAAATACCCAGTATAAGTTATATTGTTTGGTGGTTACTTTTAATGAAAGCCTCATATACAATTAGAGCATAAATGTCAAGTGTTTGTTGGTCGTCCTCCTTAGGTTTTCCTGTCTCATCTGACAACACTGGCAAGAGGAGATGTTCCTCTTGAAGTCCTAAAATACATTTTAAAAACCTTCTTAACATCTATCATCATTTATTTAAGGCAATGCATGAGCAAGACTGAGTGGTACATGTGTGATAATGTACGAGCTGCAATTTAGTTGATTACCAGAAAGAGTGACTTTAACATGGATTTTTTTGTACAATATGTACTATGTATATTGCATATATTCCAATGTGTACAATGCATATTGAAAATCAGTTAAAATCTAAATCAATCAATCAATTGATAGAAAATAATGCCAAAAAATATCTATCCTTGTCAAACATTCAAAGGAAAAGCTACATTCTTGTTTTCTTTGGCCTTTAAGGCCAAAAAAAAAGGCCAGAAGGAAAAGGCCTGAAAGGCCGATACATTATAGATCAAAGCTTACATCACCCACACTGATATGATATATATATAATATACTTTTAAAAATAATAATAGATATAATAATTGATTATTCTTTAAACGATTAATCTAGCGATTATTTTTTCGATTATTCGACTAATCTAACGATTATTTTTTCATTAACCAAACAGTAATTTCGCTGCACCAGGGTGTTTCCTCTTTATGTGCTCGTGCATGACTGTCGTGCTAGAGTGATATGCCAGATGCACTTTGCAGAGTCTGCAGACTACCGCACTGTTGGTGTCAAGATTAAAGTATTCCCAAACTTTGGAGGACCGTGTGCGAGCCTTTTTTGCCTCGTGTTGCTCCACACGCTCCGTCGTACTTCTGGTAGACGCCGCCGTGTTGTTCAAATAGATTACACAGACGCAAATCATTCACGTAGTCAATGACTTCAATTACGTCACCGCGTTGTCCCAGTCCGTGCGCTGCGCTTGTATCCGGGTAAACCAAAGACGATGGATATAAATGGTCCCATTAGAAAGTTCCGGTTTTGTTCTATGAGCATTTACCCTGTGTGGTTTTACACAACGCGTCGACACTAAAATTCCAGTCGGTTACGTCGGATAATCGTCCCAGCCCTAATACAAACACATCATTAAAAGTTTATGGACAATGAGTATCAGCACTGGACTACCAGAAAGTGTTACCTCAAAACATATTTGGTTTATACAGTTACAGTAAAGTTTGGTACACACTGAATGAGGGTTTTTGAATATAGAGCTGTCACTATCTTGACTTAATGACTTGTATGTTAATCACAGCTGGGTAAAATAATGTGGATGAAGAATATGCATGGCCCGGAGCCTCAGAGAGAGATCAAGTTGGGAAAATAAAGGTGGCACATTAGTATGCCGTCTTATATTGTTGAATTTCAAATCAAATGCTAAACATGCCATTAAAATACCTAATGAACTGAAAACAATAGCGAATGTGTTTCTGGGGAAATGCATTACCTCCACTCTAATCCCAAGATAGTGCAGCGGAGAGCACAGGGAGGAATGCTCCTTCAAAGTGTAGAAGACAAAGTGATGACAGCAACGTTCCTTTATGGTGGTGTAGTACCTGCGAGGATGAGATGAAAGAGGACATACAATGATGACACTATTGCTACTAAAGAAGCTTTTAAAGGGGAAACACACTCTAAAATTAAAAATGAAATAAATCGTGATAACCTTGCATTTGGACGTCCGTTGTCTTGTTTTACGTTGCTTTCTGTTTATTCTTTGAGAGCCCAAACGATAAATGTCAGCTCTCAAAATTTAAACCTGAGGCTTGTTTCTTTGCCAATGTTCAGAGAGATACTAACGTCTCCCATGACAACAGCAATGCTAGATCAGAAAGCAGTGTAGCCCTGTGACGTTTTCAGAAAGGGCACAAGTTTTCTTTAATGGAAAAAGCCTAGCTGCGTTCATGTTGTTGCACTACAGTAATCCTGTACTGTCAGCCCGTGGACATGTATGTTCACGTCCTCACTAACTGAAGGTGGACACACAATAAATTTAGAAAAATACAGAAAAAAATACAAAAGTAGTACAAATCTTCATCACAGTATGACTGCAAAGGTGTTTTGAAGAGATTATGAATGGGGTGCTATATCCAATCAGTAGTGTGTGATGTATCCATCCTGCTTTTGCCATTTCCAGTGAAAACAGTAGCTATGTAACTGTGGCTAGGAACAGTTAACTTAACATTTTTCATGACAAGAAAATTAGGACCAATAGGGGAGAAGACACCAGAACGAATTGAAATGCTAAAGAAATCTGATATCGGCAGAAGTTTGGAACCAGATCAGGATTGTCCACTTCCTTGAAAAACTTTACCATTTATCAGTCTCACTTATTTGGGTATCATTATTCCTTATAGGACAGGTTCAGACCTTATAATGCAATGCTCTTATGTTAAAAGAGCCAGTCCCTACTCAGTTACTCCAGTCCATGCAGCTTGGGCAGCTGTATCCAAAAATAAGTTAGTTAGAAAAGAGTGAAATAAGGCGTTCTAATAACTACAAGTTGAAAGCGAGTGATTTTATCCACCATGGCAGGTCCTACTCTACCTGGACAGGCCGCCCAATAGTCGAGCCTCTGTATGGGAAGTGATTCCTCTCTATAGGGTGACAACACTATAAAAGCCTAGGGGACAAAATGTACGGTTCTTTGGAGTGCAAAAACATCCTCCTAAGTTCAGCTGAAGCTGATATTCCATAAGTGAATACAGTAACTACATTTTGTCATGTAAGTGCTGTTTTAAAATAGACTAGAGCTACTTGATGAAAACTCTGTCATCACAACAAATTTGTCATGACGCTCATTACATCTTTAAACCTGGCAGCATATGTAGAGGCAGGGTGTCTTTTGCAAACTTAGTGTCTGCATGAGGCCACCTCTGTGGCACGCAGTCACAGCTGGAGGACAGATTGACAGTGATGCCTGCGGACAGAGAACTCCCCACTACACCTTCACTGTTTCTCTCTTTTGTCACTTACTCCTTCCTCCCTGTGTCTCCATATTTTCTCTCTCATTATGACTAAAGGCAGATCTTTCCCTGTGCTTTCATTCATCTCAATGGGTTTCAGTCTTTTCTTTTTCTCTCTTCCTCTCCCTCCACATCATCCTGACGCCGACTGTGTCGAGACAAGAACACCTCCAACCTCTGTTTCTTTCTTTTTTGGACTCCTGTTTTGCTCACTCTGTTCTTCCCTGAGGGTTGTGTGTCAGGAGCTGCCTGAGGTAGCTCCCTGCCTCCCTGTTTTCCTCCCTCACTTCCTCCCCCCTTCCCTTCCCCTTCTCCCTCCTCCCTCCATTTTCCTCACTATTCCATCCTATCCCCACAGGATTCCCGGGCCTTAATTATTCATTGTAATTTGTAGATTAATTCTGCATGGCTACCTCCCTCCTCACATGCACTCACACACACACACACACACACACACACACACACACACACACACACACACACACACACACACTAATTCCTTCGTCTCTCTGTCTCTTCATTTCTTACTTCGCTCCACCCCAGGCACCCCCCTGCTTCTTACCTCCCCCTTCTCTTCATCCTGCTTTTTGTATCTCCCATATTCTCTCTTTCCTCTCCTCCCATCTACACTGTGCTTCCTTCTTCCTTCCTTTCTTTCTTCTTTTCTCTCCTCCATCTATGGCCTACATCCACTTTCCATTTTTCCACCTGTTCTGTTACTTACTGCATTGGTCTTTTGCTCTCTTTGCACCTTATCTTTTTTTCTTTTTTTCGCTCTGTCCGTTTCTCTCAGCCCTCCCCTCTGGATCTATACTAGTCTCTGGTTTTCTCTTTCTTTCTCTACCTATACACCCTCTCCTCCTCGCTCCCTCCCTCGTTCTCCTCTCCTCTCCCTCCCGGTGACAGGTTCCATTATCATGTTTCTCACGGCTCGCCTGCTCTCCTCCTGATGGATGACCTCACACGAATATTAATTTACTGTAGCATTAACAATATCACATCTTATTCTACACTTCCCTCTCCTCCCCCCACTTCCGTCTCGTTCTCCCTCCCTCTCTACCTGCTCTACCCTCTAAACACCCTTCAGCCACTTCTCTCATTTTCTTTTGTCACTTCTCTCCCCCTCATGTCTTCATCTCTCTCAGCACTTTTGGCTAAAGTTAGCGCTGCTCATTCCAAGTACATTCCTTCACATTATTGCATATACTACTCAAAAAGACAATAAAATACCGTTACCTTTGGAGCAATTCTATTAACTCACTGCAGCTTATCATCTTTCCATTTTGAATCCAAATGCAATCTTTGCACGAACACAAACCTACAGTATATGTACACTGCAGGAATACAACATTAAATTGAGTGGCATTTACTGAGGCCCCATGGGATCTTTTTTTTCCGAAGTCAAATGTTGAGGCAATTTGCATAATTCATGCAGCGCATCATGACACGCAATGCATAATGAAAATGCTGAGTGAAAGGTGCTCGCACGATATATAGATCGTCAGCGTGAACAGAAAAGCTGTTGACATGAGAGGAGGTGGAGGGAAGTAGAGGAGGAAGGATGTGGGAAAGATGAGTGCTGACGAATGTGAGGAGAACAGGCCGCCGGCTCTGGCCTCTCGTTGCTCATGCTTCTCTGTCCACTGCTTTCTCACGCCATCTCCTCTCTCCCTTCTGCCACTTTTCCCCTTCTTTCTTAGTCCACTTTTCCGCTCTCACATCACATCCATTTCTCACTCTCTTCTCTCCCTCTCCGCTCTCCAAATCCCACTTTTTTATCCCATCATCTTTCTCCCAGTCTTGAAAGGCTCATGTACAGAGGATTTATCATCACCTGTCTGAGTTCATTTGATCAGCAGGACTCTTCATGGGGTTTGGCTGCTGCTGCTCTGGAGCCAGTCTGATGTATCCTGCCTCACAGACACAGATAAATACTATATGATCTTTGCAGATTAGTCCTATTATCTGGCTTATTTGGGTCAGTGCTATGCTGGGAATTTACTGAGGTCAATAAACACCTAAGTAATTAGGTGGGAATTGTCACGCCCTAAACAGGTGTAATAGAATGAAAAGTGAGTATGACTGTGTGTGCTTTAATAGACACAAAATGTACATTAAAAGGTGCAAAATCTGTGCAGTGGTCTACATGCTTCTGCACTGCATGGCCTACTTGTAACGAGATTTTGGCGAATTTAACGTAGAAATTACAAGCAAGGATAAATAATGTTTGGGTGCTAGAAATTTCTAACTTTTAGAACTAACATGCAGCAAGGTGCAGACCGGTGTGAGCCAATGCAAATCCGTTCAAAATTAAAATAAAATTTGGAAGAACATAAGACACGTGTTAGTTAGATTCTCTGCCTCAAAAGTAATAAAAAAGAAGAAACTTCAATATATTCCCTTCTCCCAAAGATATTAGAAAGAAAGGCGGCAGCGTAATGAAAAAGTCACCTTGATCATTTTTGGATAATTTTATTTCAAACTAATGGACAGACAAATCTACTGACCCATTACGGTGTGAAACCTTCATCACAGCATTCTGTATATGACTTTTTAAAGGGCACGTCGTGCAATCAACAATCATCCATTCTAAAAAATAAAAATATCGTCAGTTATTTCCTGTTTCTTAATCGCAGCCCATCCCATATGTACAGCTGATTGAGAGCTCTCTCTGAGAGTCTGTGTTTTGAGTAATAAGGACATAGTGTTGATTTTAAATCCCTGCAGGGCAGTTTAATCCCAACTCTAAAATAATTAATGTTAGGTATTTAGATGATAATACAATGAGCCATATATACATCTACCACAAAGTAAAATGTCAATAAAGTTCAGACACAAGGACCACACACACACACACACACACACACACACACACACACACACACACACACACATACATACATGCAAACAAACCCATTGAAGGTTTTGGCTACTTCTAGAAAATGGGGCATCATTTCCCTGGATTCCCTTTTCATTCACCTCTTATTTACAGTGTGTGTGACAGTTCTAGTGATGACCTTTCAAGCCAGTGAATTAACTGTGGAAGATTACAAAGGATTAAGGAGACAATGGACAGCAAACATGACAGTTTGATGGAAAAAAGCAGGCAACAAACTGTTTATTTGTAAGAAAACGAGAAGCTAAAATAATAGGACTAATGTGTGTGTGTGTGTGTGCGCGTGTGTGCGCGTGTGTGCGTGTGTGTGTGTGTGTGTGCAAGAAGAATGAAAAGAAGTGGAAGCCTGACAGATGAGAAGGCCATCCTGTTAGAATATCAAAAGGTTTCTGTATAAATGCTATAGTAAAGGTACGGTATAGTGTGTATTCCATAGGAGGCAAAACTAAAAGATGCATGAAACGGAGCCACAACAATGGAAATAGATCGTGTTGTTATGCTTCCACGCCAGCGACAGCTTTGGCCAGAGGCGTTATGTTTTCGGGTTGTCTGTGTGTCCGTCCCAATCTCATGAACGCTGTAGCTCAGGGACGCCTCGAGGGAGTTTCTTCAAATTTGGCAGAAACGTTCACTTGGACTCAAGGATGAACAAATTAGAATTTGGTGGTCAAAGGTCAAGGTCACTGTGAACTCACAAAACATGTTTTTGGCCATAACTCAAGAATTCATACATTTATTATGACACAATTTAACACAAATGTCTAATAGGATAAAATATTAACATTTTATATCCAAAACATAAAAGGTCAACAGACAAAACTGTCCATTAGGCTCAGACAGTGTAGTGGATGGAGAAGCAAAATTAGACCTGAGTCAGCTGTTAGAATTTTAAAGAGTTTCCTCTTTTGTTGTGCTGTGACGTTGAGCCCATGAACATCCATGGCTTATGGGAAATGGTGTTCTTAAAAGGCATCTAAAACATATTGAAAAAACAATGTTACTCGATCGTTTTTCAAAGAACTGCCATAGCTAACTGTCTACAACACATCAAGCTTGTCACATAACATACTGTTGAGTTTGGCTCTCTTCCAAGGCTGGAGTTTTAGTTATTAGCATGGTTACAATTGTGAATGGGATTTTGAATGAATTATTAGTCATATTATTATAACAAACGGCATGAAGACCAAGGGAACAAATACCTACTTTACACTGATGATTAAACCTAAAACCTCATCGCCTCCATCCTACACTTTCTTACCGAAGTTTGCTTTCTTGTCATTTATCAGCACTTACAAAAAAAGGTCTTGTAACTTGTTGTTTGAAGGACATTAGCTCTTATGCTTCTTTCTGCATGCTGTATAATGCCAAGGACAATGTCTGTAGTGTTAATGCAGGATAGATCCAGGACTAATGATTGAGTACCTCTATGATTGCCACTGTATCTCTTTTGTCCTCCGTGTGAAAACCTTTTCTGCATCCTTGACTGACTATTCTCCTGCCGGCCTTAAAGCACTGGAGGTGGTGCATTGTATTGTAATTTATGACCAAAGTGCAGGCAAAGCTCAGTGCTGTTGTGAAGTCACTGAGCCCAAGAAAGAAACTCAATTAAAGTTAAACCAGGTATGTTTTGTTTTTGTATCACTACATTTGATTACCTCCCTCTTTCATTTGTTTTTGCTGTGTATCTTGTCAGTCCACTGAAGGGAGTTCATCATCAAAACTAATTTTGCTCTTGTAGTGTGTTAAATTCTTGAATGCACTGACTGAAGCAGTGCTTAAGTGAAAGCAGGTGCAATAGGCTCAGATGAGTGAGAGTAATTTGAAAGTTACGTTAGAACCAGTGGGTTGTTGGCTGAGCTCCTGTTTCTTCCGACTATAGGCTCAGACAGCAGACAAACACACTTACAGGCTGACACACTAGCAGTTTACACACACACACACACACACACACACACACACACACACACAATATGCAAAGACTGTGCATGCTCATTTGCTCCACTGTTTGCTTCCTCTAAGTTAGAGTGGCTCAGAGGAACAGTCTAAAATAAATCATACAGCTCAAACACAACTGTACAAGCTAATCATGTGTGCAGCATCAGATATGTGCCTCATGACACAAACATGTAAAGTAGCTGCAAAAACCTGACACACACACACACACACACACACACACACACGCACACGCGGCAGCAGACCGCGAGTTAACTGTTTTGGCCTCAAGCGAAAACCTTTTACCTCTCCTACCTCCCTGAACACTCAGCAGATAGATAGAGTGCATCTTCTCCTCTCCGTTCACTCTGTGTGACAGACTCAGACTGGGGAGAGTAACTTACACCAACTCTTCTTGGTAGAACACAGTCAGGTGGAAGGTAAAGACTCTTGTGTCCACTGGGAACTGGTTTCATTTCAACAGTCTCCAAAGAAAAGGATGCACTGCTGTTACTGACAGCATAGGGACCTTAGCCTGACTGAGACTGGGGAAATATACTAGCACACTTAAATGCCCCTTTTTCTCCAGTTCAGTACAGTACTTTAGGGATAGATAGCAGGGATATGTCTCAGGACATAACTTCCCATGCTTACTTAAAATGGAAGCAGACCAAGAATAGCCTTATACTGTAGATATGAGTATGCCAGTGGTTAAGTCAATGGGTGGACAGAGCAGATCACCCAACCTGGGCGTACAAGTGTGATAAACATCAGTGCTCCATGGTAGATAGTATCCAATGTGTGTAGGCATTGTAAAGATACATGCACATTACCATAGTCCAGCACAGACACAAAGGTGGCGGCAACAAGTCTCCTACACATATTCTTACATTTTAAAAAAAAAGGAAAAATAATTTCCCAACTCATTGAGGTGCTGTAGTTTTGAGCAAACATTAATCAAGCAGGAGTAAATGTTGTATTTGTAGGGGACTGTTTTTAGGAAATTTAGTGAGAATTTCCTGCAGCAGTAAAGTATGCTCAGGTTCATCATAATGAAGAAACATGTCACTCAGTGCAATGATGAGCCTCAAGCAGAAACAAGTGCTACTCATTAGTAGAATCAACATGGTTTTGGTCTTTTCACAGGATTGATTGACAATAAGTTTTTTTTCCTCACTTTCCATAACCACACAGAACATAAAACACATTTTAGGAGTTCAAAGGATCTCCTCCTTGAAAAAAAAAATCTTGGTATTTTTCTGTCAAAAAATTTTAAAAAATAATAACATTAAGGCTAAGTGTTTTCAACATGTAGTGGAACATAAATGTTTGATATCCAGCTGACACATTTAGAGAGAAGGTACCATCTGCTGGGTACACACCTTTTTTTGTAAGTTCACAGATCTTGAAAAAACTGTGTGATTCACTGAGGAAAACTGAGAACAAGTTGCTATGAAACAGCCACTCAGCACACACACACACACACACACACACACGTTAGTCTTTCTATAGTTGTGAGGAGGGCCATAACGCGTTCCCTAGCCCCCTACCCTAACTAGATTTTTATCCCCAACCATTAAAAACCATTAAACAGCCTTTTGAAGGTGTGAGGAGCGGCCAAAATGTCCTCACAATGATGGCCTCACACAAAAAAATATGTCCGCACAACCATAGAAGGACATGTACACACACACACATAGGACACACATAGAGCACACAGCACTTCTTTTTGGCTGACAAGATCACCCAGGACTGACACAGTGGTAATGGCCACTCACAGCCATTACTCCTCGAAACTTTGGCGAGAACAAACGGGATGATAAAAACATAAGGGCAATAGAAAACCTGCGAGAGTGTGGGCAGGAAGAGAGAATGTAATACTGATATATTTTCCAAATCGATTGATGCCTGAGTAAATGTCCAATTAATCTGCTTTATGATAGCAGGATGAGCTCTGTGGGATGAAATATGTATGAGGGTCCTTCAGACGGCTCTGTGTTTAAAAATTCTTTTCATCCTACGTCCCGAGGAAGTGTGTCAGATTAGAGCGTGTGTGCGCCTGTGTGCGTATGTGTGTGCTCGTGTGTGTACTTCATACCTCCCGCCCAGACCTCTAGGAAGCTCTCACTCAGGAATACAAGCTCAGAGGGGAATGGGCTTCGTTCCCGCTAACGGGCATAAACATAACACATGCATAAACGGGCACATCAAGCTTGTGAGTTATCCATCTTCAGAAATCATACAAACTCACACTGACAGACAGAAACGCAAAACATATGCTCAAGTTCCTCAAACACTTACATCTCATGTACAGTATCTGTAGACGAGAAAGGTTACCCGCTAACACACACCACACTCAAAACGACACAGAAGCAAACACACACGTCTGAGCAGTTGCAGTGTCTCAGGCCGAGGGATCACTCCATCTTGATTTCATCTAAAGCCAATAATGGGACAGGATCCAGACTCTGCGTGGGCGGGGTGATCATTATGTTTAGTTACACCACACCACTATCTCCCTCTGAGTTATATTGAAGTAATGTGGCTGTTGAGGTTTTGTACTGTGTATGTGTGTGGCTCGTATGCATGCAGTGTCTGTGTGTGTGTGTGTATGTGTGTGTGTGTAAACAGGTTTTTACCATTGAGTTTATGGGGGTTGTGTGAGTTTGTATATAAGGGGGCCCACCTTGGGATCAGCGTTGCTGCAGACCAGCTTAGTGAAGCCATAGCAAGAGCAGCACAAGACAAATGAATTCATTACACCAACATAAATGCCACTTGAGGTGAAAATGCCATAATGTGCCACAAATACAGAATGCTTTTTTAACTGTGTAATCTCTTTATACCTGCTTCATATTCACATTACATAATACCCACAGAGCACCAGCTGGAAACACACACTGATTTTCCCTTTCAGATTTTTTTTCTTCCCAAAATTGCATAAAATATGCTTTACCTTATGTTGGTTGTTCCTGCTGAGGCATACTTTGATATATGTGCTTGTGTGTGCTTGTGTGTGTGTGTGTGTGTGTGTGTGTGTGTGTGTGTGTGTGTGTGTGTGTGTGTGTGTGTGTGTGTGTGTGTGTGTGTGTTGTGTGTGTGTGTGTGTGTGTGTGTGTGTGTGTGTGTGTGTGTGTGTGTGTGTGTGTGCGTGCCCTCAAGGTGTGGGCGTAGTGTGTTCTTAGTTTTGTGTTTTGTGAATGGGATGTACAGGCTGCATTGTGGAACAGAGCGACCTAATGCTGTGTGTTTCCAAGAGAACATGGACGGTCTGCCAAGACTTAAATAAAGACATAAAGCACGAACAGACGAGAGAGAAAGACAGAGCGATACACACAAAGACAATTCTCTTAGATAAATAGAGATGTATCTCAATAACAGCACTACTGGAAAGCATGATTGTTGAATAACCCGTTAAAGATTTTGAGCAGACTTAAATGCACAAGTTGTAATTACCTTGATTTCTGTGTCTCTTTTTTTTTCTCCAAAAGCAATCATCAAGCTCTAGTAGGAGTGTGTTTTACCGCATGTCACATATTAAAAATACATAATTCTGATTTATTCGTGTCACTCGTTTACTTGCCGGTTTATTTGATCGCAGCAGATTTTGACAATATTGAATACTGACTCAATTTACATTTACTTCTGCCTGTCCCGCTGTGTTTCAGCTGAATTAAGTCCATCACTGTGCGATTGTACAACATGGAGATCACGGAGCCAGAATGGCTCAGATTCTCTGATCCTCCTCATCTTCCCTCCATATTTATAAATCCAAGATCAATCTCTGTTTTTTTTTCCCCAAGTTCTGCTCTGTAAACATCCACATGCCCCAGTATTGCTTTTGCGTGTGTGTGTGGGTGTCTCTGTGTGTGTCTGAATTGGAAAAAGCCATGATGTTTGGCATTATGCTTTAATTTCCATGGAAATAGGCTGCGGGAGAATGCCCAAAATCAGATGGGATGGGAATTTCAGAGGCCCCAGCACATAACAGTTGGAATTTACCATCCGGCTTTTTGGTACACAACAAGCATGCACTTACACACACAGACTCCTTAGACTGCCTCATTCATGCTCTGTCTCTATTGTATTATGCAGGATGGAAACATCTTCAGTATGAGCAGTTAACTTGGCTGCCATGAGAAACATAGAAATGTCAGGGATAAAAACAGTTGCTGCTGATATGAAAATAACATGAGCCTTTTTTTTTTTTTTCTAAACAAAGAATGTCGAGGAACTATCTTATTTTAGAACCAAAAGAGATTACAGAGCCCAGAAACTAGTGCTGATAGAACGGTCACGACAGAATGCAGTCCTCTAAACGGTGCCTAATTTGAACTGGCTCAATAAGAGCCTTTTCCAATATCTTCCCCACACCTGGGGCCTCTGCTGCCACACCAAAATTACTCTCAGATGCTGCCTAGTAGGCATGCAAAGCACCCTCTCTCAGGCACTCACATAATCACAGAGGCAAACATAAAGACATCTGCACCTATAGGCTGAAAAAAAAAGTTTTATTATTGCCTGATAATACGCGTTGCCATGGGGAGGGATGATTAAAACTGAGGAAAAGGGAGAAGGGCTGTTGTGGGGTTAGTCAGGCGCAGAGGACCATATAAGATATAATGATGATTAGCAGGGGTGAGGGTGAGAGGTGCAGAGGACAGAGGAAAGGTTGAGGAGCGGGAGGAATAAGAAAAAAAAAAAAACATGGACATGTCCTCAAAAGGCTAAACAAAAGTAGAAGCAGGACTTTAATATTCATAACCTGGGAGCAGGCAGGCCTGTCGCTTTCATGTGCACCAGGAAACCAGAGAGGAAGACAGGGTGGGTGGGAGGAAGGGAGGGAGGGAGGGAGGGAAGGATAAGAGAAAGATGAGA
The DNA here is from genome assembly GCF_021018895.1 of Seriola aureovittata. Classification (NCBI taxonomy): domain Eukaryota; kingdom Metazoa; phylum Chordata; class Actinopteri; order Carangiformes; family Carangidae; genus Seriola; species Seriola aureovittata. The sequence goes on from NC_079379.1 coordinate 8,511,899, forward strand.
GCGAAAGTGATAAAGGCAGTAAATGAGAAAACGGGAGGGGAATAAAAGTTTGCCGTTAAGTTCGAATATAGGGTGATTTCAAGCTCAATTACAGAACCCATGAAAGTCTGAGCCTTTCACACCCTCCTTCCTCTGTTCTTTCTCTTTTTTAACAACCACTCTTGTTCTCTGTCTTTTCCTTGACTTTCTCTTGTTTCATCTGTTCTGTCTGTTTTCTTACTTTTCCCCGGGAGGGCATCTCTGTCATTGGGAGCCTTCAGGTGAGCAATAGTCTGATGATGATTTCAAGATATTTTCAGAGTGTGAGTAGAGCCAAAACCGAGGCGACAATATCTTTGAATATCAATTCCGATAATGAGATGCGCTTCTCTTGACCTGCAGACACTTCAGTGCAGGTGACTGGCAAAGGAAAGTTAAATCCAGTACTTTCTCTCTTCATATGAGAGTTATAACTCCCAAGTTGTCATTGTGATTTCCGAACTTTTCTCGTGGTGCAACAACAGGGGAGACCGTGAACTTGCCTCAGGGGTTGAAAGAAAAGAGGAATGAAGGGGAAAATGGATGTCAGGGTTTGGACTGGACAGAACAGTAGGTCTGAGCAATGGCTGGACAAGAAAGGAAAAATAAATGTCCCTGGTGGAAATAAAAAAAGATTTACTTGAAGGTTTTAGGATGTCCGTCCAGGAAACTTGGAAAATACTGTATGTCTGAGGTTAAAGGACCATATCTGGTCAAGTAGCTGTCATTAAACCCACAATACTGTTTCCATTAATTAACTGTCATTTCCAAATGTTAACAAATGCCCCACTTGGATGTGGGAGCTGACAGTAAAAATGATTTGTTTGATCTATCTCCTCCAGCACCAAACCACCCTCCACACAGAGTGCACCAAGGTAATAACCATGCATTATCATTACCAGAAATTAATAGGGCTTTTAATATAGTCATTAAACTCCAGTCTGAAATATAGATGACAGTTGTCAGCCACGATAGTATTCTATTCCATTTCAGGATGCTTTGAAGCTCCTCGGGGTGCCAGAGTTATAGGTGCCACCGGTGCTATCAAGAGCTAACAACATCCTTTGGCATTTACACTTCACTGGTTTCCAAACCATGAGTGCTGAGCTTGCCTGCACGGAGACAACCTATCAGATATGCATTGTCTTTATCACAGCATTTCAAAATGAAGCTTTATGAAAGATTTTTTTTTTTTTTTTCCAAATTGACTTTAACAAAACAGTGATAACCATCTGGAACTCCTTTTTAAATGTTTTTTGGGCATGTTATACCTTTATTACACCACAGAGAGCAGAGAGTTGACAGTAAATGTGGACTCTGAGACGATTGATGATCCCCACCCAGACTGGAGCGAGGGAAAATATGAGCGGTGCCTAAAACCCTAGCCACGCTAGCAGCATGGCTGTAGGGATAGCAGTGTCTGTCAGTCAGTCCACCACTTTGGTGTAGACTGAAATATCTCAACAACTATGAGATGGATTGGCATGAAATTTTGTACAGACATTCATGTTCCCTAGAGCATGAAGCATAATAACTTTGATGAGCCACTGAATTTTCCTCTAGCATCACTGTGAGGTTCACATTTGTGGCTTTGAGTGAAATGTCTCTTTTCATTTTGCACAATAATAAGGTCAAAATTTCAAAACCAATGTTCGAATGCTAACATGTTAAACTAAAATAGGTATCTTGGTATATTGCTTTACATCAGCATGTAAGCATTATCGTGAGTTTGTTAGCATGCTTATGTAGCATTTAGCTCAAAGCACTGCTGTGCCAAAGCACAGCCTCACCCAGCAGCTAGCATGGCTCTAGACTTCGATAGCCGGTTCAATTTTAGATTTGCTTACAAGTCAGGACAATTCCTTAGATTTGTAACAAAAATCGAATCGAAATTGAACCTTTTGTCTCTCCTTGCTGTTTTTGTTTTAGAAGAAAGCAATGTAATATAATGTTAGCAAACTTCTCATTTTAGCGTTTGCTGCACTTTCACTTGGTAAAATGACAAATATCCCAGGCAGCAGATTAAATCAGTTGTAGCTAGTTAATTTGTTACTGGCTGCAATGTGCTTGCTGTCTGGTTAATGTGCTCCCTGCATGCTGTTGTTACAAATTGTTCATTCAAGTTGTTCAAAACTAAGGTGGCTGCACATGTTATTTCAATGTGTTAAATATATTTAGTGAGTATTTTAAATCCACTACTGCTCATCTCATTTTCAGGTTGCAGCAATGGGGTTGTGACCATTAATTAAGCTGCCACTAAAAATTCAAGTTCTGCCTTCTCAGCCAACAAAAGGCAATTACAGATTTTTTGAGTTTGAGTTATTTTTAACTTTAATTACTTGCAAATGTTGAGAGCTGAACCTCATTAGAATTGTCAAGGGATTCAATAAACGGATGCAACACTAGATTCTGATAAAATGCTATCAAACCGCAACTTGTGGAGCCTAAGTTTTATTGCTGTGTATCTTGTCAGTTTGGCTGCTGGTGCTACTGTGTCAGTGTCAGGATTAAAATATTCAGGATCAGGATGAATAACTCCTCCACAACCGTGTTAGACCCGCTCAGAGAAAGCTGCGCTTCAGAAAGACACAAAACATATTTTGACCTTTACATAACAAAGCATGTTGACTAAGAACATATTCTTATCTATAGCAACACCCCGGAGGAGAAGTATGTGGTCAGACAATTACTATTTAAATCATCTCACAGTTCTGTGAAGATGGAGTTTAGTGCTCGGAGGCTGTTTGTCTGATTCACTCCTGACCTTAGCTAAAAACAGCAGAGCCAGTTTGATGATAAAGCTCTGCCATTTCATAATGTTGGTGTCAGTACATTAAAGGTTTGGTTGCCACTGCTGTAGTGTTTCCTAATGTGAACTGGAGATTTTCTTTAGCACATCACGGGGCTTTTTCTTCTGTGAACTAAGCGTTTGCTTTAGTACGAAACATCTTCAGCAATAGTAAGAACAGACAGTGTAATGAACTTGGTTAGCAGAAAAAAAGAAAGTGAAATAAAAAAAACAAACAATCACAAAATAACCATAATAAAAAAAAAAAGGATATATAAGGATATATGAATAAAGCTCTAACAAGGGCATTTGGGAAGTAGATCAAAAGGTAAATGTACTGCACTTATAAAGCGCTATTCTAGTCTTGGAGACCACTCAAAGTGCTATACAATACTTTCCACATTCACGAACACATATACAAGTATCACACGCATGCAATGATGGAACTACGGTGGCCCTGAGAGCTCAACACTCTGCAACTTGAGAAAACACATGAAAGTAGACAAAACACTAACAAATTCAGAAAACATCTTCATCAATTTGACAACACACGTCCTGCAAATACTTACATAAAACACATAAAAAGTGATGCGGGAACGCCCCGGTGGCTCACCCGGTAGAGCGCATACCATGAAGGTGTAGTCCTAACCGCAACAGCCTGGGTTTAAAACCGTAGCCTTTTGCTGTGTATCATCCCATCTCTCTCTCTCTCTCTCTCTCTCTCTCTCTCTCTCTCTCTCTCTCTCTCTCTCTCTCTCTCTCTCTCTCTCTCTCTCTCTCTCGCTCTCTCTCTCTCTCTCTCTCTCTGTCATTGTCAGAATTAAGGCAAAAAATATCTCCAAGAAAATTATGAACCCAGCTGTAACGCATGTGCCCACTTGTTCAATGCTTTTAACTTCAAAAGTCCCAAGGCATTGAACAACAAGTGCGTCCCACTTTTTAGCGTCCCCCGAAAACACCTCCATTGTGTTGTAAGTATTTGCAGCACAGGTGCTGTCAAAATTCTTTCTCTATTCACATGTGTTTTCTTAAGTTGCAGTGCGTTGACCTCTCAGGGCCACCATATAGAACAGCCATCAGATGCAATTTGGGGTACACTTCGACACATGGACGACCCGCTCGACCTCCTGAGCCGCAGCTGCTCAAAAATGCTTGATAATATTTGCTTGCTCAAAGTGAGAAAACTCACATTGAAGGAAAGAAAACCATAGCCAGTGTATTCACATAAAGGACTTACCATACTCTGAACAGCATGCTGTAAAATACCACCTGTCTTTATCTGACGAGTACATAGGATGTAATCCTGTTGCCACGCTTCACATGCACAAATCTCAAATCTAATCTCTTTGATATGGGCGATAATGCCTTACACCACTTTCCTCTGAGATTTAATGTCATTATCTTGTTCATGTACATTAGACAGGATTGCGTGTCCTCAGGATGATGTCAAAATATGAAAAAAAAAAAATCTATTTGCTCCATGTTATCACCTAATGATCGTACCCTGTTATCACATAATGATTCTTATCTTGAGCCCTCTCTTCTGACGGCAGTTATTGTGTCACTGTTTGTGTATATGTGTGTGTGTGCTGCAGCTCTCTTCCAGTTAATGACCTCACTTCCTTTTTAATATCTCGTCTGTTTTAACTGCCACCACTGATGAGTTGATGCCAATTAAGTTCAATTAGGTTTGAGCTTGGATTCATGTGTCATAGTGGCAACGGTCTCCAGTGAATTTTGTATATTCAGGAATCATCAGGCGTAGCTCTGGACGGTGTGTGAACACCACGGCTTCACTGTGCGGACACGGGTCCCTGGGGCGAACGTTAAGCTAGCTGTTAATGGTCAGTAAATCCCTCCAAACCTCAGGCTTTGCACTTGTTAAAGCACAATGTCTTGTTTTTTAGGATGTGGTGTATGGGTGTGGAGGCTTTGGAGTAGTTTAAAGCTACTTTTGACAGAGCTGTTTTGAGTCAGTAATTAAATGACTAATGGGATTAATTAATTTTGTTATCAACTAATTAGTAGTTACTTTCTCAATTTTTCGAGTAACGCTGGCAGCATGTCACAGAGATATCACAGAGCTGGCCACAGAGTTTAAAGGACACTCACTCACACACACACACACACACACACAAAAACAACAACACACAATTGTGTTGAAAGATGTATTTTTCTGTTTCCAGTACGAGAAATCATGGCGGTGTTGTGGATGGAAGTGTCGGGTGATGTATCTTCTCTCTCAGGTGTATTATTTGGATGGAATTAAACCCAGTCTCCTCCACAACTGAGATTACAGAGAAATAGCAGACACAGTGTAGCTAATGACCTCTATCTATCTACCTGTCTGTCTGTCTGTCTCTCTTCTCTTCCCCCCTCCTCCTGTCACCATTCTGATTGGTTGAGGACTGCTGACATCATAAACTACTTTCCTCTATTGTCTCCTCCAGGCTTCAGCTCAATAACAATGTCTGTCAACACTGCACACAATCGATCAGTCTATCACTCACCCGAACAGCCGATCGCGCTCACATTACTCCGAACATATTTCATTCAAATGCCAAACAAACAGCGCTCTTCACAGTCAGTGACAGACAGGATGCAGAGTTTCACGCAGGGCACCCCGCAGAGGCCTGACTTACAGGACAGCCTCCCTGACAGCGGGGGTTGTGGCGGATTTTCCATGAAATAGAAAGTCTGCAGGATTGTGGATTGGTGGCTGGATTTTGGTTTTGGCTCATTATAACATGCATGCAAAGACGTGGGAGTGATGTCCTTGGTTTTAAGACGAATGGTACACGTTGAGTGGGATTTTTTTTTTTCCTTCTTTTGTGTTTATATCACATTCTCTAACCTGACATGCCAGATGGTTTGTTGTTGAAATCTAGTTAGCATGTCGGTAGATTCTGTCTGTCTTTGTAAGGAACATTTGCGCAGAAATACCAGAACAGTCACTCCTCTGTAGCTGCCAGTAGTTCCTCCTTCGTAGGATGCGGATTGGGTTAAACCTCTGTGGTTCGGCCACAAGCAAATCACTTGGATCCTGGCTAGATTGCTTCTCACTTGTGAGAAATTCAGCTGCCTCTGAGGGTGAACTACTCTCCTTTTTCTTTCATTTTTTTCATTTTTTTCCTGAAACAAAAGAAACAAATACATAAACATTTAAAAAATTATGCATGGTTATCAAAGGCTGGTCCCATTTGTTCCTCTTTAGTCCATTTCACTGTAATTCACTGTAAGTTACAATGAGAAAGAAATAGACTAGTGTTACTAAATATTGATTGAGTTAAGATAATGGTTCTCAAGCTTTAGGAGCCCTCAGGGGGGACTATGGAGGTCACACATGGCTTAAAGAAAGTGAAAACATGTGTTTTAAATACACACATTTATGCTGATCACATGGCAATAATGGAAATTTGGTGCCTTTAGGCTTTTTCGAATAATTAATGAAGTGAAAACTGCCTGAAAGGGGGAAATAAAAATCATTTGCATTCTTGTGTTCTTGCAGCAAGAGGTCGGGTGTGAGTATTACTTTGTCTGGGGTCACCTGTTGAGGTCGTGCAAACCCATTAGATAACAGAGGAAATAGTCCATTGACAAATTTGTTTTCACTGCAAGAATATCCTGCGGGCTGGATTTTTTTTCGTGTCAACTCGGGGACCCTGTTTTGAGGGTTGTACGATCCTGGATTTCGAATATCAGCACTTGAATTAGTTGTTTCTTTTGGTCTTACATGGATACGCACTTGAATGCAACACATAAGCGTCAAACATGCCTGGAGACATAATATTTGCACACACACCTAACCTTTCTATATAGACATTGTGACTCGTGGTTTTAATGAGGACTCGAGGCTGCTCAGTTACGTTGTCTGAGGTCTTCTGGAGAGCTGATTAGTGTTTCACTTCTACCCACAGCTGAATTAATTCAATGATGGTCTGAATTCATTATTTTCCAATCCTGGAAATTTCACTATCACACCCACGTGAGAGAAAGCTTAGATTTATGCAGAACATATTCTCTCCACGTCTTCTCAAAACAGTGGGCTCATTCATTTTATATGCAACATGAGAAAATTATGTATAAAATAGATTGTTAAGACGCTGGAAGGCTAAAACTAAATGTATTTCATAAATAGGGCAGGCAGGGGAAATGCTTTATCACAGATTTGTGACACCCAGTTACATCGATTTCTTTCCTGCAATGCCACCTTTATAACATCTATAATCAACCTTATTTATTGTAGCTGACAGTGCATCATTTCCAAGTCTTCGTTTGGTCAGGTGCACAGAACAAAGACGAGGCTTCAGGTTGAAACAACACATCGGTCTTCTGGGAAATTGTGTGTTTGCATGTGTGTACACGCATAAATGGGCTAACTTTGTTTGTTTGGACACGCATCTTACTTGCATATCTTTTTGTTTTTCGTTAATGCATGTCTGTGTCAGTGTGTGAATGTGAGTCCCGGTGAATAATCAGGCAAACAAGAGGTGACGCCGCCATGTTAGATACTATACTGAATATTGGCATAATTTTCATGCTAAGCGACCTGAGAGGCTGCTCCTTGGTTCAGCTCCAAGTGATCTCTGGTGCGTTTTGTTTGTGGTGTGAAAAGAAAATGAACTGAACCACGGGACGTGATGTTTACAGATTCTGATCTTAATATGAATTTAAAAGCTGAACTACTATTAAACCCATCTGCTCATCATGAATTGTCAAGGAGGTGATCTGTGTAAGAATTGTATATATTCACACAAGATTATTTGCAGACCATGGGTGCACAATTTTCCGTGGTACATCAGAAAGTGAAAAGCCACTCATACAGAGGGCTGTTGTGCTTCCATCTGTGTATATTAAGTGGAATATAGCACCCACACAGTAACTGGTCCCTGAAATATGGTACAAAATACCTTTTTTTTTTTTTCCTGTTTCTGTCTCTTTGCCTATAATTCCAGTTGCAGTCTCGACTCTCTAGGATGGTCTTTGTGAGACCAGAGAACATGCAGTAAATGAACACATTACAGGAGGTTCAGTAAAGTGCTGCATGACCTGCTGACAGTCATCGCATCTTGATTCTCCACATGCTGGATGAAAGTCACCACTTATGTCCAGTGAAGAAGTCATCTGTCACACCATAAAACTTCATGTTTACACCTCTTTGTTAGTTAAAAAGACAGGTGAACATGAAACAGACAACAACTAAAAGGCAACAGTATATAGTGTGGACCAAATGAACCGTGCTGAAATCAGGTCCAAATTAATTCTGAAATCTATATGAAATATTGTATCTCTGTACTGCAGTGGTTGAGGAAAAGAACACCAAACCAGTGCAGGAGTGTATGTGTGGTGTGTTAGGATTCTCAAGGGAATAAATGGACTAAATGACAGTCTGCATTAATGCTGCATACTGCCTCAAACTGCATGCGGCCATTCTCTGCATTGAGGCTCATCAATAGCAATTTCCTTGAACACAGAAAGGCAGGAAGGACTTTTTGCTGCAAAACATGCGCAGACACACACACACACACACACACACACACACACACACACACACACACACACACACACACACACACACACACACACACTAGCATTGATCAGAGCACTCTGTAGTACTTGTCCAACATGATGACAGAAAAAATGGATGATCCCTTCAGACACACACACACACACACACACACACACACACACACACACACACACGTACAATGACAGACCCCTCAGTCTCCACAGTGCCCTACTGGAAATCATTCATGATTGGCTCCTATTGTTAAAGGCTGTGTCAAGCACCAGCCTGTGAGCTGTAAGGTGATGAATAGCAAAATAAACAGATATTTACCCCCTGATAGCTCCTTTTCAATTAAAGGGAAACATTCAGGATTCTCATCAGCACCAATATCTGTTTGTGCCATTAGCAGAGGTGGTGAAATGCTGTTCATAAAAGTGGAGGAGCGCTACCTAGAAATTTATTATTGTCGACAATTAGAAACATGATTAAAATAATATTTTTTTCAGACTCAAAACAGTTCAATTATAGTTAGTTAGTATAGCAAAAGTGAAGACCACATGTCCTGAGTAGCATTTACCAATAGTGCCATCACTCAAAGAGAGCAATGAATAACCATTGTTTTTTTCACCATTGCCACTTAGAAGAGAAACAGACGTGTCATTAGCTGTCGTCCCCATTACCTGTGATGTGAAATGATGCCACACTCGTTACTTTTGACCATCATGAAGGCCCTGAAATGATAAAATGTCAGGAGTGTTTGCTGCTTGTCATAGAAGACTTCAGCATTTAGTGATAGCAAACTGTGTGAACATCTGAAAGCCCAATGTGTTTCTAGTTTACTCACAGCATACAGCTCTATAGGTTTGTGAGAGCTACTGTATCAAAATGGACAACAGACATTTTGATTTTGACCTTCAGTATAAAATCAAAGCAGAAACAGGATTCAGATCATGATCCAGATCGTGGACTGTGATTCTACTCAAAAAGATTGTCATTTGGTCTTTTGGCCGGATGCTCAACCTCAGGGGAAAACAGATGTATTTTACTGTCACTCCATGCGCGCGTATGCATAAATGGGGAAAATACTCTCATTTAAACACAATAATTACTTGTTTAATTAGTTAAAAACTGCAATACATGTGCTGTTCAGCATGATATATATATTAACCAAGGCAGCAGTGTCACTGCAAGCTGTTTTTAATGGATTTTTGAAAACAACAGGAGAACACAACTGGAAGAATGAGGCTGCAGTAGCGCAGCAAGTAGAAGACTTTTCATTAGCAATAATGACAACAGGAAAAAAAGCAAAATTACAGCAGTTGTTATCCTTTAAATCCTTTGAATAAACATTGGCAGGAGGTTGTGATGAGAGCGAACTGCCTGATGAAGGCAAAGAGGATAGTTGAGTGTAGGGGGTGGGTTCCACTTAAAGTACCTGTGATGGTGTTGGTCACGTGTGAAACCTTGCTAATGGTATTCAGCCCAGTGATCAGCCCCAGCAGGACCCCTGCCGCTGTGTGTGTCTTTTTTCAGCCTGTCGTCCCAGCTCGCTCATGAATAATTTCTGATAGATCCCATAAAATCACATCTTTAGAATCACAGATTAATTCACCAGGGGCTGAGGGTGATAGGAGACAGAAAAAAAGGGAATGAGACCCTGACCCCCCCTCCCCACCTGTGTGTGAGTGTCTTTTGATTTGTCTTTGTTACCACCTTCATATCACCTCACTTCAGATTTTGAGCCATCAGCATGGTTTCTAAAATGAAATTTAAAGTCCTGAAGCTGTATGCACTCCAAAAGACTATGCCAGAAAATAAACAGGAAGTAACACATTAGCAGTGCAGGATGGGGGATGTTGGTTTAATAAAAAGGAAATTGACACAAGATTGTTTCTTTATTTTTACAGCCAGCTTCAATCTTACAGGGGGTAAGTGTGTATTCCTCGAATGACAGATTTCGACAGTAGTAGAATTTTAGAGGAAAATTTAAAAGGAAACTTTGTTTTACTACATTTTTTTTTTTTTTTTTTTTTTATAAATATGGTTTTCATTTTAGTTTAGTTATGTGGCATTGTGCTCAGCAAAGTATTTTCTGAAATGTTACTAAAAAAAGAAAGAAAGCTAACATTAAAATTACAACCTAAAAATGTCCATTCTAAACATCCAGTACAACTTATTAGCATCCCAACTTCCTGGTTCAACTTCAACCCACTTGCAGTGATTGTGCAAACTCACTGTTTTCCTGTGTGATGAGGGATCATAAGAGTCATTACAGCTGTGCACACTTTCAGTTTTCCCTCCAAATAAAGTGGCAGCTAATTATGTCAAAATTTGTCGCCCTTTGGACCTTTTTTTTTTTTTTTTTTTTTTTAAATCTATGATGCTGTGTTGCAAGACTTCAGAGGTTAATTTGTTCCCTATAGTGTTATCATAACAACTGGGGGGTGGGTGAGGGCTTGGGGTGTGTGAAGCCTAGATTAAATATTCCAATGATGATCCACTGTGTTGACCCCTCACAGGAGCAGCCGAAAGACAACAACAACATTATCATAACTGATAGAACCAATACATTACCAAGCATCCATAACACATTTCTTACCACCACCCAGAATCTCTTGGTTTTTCCCTCTGCTCCCATCGACCTTTGTCCTGCAGAATAAATCAATACATTTACATCCTTGAATTTAATGGCAAAATCGGCATGTGCACTTATTTGAAATTGGGGCGAAAGTAATTTCTGTGACAGCTGTGTATTTATAGTACCTTTCAGCAACCCCATCTCATCCAGCTCTCACTCTCTCCTGCTATTTGTGCCCTCATGATGTGAGCGAGCGCTCTCTGTATGGCCTGCTCTCACGCTCCTATCAGCAGAGAGGGTCTGCTCGCATGCTGGTACAGATGTACCTGAAATTTGAGGAGGGGCATTTGGGTGCATCTTTTCATGAAACTGCTTTTCATGACACATTTCTTTTTTGTTTTTAATGACCGTCACATTCATGGAGGTAACAGCCGGCAGGCACCACACTGTCACAGACCATATTCCAGGAGGGATTTAAGAGGAGATTAAAGTTAGCTGGCATCTGATGATTGCACAATGTATCACCCACACCGTTCCCTTTTTCACAAGGGGGTTGTGTAAAAATATTTTGTGTTTGCAGTATCATTCAGCAGAAAACAGGACGTAACATTTATACCATCCTTGTTAAATGTGACTGATTTAAATTTAAGAGGCATTGTTCATTTATGAATGAATATAATGCCTTTCCTGTGAGCTGAAATCATAACTGTATACAAGCAGAAACTATGTGTAACAGACACAAATATGTTTAAAGTGCAGGTTCTGAGGTGTGTTATTCCAACTGTGAAGGAGACTCTTTGAATTTGATGAAGCTTCTGTTGTTTGTCACCCTACTCAGTCTGTTGAGAATCTGAATAAACTCAATAGGGTAGTTCAGCACATCTGTTCAGGAAGAACTCACAATGTAGAGTAAACAAACCTCTGACAAAATGATCCGAAAACTGCTACAATTATATGCTAATTTTACTATTCGTTTGCTTTGTTTCTTTGCTTCTGCTTTTGTCCCACACAGGTTGTGAATTTATTTGCGGTGGTGGGTGGCGAGCTCCAAGGTCCAACATGTTGACAGTCTGCTGCAAAACAACACTGCATTTACAACAGACTTCTAAGGGAATGGGTGTCACCTTTTTCCATATCTACATTACCTCACATTAAACCATTCAAACTGACATTTACATCGCAGTGACTTGGATTTCCACAGTTTTAAAAGAAAGACAATTAATCTAAAATCATAAGATAGCACAGGTTAATATATTTACTTGAGCTGCCAAATAAATATTGGAAAGACTAATTATAGAGAAGTTGTTTTCCCCAGTTTAATTAAAAAAGAAAAAACTCAGTTTGCAAAGGTCAACAAAAGCATCAAGTTAAAAAAAAAAAAAAAACAGCAAAAAAACAACATTGAAAATATATTTTCCGTGATAGGAACTACTTTGTAAGTTTTTGCAGTATGAATTTGGGGGATCAGTGTTGGTACGCTGAAAATATTCTCAGATGAGTTTCAAGTGGTTAAATTTGAAAACTAGATTTTGGGTAAGAGGATATTAGGCATCATTTTTAAAAGATTAGAATAAATAAATGAATGTAACTGACATAAGTAAACTATAAATAAGGAAAGAAATAAAAAATAAAAATACAAAGTATAAAAATCTTGAGCTTGAAGCTACCTACAGAAGTCATCACGCTGAAACACACTGTAAGTGCATGGTCCTTGATTCTTGGTTCTGTTCTCCATTTGTTTGTAGATTTATTGAATTTGTCTTTTTTCTTTTCTCTAATTCCTCCCTCAACTTGGGTGTCAATTATATCCCAAAGACACCTCTCTCTCTTTTCTCTCTTTTTTGTGAAACAAGCTGCTGATAAAACATTTAACAGTGTCAATAAGTCTCTCAAAGTTTTCTCAACTGAACATTGGTATGCAGAGTTTTCCTGGGAAAAGACTGATTTTTGGATCTAGATATTAAAGGTCCCATATTGTATAAATGTAGATTTCCATGTCTTTTTTTATTATAAAGCAGGTCTAGGTTCTGTATTCATACTGTGAAAGTATGAAAGCACTCAGTCCACAGAGAAATGCACACACCCTGTATTCAGAAACCGAGCCTTAAAACGAGCCGTCAGGACTTCTGTAACTTTGTGATGTCACCACAAAGCAGTTATTGCTCTCAGCCATGCCCTAAGCTCAGCCCATCTGGACCCACAGTCCAGCCTTGCAGGATTTGTTTTTTTTTTTTGTGTTTACCTGAAATCTGCTATATTTTTATTTGATTACTCAGAAAACAGTCAGAGCCTCTCCTCTGATTGGCTCACTGACCTGTTGTTACTAGAGCTCCAGAGAGAAGCCTGAGAGAGGAGATGTAAAACTACATTGAGATGGTTTTTGGTTCTTAAAACCACAAATATATCTTCTTATGGATATCAAAACTTCAAACACAACACCTGAAAAGTGTAAAATATGAGACATTTAAGATACATTTACACCCTGTATCTGGATAAGATACACATTAGTATAAAAATTACTAGACTGTGCACTGTTGAGTGGTTCTGTAGCTTAAGACTTACATAATACCCAATCCAATCTGCAGCAATGGGTCATGAGAAAAAAAACAGAAAAAGAGCATATTAGGTCTATTTCCCACAACTGCTCCTGCCGAGGGGGCAGTTCATTAGTGTTACAAACTTGAGAACAAATATGGCAACAAATTAGTCAATAACAAATGTCTATATTTCTTCCCCTGCCCCCGTTGTGACCCTTCTGCTGCAGATTTATGTATCATTGACAGCCTTCTCTCCTCACTGCGACAACAGACTGACAAGGCATCAATCTCTGCTCCCTAACTGAACGCTGCGGCACAGAACACCCACAGAGACGCCAGATGATCGATATTCAGAATACATTCTACCTTCCACTTCCTAAAGGCACCATGGGAGAGAGAGGGGGAATGGAGAGCAGACACACACTCACAGTCACAGTTACACACACACACACACACACACACACACATATACATGGCACCATAGTTAGGGCGGGCAGTGCAGTTGACATGTCAGCGTGCAGCAGGCAGGCGGCAGTGAGCAAAACCCCCTGTGGTGAAACCTTAAAGTGTCATTAGCTTCCTCTGTTGCAGACACCACCTGCTTGGCTGCCATTCCGTATCTTACATACTTACACCGCACCCTTGAATAAGAAATGAAAGCATACAAAATGACTTAGGCTTACCTAAATTTCCTTTATTTTTGGCAAATCTGTGAGTGTCACTGAGCAAATGCCAAACTTGTCTCTATAGCAGCTCTCTTCCTGCCTGGCTGCTGTTCAGTACTGTTTAAAAATGGAAAAAAAGGAAATAAAATTAATATCTTAAACATAAGAATAAAAGTGACCAAAACACACAAACACCTATCCCAAAATCATACAAAGTAACAGTGGTTAACAAAAAGTTTTATCTTTGAAACTGGTATTACAGTTTATAATTATTATTCTTGCTTACAGTATGTGATGCGCCACTTTTCCAGTCTGAAAACTTTTTCAACTTATGCAGGTTATATGTTTGAAGTGCACTCTCTTTCACCCCTGCACTATCACTCTTCAGTTAAAAAATAGACAATTGGTAAAGCCTTCTCTACTATTCCTTCCCCTCGCACTGTTGTGCAAGAGTTGAATTTCTGCATACTTGATCACTGTGTCATCACAGATGGAAAGCTGACTCCGATGCACTGGCATCTTCCTCAACTCTTCTACTTTTATACTCAGCACCAGCTCATAAATGTTTTTTTCTTTGTTATGCTCCATTTTTGCTCACTGTGATGGAGAAGGTTACTTACAGGCTATGACTCAGTCACCCACCAAATCCAGCTGAAAAAGCAACAAAAGGAAAAAAAACTGTCTGAAATCTTACATAGGATTTAATGAGATAGCTTTAATTAGACAAATCATCATTACAATCATCTTCTCCAAAAGTAATAAAAACATTGTGACAGTGACTCCCACAAGGGGTCACTAGATAAATCTGAGGGGTTGCAAGATGATTAACATGACAGGAAGTAGAAAAGTTTGTTGCTTGTTTTTTCTCTTCCCTAAACTTTTGTCTAGTTTTTGTCTTTGGCTTTCTGAAAGATGTCTCCACTCTCTTTTTTGGTTCAACTGGCCACAGCTGGTGATGAGGGCTTACAAGCAGATATTGATTCATTTTAATGGGTCACAAGCCAAAAAGGCTGGGAACCATTGCCTTAGCATCTTGTGCAGCAATTGATTACACTAAAAATATTTGTGACATAGATGTCACAACTCCATTTGTAATTTCTGTCATTTCTCTCCTCATTCCAGCAAGGTCAGATCAAGTATGGAGCTCTGTGTCTCGCTTCTCAGACGCAGATCCTCGCCTCAAACAGATTTTCTCTCACAACATCCACTACATGTAGTTGTCAGTGGTAGAAGAAATATTCATCATGTACTTTATTAAGTAGAAATTCCACAATATAAAAGCATAGTAGTACATGTAAAAATCCTCCACACAAAATCTTATTCCATAAATATACAGAAATCACCAAAATTTTGATAAAGTATTGAAAGTAACTTCAGGTGCCAACCACTGTAGAGGAGAATATTATTAAAAAGGGATAATAGTACAATATTAGTATAAATTAATTTAACACACTTCCATACAGTGTTCAGCAAATGCGCTAAGTTAAATTCCACCAGTGGTGGTTAAAGTAGACTAGTTAATTGTTAAAGAAAAAATGGTATTCATAATTTCCAGACAACCACTTTAAGCAAAACAGTGATGTGGCATGACTGTTCTCTTTGTCGTCTTGGTTCTCTCTTCTCTCTTCTTCTTCTCTCTCTTTCTTTTTCTTTTTCTTTCTCAGCTTCCGCGTTTTCCCCTCGAGCACTATAGATCATCTCTTCTCTCTTCCTTTGATCCTAACAAACCACATCTGGAATAATTCCCATGACAGGAAAGCACGGAAGCTGGTGTGACGCCACCGTACACTTGTCTCTGAGGAATTTGCTGAGTAAATGTCACCCTGGGCACATACGTACACACAGGCGGTACACATACATATACACACACATGAACGCTAAGTCAGCCTACCCCTGCCTCACCTCCCTGTCATCCTACTTCATAATAGCCACAGTACATGATGGGTTTAGAAACGCTGCTGTCTGAGCTAGAAGAATAATCCTAGTAATAATCCAAACGGTGCAAACAGACATGGTAAAGGTGACTCTGTTGAGTCTGTGCTGGCTGCAAGAAGAAAGTTAGCTTTGAGGTGCTTTTAGTTAAAGGGCCCAGGACCATTGAAACCACAGGGACCAGTCAAAGACCAGTTAAATAAATGCTGCTACTCCCAGTGGCTGGTTGCCTGGGTACCATCCTAAATCCAAATTCAAATCCCAGCAGGGTCAAGAGGATTGAGCACTGGTTTTGTGCAAACAGCAATTGACAGGGCAGAGCCCCTGATGAGAAAATAATCCTAACTTTGTCCTCAATCTCAAACAAAACAATCCCACCAACAAAAATATTTCTTTCTCATAAAAAAGTAACCCAACAGACCAACGGACTAACCCTTTATGGCCATGCTCACAGCTCTGTGGTGCTACTTAGGCACAGTGGTGCTTTGAGCTGAATGGTAACATTAGCATAACAATAACTGGTCTCATGCCAAAAACAAATGCATAAAAATCAAGAAATAATAAGAACGATATCCAAAATATTGGAAATTAATTGAAAAAATGTTCAAAACAAAAAAGAAAAAAAAACACAACAGCTCACCCACAAAAATGTCTCCCATACTGAATCCAACCAAAGAAGAATCCACAGCCGACATTTTATTATTTATTTATTTTATTTTATTTTCCTCGATAGTCAGCTGGATTTCTTGCAAACGAGAAATCCATCTCGCCAGGCTGTACCACAGTGGCTGTTGAGGGTGGAACTGCTTGCAGCTATGGGGAAGCGACTGTTTTGGTATTATGTGCAATTTTTTCTAACAAAGATGGCACGAATCATCCACCAACACGCTAACTTAAGTTCCTCAGACTCCGGCTTGTTGTTGTATTGTGTTTTCTCTTACACGCTCCCCTACTACGTCATATGATGGATAGATGGTTCATCCAATCACCTGCCAATTATTATTTTGAAAGTGCCTGCCCTTTTCCAAAGTTCACAACGAAACAGAGTAACAAACTATCAGTCGCTTCAGGTTACTAACTAGTTAGTTGAGTGAATATTCTTTTGGAATTGCTCCTACACGCTCCAAAGCAACCGCTAAACTCAAATTTAAAGCGACAATATCAGATAGCTCTGGTTTTATAATAGAGATGTTTGCTGAAAGGCTACTGTAAATTCAGATCCAGATTTCACAAACCCGGCTGTTCTTGTTCTTATCTTGTTCTTGCTCTCAGGTAAGAAACAAAAACTCTTGTTGACCGTGCTGGTAAAAACTCCGGAGGTGCCTCATGACTTCATGATACTTGTGGAACTTCACAGAGAGAGAGAGAGAGAGAGAGAGAGAGAGAGAGAGAGAAAGAAGAAGAGCTACAAAGAGGAAAAGTGAGGGTGTGTTTGTGTATGTGTCCAAGCTTGGGCAGTAGCCAAATTAAGTGAAGTGGTATTATATATGAATAAAAGGCGGTAATATAAGCTCTGATACACAACGGCCTTTCTTTCTGTTGCATGAGCCAACGTAGGCTGTCCTCCTTTCTTGCTCTGTGTTTATGGAGCTGGTTATCAGATATGAACCAGCCCTCTTATCATATTGCATGTCTCCAGGCTGTGAGTGGGTTCGCTCAAACTTTCCCTAAACGATTGAAACAGAACAGAAACTTTTAGTCCTCAAGACTGGTTGCCTGCTGTATGAACCCCAAATGCTCAAATCCCATTTCTGCAGTGTGGAGAAACGGAAAAAATGGAGGGAAGGAGACGAGCGCAGGGGAAGAGGGGGAAGAAAAGATGCTGGAGGAGGAAGAGGAGGGGGATTGCATGCTCAGTTGTCTTAGCAGATAAGAAATAAGCTCATATAGCTTGAAATCTCCCTGGATGGGCTTTCAACAAGGTGCATAAGCAGATATAAATATATTAATGGGAGCAGCCTCCACATTTATTAAAAAGGGGATCCGACACATTTCTGTGGTGCACAGGATGGCACCCTGAGGGGTAATGAATGACACTGTGATACATCTGGTTTTTGTGTGTTTGCGCGTGTGTGTGTGTTCGGTATAACTCTTTAAGACATGCAGACATCTGTGAGCTGTCATGGAGTTTGTGTGTCAGTCTGAGATGGGCCAGATGTTTTGCCGCATCCATTCTATCTGGCTGATCTTATCAGTAGTTCACTCTCTTGTTGTCATGTCATGGTCCCAGCGCATCCGTTTAATTAATACCCAACATTCATTGGCAAACAAAATCAAAGTCAAGTAAAGCATGCAGACATTACTTTGGGTTTCTCGTCCCCTTTTGTCTCGCCTCATTGTTTCCTTTCAGCTTCTCACATCCCCCTCCTTATGCAGGTTTTCATATTTCTTTTTCAGCCTGCCTATAGGTTCCTATATTATTCATGAACTCCATATTGTTTTTGGCTGATGCTGAATGCATGTTTTCCCTCCTATATTACCTACAGCACCACCATACATTCTCCTCTCCAAAGACGCATCCACAATTTAGCAGGGCTAAACTTCAGGATTACTGTAGGTTACTGCATTAAAAATGTATTTTCATTCCACTTTAATCCTATCATATAGTAGGCTTATACCTAGTGACAATATGGGAGAGGGAAAGGAGGGGGGTCGCTGTGACAAAGGCGGTGAACCGAACTTAATCCTAGCCAGCTGATACGGGCACCTTCCATGTATTCACTTCTGTTCTCTGGCTTTTTGCCCACTTATCCAGACAGGTAATCTCTGCTCAGGAAAGGTTTCCTACGTACACATCAGTGCTGAAGCTTTCTTACTAATTCTTGGTTTGGGTAAAGGTTTGCTGGTGCAAGCAATATTGTAGTGGCAATGATGGGAGAGGTACTCAAAAGTAAAAGTGGGGAAAAAAAAAAAATAAATGCAAAAGTTCAAATCAAATTAGATAAAATGTACTCATGTATCAAAAGTAAAAGGTTCTCATTGTGAATGAGGGTCACTGTGTCCCTGAATGAATAATAGCAGAGACATCATAAGAGAGACACAAACCACTCAAAGAATCTTGAATATAAAAGTCAATAGATGGCTGTTGTATGACACACAAACTACCAAAACAATTGTGTTGTTGCAATGACATGAGTGAAACTTTAGTAGGAGAAGTATAACCTGTGGAGAAAAAGTTTTTAAAACCTTATTTTGGGGCAAAGTCACCAAGTGTTTTTTTTTTGTTTTTTTTTAATCAGATTTGACTGGTGAGTTTGTGCATGTAGTTTTTATGTCCTGGTGACCATTCATTCAGATAGGAGCCTGGTCTTGTTAGCCTGAAATAACTGCCCAGGGACATTGCCAAGATGGTTGTCAAGATGGCTGCCAAGTGGCGAGACTTGTTTATAATAACCCCTGAGTGTTTGATTGATTAACAGGTAAGTCCTGGAAATGACCCAAATCGGATTTAATGAGATAATTAACCTTCCAAAAAAGGTGCTAAATGAAAAAAAACACCCAAAGTTGGACATATAAGGTTTTGGAGTCCCATTTAGACTATAAAGTATTGTATGTTTAAATTTCAGTGATTTCCATTCCTTCAGATCAGTCTTAGCATTACATTTTCAACTTCCTGTTGAGAAATTTTTAAAAACCTTTTGGAAAATATAAAAAATGGATTGTATCATCAATTTGAAGTTCAGGGAGACTTGACATTTTGAGGAATACTATATATATATTTTTTTACCTGTGTTCAGTTTAAAATCTTAACCTACCAAGTAACTGATAACTAACAGCTGGAAAAAATAATATATTAGAGGACCCCAACTCTGGAGAAAAACACCAGCATCAGTCAATTCAGCAAATGGCCAATATCGACATCCAGTATGTTTATGCTCAAGTGACAAACCCCTGCAGCAGCTATAAGAATTATGATTCTTGTCCTTAGGGAGCAAAAGAGGAAACAGTGTGACATAGTGAGCCAAAAGATCCATAGAGGAAGGAGGTCAGGGTGAATAGACGGGTCACAAAACGTCAGACTTTGACACAGGAGGCTGTTGTTTTCTTCCTGTTCCCTGCTGCTAACATTTCGTTTCTTTTCACCATGACCGTGATCTTTCCCTAAAACCAAGCTATTATTGTGCCTATTCTGACCAAAACTAAACTAGAGTGGTATCAGATCAGAGAACAGTTTTGTATTTGCTGATTTGTTTTGGAAAGCACTGATATTGCTCTGGGGGCATCAGGCCAGAAAACGCTAATAAGATATTCTGAAGGGCAGGTACAAACATTGTATTTTGTTGATTAATTTGGATTACTTGTTAAATACTTCCCCCTGAAACGTGGAGTGAAAAATAAAAACATTCCCGACAGTACTCAAGGAACATGTCAAACCTGTGCTTAGAGTTTCCACTTCTGTGTATTGTTGACTGCAGACCTTTGTCCTTTAATGAACACTCTCTGTATATGTACCAGTGGTTCTTAACAAGTACTGTAAGTGATTGTGAAGAAGTAGCTCTCCTGACATGTACTCTGTACTACACCGCTGGCTGTACGCTTCTCAAAGCACTTCATTTATTTGACTTTAATGTCTTTTCGGTAGAAACGGACAGATACAAGAAGTTAACAAGAATTCATTTTGGTCTTGAGACTTGGTGTAAAAGCAAAAGAGAGGGGTGTCGTGTAGCGTAGTGGTTTAAGCAGGCGCCCCATGTGTAGAGGCTACAGTCCTCGCTGCAGTCGGCCCCGGTTCGAATCCCGCATCGGACGGCCTTTCACTGCATGTCATTCCCCCTCTCTCTGCCTCCCTGTTTCCTGTCACTCTCCACTGTGCTGTCCATTAAAGGCATAAAAAAAAAAGCCCAAAAAAATATACTTTAAAAAAAAAAAAGTAAAAGAGAATCTGTAAGCAGGAACAGTATTTGCAGTGTTAGCTTGTTTTACATCTGCACTTGCACCGTGGTGAGGGGCTTTGCTCATGACACATATTTACCTTGTCGTGTTCCTTAATTTGTTGTGATTGACACTGCCGATTCTCTCTCTGTCCTAACAGCGGCCTTCTCTATTTCATCAGATATTTCCTCCGAGTGATGGGAGGAAGAATGTCCGCTTGTCTTTGAAAAGTTAAACTTGACTTCTCCACTTTCTGTTAGTTTCCTCTGCTATTTTCCCACAGCTGTCTTCCTGCCAATCTCTTTCCCCCTTCTCTCTGGCTCTTGCCATCATCCACCCTGATATTATAAGTCCCACATTTCTGTGCCAAGTAATCTACCTCATCAAATGTGATGATATGCAAATGGCTTGATGATAACATAACGGCAATCAGTGGGGCCCTTTTTAGCCATCTTAGTGGATCTAAAAATGGCTGCCAACCTTGTCACATGCTGTCGAAATGACACTAAAGCCAGGCATTAGTGACTCATTATGCGTCGCGTAATTATGACTCAACATTCAGCATACACTTATAAGATGGGTATAATGCATGTCATTCCTGTCCTGTAGAAACCTTGTATTTCTAGATGGTTCCCATTAACCTTTAGCATGGACCCCCATTAGTCGTTGGTCACTTTTTAGAATAAATTCATGTTCTATTTTATTAAAGAAACAACAACATGGAAAAAACATGGAGAAGTGAGGTTTTCCACAAGCCACCAAACATGTAATTAAAGGCACCATTTATGCAGGGTTCATGCATGAATCACTTTCTATTAGTCACCAACAATGTCATACTGATACGGTCTTTGTGAGCAGGGTCAGTGTCAGTTCCAAGGGTCAAGTTAATTATCCCACACTCACCGTCTGATTTTCATCCATGCTTAACCTTTGGCTTTCCTCTTGACCTCGAGGACCTCTTACGTACCCCGAGTTTTTGCTGTGTGTGTTTGTATACTCGTGAGCCCATTTCTGTGTGTTAACGTGTGTATGTGTGTGTGTGCGTGCTAAAGACCTGTCTGCGCACCAGACACTGAAGCAGTTTCATTAGGATTGCAAGTTCCCAGGAGGGGGGCATGTGAATAATTACCAATTAGACTGTTGTCAAGAGTCAGTGGTGGTGCAGCGCTGTGGCAGTCATGGAAGGTTAGTTTGGGTGTGTGCATGCCTACGTACTTGTTTGACATGACTATGAGTGTGTATATGTGTGTGTGCGCGTGGTTTTCTGATTGCACTCCCCAAGCAGTGGAGCGTGTGGTCGTGGCTGTTAAAAACAGAACATTGTTTAATCTAATGCTTCAGTCACTTGCTGGGGTTCTTGTCAGCTTTGTCAGCTAATTATAAAGTAGCCACATGGATTACACACTCTTAGCCTCTCATTTTTTTGATATTATACCCTCCCTCCACACATACACACACACACACACACACACACACACACACACACACACACACACACACACACACACACACACACACACACAAACACACTTCTGTGTTTTCTCTGTAAGAGGTGACACGGTGGAGTGAAAGACATGTTGACACCTCATTGAATAGCTGAGTGTTTTTAGATTGCGTTGTGTGGCGTTGTTTTTATGATTTTTAAAAGCTTATTTGTCTGCCGTTCCTGCACAAGAACCCGTCAGGAACAACCTGACCTTTTTCAATAAATACCCAGCTCTCTGAGACGTACAATGGTTTTATGTATTTCTGAAAGCATTCTGGTACGTGTCATATTTTTTGCTTGCGCTGAGAGTTCATATACGTCATTGTGCGCGTGTTGAGCTGAAAATAGTACTTTTCTTCCTCTTAATTCCTGGAACAGCTTTATTTGCTGTTGCCGTTTGCTGTTTATATACTATTTTCACCCTTTATCGCAGTTTTTGTTGGCCTCTTTGCCTGGGTTTTATTCTCTGTGTCTGTATTTGCTGTTTTATTAGTATCTTATTTAATGAGTCTCTTGTAGTTTCATTTTATTGTAAAGCACATTGTAATGCTGTTAAGAAAGGTGCTATAAAAATACATTTTACTGTTAGTGATCTTCCTTTTTAAATTTTATTGCAACGTGAATCAGATAAACCATAATCATAAAACCAATCTCATAATAGCTCAAGATTAGAGATAGAAAAGATATAAGGGATTTTTTGTGTGTTTATCCTACTTTGACTTGCAGTACAATATTTCCCTGTTAAAGGCCTCATCATCATGTCATGGTATGTTGTTCTTTTATGTGAATGATTCATAACAACAAAAAAAGAAATGACAGACAGATTATGGCTTTGCTAACAAACAGGTTGATGAAAGAGGGCGACGTATCCTTCTACAGGCTCCTTTATTCTCCCAGGATTCACCTGCGTGGGAAAAAAAAGAAGATGGAGGAGGGCGATATTTCAGTACAGTATGGTCAAACTCGCCTCGCTGCCTCGCTCACTCCACACTTTTCATCTTCTTTTTTTTCCCTCCTATTTCCCTCGTTTTTCATTCTGCATGGCTCGTTCCGTGACAGGGTGAGATGGGATGGGATGATAGGAAAAGAGGCGAGGTGGTTGGGTGATGGGTTGCATTGTCAACTCTCTATCTCTCCCTCCTCCTCTCACCTTGTTCTGCTTACCGTTTTCTTGGATCTCTCTCTCCGCGCCTTTTGTCTTCCTCTTCATCTTTTTTTTACCTACAGCTACACTGCTTCCTGCCTCTCTCCTGTTCTTTTGTTTCTCTTCCTACATCTTTCACTTCCTGTCTTGCCTGCCCTGCCCCAGGAGATGAGGAGTGTTTCAAAGAGGCAGGACATAGAGAAAGAGAAAGAAAAAGGCAGACGCTGTTCTGTGGCTCGGACTATCATAAAACGTTACAATATATCTCAATCTGCTCCTCTATTTTTAATTTTCTCTATCTCTGAGTTTCTCTCGCACTCTCCCCTTTGACTTTGTCTGCCTCTGATTTTTATCCTGTTGTTCCTTCAGTTTCACAAGTCACTCTTCCATCTGTTTTTTGCCACCTTTACCTCCCACACTAAGAAATGAGTGCTTAGCCACAGAGAGAGACATGTACATCAGAAAAGACATGACATTTCATCTCTTTCTCCATCCTCGTGTCTCTTTTTGTCATGTCTTTCTAATTCTCCCATGAGCAGCTCCCTGTACCGATGCACCCACCCACCCTTTCTCTCCTATGGTAAGCAACAAACAACACCCTGCCTGGGGTTCAAAAACAACCATGAAAGAAGGGCTGGATATTTGAAATTTCTAGCCATGCTGGTGGCATGGCTCGATGGCAGTTTGTTAGTCAGTCGCTCCATCACTTTCTGTCCAGACCGAAATTCTGTATCTCTGTATACTGTGCATAGATTACCATGAAATTTAGGACATTCATGGCTGCCAGTAAGATAAAACTGATTTTATTGATCCTTTTTCCTGTAGTGCCACCTTGTTTTTAGTGAAATGTAAGAGCAACTATTGATAGATAGATTGTCATAAACTTTGGTACAGATGTGATGTGTCCCCTAATGACTTGATTTGTCCTCTTGTGCCACCAGCTTTTCAAATTTTGACTTTTGTCCAATACTTTGGTTTATGACCAACTATTTGCAAAGCTAAAGGCATTCAGCCTTAGCTGTACTTTGTGCGTAGCTCTAGTTAGCAAATGTTAAAATGCACACATGCAAACCATTATACCTGCTAAACATCTGCATGTTACCATTGTCATTATGAGCATGTTAGCAAGCTTATGGTAGTCATTTAGCTTAGCACTACTGAGTACAACCTCACATAGCCGCTAGCATGGCTGTAGACTCCTGGTCAACACTAGTAACGGATACTTTGAAATTCTAAACATGTTCTTTCTACAGAAAACTTAAAAAACCAAAGAAGCCAAAGTTCTTTTATGTTAAATCTCATCTAATCACAAGTAACATTTAACAAAACAAACGCAACACATACAGACTAATTCCTCAACACTGAATGAAATATGTAAAGAAAATACATCCTCAGTAAGAAATGTTAAAATAATTGAAATAATTAAAAGAGATTATTCAAAAACTTTTTTTTAAAGAAATCTTTTTCCAGAAGCGATTTAAAGGAAGATACTTATTTTGCAAGTCTGAGTTCATCGGACATCATCTGTCCCCTTCAGTCTTACATCTACCAACAAGTTCCTGTCTGAGGACCTCAGACTACATGCATGCTGATAAGGGGCAAGTAGAAATAGAAGTCTGGGGTTTGGCCATGAAGTGCTTTAAAAGTAGAATCTTAAAATCGATTCTGTAATAAACTGGTAGACAACACAGACACATTAACAGGGTAGTGATATGATCTCTTTTGTCTCTTTAGTTGTACAATAACTATGCATAATAAAATAATCTAAAAAAGAAAAATTTTTAATTTGTTTGAAAGAATATTAGGGCCATGGATGAGAAAAAAAATGAGAGGGGGGATGATTTTTTTCATTATGCACTTCAAGAAAAAAAGTTGAAATGTTGAAAATAAATTCAAGATGTCGAGAATAAAGTCATTTTCCGTGCCTCTGTCAGCGCACAGTGGCTCCAGGCATCCTCCCAAGCGTACAATGGATGTGATGAAGTAGTCTGCTATTACTTAGGGGTCGTTGTTTGATCTGTAGGCCTCCATCCACACTACATACCGACTAAAACCATCAATACAACCATTGATAGCAATACCGCACGGCTTCAGCTTATCGTACGAATGCATGAGCCACAGCGCGTTGGGACCTTTGTTGCGGTAGTTCCTGCGTCTCAGACGCCTCACCTGCCTGAGCTCCACAGCTTCAGGATCAAACAACGTGATCAGTTGTCTTATTGTGTCTTGTGATAGAACATATCCCCTCTGAATTGCACGCAGCTGTAACCAACGATATCCTTGCATTTGTCCATTACCTGCTATTTCAGTTTGCACGAACGCGGCCGTCTCTTCCATGTTTGTGTGTTTTTTCCTTCTGAACAGAAGCAGTTTTCTCTTCAAAGTCCTAATGCTGACAACGACACTGCACTTATGATCCAAATTTCATTGTTGCTAAAGCCGATTCTGAAGTACAATTTCATCAGTTCATCTATACAAGGCATTTTGTAGAGGCAGTCAATGTGCTGTTTGATATCGTCTCAAAAGCTCGACTTTAATCTCGAAATGTCAAGTTTATTCTCCACATTTCGACTTTACACTTCGAAGTGCATGATGAAAAAACATCTTCCTCCGCTCATTTTTTTTTCTCATCCATGGCCCTAATACTCCTTAGGACATTTGAAATCAGGAAGTGATCATGGATTTTATGAAAAAATATACTGAACAAGCACGTGATGCTACTGTTTTGTGCTCTGCACTTTTCAATGCTGAGCGCTACGGACGCATTTCAGTCTTTTCTAAGATGTTGTGAGGTCTGGTACTCGGCCTTGATGTGATACCTGAACAGAGACATAAACACAAACAGTGAGAGAGAGGGAGACTGCCAGGGACGTCTTGACATAATCAAATGAAAAAGTCATTTTCATTTGATGAGCAGTCTTCCTCAATCTCTCAAACAATTACAAAAAAATTCCCCTG
Source organism: Seriola aureovittata (assembly GCF_021018895.1). NCBI lineage: Eukaryota > Metazoa > Chordata > Actinopteri > Carangiformes > Carangidae > Seriola > Seriola aureovittata. The sequence continues at coordinate 8,538,386 of NC_079379.1, forward strand.
TGAGAAAAACACACTCAGACTTGATCTTTATTATGTGTTGTAAGGCTGCATGTGTGTGTGTGTGTGTGTGTATTCTATGTATAAGTTAAAGACAGTACCTTGCTGCAGTGTTGCTCATCAAGATGTGAAATTGTGTGTGAGAAAGAAACTGATGAGTTTGGTTATGTGTGTGCTTACATGTGTGAGAATTGTGTGTGTGTGTGTGTGTGTGTGTGTGTGTGTGTGTGTGTGTGTGTGTGTGTGTGTGTGTGTGTGTGTGTGTGTGTGTGTGTGTGTGGGAGAGATTTCCCCTGTTGGCTGAGCATGTCAGCCCTGTCAGGAGATGAACTCATCTCCCAGCCTCACGCCACCGGCTGCTGCTGTTCTCTTCCAACTCCTCCCTCACGCATCTTCACTCTTCCTCCAAAGCTCTTGTATGTCCATCAAACAGAGAGAGAGGGAGAAGAGGAGGAGGAAGAAGAAACTCACACGCAGTCACATATACAAACTAAACTACCCACACACAAACACACATCGCATGATACCAACTCAGCTGGAACTCACCGCGCTTCCAATCCTGTTTATCCCACAAATCAAACATAGAAACAGTGAAAATCTGAGTGGGCGTGTGTGTGTGTGGTGGAGATAAAACGCGGTTCTTGAATTCTCATCAGGAGATTTACAAAGTGGTTCAGGGAATTGCAGATTAACATTTCCCAGATTAGTGCACAGCAGTAGGTTACTGTGACTTAAGTGCAAACCCCATCATGACTCGTCACCAGAACAATTTGAGTAGACCCAGTGACCCAGTCCTCTGCTTATGTGTCTCTTCCATTCACTCTCTTTTACCGCTGCGTCTCTGTGTGTAATGAAACGAGAGATTCTGACGACACCCTCATGACACAGATGAGCACAAGAGCATCCTCATGTCTCCAGTAGATCATGTACCCCACAACTTCAAATTAACTTTTTAGAGGGACATCATCCAAATACGACCTTAATGATTAAAAAGCTAGCTCTTTTTAAAAAAAAATTTTTATTATACAATAAGATAAGGAAATCTAATGAACTCCACATAACCACTGCTAATTCTCAATTCGAAACTTTTGACGACATGCCTACCAGCACAGCTTGGTGTAAAACACTGCATCTGTCAAAATTACCTACAACGAACTCAGGGATGAATATCTCTATTTATGAAGGAGGTGAATTTTCTAAAAACTAGACACATCCACTTGTCCCTCTAGATTTCAGTATACTCAGTCTTGTTTTTATTTTCTGATGTCCTACATGATTTTTTTTTTTTATTTGTGTGTGTGTGTGCATGTGTCTGTAAGTAATTGCAAAAAGTGATGTTGTGCTTCAGTGTTAGTTCAGTACAAGGAAAAAACAGAACTGACTGAACCCAGTGACCGTCCCAAAGTCCTCTTTCATTTAACGATTCCTCTACTGGATTTAGGGGCTGTCACTATCAATTAACTTTCCTCACATCAGTCACAGCTGGAGAGGAACAAAAGGTTGGCTAAGGGGAGGGTGCGTGTGTGTGTGTGTGTGTGTGTGTGTGGGGGGGGGGGGGTAGATCGTGTGGTTGAAAATGAGGGAGGAAAAACAGAGGAAGGGAAACTGAAGGAGAGGAAAAGACAAGTGATATATATATACACACATATAAACGCGTACACTTAAGGCTGACTGCTACAGTGCCGCAGATTGCGATGGCGGCGGTGGCAGTGGGGGGGTGGGTTGTATAATTTGATTTGGATTTAGTGTTGCTTGGAAGAATGACACAAATTCTACAGGGATTAATCCGGCTTTAATTCAATCTGTCCGCCGCAGCCTGAAATAGCCCTGCTCCGGTCCTGCTGTTCCTCTGTGGAATCACAGCTGCACCTGGCATGGGGTCCAGAGGCCGCGCGTGTAGGTGTGTGTTTGTATGTGTGTGTAAGTGTCTGAGCATAAGATAAATGCTATTGCGTTTAAGTGTTGTTAATTGTGTGTGGATTTGTGCGTGTTTGCAAGTACTTTATCTGTGTGAGGAAAAGTGTTAGTGTGTGTTTCTGTGGTGACAACAGAGAGAAACAGACAATAAGCTGCCTGTGTTTGCACTATGAGTGCACTTAAAAGCTACTGCAGACTACAAGACTGTCAGCAGTCCCAGAGTTGTGACACTATTCACACTACAAGAGATTTTGTTTTTTTGTCCCTGTTGATGTTGTAACAAGATCAGCGAGGCAAATTATCACTAATATCACATCAATATTCACAGAAAATATGTGACAAGTCACTGTTTGAGTGTTTATATTAACTTCCTCACTTCCTGCTGTCTTCTCATTGGTTATTGCTCATCATTCTGTCATCAAACCCTCCTCCAAGGTGCTGCAAGAGCATCTTTGTTCTATGAGTTCGATAAAACTGTGTAATGTCAAGGACAGCTTAGACCAGGTAAACTGTGGTAAAAGTCATGTTATAAATAAAGACACAGAAAAAAAAAATGTAGAGTTTACATATGTAATTTTGGCACTGAGGTGTGTGCATGTGTCTCTAAGTTTGCTGTAGTACATTAGCCCTGTAGCCTTCTTTCCGATGTCACGTTCAGCCAACGGGAAAAGTATAAGACTCTCTTCAATCCTCTCTCACACATACACATACAAACTGCTCTCTCCCAACATCTGCCTCATCAGTGCCGATTGGCTCGTTGCCTACAAGCAATCTACAGTTCAACGCAGTTGTGTCTTAAAGGGATCGTTGTCTGGTGATTTGGAGTCCACATCTGATGTTAAAACACTCCTCATCATAACTGCTGTGGTCTCTTTACATCTGCACCAAAGACCTATGAAGGTAACAGCATTGAGAGCATTTCTGAGTCTGGACCATTTAAATGTTGTGACCAGGAGAAACCTTGTAAAATATGATGTTGCACAGATCCTGAGTCTTATTAAACAAAACACTGAAGGGATAAAATCAACATGAATGGCCTGCATGTGCTTTAATAGCACTGAACAGAACAGATAAAACATTGTTGCTTTTCACACAGCCTTTAAAATAAGGAGGCCAAAGCTTCAAAACTCAAAAGCAGATGCATTTTAGTTTTCAGCATGTCTTGCCTTCTTTAGGATTAGCCTGATATGTCAAAACTTATAAGTCGGCATCGTCACCCCCCCAAAAATGTTATTCTACTTGTCTGAGAAGGCTTGACGGTAATTACTTAACAAACACTGTCAGAATCAAAATCAGAATCTGCTTACAGCCGAGAATGTCCACTCACAGAAGAAATTTGCCACTGAGCGCCCGATAATCAGCCAACGAGAGGCGGCCCTTGAACGCCACACCAGATGACTACTGGATAATAAATGGGTGACAGATGACAATATAAGAGTATGATATATAGCCTGGATACCACTACCAATGACTCAGTAAGAGATGGATGGATAGAAGAGGATATGTGACTAGAAACAGATATGAGCAATGCAGAGGGTGTATAGATGTGAGATTTTAAAATACACACATCTGTGTTGAGCCCAGCAGGGATGGTAGGAGGCGTAGAAGGAGAAATCAATACATGGAAACATGGAAACATGGAAGAATGAGCGGGTAGGTTGCAGATAAGGGTTAGGGTTATGAGGTGAGAGGTCAAGCTTAGCATTAGAGGCGCCCTGTGGATGGTGACCCTGTCTTCTAGAAATGACATCATTGAAATAGTAGTAGTATGTACCGCTAACTGTTTTGAGGCAATTGTAACTACTGCTGAGAATAATTTTCAGCAGCAATGTTTTCTTTTTCTAGTGTAGAAGTGTCCGTTATTGTGGCCATACATATTATAATGTCAGCTGTCCAATACAAGGTAAATGTGTTTTCAGTGAATGTTTTGAGGATATGTTCACTATAAACATTTTGTAACTCGGATCCAAAAAAAAAAAAGGTTTCTTCATGATAAAAAATATATATGAACATAATTTCTATGAGGCAGGATTGCACATGTACGATACAGTGCACAATGCAATGCAAACTATAAAAGAGAAAGAAGGGGAAGACAAAACATTAGATTAATGTTTTTAAAAAAAATGTAATTTCAACTTTTTTTAAATTTCTCAAACTATCCTGTTGGTTGCAAGCTAAGCCTGGATTTTATGTTGTCAAATATGATTGTATATGAAACTGGCATTTAGCATAAACATTTAAGAGCCATGTTTGTCAAATGAAAAAGGGGCCAATGTACAGTCACCATAATGTGCGGGGTTCAGATAATTCCACAAAAATGATTTAATTGGGGAGGAAGTGTGTTTTTATGAGAAACACTGAATGTAAACATAATTGGGTTTGTTCCAAGAGACAATATCACGGCACCTTTAATATAAATAAAGGGTCAACCACTTTAAGTCAAATGCCTTTAGAGAAAACATAGTTTCACCACCGTAAGTTTAATAAGTGTTAGCAAAATTTACCTGATGCACTACAGTAAAAGGGTCTTTAATACTTTAATATTTTGTTCTATCACAGATCAAAAGGATTCATGCGGAAAAACAAACACTGACCCAGATTCTTAATGGTCCTTTTTAATTCCCACTGGGACCACTCATGCTAAAAATATTTATACTCGCTGTAATGCAAGGTGCTTTGGGTAAAAGCCTACACTAAATAGCTGATATTATATTGCATTACTCACATTTGGATTCACCACTGCTGCCACAAATTAGGACACTCATTATGACTCATTAGGGATGAGCCTCACTCTCTGGTGCCAGAGGCCTCATTTATAAAGATGAGCCTTATGATAAAATTTCATCATACCAATGTTTGTCTACAGAAATTCATGGCAAATAACTTATTTATGAATCTCAGCCTTGATGATTAAATTCACTGCTTCGTTTCAGAGCCGGACTCCAAATACTTTTCCTCACTTTCACTTTTACCGATGCTGTGGTGTGGCAGGCTCCAGGGACAAGTGAGCTGAGTACAAATCAACATTTTGCTCTTGTGCAGATTATCAGACCGGTGAAGTTGAGCTGCTGGACTACTTTGAGTTTCAAGTAACTTCATCACTTGCAGTTCAAGGATTTTTCCAAACTACATTTCTCCAGCTGTGGGTTCAAACAGAAACCTTCCAGGGCCACTTCTTTTATCATTCTCTGATCTTTTTTAACCAAAATTTCTATACAGTATAACTGTTCTGTCTTTCCAGAGATACTGTGAGTGTACCTTAAAAAAATCAAAACATAAAGGCACAAAAGAATATACTGACATTCCATTATGTGAATTTAAAGTATTTGTCAACTTGGTTTTTCTCATTTTTAGCTGCAGTGGTGGCAGGATGGTAATGTCAGTCGGTCGATCGGTCCAACACTTTGTTCTAGACTGAAATAAATTGAAAACTATGGGACTGATTATACAGACATTATGGTCCCCAGATGATGAATCCCCAGACTTATCCTCTAGCATCACTATGACGCTGACATTTTTGATTTTTAGTTAAATATCTTAACAACTATTGGATGGATTGCCAGTGACATCATCTGTTAAATATACCCAGATGACCCTTAGTCTTAGCTGTACTTTATGTTTCATGCTAACTAGCATATGTTAGCATTCTAACATGCTAAAGTAAAAAGGTGAACTTGGTGGACATAGTACCTTCTAATTAATACCGACATGTTGATATCAACATTGTGAGCAAGTTAGCATGCTGACAGTAGCATGTAGCTCAAAGCACTGCTGTGCCTAATAGCCACCAGCTGCTGTACACTGTGTTTTATACTGGGAATGTTCATCATAACATTTTGCTCACCAGCTCCGTTGTAAAGATTTCAGAAACAAGATCTGTCTAGAAGTAAACACAGAGCAAAGTCCATTTTTGTATTTTCACATCTCAACAATGAATATAGTTTTTGTAATTTTGAAATATGTGAATACAACCCAGGTTGACAGGCCCTTAATGAATTTTTAAAAATCATGTGATGGAATTTTATTGAATTATTGTAGAGTTTACAGGTTGGAACATATTAGTATGTAGATAAAATATACCCAGATTGAGACACACCCAGATTCACACTTCTCCTCCTGCAGACTGCCCTGCTGCTGCACTCTGCTCTCATATCCACTCACACACAGGCAGGCGGGCCTGGCCTCACCTCAGTGAGGTTCTGTCCTCTGGCCTCAAGCCTGCTGGACTGTTACAATTCATCACAACACACAAAAATGCACACATACTGATACACACATGCACAAGGCCTGGCCTTGTTTCCAGGAGTTTGGGATGTATTTGAATCTCTTGATATTTGTATCCGTATCTACACACTTGTTTAAAAGCTTTGTGTGTGTGTGTGTGTGTGTGTGTGTGTGTGTGTGTGTGTGTGGAGGTATGTGACTTTACATTAAAACTTAATACCTGCACACACGCACTAAGTGTTTGAATGCCCTTTTGTTGTGGGTAGCTGTATGTCAGTACAGAGTGTTAGTGCTGCATGGTTAGCTAGGTGACTTGGCATTTAGACTGCTGCTGATAGCAGCGCCCTGCGGTAAGGAGTGCGTGTGTGTATGTGTGTTTGTTTTTGCGCATGAAGGCATATGTGCGTGCTAATCATGTCCCATGGTAGAAAAAGGAAGACAGCTTGTGGAGGAGACTGAGGACGCCCATTAGCCTTATAGCCAAGGGACTGTGTGATTATGTCGGAAATGTGTGTGTGTGTGTGTGTGTGTGTGTGTATCTTTATGTAAAGGTGCATGTTAATTTATTTATGTCCATGTGCTTCTGAGTGTGTGTTTATGTATCTGGGTAACCTGTCAGTCTCAAACAGCTGACGTAAAACTTGAGAACTCAGTTTTTCTAATTTCATTTGCTTCTGACAAGACTTCTAGACTCAGCTCAATTTGATCAGCAAACATTTTGTGACAACATGATTGGCTCTCCTGGAAAAAAAAATCTAAGCACAGTTAGTCCAAATGAAAGCATGATTGTGCAACTTCACTGCCTATATCTTGCTTAGAACTTATTCAGAAACTGATTGTGGTGAATAGTTTTGGAAAATTTGATGTTTCAGAACAGCTGCCACATTTTCCAAATTGAAAAACCAGGAGCACAGTCTATCATATAATCACAGCTCAGCGAGTGGTGAGTTCATCCAATTGTTTTATTTCAATTTGTGTTTACAGAGACTATGCACATTGATCAACATCTCTAAATGTGCCAGTTAGCAAAATGGCAAATTTTCCAGTTGTTCCTGGGTTTACAAAAGCCATTAAAACATTTTCTTTTATCAATGCATAATGTTGTTTTTTGTCTTGTGATTAAACAGACAAAATCAAAACAAGAGAAGGCAAGAAAACATTACATTTTGTAAACAAAAAATTAAAAGCTAACAGAATGATTCAGTTAGTAAACATAGCAAGTGATAGAAAATTCAGGCAGTCAATGCAGTAAATAAGAGTTTGTAATTGAAATCACCAGTGCAGCTACCATTGTACAGGAAAACTGAAATGACATCTGTCTCAGGCTGATTCATACACGGCCACAATGAGTAAATCAATAATATTAATATCACTATCTATGCTGGGAGCCTAGTTACTGTACATAGCGACAAAATATATCTGGGCATGTGTGTCTGAGTTTGCCTTTTTATGAGTTCATGTGTGGCCTGTGGGATGCCCTGATGTTTGACGTGTGTGTGTGTGTGTGTGTGTGTGTGTGTGTGTGTGTGTGTGTGTGTGTGACTGAATGTGTGGTCTATGGGATGTGGTATCATGTAAATGTTTGTGGTTCAGGTTCCAGGACGAGGCAGGCTTTTATCTATAATGGCTATCGACAGCTTTAATTGTAGCCGTGCTGACAAAACAACTACAATTCATCCTCCTCTTCATTTACTCCAGTTAGCCTACATTCCCCTGTCACTACTGTGTGTGTGTGTGTGCGTGTGTGTGTGTGTGTGTGTGTGTGGTGTGTGTGTGTGTGTGTGTGTGTGTGTGTGTGTGTCTGTGCGTGTGCGTGTGTGCATGACTGTGCATGTGAGTGTGTGTATGTGTTTGTTAGTGGAGGATAGCAGTTTGTCTCAAACCAGCTGTTGCTTGTCAGATATGGTTAGAGGGCAGTGAAGCAGTTGCGTGTGTTGTGTATGTATAGGACTAAGGTGAGTGTTTGATGTGTGTACTTCTTCAGAGAAGAAACACAATAAAATAGTTTTGAGTGACGGGAAAAAAAAAAACTCTTTTAAAATTCTTTTTGAACCTGCAGTGGATGTAAAAAAAAAAAGATCTAATCCCACTTGCCTGTGTCAACCTGCCTGTCTGCATCATTCCTCTTTGTCTTCTTTGTGTCTTTGTCTGTCTCTGTCTGAGGTTCGCCGCGAGGTCATGCAGTCGTGTCCTGTCTTTCTCCTAGTCTGTGTTTGTGTTTCTGTGTGTGTGTGTGTGTGTGTGTGTGTGCGTGTGTGTGTGTGCATGTGCGTGTGTATTCCAGGCTGCTCGCTCTTCACTGAGTCCTTGTTACAGGTGTTCGGATATGATAGAAAGGAAAAGAGGGAGACCGAAATAAAAGATGCAAAATAGTTTGAGGCGTGAGAAGAACTCTTTTTGAAATCTGGGTCCCGAGAGTGGATGTTTGAAAAGCACTGACGCAGCCTCAATACAGTGAGGGGTTCACACAGAGTTCAGCCATACTCATGTTGATTTCAACTAATCTCCTGCTCCTCTTCCTCAGCCAGAAGACATTAGCAACTTTAACAACTCTCCCTTTATCCTTATCATTCAAAAGCTGGGGAACATCCAATTACTTCTGGGAAATTTATTAAGCATATTCAGAAAAGCTGAATGGAACTGGTGCAATTTTAAATAACGTTTTCACTTTCTTTTGAAAGTGAAAATGTATAAATAATTATAAATATTGATGAAAACTAATTTCTGTGGTAAATTATGATGCACCTGTAGGGAAGGTATGATAAATAAATAATGTGCCTTTTAAAAAGCTCAAAAGCTTTTTAGACGTCTTTGAAATGTCTTTGAAAGATTTGTCCATCATCGCCTCAGAGAAATGTCATGAACACTGTCACTACTTCTTGTTGCATTTATGGAAATCGAGTAAAATTGTTTTTGTTTTTGACAGCTTGAAGTATAAAAGACAGTAGTAGACACAAAAACAGAATAACTGTTTAATAAAATATTAAAATATTCTTTTTATCATTCAAGAAGCTTTTTTTTTTACTCACTAAAAACCTCATTCAAATGTTTTGTTTTTGCAAATTTCAAAGCTTTTCATGCAAGTCCCTTGACAACTAGATAGAGATGTACTGTAGTTCATGTCTCTGTAACCCTGGATCTGTCTCGCCCTCCTTTTCTGTGCTAAATTTTCCGGCGTGCCCGTTTCTCCCTGTCTTCTTGAACTCTCCTTCCCTCTCGCTTTCAGCGCCCAAATTCCTATGCACCTCGCATCACCAGCCGCCACAGTTTGATGCTCCTGTCCGTCCCTCTGTTCGTCTTTATCCCGCCTTCATCTCCCTCTCTGTCCATCCATCCATCTATTCAGCTCCTCGGGGGAGAGCTTTGAGGCTCTCCGTTCCCTCTCCTTTACTACCGTCGATCCAGTGTGAAGGAGAATCATATGGAGCCTTTGAACCGATTTCTGCACTGCTCTGGGTGCTATATGTTATCTCTTTCCTGTGTGTGTGTGTGTGTGTGTGTGTGTGTGTGTGTGTGACCAAGGAATGCATTTCCCCTCAGAGCTCACTAAAGTTCCTGTGCTCAGCCATAAGGTGCACTACATCTACAAGCGACAGAGAAAGAGGGACCCTTGAGAGAAGTTGTGATAAAACACCTTCCCTTCCTTTACATGTCCACTCATTTTCATCCCCCCCCTCCACTGATGCTTTGTTGCCGCTTGAAAGGAAATGAAACGCTGTAACATGAAAAGAAGTTTCTCTTCCTGAAGTTGGACTCTTTTTTCTCCATCTCTCTCAATTCAAGTCTGTTTACTGTTGCTGTTTTTCTCTTTTATTGTTACCATCCTATTCTCCATGTCTCCCTCACACATTGTTGGGAGGAGGAGGGTAATAACTTTTTATTTAGTTGAAGGGAGGGTCCATTAATTTTTCTCACCCCAGGTTTAATATATAAGATATATAGTATATATATCCTTATCGGGTTTTGACACTTATTGTGAAAATTCTTGCATTGAGATATTGAGGCTTAATTCAGAATACACCGTCTTTTAGTTAGTGTATGTATATATATATATATATATATATATATATATATATATATATATATATTTCCTGCTGCAGGAAGCGGCTCGATCTACAGTGCTGCCCCTCCACTGTGGGCCTGATTGAGAGAAACATCCTTCAGCTTCAGCTTAAGTTTGGGTTACAAACTGGTGAAAGCAAGGCTGGTCGTAGCATTGAGGGAATTGCCAGACCTGGCACTAAAAGCCCATGTTAAGGTCGCAAACGGAAGGCAGGCTTTTTGTTGACCGAGCCATTAGAAGGTTGAAACATTAAGAAGTGGTTGGCAGGACACGGGCAGGGAGAACTAGTCTTGGGTGGAGAGAGGCTACTGCGTTTTGGTCTGCAGTCACGAGAAAGGAAACTGGCAGAAATCCTGGAGTCCTGGAGACTGGAGACAAATAGAGCTCAACCATCCTCGAAACATCAGCTGGTCCCCTTCATTACACCAGGAGGCTGACGACAGAACACCTGGCGGCAGCTGGAGCATGAAGTGGTCTACTGGAGCATACTGACTACCATCCTGGTGGGAGGAAGGAGCGGAGGCTGCCAACGAAAGGAAGAGTGAAAAGTGGGCAGACCTGATGGCGGAAAGCTCAGAAGCAGGGTGAAGGGCTTTCGTATTCCCAGCACAAGTAGGGTGCTGTGGCTACCTGCGAACATTAGTCTACCATCTGCTGAGGGGTGTAGGGGTGATAGGGGCCAAGCTAAAGGAGTTGGCAGAAGAGGCGGAGAAAGGAAAGCTTCTGGCTCTGGCTTAGATGGACAGACACCACATGTGGGAGGAAATATCCTTGCGCCAGCTACAGGGAGTGGTAGAGAGACATCCCTGCCACTTGCCCCACCACCTGGAGATGTTCTGGAACGAATGGGCCAAAACGTCGGTGGCAGGTTGCTTTCAGCTGATGACCTTGTAGCTGAGCCTATGGCACTGTCGGAGGTATGACAAGCAGAAATGCTTTGCAGGTGTTCCATCTACCTGTGCAACTCAGGGACAGTAAATAATAATAATAACGCTGGATAGGACTTTGCCTTGATATTTTGTGAAATACAAGGTCCAGGCCACTCTTTCCACCCCTATAATTTTCATACAGTCTCTTACATAAAATACAACTAGTTTAGTAAATACATATCACAAAATGCAATATCCATAACATATTTTATCAAGTTGCTAAATTCAGTTATCAAAATATTCTGCATTACTAGTACTTTCCTTTAACTTATATACATATGGTAATCTGACATTAAACAAAGTGGCTGAATAAAGATTACAATTTCAGTTTTTATTTTTAAGTCTGTCCTCACATGATAATGTGTGTGAGTTGCATTTGCTCATGTTACTTATATAATCTGCAAACAAGATCTGCTGTATCCATACAGAAAACACCAAATACACTAGCATCTTGGTCAGCTGAAATCATATGAAGAACTTTTAAAGCTCATCAAAAACAGGGTTAAATGTCAGTTAAGTAGAAACGTGTGCACTGTGGCAAGGTGTAAATTCGTGACAAGGCCCAAATTATCACTGCTGCGTGGCTCAGTTTCATCACTGTCTCTGTGAGCTCAAACCTTGAGCTTGATTGATTCAGACAGCCTAAATGTAGTTAACACTCAGGTGCATGTGGTCCAGATGTGCCATCTGAAAACAACAACATAATAGCTGTAAATGAACATAATGAAGCATCCTGCTCATCATCTTGTCTGTTTCTCTGACAGTGAGCCACCACAGTAGAAAATTCGGGGACAACTCCAAACTGTGTTGTTGATTATTGTTGCAAAACATGTGAATAAGAGTGTTGCATGATTCTTTTATGACAGCCCCGAACAGGTTTCCGGGAACTTTCCCTGCTATTGAATGTGCAAGTGCCACAGAACTATTGTCTCATCTTTGACAAACAAAATCTCATGAGGCATAATTCATCTGTACTGAAGCATAACCTAGTCAAAATCAGTGTTTGCTGGGAATAAAAGAAGTCAAAGAAGATGCACACGACGATGCGGAGCCCGTGAAAGCCGAGGTCTTGGGACTTCTGTAAAAGCAGCTTTATTTGCTGCTGAGTCTGGATGGCTGTCTGAGCCTGACCGTGCTCCTCTCCTCGAACTCACACAGCCACCGACCGCAACAATACAACTCTCAGCGGGCAGCGGAGATAGAGATTGCAGGGAGGACAGGAAAGTGAGGAGAGGGAGAAGAGAATGACAAAAGGATGAAGAGAAAAATGTGGTGGGGAGGAAGGAGAAGTGAGAAAGATGGAGAGGACAAAATAAAGGGAAGAGAAACAGCAAGTGACAGACAGAGAAACAAAGAAAAGGAGAGAGAGAGAGAGAAAAAACCAAGGTAACAAAAGCGTCAGAAATGAGCAGCTTAAGAGCTTAGCTGAGCTTAGAGATGCCTAATTTCCCAGTGAAACCATCTCAGCCTCGGCTGTACAGCGACAGGAGGCAAGAGCCTTATGCCCAGAGAACAATAAAGCACTATTTCATCATTTGTTTCTGCCTCCGCTAAGTTTTGTATATTTATTTATTAATCGTGGCCACTCCATCATTACTCAACCCTCTGAGGTATTGAGAGATAAACAATAAAAAAAGAAAGAAAAAAAAAAGTTCAAATTGTCTAACAACAGCAGCAGCAAACTGATATGGAGGCAGTGGTAATCAGTGAGCAAGACTTCAAAACAGAAAAGCATGAGAGGGGAAACTGCCCGGCATCAAGGGAGCAGATCTGCCTGCACACACAGTGAAAATCTTCACAATGAGGTGGGCATAAAGAATTCTTTTTTTTTTTTTCCTCTCATATGACAGTGAAGCTGGAGCAACAGAGACATTAGCCCGGAGAGATATCTCACAGGTGATCAACTCTGCTTTTCTCAGATATCATGTTTGTAGAAAGAAGCTGCATCTGATCTCTGAATACACTGCGCTGTTGCCTCAGGGGGTATTCAACATATATTTGGGGGAGGGTGGGGGTCAAAACGTTGCCATCGCTCGGTTGTGCTTTGACCTTTCTTAATCCCAAATCTCTGAGCATTAGATCTCTAGAATTAATAACAAAATACAGGGATTGCCGTTCGGGTTCAAGTCTGCTCTTGCAAAAGCAGAGCGTATTCTTACATCAGCTCATTTTTAGGGACATTTTCTGAGTGACGGGGATAAGAAACGATGAGAGGAGGAAGTGACTGGAAATGAGAGGATCGGAGATGGAGAGGGAGGAGCGAAGGAAAAGGAGATAAGTGGTGAAATGAGTAAAGAGGAGAGGACAGGGGGAGGGAGGGGATCATAGATTAGAGGGAGGGACGAGACAAGACCCCGTACACTAAAGATGGAAAGTGAGCTTTGCCTGCCGGAGTCAGGGGACGAGAAATGAATAAAGAAGACCACTAGAGAGTCTGAAAGCCTTTTTTTCCTTCTCTTTACCCCCCAAAATACTGAGTCCTCCGCTCTCACAAGAGGGGAGGGGGGGCAAAGAGGGTTGACTAAAAAGTCACAGGAGGAGAAAGGGGGAAAAAAGCAGGGGGAGAAACTGCCAAAGCAGATGAGAGGAAACCTTTATCTGCATGTATGCTCTCTGAACTCATCCCGCCCTCCGCAAAAAATCAGTTACCTCATTTGTAGTTGCTGTTTGAATTATTTTTCTGTGCGGGAAAACTTATTTGGTAACCTCATTTTTACCTCTTTGTGTTGCCCCCGGCGACACAGAGGAGGATTAAGTCAAACGACACGGTTAAAACAAAACAGTGTTTACGAGGGAGGAAGGAAAGATGGATAGACACATACAAACACACACACACACACACACACACACACAACACACACACACACACACACACACACACACACACACACACACACACACAGCAAAGGCTCAAGATTCACAAACACAGACACATTTCTTCATGGTTTTGTTTTGGACTCACACCAACTCCTATTGTGTTGTCTGTTCTAATTAGTTTAATCAAATGTAATATAATCTTTTTTTTTCCTGGTGGTTTGAGATGTTGGTTTATAAAATGTCGCAAAAGATTTTGTCCAAAGACTTTCAAATGTAACACAAGACGAAAAAAAAAAAGAAGCAGCGAATCCCCCAATTGAGAAGCTGGAACCAGGATATTCTTGTTGTTTTTGTTGATTAATTGACCAATCGTTTCAGCACTAGTGTATTGGGTCCAGTTATTTTGTTCAGTTAGGCCTGTTTAAGCGCTCTTCAGGGCTTGAACCTGGATGCATCACATTGTGGTTGGGGAGCTGCTCTGTCATGTTCCTGTGTCCAGAGGAAGCGTCACAGATCAGTCAGTTTGGTTATAGTTGGTATTGTTTTCATTTTGTGTGTTTTACAATCTAATTGAAAACAGTTAATTAATGATCTTCAGAATGCACAGTATGTGATATACAGTTTTACACAGAAAGGTGTCAGTAGATTTTGTCTAATTTCGAAGGGATGGTCTGTATGGATGGGAGGAATGATTACAGCAAGTAAAAACTCTTTCAGTTTTCAGATGGGCACCTGAAGTTGAAAAATTATGACCCTGGAGACCCACATGCATCAAAAAAAAGAAACAACTTTGTTTCAAATGCGTTTGATTTAGGTAAAGGAAAATGCAGTAGTCAGCCCGTGGGAGGGTTTATCTCGGTGGTCCACATCTATGGAGTCGCAGGTTCTGCCATCGTGACAACGTGACGCAAACACGCAACGATGAGATACTGTTCCCGAGGCCCCCGCACTAGTTTCGCTGTTTCATATCTGTCGCCCGCTGTAGTCCCAGCTCTGTTTGCATGGCGACATGTCAGATTTGTACTAATCCTCAGGATGAAGATGCCATATAGCCTGTGGTGCTTCCCTTCTTTTTGTTTATTCACACTCTGTTTTCACTCCTCTCTCTCTCTCTGTCTTCCCTTTCTTCTTCTTTACTTTGTCAGTGTTTCTCTGTAAGTCTGATCGGTCTCTTACTCGCTCTCTGTCCTTGTAATCGAGCTTTACTGACAAATCGGGACTGTGCAGGGCTGTGTTGTAAAGTGTGTTTCCTGTGGGATGTGTGTGAACCTTTATGTGTGTTTGTGTGTGTGTGTGAGTGTGTGTGTGTGTGTGTGTGTGGTTGTGTGTGTAGATAGGTAGTGTTTGTGTGCTGGTAAAGAAGAATGAACAAGCGCTAGCGTGATTACATCAACATGTGTGTGATAACTGATGACACTGTCAAAGAAAACATTCCTGTGTGAGAATATATGTGTATGTGATACCTGCCACCTGGTTAACTCTATTTCCAGGTGCTTTCAGGGCCAATTAACAATTCAACCAAATAGTGTTTCTCCTCACAGTTTAATTAATTAACAAATTTGCAGTCTGGCTGCTACACCAGTTATGACAGATTCATTCGTTCCAGTAGAAACGAATAGACATACCACTAAACCGCCAAAGTGATACGTCTTACTTCATTGTGGAAGTAATGAAGTATAGTGGAAGTTCAATCACAAAGACTATTTCATGTTTAAAGTTGTTACCATATATATCATAACATATATCTTATTACAGTACCATCAGACAGACTCACAAAGAAGTCAGTAAAAAATAATTGCAAAAACAATCAGATTTTATGGTGTGCAAAGAGCGAGCACTACAGCAGCAAGGCACAGTGGAGTTGTTTTGCTGAGCCGGAGGTGAGGTTTGCAGCTCGTGGCTGTGGCTGATGGGTGTTTAAAGTGGCAATGTTGAAAAAAGTTCTTGCATTTTACAGGTTTATAAAATGGGTGTCTGGTGTGACTCACCTGCTAAATCACAAGGAAAACGAGTCTCAGACACAAAGTAAGTCTGGTTCAAAAACCTGCAATCCCCATGTATCGCCACAGGTGTCCCCAAAGATATAGAAACTAAAATCTTCGAGACTGCTACTTTAAAGGGGCTATTTGTACGTTTTTCTCTGCCACTGAACGTGGTTTCCTGCTCAGAGCGGGTGGTGGTGATTGTGGCTTGACAACAGCTTCGGCCGTAGTTGCGTTTCCAAGACAAGAGGTTATGATACGTCCTCTGAGCAGCGCTATGTCTTCAGGGTAGACTGGACGCAACAGTGTGTTGCTTTTGGAAAGTGACATGACGGACCAGGGCTAGCTGGTTAGCATGCTAGCTTCACTAGAGGAAAAGATGTGATAGACACAAGAGTTAATATGCTGCTTCACAGTAAAAGCCATTCCATGTAACGAGAATCGAATGCTTTTAACGTGAAGCAGTAGGATGTTATTAATTAGACATTAAATTTACATTCAGGCATCATTTTCCTGTGAATCCCCCTAGCTTTGTTAGGCATCTGAATCTAATGTGGGAATGGTTGACTTTGTCATTACCAATATAAAATACTATGTAGAGAAGAATGTAAACACGTTTTTCTATTTCAGAAAAACGAAGACCTTAAAAAGTATAAGATCAATAGGGTTTGATTTCATGACAGTCTTAAGGATTGTACATTTATTTTGTTCATATATTTATTTAGCTTTACTGCCATCCCTGCCTCCAGCTCCAACAATCAGCTGACTGCAGACATTCACACTTTAGTCTGCAACCAGTCAGATTCTACCCTGACCTCTGTGAGCCAGTCATCTCATTGCTGTGAAAACTCCTTTCTCTGCTGCTGTCAGCTGTCATGTCAGTGACTCGTTGACGTGACCCAGCTCCACCCCATTCAACTCCAGTTCTCATCAGAACCAGCTGTCCAATGTGTCCTTCCACTGAGCTCATCAGGAAGCACCGCTACAGATCACACCCAGCCAGATGTGAGGCTTGTTGTTCACTCTGCCATCAGCGTCTAGACTTGATTTGATTTGGGAGGACATTCCTGTAGCTGCTGTAATGATGCGGCTTCCCTCGCAAAACTACGATTTCACGATGTTCAATATGGGATGTGATCGAAACACTCTCCAACCTTTCCTATTGTGGACACAATATCATGTAGATTAATTTCTAGATACAATTGTTTGAGATCCTCTCTAAATAGTCTCCCTTGATCAAACTATACTGAACAATTAACATGGAGACATTAAAAATATCTACAGAACAATTTATCAGTAGTAGTAGTCAGTATGCATTATGTCCACATGCACACTGTCATCACAAACTGAACAAATGAAGGTCATTTCCTAATAAATGTCACATAAATAATGCTTTATTTCCAATACACTGTAATTTATATGATAGAAAATACACAAAAATGGAAAATAAATAGACTTAAAATAATCTAATATACTACACAGTTTTAGTTTAATACATTTATGGTTCTATTTACTTATTTTGTAAATTGCCACAGAAAAAATTTGTTTTCATTTCAATTTTCATTCGATTTTTATGTTTGGATCCATGCAAACAGCTTCCCCACCCCGAGAGGATCCACTTACATTAGAAAAAAAAAAATCATTAAGAGTAATATTGCAAACATCAAATCAAACTCCAGCTAAGATTTGATTAAAAAGCAACACCTCCCTTGATGTGCATCCTCCTCTGTGAGCTCCACTCAACACTCTCACCACTTTTCCTTCTCGTCAGACTCGTTTGCCTATTTATTCATTCATTTATTTTCAGTTGTTTACCTGTTTTCGGTCAATTGTCGCCAACGGAATTGAAGGAGGAAAGTGCGATACCTGACCAAGAGAGGGAATTGGGATCACACTAAAACCATTTGCATAAGCCTCAGGGGAGGATGGAGGGTGGGTGGGTGGGTGGGTGGAGTGAGGCAGGGTGGGTGTGGGGGGGTGGTGGGGGTAGGATAGTAGGATAAGGATGTTCTATTTCTGTCGGATCTGGGCTGGGATCAGTGGCAGATTGGGGCTCAATGCATCACTCAGCCACTACAAAGATAAATATATAATTGAAAGAGAAAGAGCAACAGAGACGTGTGGGAAGACTGATGTAGGATTCAGACTCCAGTTCAAACCTTTGAGGCGATCTGATGCACATCATTAGCTGGTGTTTTTTCTTCTTGTCCATGCACACCTGCATGCATGTGTGTAATGTGTATTCAGGGTGAGTGTGTGTGTATGTGTGTGTGTGTGTTCGGTACAAAGGACTGTGTGGACAGAGTATTTGGCAACTGCCATGTGAGTGTGTTTTTCATCATCCATGAATGTTTGTCTTGGATTTTGAGCAAACAAATTTGTTTACATATGCACTGATATGTGATTGCAAGCGTCTTGGACAATTAAGTAGCATTTCTTGTCAGCAGTGTTTGTGTGTGTGTTTCTTTGTGTTGGAGGGTGCATAGATGTGTAGCAGCGTGCACAAACCAGCACTTATTTATGTGCAATCATGATAAAGATTGCACACTCCCTGGGTGAAGGAAATAGAAGAAGAAGAAGAAAGGAATATAAACAAGGCTGAATGGGAATTGTATGAGGAGAAAGGACTCCCTGGGGGCCAATAAACTTGCTTAATTACAGGAGGCCTTGTTAATTTAGTCTCTGGCAATGCTGAAGATCTCTGTCTTGCCAAGGAATCTTAGCAGATGCTGCAGCAGCTGACACTTCCCTGAACTCTATACATGGCCTCGTCCCAGTCAGCACAGCGCAAGCAGGGGCGGGCTTAAAGTGCATTCAGAAAGTATTCACACCCCTTCACTTTTTTCACATTTTATGTTGCAGACTAAAATTGTTTGAAATCATTTTTGGGAGGCACCTGAATTAAATTTCAAGTGTCTAAATACTTATGTCAATGTTTTTCCTTTTTAATAACTTTGCAAAAATGTCTAATCTTCTTATTTCACTTTGTAATTGTGGGGTATTGATTGCAGAAGAAGGGATTTTTTTTATTTCAGCATCAGGCTGCAACATAACAAAATGTGAAACAAGTGACAGGGTCTGAATACTTTTAAATGCACTGTACGTGTGGCTCATGTTTTTTTTGTTGTTGTTGTTGTAATACTATGGGAATGTTGCTGTTTAGATACTGTAGTACTTTAGGTACTATGCAGCCCAGAATGTCATCACATGTACTACTGCTATAACCTGACGTGCCAGATGGTTTGTTGCACAGAGCCATCTGGGAAGGATTCAGTGGAAACTGTTTGGAAAAGGGCAGGCGCTGTCAAAAACATACTTGGCAGGTGATTGGATGAAACCATCTGTCTATCACAGGATAAGTTCAACCAATCAGATCCTGTATCCTTCCCATTCTTTTCCCTATATCAGTGGAGCCAGTCGGTAAATCAAACTCTTGCTAAAGCCAGTCAGGAGACAAAAAAAAACTTATTTTCCATCAAGAAAAGTCACACTTAGACACGCCTGTGGCTGCCAGTACCTTCCTCATAGGTCACTGATTAGTTCTAACCACTCCATTATTACTGCTAACAGCAACTAAATAATATACGGGATGTTGTTTGCACTGACTGACTCTATCTCAGCACAAAATACAACAATATTAGCAAAATGAAATGTTGATCAGTGTGTGTTTCCATCAACTCCATATATGCAGCTATATTGGAGACAAATTGACCAAATTTGTTATTCAATACAAACAGATGGCATTAAGATAGCAAAAACATGGTGTTGTGTCTGGCTTGCACAGTGGATGATACTTCACGCCCAGTCTTTCATTGTTTATTTTTGGACTTTTTGGGTTTTCTGGCAAAGTGGAGGCATTTAATAGTGAGTTGCAGCACTATATGAACAGCAGTGTTTCGTATACGGAAGAGGAAACATATACTGTAAAGAAGAAAAACCTTGTGGTCATGTTGTTGGTCACAGAATGCAGTTTTTGTAATCCTCAGGATTGTTGACATAGTCGTAAGGCCTCGGTTACACTAGAAAAGAACCAATTTGTACGTTGTGTCATCCAACTGCATTGGAAATTGAAGGCGGAGTGAAAAGCCAGTCGTCATAGAGAGAGGGAGACATGATAATCGTTTTAAGTATGGGGATAACAGCGCACATTCTCAGACAGCCTCTCCAGGAAGACATTCATAGTTTTGCTCTGGGTTGTAAGCGTGAAAAGTGACAGAAATAGTTGTGTAAGAATGAAAAAAGAGAGCTTGAGAGAAAAGTTCATGGCCTGGCTCATTTCTCACCTCTGACCAATCCTGACATGAAGTGGGTGCAAATGTCGGATTGGAACATTTTCAGACATTTTCAGTTAAGGAAATTGTCAGACACAGTCCCCTAATTCTGAGGATGGAAAGATGGAGGGGAAGGGGTATTCAAAGCTTTTTAACCAGTCAAGTTTGACTGCTAGCAGTATAGTAAAATGTCTCTTCCAAGTGTGTGTAATATCAGTGTTTAGGCAGGGGAAAATGTCTTGTCTTTTGCTACTCTGTCACTGTTTGTGACATGTGACTTTTGATACAACTTTTGAACAGTTTTGATAGATGTAAGCGAAAGATAAAACAAGACCAGGTCTAAACTTAAAATGGACAATGTCGTAGGCTATTTACATTCTGCCTAGTGTCGGCCAGTTTCAGCCCTTTAACTGTTTGCTTCTCTCCTACTTTTTGTGATCATGTATACAGTATTTTAATATAGTGAATGATAATAATATAATATAATAATATATTCATAATAAAGCTGTTCTCATTAACATGTTTTGTATCAATTGTGGCACATTAAAACTACATGTTAACCAGCAGCCATTTCCAAGCTGCTGCTCTGTTGCTAAAATCCAGATACTAAAACCCGTCATCTGACAAAATCACCAAACACATAAGTTAAAAACAATGGTTGTTCTGTGACTTGGGCTAGGCTTGGACCAATATTCGATCATAAAGAATATGGCAATATTTCCTGCCATATGTGATATGTTTCATGATATCAAAAACATTTATTTACTTCTTCTTGCAGTTTTGCCCAATCTGCCCTGCTGCCAAGTATTAAGCCTGGGAGTGTGGAAATCTAGAGACAATGACGTTAAGTTGGCAACACTTCTGTTGAAAGCTGAAAAATGACCAATGAGAAAACTCCAGATGTTGGCCAGTCGACCAGTGGTGCAACTTCATCACTCAGTCGGTCGGTCAGTCAGTTATGGACATTCACTTTTATAGGGCTGTCCCTGCTGTTGCAGTCCAGGCATAAATCCTTAATGTAGTTGTTGACCTTTGATAGTATAATGCTGCATTCCCGATGATAACAGCTCTTTGCAACATAAAATTTCCCTCCAATTCATTCACAAGGGCAAGTATCTGCTGTTGATCAGGTGAGGAAAGATTAAACTGCATAGTAAATGATCCTGTCGCAAGGGTTTTCATATTTTTTATTCCATAAGTTGTTAAGGAAAGGAGAGAGTTGTGTTTGAAGATTTTAAAGTAGCAGAAACTCATCTCTCAGAGTGAGAAGTTGAGATGTTATTACCCCCTCCCCTTCCCTTGCAGATCGAGTGTGAGTTTGTATATATCTGTGTATGTGTGTAGGGCAGTTATAATATAGCATATTGCTACACAAATGACCCTGCTGTGAAATGAAAACTGCCATAGAGGGAGTGAGGGAGGGAGGAAAGGAGAGAGGGATTTAAAATATAGAGGGAGAGTCATTGATTAAATGCTGCAAAGTGAGAGTAATTCTGCGAGCGCTGGGAATACACACACCACACTCCTTCCATTATTCATGCCTCTACATTTCTCTCTTCACCTTCCTCTCCTCCTTTCATTCTCTCTCTCTCTCTTTTTCACCCTCTCTCATCTGTGAGCGGGCTGTCGATGAGCGATGATAAATTGCGGCCGGTGTGGAACCTGTGTTTAGTTCTGTCATTATTCAATAACAGGTGCAGCAGAAATCAAGGGAGCCTGGCAGTTATTGTACTGCTGCTGGCGCCATGTGATTATTCGCCATAATTTACTTTACTGCCCTGTCCTATAGAACCGACGTTAAGTTGAGTTGTTTGTCTAACTAGGAGAGGAGAGAACTGTGGGTGTCCACCGGTTTGAGTAACTACTTCAGTTTAATAAGAAACAAAGTGTTTCCACAGTCGTCGATAATGACAAAGTTGGCAGCGCTTTATCAGGGAAGTGGTGTATGGTGGCATTTATCTTTGCAGCTTATGCAGACACAACATGGAAGCTGAAGAAAGTGTACTGGAGGTATGGATAAAGGGACGGGATTCAGTGAATACAGATAAATCGTATATTAAACGTAAACATAGCTCCGTAGATAAGTTCTGCAACTAATGACTGGTTTATAAGCTGTCATGAAATAGTGAAAATGCCTGTCACAATTTCCCAGAGTCCAAGGTGATGTCGTCTTTCTGTTTGTTTTCTGACAAAACGTCCAAAACCCAAATATTCTCCACTTACAGTGATATAAGATGTAAAGAAAAGCATGTGAGAGCTGTAAACTGTAACTGGTATTTACTGCTTTGAAAATATTACATCTTTGATCAACTGATGCTGCGCCTGTTTGCACATGGTACATATTCAGTTCACAATGACAGCAATGGTGTCAGATTTACCACTCGCTGCAGTCTTCGTTTTAGACAGATGTAGAAAAAGCAGGACCCTCACTTTTAGCCCAGAACTGTTAATTTAGCCGCCGGAAATGACAATGTTTGCTACGCCTGACTTTTTAATATTTCCAGCTGACTCGTTATATAACAACATACATGTCATGCTGACAGACTGAGGCCAAAGCTGCATGTTACATAGTATATTAGCCACCATTTGATGATCCATTTAGACATGTAAATAAAGAAACAGCATTGTTTTGGTATATTTCCAGGGTAGAGCTAGTCCCAGTGTTACAAATTGGATCAGGGACAATGTAAGCCCACACAATTGTTTCATCCTCACACAACACTGTTTGTCTACTTATGTTATGTGAAGAATAAGTCTTTCATTTTGAAGTTACAAGAGGCTATTTGGATGAGGACTAACCAGTGTGTGGCAAACAACAAGAATTAGTTTGGCAAGGATTTTTGGTTGTGCAGTAAACTTTCCTAAATCCTTAATTGTTACAGCATCAAGAATCAGCTTCCACACATGGAGGAAATGAATGGGGCTTTTTATAACATGACCTATAACCCCCACAAAGTCAGTTAATGATGTGCTCCTTGGCTTTGGAAGTAACAATACTGTAGGTAGTAAGCGAGTGTTTCGAACAGTGCTAATGGCTGCCGCTAACAACAGAGCAGATAAACACATACCGTCCTTCACTCCACTCCTTCCTTCCCTACCTAGTTACGGTTGCTATGCTTTGATTATGCAATTCCTATTTTGGGGAGGTGTATAGCAAACAGTCAATTGACTAATTGTTTCAGCACTGCAGTGAATACGGTTGGTTGAGAGACCATACGCTTGCATTGCCTGCGAATGTATCATGCGGATCATGACTTCTACATTAGTAGTTTTGACTGTCCCAGCTGGAAACTTGCCAGCCCAGCCCGACCCCCTACAGTGGAGGCAGATATGTCAGCCTGCTCAGCTTAAACCGCATTGATACGTGGGGGGATTTATTCCATTCTGCAGCCTGCTGACTTACATCGGAGCTGGCCGCAGCGAAGGCCTACAGGGGTTAATGGGTTGGCAGTGGGAGCTGAGGACACAGGAATTAGGCCTCTGCTACTAATTGCACAAGGGAAAGATTTGTTTAAATTGGGAGAGAGGAAGCCCGCAGGGCTTCAGTGGGGGGTACTCAACTGAATATGTTGAGGCAGTAGACAAATAGGGCTGCATCTGAAGTGCCTCACTGACAAAAGCAGGCACTGGGGTATATGCTTACTTAATGGATATCACAGAATTTGCTTAATTTATGATTACACTTTGTAATTCAGGCCAACACAGCTGTAGCTCAGATACTGGAGTTTGAGTTAAAGCTGGCCACAGTAACTTTAGCAAACATGACCTGTTCTCACTCTCTGGTATTACTTTGGTAACACTAGATGTTTATAGATGTTTATTTTCTGCTGTGGTAAATGAATTTCCCAGTTGTGGGATAAATAAATTTAATCTAATCTAATCTAATCTAATCTAGAAATAAATTGAAAAGACTATGTATTAAGCTCAATAGCTTTCAAACTTCCAACCACATCGCATTTTGATTTCAATTCAGTTTCAATCTCTTTAACACTTTCTGAATATTCATTTATTAAAGACTACATTTAATGTTTTTTAAAGGTGGTTTCCAGATTACATGGTGGTTCTGAATGTGACCTGCCTCAGCAGAGTGATTAAATACAAGACTGACTACTCCCCCTTTAAAAAAAATGAAGCTATAGAGCGTTTGTGCAAGCAGCTCATCATGACCCATGGCCTATCGCTACACTTTTTTTCAAGGGTATAATGCCAATGATACTCCCTGTTTTGGCACAAAATGCTGCTGTAATCCAAGTGGTATTATGTTAGCTCCAAAACATAGTAGCAAGTGCAAATTAGATGCATATGAACATAATAGAACAGGATTGTTTTAAGGGTAGGGGGCATGTCTCCCCATTTCCACATAAAATTAAAGCCAGCGTACTGTATAGTAAGTGAACACTGAAAAGCTCTGAGAAACAAACTCTCACCAACACCCTGCTCCAGCAATTTAATTTAAGATGGTTAATCAGAGTATATTATGCTCTCTGATTGGCTCTTTCTGTTGCAGCGGGCACACTGAAATGTTCTTCTTCTCTAGTTTGCCCTCATTCATAATTTACCAAGTAACCATCCTAACCCCTGTAAAAGCATCACGGTTCACTTCAGGTAGGGAAACCAATTGGGGCCTGTTTTAATTCCATGTAAACACACACTCACTGATTGCTGTGGGATCTCAGAAGACTGTGGAGCACATGATTAGGAATGGTGTTACACTGAGTTCTTATTGATTGGCTGAAGGATGGATCCAGAGCGATGACAGGCATGTGGTTGAGGAGACATGTGTCTGTCCACTTTTTGATGTATGTCCTGCTTATGTGTTAGCTCCCCTCATCAATGTTTCTGCTGTAGCTCTGCTTCCTTGCTTGACCCACTACCTCTCCGCCTGTCTGAGAATAGCACCAACAATAAATATTGCATGTTATTCCCAATCTTCACATCCCCGCCCTCTCTCCTGGCTAATAGTGTTTAATCGTGTTCATGTTTCTCCCCAACGGCGATTCCTGCCATGCTGTTTGAAGCTGGAGGTTCCACTCTCCGCAGCCACAAACTAACCCAATAAAAGATGCAGCTGAGGATAACAAAGCTCCTCCAGCATTTTCTTTTTATTTACCAACAGATGCAATCTCTCACATCTCTCTGTTTTCAAACTCTTTTGTTCTTTTTGTTCTTCTCACCCCCTTTTTTTTTTTTTTTTTTTTAATGTTCTCTTTCTCTCCACCCCTTCTCTCTGACAATCTGTTAAGCCTGCTATCTGATGTGTTAATGAGGCACTAATGAGACAAGGTCCATCTTAATCTCAGGCAGGGAATCAGAGCGCCGGACGATTTTCAACAGTCCTTGGGATTAGCAGAAGGAAGGGCGCTCTGTGAGGTAGGGCGTGAGAGAAAGAGGCGAAGGGAAAAATTGAGACTGGGAGAGACAAAGGTGAAAAGCAGAGTTGTATATGTACGTGTGTGGTGTAAATTAGTTGTAGACTTTAGTGTATGTTCTGTGCTAACGACTATGGAATATGAGTGGGTGGAAGTTGTTGACCCTGATGGGAAACAACTAATGAAGCTGTTGTGCGCATACTTCACCCACACACTTGCTTTGAAAAAGAAAACGGACAATATTCATCGCTCGTGAAGGCTCCTTACTGTCTTTAAAGTCTCGTCTTCTTTCATCCTCTCTTCCTCCAGTGCTGTCCCGTGGCCGTCTCTTTCTGTGTTTGTCCGAGCTCTCTGAAAGATGAAGGCACGTCCTTAATTTCTCTTGATGAAAAACTGAGGATCTCCTCAGCAGATGTTCTGTCGCTCACTGGTGGGATCCCTCTAATCAA
This sequence comes from Seriola aureovittata, assembly GCF_021018895.1. Classification (NCBI taxonomy): domain Eukaryota; kingdom Metazoa; phylum Chordata; class Actinopteri; order Carangiformes; family Carangidae; genus Seriola; species Seriola aureovittata. Next base: position 8,564,404 of record NC_079379.1, read on the forward strand.
TCAAGTCTATTACCACTGAAGTCATTTCCCCTCATCACAGATTGATCTTTCTTTGATTTACTTGAAAGTTAGCCAGAGTGACTTTAGCCTGACTCAACAGAACTTACGAGGAGGAAAGGAAAAGTTTTTTATTTTCTTGTGCCTAAACTTTGAAGCATAAATTAACTGAGGAGCACTGAATTCCTTTCTTTCAAATTGTCACTTTTGGCTTTGCTATCAGCCAGGGGGTTGAGAGCTTTTGACTCGCAGCAGACTTGTAAAGCTGACAGCTGATTTCAGCTGTCCCAGTCTGAACTGCGGCTGTGAAGTTGCCCTCCTGCTTGCCTTCACGCTCTTTTTGTCTGACGCCATATGTTGCTTTTTTGACCGAGATTCTGCCCTAGGGATTATCTCGGATTATCCAAAAGTCTCGTCTTCAAGCTCCAATCCCACTTTTGGCTCCTTCCTCTGACTTCTGATTCCCCTCTGCAATCAGAAACTTTTCTCCAAATGGTACATGCAGAATTGTCTAGCACCTACTACCATTGTTGTGGAATTCAAAATGCATAGATTTATGGATCGTCAGTGTTACCTGGAGCCTTTAATCAAATTTGTCCCAGATGAGAAGAGGTTATTATTTACTACAAAACAGCAAAATGGAAAATTAAATTCCTTAACTTTGCAATAGATGCAATACGTGAGTAAGCGACATATTTTACCCTTAACAAAAATGCTTATGAATCCCTAAAAACTGTTTGTCGTAGTAGTTAAAAAAGCAACAAATTTCATAATTGTTTCATTTATAATAATATAAAATAATAATATTATGTAGAAATCAGTTCCCTTCTACACATATAAAACAAGTTACATATGTTTGCAACATATTAAAATAAGAGTTTCAAAAGGTAAAGTGAGACAAAGAAGCGTAGACCTGCGTTTTCTCTCCTATCTGATGTCCACTAACCTGTGTACGTCTTTATGTTCTGCTTACACATTAAGACCTTGCTGTGTTGATAGTCCACGTATTCAGTGTAAGTAAAGTTCGGTCAAGAGCCCGATCCCTAGGTGCGAGTATATCATAATATGAAAATGTATTAACTGGCTCGAATGACCCATTTCCATCCATGTATTAAAAGTTGTAGAAGCCTTAAAGTTACGGTTTCAATCGTTCATTATTAAAACTTTACTGCTACAAATGTGCTGCAGCGGGGCAGAACAAAAAGCTGTATCTATGCTGTACTGTGACTTGTGTTTTCCACATTTTACCTTCAGAAATGTGTACATTTATTTTCCAGCTCATGTTAACAAGTACTTTTTGATTGTATTTATGTTATTCATGTACAGAAGTCATATGAGAATACTTGTGAAAACATGCAGGACTTCTTGTGTGGTGTAAGTGACAGTGGGATTATGGGAAGTGGAGCTGCAGCAATCTGTCTTCTGGTTAACAGAACTGGGTCTCACGACACAGCATGGCACATGGGGAAACTGTCAGAGAAGTGATTTTTCTTTAAGGTTTTTCTGCGATAATATTTAGGACACGCACGCCAAACATGGACTATAAGGTTTTTGCATGCATTCAAGCAGTTGAGATACATGCACACATTCACACACAGTGTAGTGTGTGTGAACGGGTTTATGCACATTAGGCACAGATGCTTTTAGGTACAAACACACTCACACACGCACATAAACAAACACTGCAGATGTGCTTGAGGCAGGCATCCTGTGCACTTACAGCCAACCAGAGGCAGCTCCTGTTCGCATGCCAACTGTAACATACTTGAGCTGTGTGAACTCAAATCCACTCAAGTGATTTATGCAAAAACTTACAAAATAGCGACCTAAGAAAGAGAGAGAGCGAGAGGGAAAGAGAGAGAGAGAGAGTATGGAGAGATGCTGCCTCACTTGAAAATGTAATATTTATGACACCATGACACAATGCACTTCCACTAAGGCCTCCTCTTTCTCTCGTGCTCCTGTTTAAGTGATAAATCTGTTTTCCAAGGTTGTTATTACTCACCATTGTTTCATTCTTCACCTCTGTGTATCCCTCTGCAAATAAACTGAACTAAGCAAAAACTAAACCGAATTTAAATGAACGGATTCCAAGTCAAACTAAACTAAAATGAATATTAACTGAAAAAATATTTCCTCTACCTCCCATTTTTTCTTTTCTGTCTCTCTTTTCTCTCTCTTTTGCATTCAAGAACCATCAAACATCCCAACCTGTCCAGGTTTCTACCTCTGAGCTGACTAATACATGTATGTGTGTGCTCCCATGGTTCATCATTCCCTCCCATATAAGAAATGAGGTATACAGGCCCTATACACATTGTATTAATATGTCAACGAGAGAAGTAGATAGGGGAACCTAATATACTAATGCATAATGATTTGTGGAACTATAAGAAGATTGGTTATGCTCTGATACACACGGTAATGTGTTCTTATACATATGTATACACAAACAGAACGCCGTTCACTCTCATTCATAGCAGCACACACAGTTAGGTTGTGTACAAATGTATGAATATTATGAATTTAATTATTTATTTAATCATGAGAAATTATTTTGTAGGATTGTAGGCCTACTGATAGTAAGTGGTACGTAATGTCTACCATGCACTAGAAGACTTTCACACATCTTAAGACAATGGGCCTGATTTACTTAAGGTTTGCTTGTGTAAAAACGCCTGTAAACTTGATATCACTCGCAAACAAATGTGCAAGCTGATCTACTACACGCACTGAGGTTTGCGTCTTTCAAATGTGCAAAACAACACACGCCGTCAATTTAGTACGTTTGCCTTATTGAATATGCAACATGGGGTGTTTTCTGCCTTAGTGTGGAAAATACGGGGAGGAGAAAATGCAAATAGGTTAATTTAGCACACGCATTGCGATTTACAGAGGCTGAAAGTAATGTGGGTGATTGTGACTGTGTCTGTTTGAAAGGAAGGTCCTAATCAGCCCAGCATTGAGGAAGAGGAGGAGCGAGGAGGAGACATAGGTACAATGAAAGAGTACGTAGAGAATGAGTTTTTCTCACTCGTGTTAACATTTTTGGAATGAAAGACGGAAAAAATTATTCAGACCATCGGATTTAATTTCATTTTGCGCTTGCAGCCGTTCTGCTTTCTGTCCAAACTCTTCATGGCGGAAACCATTAAAACACACAAAACCCTAATTTAAATATTTCTGTTTGCACCTGTTGTCACTTACGCAATTATTCTTAGTTGATCACCCGCAAAACGTACACCACCCAAACGTGCAATATGTTACAATGAACATGCAATTTAGTACTCTTTATTTGGGATCTTAGTAAATTTGGCTCAATGAGTCATAAGTTTTTTGCCTCACTAAAAGATTTTGTAAAGACTGGGGATGTTGCAGGGTATGCAGATCTTGCATGATTTCATGTTTTATTCTGAAATTACTTTTCTTGTGTCCAATCACCCTTGCCTCCCTGTATTAAATGCTGACCTTACATCAGACGACTCACATTCCTGCGCCTCCCTGGAGTCAGTTTGGTTTGCCACTAGCTCTGTGTTTGTGCTACACCTGTCAGTTCTGACTGCCAATCCCTCATAACAGTTTCCCATCAGATAAATTACTGCTCCTTTTTTCACACATAGAAGCACATGAAAGACATTGTGGGAAACAGAAGGAGGAGGCTATGTGTGCTGGATCACCTATCCTCACACAAATGAATTAATTATATAAAGAGCAACAATTAATATTGTGTCATAGACACAACAGTGACACGGGAGAGCTGTGAATTGCACTTAAAAGCACTGTTCATGGGTCGAATGTTTATATTGGCTTAAAGCTATTGAGTCACTGCCATTTGAATCATAATTAAAAGAGAGAAAAAAAAAACTGGTTGTTTGGCCAAATCCCAGCAGACAGTATTCGTAACTGTGACATTCGCTGAAACCAACACTCAAATGGCTCGTATATATAAATATATAGAGTATAAATCCAGCATGACAAATCACATTCAACAACACACTAGACTCATTATACACATGCGGACTGAGTGTGAGACCATGTGTATCTAAAGCATTAAATTGTTTTTATGGCAGTTGAAGCCAAAGGTCACATTACACATCATGGGAAATCTGCAGTATAATTTGATTTTATATACTGATTGTATTATACTGTGTATAATGGGAATTTGTACACAGTAGGTTGTACTAATGCAAGGAAAAAATGTACCTTGGTGTATGTATAACACAGATTACACACTCATGTATTGTGATACACAGGCTAATACAGATAATGTACATTATTTTTTTATGCAGTCAATGGACCAGGGACACAGGTGGACTGTGTATCTAAATGTTTCAGAGAAGCTATAATACACAGTTGCCAATTTATTAGGTACACCTAGATAAGATTAACCCAGTATAATACAATAGTCCTTCAATAAATGCCATCTTCAGGAAAGGTATTAATTAAATTGTACGGTCATTTTGGAGGATGTGGTTTGTGGTGCCACTGAGTTGTGTTACATTACACTGAGAAGTGTTTCTAATATTTTGTCCATTAGTGAGGATGAATAAACTAAATACTAGAAACACCTCTTATTATAAGTCATTACAATTCAACAGCAACACCAACTTCAGCCAGGACTGTTGTATTAGTCTACCTTGGTTTTAGCAAGGTGTCCCAGATAATTATGCAACTGAGTGTCCATGCATTTTTAAATCAAGACACATGCTAGCTAGCGCTGTAATGGTTAGTGGACGCAATGATTGGCAACTATTCTGATAATCGATTATTGTTAAAAAGTTTCATATCACTGTAAACTAAATATCTTTATGTTTTGGACTATTAGTCAAACAAAACAAGACATTTTAATGCATAATTTTTAGCTTAGGGAAATTTTGATGGATATTTTTCACTTGTTTCATTTTTTTTTCAAACGATGAAACGTTTAATCAACATCAGATAGCTGGCAAATGAATTTATCGCTTTGAGCTAAAGAGATCAAAACAAACAAATTGATGAAAAAAAAACAACAACATTACTTGCAACCCTAACACTGGCTATATTTACATTTTCTCATTGATGTAGGAAGCCACATGCATTATATGTTTATTATTAAACATCACAGTTCTTTGAATTGTAAATTGCAACAAAAAGCTACAATTAGGTTCAAAAGTGTACACTGAAGATAACTGATAATAAACTTTACTAAGCAGAGACCAGAGAAGAAAGAAATTCCCACCATAGAACAAAAGGAGGTAAACCGCCACCACCTGCTCTCTTCAAAAGATTCACCAAGTTATGACAAACTATGAATGAAATGCCTTTGTAAAAAAAAAAAAAAAAAGATTACTACATAGTTACTGTTCTTTAAAACCTTGCTTTCGCTGCACAAGACATTACTGCTCTTCTTGCAAACCTATCACAACGAATAAAGCCAGCATTTATAGCTAAGACATCTGGATCCTCAGTCTCTTTTATTGGATGACTTTTGAATTCGGTGGACCCTCAAAGCTTCAAAGCTTTTCAGAGCTCTACCTAGAGTTACGTTATTCAGCATCGCTCTGTGTTAGATGAAAAAAAATTACCTTTCTACTTTCAAAAGCAGCAAGATTAAATGCAAAGGTAAATCTTCCACCAGTCTGTGTAGACTTGCCAGGCCCCTGTGTGTGCTGATATGTTTTGCAGGTTGACTAATTAAAATACCTGTCTTATGAGTCCTGATTATGGTAATCGACTGCCAAGCAGGCAGGTCTCTGCAGATCAGACAGTGGATGTCCTTGTGTTTAGAAGTGTATAGCAGAGCTGGATAGGACCAGGGAGCAGATCATTAGTCGGTCTAAATGTGGTAGCACCACTCTGGGGGCCCCTATGATCACTCCTGAGAGAGCAAAGAGGCGCAGAGAGAGGGGAAAGATTGAAGATTGTGTTTGTGCGAAGGCCTTTTTCCCACTCACTTTTGTTCTGTCGGCCAAACCCAGGATGACCGGGTTTGGGGTAGATTACACATCAAGAAGATAAGAGATGATAGATATCTTTACTTGAGCACCTGAGTCTTACCTGATCTGATTCCAGAGGCAGTTACTCTGATGTAGCTGAGAGCTCAGAGTAAAGCTGGTTTTCAACTGAGGTTTCATCCATGGTGGTTTCATTGTTTTAATATGAGAAAATTAAAATCAAATACTACAAAAACTAGACCTCCTTTTCTCCCGACAAGAGACATAATTCCTATGAGTGCTTGAGACTTTGTCACCTGAATGTTAACATTTTGAGGATCTGCTGAGATGACTGATGCTGTTGTTTTTCTTAGGAGACAACAATCACCCTGTGGGCCTGGGGTCTCTTTTGTCAGTTGCCCACTTTGCCCAGTTGGTTGTCCAGCTTTGGTTAGTACTTTTGATGAGTTCTAGTCTCACTTAGAAAATAGCACTTCCTGTCATTGTTTTATTCTTATTTGTTTTATTTTTTAGTCATTTAATATAGTTAGTTTTCATAGCCTAATTATGCTGTCTGTTTCTTGTCATAACATTGTTTTTATGCAGCACTCTCTTTCAAGACAGATTTGAATCTAAACATGACTTTTGCAGTTGTTTTACTTTGAAAAGGTGTTTGGTACAGGCAGGAGTCACAAAGAGGAACTTTGGGAAAACTACATGACACTGGTGATTGTTGTCATGGATGTATTTGTATATAAATCTTTGCATTTTCATTTTCAACAGTGACAGAATGTAGGAATTCCAGGAGAAACAGTTTTGAGCACTGATTAGGTCTGCGCTCCGTGATATGTGATGAGATTAGTTATGCTGCCATGGCAATGCTATCTGACCCTAATATGTATGGAGTATATCTGTCATATATATGTATGTCAAAACAGTAATACCTACATGCTGTCACATGAATGTTTGTGTGTGTGTGTGTGTGTGTGTGTGTGTGTGTGTGTGTGCGCGTATGTGTTTATATTCCTGCATTTATAATCACATTTACAATACAGAGCAACTGTCTGTCCCTGTCTTTCTCTTGCTCCCTCCCCATCTGTCCCACACACATACATGTAAATATGCGCGCATCCAGCTTCTAGACCCACCGACAGCATTGTGCACGTACAACAGAGTGCATGCTTTGTGTGCGCTCGGAGACCGCTGTGCTCTATTTGACATCATATTGAATTTGGTGGGGTTGAAGACAGGGTGTTTGCTGAGCCTAATTTACCTGGGCTAGACCTCACAGAGGGCCTGGGAGGGGCTGATAATTAAAATGGCTCGCTGCTGCTGGGATGGAATATTCATGGGAGATTACTTCCACCCTCAAACATCCCTGCACTTCACTACGATGTGTGTGCGTATGTGTGTGTGTGTCTGCACATAGACACTGGTGTGTATGGAGTTGTGTCTAGGCGTACCTGTGATAAGAGCGAGTGCGAATTGTGTGAGTGTGAACGTTATCCTCGACATTTGTGTGTGTCTGTGTTTTTTATTAGTCAGTGTGATTGCATGTGTGTGTGTGTGTGTATGTGTGTGCTTGTGTGTGTGTTTGTTTTTGTGCTCGTCTACACCCCTCTGTGACCTTTCTCTCTCCCCATAATGTAAAGTCATCAACGCGCTGCAGAAGATATTTAGGTCAGTGTGAGACGATGAGATGAAAGACAGAGAGAGAGTGAGAGACGGACAGAGAGAGAAATAATGAAATTGACGGGCCCCATGAGGTGATGACAGCGGGCTGTCCTCACTAGTTGATGGATGACAAATGCTCAGTGTCCATGTCTATCAGTGTCCCTGCTGCACATCTCTGTCAATACAGCACAAGTTAAACAGAAAATCTGTCCTTTTGGCTTTAATTAACTTTGTCACTGACATTTTTGTCCTATACAGATAATGTTTTCGTGACATGTGATTATACGTCATAAAATCAACTTTGTGAGTGTAAAAAACATAAGAAATATTTGTGCTAAATCATATCTGAATATTTAAATTTTTTTCTATAAGGTGAACTCCGGCCAGGACAGACTTAACACCTCTTTAGTGACTTTTTTTACAGACTCATTAATGTTTCCAATCTTAACCAAACTCCCCATGATAGTTATTTTCTTTAATAATGACTCCTTATTTGCAGAGTAGTGACCCGATGTGTCCTTCGAGAGCAGCAGATCCACAGTCTGTAAAGCCTTGACCTTTTTTTCCAAGTGCCGAATGAACTGGGTCCTCCTCTCTCTCACCTCTCTCTCCTTCCTCCCTCTCCCTCTCCTCCTCGCCTCATTAGGGTGAATTTGAATCTGAGGCCATTAAGGAGCGTGAGGCGAGAGTCTGAAATGAGATGAAAACAGTAGGAAGGCAATAAAGGAGCCTTGTTAGAAGAATTTTATTACTGTTTACTCCGCTCATAGTCTGGAGAACAGCCTGCGTCACACCAGGCACTGGATCTATATCTGTCATAATGGGGCAGGGATAAAAAAAAATAAAAAAAAAGACCTCTGCTTCTTAAATCTCTCTCATGTTTAATGCAGACAATTTAAGAAGACAATCTGGGCCATTTTCACTTATTTCAAAAACCAACAGCAGGCATTCCTCCCCCTGCTGACATCTAAAAATATAGTGTATTGTCTCATCCTTTGCTGTAGTTAGTTAGAAATCAAGCAGCACATGACCTCACTGTGGTATTTCTGTATTAAGGATCTAAACTGCAGCATCTCTCTTTCTAGATATAGGCCTCTGCCCCGACCATTAATCATAATTCTGTAGCTTTGTGTGTGTGAGAGAGATAGAACAGCAGATGAAGACACAGAGCAGATTGAGCTATTTGTTATCACAGCTTATCCCAACACCGGGATGCCTGCTATTATCCTGCCAACACTGGGAATGGCAGGTGGAAAATGGGATTCCTCCCTCTGTTCTGTTATTTTATTGGATTTTTTTTTCTCCTTATCCTTCCTCCTGCATTTACTGACGGATTGAGAATAATTTTCCTGTGTGCATTCATGGAGGTCACGGAGGCGAGGGCAAAAAAGCTGGGAAGAAAGTGGCTGGGGGCAAGGTGGGAGAGGTGGAGAGGGGAGGGAGTAAGGGTGGCTGACATGCTGATAGCGAGAGATAAACATTTTTCTGCAGTTGTTATCCTAGGTGAGGCTGTGACCTCTCTGGCTTGTTGATTGTAATGTTTGGCCAAGGCGTTATCTCTCTACCGCAGAGAGCAGCAGATACTGTCTGCAATATTAGCCTCATGTTAGCCGGGCAAAGACACTGGCTATGCTTGAGCTTTGTTCTCCATAGGAGTGTGTGCACATGCGAGTATTTCGAAGCGTTTAGGCGAGCAAACACACCCGGTGCTGCAGGTATGGTTCTGCATGTTATACAGCTCATTTTGCCTGGAATCCTATAAAGGCCTGTGTGTGTGTGTGTGTGTGTGTGTGTGTGTGTGTGTGTGTGTGTGTGTGTGTGTGTGTGTGTGTGTGTGTGTGTGTGTGTTGTGTGTGTGTGTGTGTGTGTGTGTGTGTGCGCGCGCGAGAAAACACAACGCTCCAGCTCCTCAGCATGAATGAGTGAGAGGAAGACGCAAAGTATATATTTAGCTTGGACCGCTATGCGTGCCTTTACCTCCTGAGGTCAGCTCACAGGGGGGTTGCACAGGATTAAAGATAGCGGTGAAGTAGATTCATTATTTATTCATCCACTTCCACCTACCTCCACCACACTACCTACTTCCCCTGTGGGTGAGTGCAGAGCAATTAGATCTCTGCAAATGAAGACACACCTTATCTGGAGCTAACTGTAGAGGAGGTGCGTGATGAAATATGGACACAATTAGTTACTAAGCAGTTTATAAGTCCTACTTTATGCGTGTTTGACAGTCTTGAAAAATGTTTTGCAGGTCGTAACGTGATGCTGCGTTGCTGCAAACGAGGTGAAAATGAACTAAGCAGTCGCAGGATTAAGTGGTGATGAAGGCGAGGAAGAAGTTTAGCATGATGTGCGTGATGCAATGGCATGTGAGAGAAGCTGGATATGGGGGCATAAAGAAGATGGCATGAGTGCCTGTGGATTTGTGTCAGTGAGTGATTTCATGTGCGAGTGGACTGTGAGAATGTAATGATGGTTGTGTGTGGCAGAAAATGAGGGCATGTGTGCATTATTGCATGCAGAGGTGGCGTGAGTTTGTGTGTGTGTGTGTGTGTGTGTGTGTGTTTGTATGCATGTGTGTGACTGTCTCCATACCCTCCGGTCAGGTACCAGCACTTGAGATTGGGTCAGCTTACCCCTGCTGAACAGATGGGGGTCAATTGGATGCACCCACACGGAGCCAGCCTAACCTTGAAACACTGGCACTGGGTGCAGGTTACCTTTCCAGTTTACCCATGCCTCCCCCTGCCAAGTGGAAAAGCCATGCCAGCTATAACCAGCCCCCTCCTCCTCCATTCCAATCTACCGCGCTTGCAGCTGCCAACTACCCCATAAGCCACCAGTCGAAGAGAGAGATGAAGTGGGGGAGGGAGCGTTGAGCGTGTGAGAGAGACGACAACAACAACAAAAAAAGAGGGATTGGCAATAATAAGGATTTACAGAGAAAATGAAAGGACAGAAGAGAGATGAAGAGATGGTGTGGTGGAAACAGGAGAGGGGAGATTGAGACAAAAAAAAAAGGATTGACAGAGAAAATAGGATAAATCAGGGAGGATGTGTTTTAGTGAGAGGGGCCAAAGGGGAGAGAGTGGGAGGGAGGGTGAGAGCTTTAGCCCCAGTAGCTTTCTGGTAAGCAGGCATGCAGGGCCTTCTGATTATTGTATCCCATTGGCAACCATTGCTAGGCTCCTTCATGTGTACTAATTGTCAGCTGAAAAAATGCAGACAATGGATTGTCTCAAATATTACTCTGGTCACGATCTGCTGTAGGCAGAAAACAGTAGAAAAAGACAAAGAAACCAAATGCCAAGTTTCCCCTAGGCCAATTACAATGAGCTGAGAAAACATTGTATAGGGGCTAAAGCAGAAATTACCTCCACTGAGTGTTTTTTTTTTTTGTGGAAATGCAAAAATGTGGACACTTAATAATAGTTTCCTGGCAGGAAAAACACTAAAGGAGTGTATTTAGTTTGCAAAATTGATCCCATTTTACACAGAAAGCAGAAATTTGACGAATGTAGTTCAGCCCTCAAAGTCAGTCAATCATTTCTACTACATCAGCTGTAATTGGATGTGTGTGTCCTCCACCACAAGTCTGACAAATGCAGATTTTTACGCCTGTCCAAATAACAAACACCACCATGCAAATTAAATAAGAAAGTCACAATGATGTCCTGGGCATCATTGGTCACATGTAACCGCCTTTCAACTGCATATGTCAGCTCTAACATCTTGTTGATAATGTAAATCTGATTTTAAGGTCGCCATGAACACTGAAGAGCACAGCCTTAAGTCATACGCCGTTGGAGAACCCGGTGAAGTTTGAGAAGTAGCATGGCGTAAATAACACCCTGAATAGTGAGATTGCTCCAAACCTTAAGCATATACCATAAGGATGAGAAGACTCACATCCTTATTGTGTAGGGCTTCCTGCTTTATAACTATGGATGTAAACTCTGACATGCTGAACCAAAAAGGGGAGGTGCTCTTGGAACTATGCGGTGCCAGACCACCCGGCCTATTTGATGGCCACGTCTGGCCCATGTATTAAGTTAACTTAATTGCCATTACAACAAGTCATCATCATACAAATAAAACATTTGAAGTAGTACCATAAACATGAATGATAAGCATTGAACTAAAAACAAAATCATTAGAGGGCTAAAGTATTAATATACACAAAATATCACTAATAAGAAAAAAAAAAAGCTAAAAACAACATGTAACTTAAAGAGCTAAAGGTTGATCATTCAAAAGTCAAATAGCCTCAGGAAATGTTTGTTTTCAACTGTTCAGATTTAAAATAGAGGTGCCTTTAATTCCTCCCAGAAGGCATTTCCTCAAAGTGGTGGGACGCTGAGTGAGAATCGTCTCTAACGATGATGAGAGGCTTTTGGTGAAGCCAATCTTTATAAATTGAAGAAAGAGATGGGAGGGGGTGGGCAGTAATTTCCACGACTGATTTTTTTTTTTAAGCTTCTCTTAAAGCTGCAAATTAAAGAATGTGGAAATGGTGATGTAAGAGTTCACAGCAACACTAAAAGGCTGAGCAAGAGAACTGCAAAAATGATATCCCATTTCCACAACGCATGAACACACACAACATGATAGATGTGTGTGACACTAGGACAATGCAAAGGGTATCTGATCCAGACAGATTTATGTGTGTGCGTCTTTGTGTGTGTGTGAGAGAGAGAGAGAGAAATGAGTGCATGTACAGCGAATGTTAAGTCCCATTTAATTCATTGAGTCACACACCCAGACAGAAGTAAACACACCCCCACAGTCCCCTGTCATCTCTGCGGCCGTCATCTTCCCTGAATCCAGTATTCCCAGGCCAAGTGTGACAGATTGCAGACAGGCCAAGCACTTCCTGGTTTCTGCTCTGCTTCTCCTATCAGAGGCCACCATCTCATCTGACACGGCCGGCCGAAGGCCCGTCCCGTAATCACATCAGAGTGAGAGCAGAGGGAGTGACAAATCACATTACAAGCACTGACTCACTGCAGCCACTCTGTAGCCTCCCGTTCTCCGTTTTTGTCCGTATCTGTCTCAATGAAGATTCATGCTTTGGCCTGTGGGAGGAAGAGTAATGTGATAGAGAGGCAGAGTGTGAGTGAGACGGGATGAGTGTGTGTGTGTGTGTGTGTGTGTGTGTGCGTGCGTGCGTGCGTGCGTGCGTGCGTGCGTGCGTGCGTGAGTGCGTGTGTGTGTGTGTTTGTAGGTGTATCCAGTCCATAAAGCTGACACTTGCCAGCCCACAGGCAGGTGGGATATTTAGTGGGCCGGAAGTTCAGTTGGCCTGGTTTCATTTAAGTTACTGTGCTGAGGTGACGTCATTTCTTCCTTTCTCACTAACTTTACTTTTTTATTCATTCTGCCCAGCTGTCAAAGCAAAGTCTGTGCGTGTGCAGGTGTTTGTTTACATCCATGCTGATGTGCGGTGAAAGGTGGACATCTGATCAAAGCATTCATATTCAAGCATTATTCTTTTGATATGTGTATGTGTGACAGCAGGGGGGGTGGGGTGTGTGTGTGTGTATGTGTGTGTGGGGGGGGGGTTGTAGGGAAAAAAGTTCATTTGAAGATATATTTACAGAAATGTATTCAAATGCAAATATTCGTTGATGCATCTACCTGTAGTTCTACCTGATGTATGGAACAGCTTAATAATCGCCATTTATATTTTATCGTAAAAATAAAACCATCAATAAATCTGCATATGATATTAAGTTACTTTAGATAAATATTTACACTGCTTTTTTTTTTTTGTCCAGTGGTATTTTATTGTGAGGAGATGACAGTTAAATTACCAATGACCTCTGACAGCTATAAATAGTCTCCTCTTTAAACATGGAGAGCTGGTAAGCATTTTATAACAGTTCCAATATGAACTGCAGCTGTTTGGGACTTGGTGGTCAACAGTGCAAGTGCAAATACAGCATAACAAATGTCATAATTTCATTTCATTTTTCTTTATGATCTCCTACATCTAGGTCCCATCCCATGACAATTTGGGGTTCAGTACTTGCCCAAGGACACACGGACCGGAGGAACTGGGAATGGAACCGCCGACTTTTCGATCAGTGGATGAGTTTACCTTCTGAGCCACAGCTGCCCAGGTCTGTACTGTAATCAAACTTTATTAATATAACACTTGTACAACAGGAATTTACAGTGTTTTACAGCACTGCTTTAAAACAGCACTCGTCACTATTTTTTATATTACCAATGAAACAATGACAAAGTGCAATAGCAATAAACAAAGCTGACTAGTTAAAATAATGTATATCATTTCTAAAGCATTACATAAACAGAATGGCTAAAGAGAGCTGAATCTATTTGCTATTGCAGAAACAAGCTTGACCCAAGTGGTTGAACTATTCCTTCAAATAACTTTTACAATGTGAACATGGCTATGAAAGAATGTAAACTGTGTTATAGCATTAAATAATTCTTTGTCGGACATCGATTGCCAAGATGCCTCGTCCTTCCTACTTTTTATTGTTTCATACTCTCGGGCCTCAAAAACTGAAGGATATCCTTTTCTTAAGAGAAATACAATGCAGCAGTAATTTGAGTGGCACTGGCAATGAACCATGAATGAAGCCAATCAAGTACAAATCGTTGTGTTTATAGATAACCCTATTAATGCTGTGCCTTCGGAAGATAATTACAGGGATTTTTGAGGGATGGCACCCTTCATGGAACAATCAGGCAGCTCAGAAAAAAAGTGGCTTTTTCTGTGTAATTTATATAATTATGATGTAGTACAGTGGTAGATTGTAAGGTTGGTGGAACCGTACGAAGCTGACATTTAGAAAATGAGACAACTTTTTGTTTGTGCTGTGTTAGGTCTGTATTTAAGCTCCAATAGGCAAGATACAATAAGTTCCTCTCCTCTCCTCTCCTCTCCTCTCCTCTCCTCTCCTCTCCTCTCCTCGTATTGATCTGTTACCAGTAGAACATTAGGACAGACATGCATCCTTACCGCTCACCGGCCTGAGAATCCAATATCAGAGCCCCCAAGCTACACTGCGCTTCTGTGACACAAAAGCACAACACAATGACAAGCACTTGGTTAAAACTACTAGTGTGTGACAGGATTCAGAGGGAGAAAAGGGTGGAGAGATATTTAGAAGAGAATTATAGAGAGATGAAGGGAGTTAGATTTTGAATTACTTTAACAACATCATTTAATGAGGTTTAATTTCCTCTGATGTCCCACCATCAGGCAGCCGGGAAGAGGTGGGCTTATATCCCTGAATTGTATTTGTCTGTGTGTGTTCTGACAAAACACACACAGACAAACACAATTCAAACACAAAGTGCAATAGCAACAAACAAAGCTCACTAATTAAAATAATGTGGAACAATTCTATAGCATTACATAAACAGAATGGTTTTTAGAGTGCTTAATCTATCTGCTGTGTGTGTTTTGACAAAACACACACACACAAAAAGAAAATTGCACACAATAGTTTGTATCATTGAATTTTTATCTTTTGTCATAGATGTGAACTTGAATAATAGTGATAATAACAAGATGCAGGAATGCTACTGTACTTCTCTGTCTCTCTTCTTTTTTTGTTTTCTTTTGGGTCAGTGGGTCAGCTTAAAAGAAATGGCCGGCACATGACACTAGTAATGCCATGGTAAAAATGCAGGATTTCAATTGGTTTGAGTGGTGGTGGTTCAGGCTCGGGTCAGGTTGGTTTGGTTTTGCGACCAGTCTGAAAAGAAATGTGAATGAGTGACTGTATAAAACTGTGTCATGACTGTGCAAATATTGTGTATTTGTGTGCGTTCATGAGTAATGTGCTTGCGTCAGCCAGTATGTGTGTATTCATTAGTCTTTATGTGAGTAAGCATGTGTAGTGTAAGGTTTTGGTGTGTGTGTGTGTGTGTGTGTGTGTGTGTGTGTGTGTGTGTGTGTGTGTGTGTGTGTGTGTGTGTTTGCGCCCACAACCTGTACATGATTATGACTCCACGTGTCTTGTGTATATGTATGTGTGTGTGTGTATGTGTGAATAACACAGTGTGTCTGCCTTCTCAGGGGCATAATTAGAGAGACTGTTGCAAATAAAGTGTCAACAGCATGTCAGTCGATATTTCCATAAGCGTTTCCTCTGTGATCTCGTTGGTTAAAGAAGGAGCTTCACTTGGTGCAGTTTGAGTTGTGTGATGTCAGCACTGTCAGAGTAAAGTAGGGAAATAAAATGCCTCAATAATGTTGAGGCACTCTATGTGTAACATATGAGACAGCGACATAGCAATGTTCCAGTGCTGTGAATTCACTGCTTTCCTGCACAAGTACAAGAAAGGCTGATTGAGATGTGTTCTTCCTTTCTTAAAGGTGTTGTTTTGCTGTGCACCGGGACAAACTGTTGATTTAGACACACAGAGTTTTACTCCGCTGATAAAGTTACAAAGTGCACTGATCTTTCAGTCAAAGCAATAAGAGCATCCTATTTTCTGGATGCAATTAATGTGCTACCAACCATCTCCACGGTGCTGTATAATTCCCGAGGGCCTCAGGTGCCCACATTTAGCCTTTCATCTCGTCGTTTGGGGACGTGAAGGAGGGAATCGTTCACCCTCTGCATACTAACTCCCTCGTTCACTCACGTTTCACAGTTTACACTTTTAAAGGTGACTTTTACACAACCTCTGAAGAAATTGTTAAAAAATGTAATTGTGTTTCCCGTGAATGCAGGTGGCACATACAAAGCAATTTGAAAACCAGATGTAATCTCAAAGCATTTGCACATACCGGAATGTACACAGACACACAATCATGTGCACCTGTAACACACAAATAGGATCTTGGAACCGAATGAGAGGAAATATCTGGAGATACAAACACGTGCAGCGGAAGCAGACATAAACAAAAACAATGTGCCAAAATGCAGCGGCTCATCAAAATTCTCGAAAAAAAAAACCGCTGATGTCTCCATGTCTACACAAACCAAATTTGGCTTCATGCAACACAGCATTAAATATTTAATGCCGACAGAGGGTAAAGAAAGTTCAGCCAAAGTTTGAGGAACAATTTTTCATTCACAGGCCTCAAGGAATCCCGGAGAGACGGCCCCCAATTGGAATGCATGAATATTCTGCTTTCAATTTGCATATGTTTAGCTCCTCATCCTTTGGCCTGCACACCTTACATCACAGTTTACTAATCTCTCAGACGGCTCGCTATCCTCTCACTAGAACAAATGTCATCATTAAGCTGTTTGCTCTTCTCTTCTGTTTGTAGCCTGCTCCGTTGGATGTAGGTGTAATCAATTATGCAAATAGCGCTGTTGTCCCAGAAAAATTGAGCACTGTCAGCTCTCGTTCTCGACGTCGGAGAGGAGAGTTGAAGGATGTTGACACACCTTCTTATTTTGCACTCGTAAATAAAGCGGAGCTTCAAGTAGCCATACATGCTTGGAAGTTCTTGGGTAGTGTCAACACAAGAATTCATAATGACTCAACAACTTCCTTTCCAGGATTGACAGACAGTCCAAAAGCTTTTAAAAGCAGTTTTTAAAGTTTTGTGTGCTGAGGAAAGTGTAGCGATTAGAAAAGTCACTTTGTCCTGTAAATGTCCTCAAGCCTGTTCAGTTCAGATTTTCTGAATTGAACCTATTGGTGACTTAGATGCAAAACATTTGTTAAGTGTGGACTACACAACTGGCACAACAGGATTTTTATCGCGATATCTCACCCCTCCACCATGCATGTACCCTGACCAACCAGACGGAATAATCAGTTCAGTGTAGCAAAAAAAAGACACAATCCCTCACTGGCTTCCCACTTCAAATTTTGTTTCCCTGAATGCAACCTTATCCCACCCATTTAATTACATAGGAAAAGTAAACTTGGTAAGTTTCTGTGTTTCTGACACATAATAGCATGTAGCATTGCAATGCACAACACCACAATGATTATCCATTAGAAAATAATATATTATCATATAACATGCCCATAAATATAGATTACAGAAAGTGCCCTTGTTCTAGTTATCATTGTTGGTTCAATACAAACGGCTGATCAATCCAGTGGGGCCAGTAAACGTATTTTAGCCTAAGCAGATACAATGTGGATATTAGGCCTGGTTTAAGCCTATGAGCATCTGGTCTTCGCTTTGCCGATTCAAAGGCAATGTAAAAGTATGTGAGGTCATTGCTAGAGAGAAGTGTGACCTAACAGCACAGCCTGATTCCCGCTACAAGGCCTGATGATGGTGAAATTATCATTTAACATTGATACTCACTATAGTAATGCTCACCTTATGTTTGCAATATTTCATTCCAGTATCTGTATTGATAACCTCAGGTTTTCAGGTTTTACATTTTCTCAGGACAGATTCAAAATACTCTTTGGATCTGTCAACTTCAAAAATAAAAAAATAGTTTCAGTTCCTTTATATTTTCTGTGTTCATATACTGAGACATCATTTCCTGAGAAAAGATGACTATCTAAACCCTTCCTGTTGTAATCATATACAGCCCACACTCAGAGGCTTTTTCTACACCAATCTATCAACTGTAATCTACCTCTGGTGATTCTTTTTCTGAGAGTGGCTTGAAAAAGAGACAGAAGAAGATCTGCCATCTGTTAAACTTCAAGATAACAGCGATGAATGCCTCATGTTCTCAGTACAGCCCAATCTATGGCAGTGTATTGATATGAGATTGGTTTGTACTATAAGTGGACCTCGTGGACGATGTTATCGCTACCCTCCAGCCATTACACTCATATTCATTTCTTTGTAAGATCCAATCTTAGTGCAATTTGAAGTCCTCGTCATCCAGCACCAAGGAGTAAACAGGGGTGATGAAAACAGTTTGACCCTGGTCATAGGCTTCTCTCATGCCTTACATCTATGCAGGAGTCTGGCTGCGTGGCTGTCTCTTTCTCTTCTCCTATCCATGCATATTTCTTTGTCTTTATTGTCCCTTCAGGTGGCCCCAAAGTAACCTAATGTCTGCCAACTTTACAGCCACTGCTGGACCCCAAAGGAGGCCTGTTGTTCTCCTGCAATGAATCACCCACAGAAATGTGGATCTTTGAGCCTTCTAGTTAAATCTCTTTCCATATTATGTGTATTGAAGTATTATTAATTTTATATAGATTTTTATATTCAAACTCTTTCAGTCTCGCAAGCTTTCCCTTGTAATGACACTCCTCAGTGTAGATACATAGGTTTCTCTCAAGACATGTTTAAAACTGTGTAAAAATCCTCTGCTATGATTAATATTTTGTTGTACATGGTTTTTCCCACATAAAAGTGAATTAAAAAAAAGAAAAAAAAAACGGGGGCTGGATGCACATCTACGCTTACTTCCTCATTGAAAAATTGGGATCAGGCCTTATTCCCCACCCACCACTGCTGTTTGTGCTAGGTTGGCAGGTGAAAGAGCAGTGAGCACGATTAGCGAAGGAAACATCTGAGAGACTCAGCCACATGTTTGAGCCTCAGTCAGACCCAGGCTCAGGAGTTTTTGAGGAGTCAGAAGAAGACATATCAGAACGCTAATTAACGTGTAGTTAATTGTTTATGTTGTTTGATAGATGTAACTTGCAGTGGGTGGCAAGGTTTTGTTGACTGGTAAAAGAGCTGTGCATATCAGGATGGTGAGTGTTTGAGGAAACATTGGAGAGACTCAGCCACATGTTTGAGCCTCAGTCAGACTAAGATGAGGAGTCTGTTGTGACCAAAATTGGCAACTAGTAGACATATCACAGCGGTTAGCATAGTTAGCATCTTTTATTTGTTTATGTTGTTTGTCAGCTCGACTGGCAGTGGTTGACACAGTGTTTGTGGTAGTGCTAATGCAAACTCTCGCTCTCTGTACTGTACTCTCGCCCCTAGTCTCCGCAAGTTGACATGAGTGGTTCCTGTCAGTCTGAATCCGTTAGCATTGGGTCACTGCAGTTCCGAGGTGGAAGTACTCAGCTGTCACGTTTACTGCTTATTTCACTCATGATATGTGTTGTATTATATATATATAAAAAAAACCTCATATGGACATGTTAACAAGGTTAAAACTTAATTTTCATCGGATGGGGTCTTTAAGCAAATAGGAAACTCAAATATGAGCCATCATGGCTGTCAGCATTTGGGTGTCACTCACACAGTTGCTCATTATGCAAATATAATGCGGCTAACATTTGGTTCACCATTAATCTGGTGAAGTTTTTTTTTTTTTTTTTGTTTCCCCAAATTAGCGTTTCATCCTTCCCTCTGATATCAAGCATTTCCTCGTGGAGAGCGCGCGTCTATGTGAGCATTGTTTTCCATTGATGCTCATTACGAGGAGCAGTAGGAGGGTGAAGAGTCGATTTCTTGCATGTCTCTGTCACTGAACAGAAAGTTGTATGTCTTAATTGCAGCAGTGAAGATATTATTAAGCTACCTTTGATTTGCAGAGCTGTAATCTAATTTACACACCCTGTGCCCTGTATTAGGTAGCTGCTTAATTACACAGTGTGCCACACATGCCACCACGCATTTTGTATTTGTGTAGTGAGGCTGAACCCTGCGACTCCAAGCTGTCATGAAGCATCACTTTAAAACAATTGCGGCTGCCACAATTACAATTACATGATGTATTTTAAAATAAGCTGCAAATTAGAACACAGCCAGCGCTTGTAGATGAAATATTAATTTATTAAGACATAAGGTAATATTGAAATAGTTAGTTTGAGTTTAGTTTAAGTTTGTCACATAAATGGTATTAATATTTAGAAAGTGATATGAAAAACAAACCAATGTGAAAAATATTTATCTCTTCATCCATCAGTGCTACCTCTGTAAGAAGAGTGTAGGTTAAATAGTCGACTATAGTCGACTCGAATATAATTACTGTCATTATGCAGTGCAGCCTCAGAGCTAACCATGTATGAAATGATCCATATGGAAGAGAGTCTTCAAACACACATGAAATGATCTATTATGCACATACATGCACACACTTTATGTGCAGCCCACAAGTGTAGCCACACTAACGCATGCACACACACGCTAAGGAAAGAGGGATACTACTGCAATATAATTTATCTCTCTTGATGAATTCCTGTCGGTGTCTCCTGAGACAACCAGCCCATGCTGACAAACCAACACATTTTTCACTCTCAGTCCAACGCTCCTTCTCTCCTCTCTCCCTTTCTTCTCTCTTCTTCTCCTGTACTCGACTGGATTGATTTTTGCCCTTCTCTCTCTCACCTTTCCTCCACAAGGAAGATTTTTTTTTTTTTACATAGCTTTAAAATGTGGCTAACAGCTACAGGGATCTCTGTCGTTATTAAGCACAAAAATTGATGGTCTCTGCTCCTTTTTCTTCTTTTTCTCAGCTGGTGCCAAAAAAATTGGTCTTGCATGTTTAGCTAAGGTTGATAGTTCACACTTTTGGCACTTTTCCGAACATGGCCCAATGCTATTTGGCAGTAAAGATAAAGGTTATCCTTAAAAACCTTTTTGGATTCTCCGTTTTTAATGATGAGAACGTTGTTCAGATTCTAGTCATCCACAGCTCTGAAGCTATAAAACACAAACTATTGCTCAAGTAATTCTGTCTTTGTAAAAGGCAGAAAAAGAGACATAATTTTATGTTCAGCATCAGTGCTACAGAATTGCAGCTAGAGGAGATAGAGGGATGAAACAACAGAGTGATAGGAAAACAGGCAGGAAAGACGAAGTGGGACAAATGTATGTAGAGGGAGAAGAGGAGGGACAGGAGGAAAACAGAGGTTGAAGAAAAAGGCAAAGAAGTCACAGTTGTTCCATTTTCCTGGCTGTCTGAAGTCGGACCTAAAAATTGGAAACAGTGGCGTTCCCTAATCTCCCATCACCTGCACAGAGTGTATTCAGTGTCTGATAAACCGCCCTGCAACCCCGAACTACCACACACACACACACACACACACACACACACACACAGATTTAAATATAAAAGGATCATCCTGTTAAAGAGGCACAGGCACACACACACACACACACACACACACACACAAACACAGCTCCATATGAACTAAGGCGGTTTGTGTAAACTGTATAATTGAACTTTATCTGAAGTCACGATAGGTTTTTGCTATCTGTGTTGATATTTAAAAATACTGGCGCAGTAGCAGTGGCGGCCGGAATAACAATCCTTTGGAAAAAACGATATCGGATTCGGTTCCTGCCGAGTGAGTCGCCTCGGAATCGGCCTGCTGTGGTGGAGAAATGAGGCTGCGGGGCAGATGTCATATCCAGGAATATGTCGGCAACCAGTAGATCACACTGTATATTCCTGATTACTTAGTCATGGGCCTTATCTGCAAACTGCCACATGGCTACTTGACAGTTGGTTTGGCCCTGCCTTTACTGTGTCCTGCTTTCTACCTCAACATCCCTCTTTTTCTCTTGCTCTTTTTAAGCCTTGTCTATCTTTACATTTTTCTCCACACCTTTTCTTTCTTGGTGTCTATCTAATCACCTTTCCTTCTCTCTTTTCACCCTCTGGGAACAAAATTAAAAGATGAAGATTCACACAGGAAAGATAAAAAGTTTGTCAGTAACAACAGAGCCGAGTTTGTTTCTCAAGTTTTATCTTTTCTGCCATAAGCTATCTCATATTTTTCAGGATAACTTCATACTTAATATAATCCAGTGGTTTTTCAAATGTTCTTGTCCTCTTCATCTCAGAAAATTGGATACAAGAACGGTGTAAGCGAGATGTTGTTTGTGACTGGCATTAAAAATTGAACCCTGCTGCGCTTCCTTGTAATTCCAGTTGCTCAAGTGCTCAAGCAAAAAATGTCAGGGCAGACGCGAAGAGGCACAAACTCATCTGGAAACAGTCCCACTTCAAAAGCAACGTCACCTCAATTATAAGAGACTCTCCCTTTTTGTCCACAGCATCCGTGAGTAGTGTTATCAAGCTAATTGAAGAGTGAGATATGTGCCATTTGAACAAAGGGCCATCTACTCCGAGAGAATTCATTTCATCCAAACCAAAATAAGGTCCTCAGAAAGGGATTGTGGGTAGATTAAGCCATAGAATCATCAATCATATTTTGAAATGAATATTTAAGGTGTATGGGAAACTTTCATAATGGATTCAAATGCATTTAAGATTGGAGCTTCTCAACTGTAAACATGTTGTGAGTTACATAGGGATTCTACAGACCACACAGTACCGGGGATGGGGATGTAACTAGGGATATCATTTATCCCACAGATACAGTTACTAATTACATTTCAGATTAAGGTTTTACATAAAAAGAAATATGATGAGGTAATACAATACAACACATAGTTAATGAATAAACAAGTGGGTTTTCAACCTTTTTTTGCATGTGACCCCTTACCAAACAAAAACTTGTCATGTTTCTGATGTATATGAGTTGAGTAATTCCCCTCTCTCAGATGGTTTCATTTGAATAACTGTTTGATTCAAATATTTCATATAAAGCAACAATTAGTGAAAAGTGACAAGAAAAAAACTCATTTGTGCAGCAGAACTTTTTTCTTCCTTCCCATCATCTCGCTTACTGTTAATACTTCTCTGACTTATTGAGCTTTAGAAGTAAGACTTTTAGTTGTAATGAACTATTTTTACATTGTTGCTCTGGTGTTTTTACTGAAGCAAAGAATCTGAGAACTTTTCCCACCACTGAGACATTGTGTCCTGATGTGACTCAAAATGACCTTGATGACACCACTAACTCTTGTACTGGAACTAATTGCAACACAAGAACTCATTAGCCAATGACAGTTACCCTCCCATGGGCTGCTTTACCCATCTTTCCCAGGACGCGCCGCCCTGGACACCCGTGTGACCTGCTTCCCCCGGTGGGGCTGATGTAAACACAAAAAGTTACTCTACAACTTCCTGGTAAACTCTCTGAGCCACAAGTTTGAGTCCAGTTCATGAACTATGACCTTTTTCCATTGTCAGTTTCA
Source organism: Seriola aureovittata (assembly GCF_021018895.1). Classification (NCBI taxonomy): domain Eukaryota; kingdom Metazoa; phylum Chordata; class Actinopteri; order Carangiformes; family Carangidae; genus Seriola; species Seriola aureovittata. The sequence goes on from NC_079379.1 coordinate 8,587,927, forward strand.
CAATACATGGGCTATCCCTAGCAATCAGTTAAATTGTGATTTATAGTCAAACCACACGTAAACGTTATTATCTAATTTGCATTAATAAAAAAAAGTATGATTGTAATAAATCTACTAACAAATCACAAACGGGCTATTATAGAAATACTAATGAAGGCAATAAAAACAATCCGTCCACAGATATTGTTAGAGCGTATCAGTAATCTAATTTCATTATGAAATGTTGGTGTGATTAACGCCTGGCAGCTAATCATCTCATAAAGGGAATGACGATTCTCCGCACACCCATCTGAATAAAGCAGAGAGTGACACCCACTCCCTTGTGTCCATTTGAAACACTCTGTATCCATTATTGTCACCACTGCTGCGAGTGTGTGTGCGTGTGTTAACGTGACACATCTTGTATGTGTGTATATGGTTATAGGGGTATATGTGTGTAGGCGTATATCTCTTTCAAAGACACATTAACACCTTTTCACTTGGTAGCGTTTACAGGGTCCCGTCTTGGGAATAAGACAGCGATGGTACAATACATCTGGGACTTGTAGCCTACTGTTGTCCAACACTCGCTTCCTCTCCTTCCTTCTTTCTTTACCCCATCTCCTCTCCTCTTCTCTCCTCTCCTCTCCTCTCCTCTCCTCTCCTCTCCTCTCCTCTCCTCTCATCTCCCCCCTCTGTCAACCCTCTCATCTCCTCCCCTCCTCTTCTCTCACCACAGTCCTTCTCACTCCTACTACGCTTTCCTTAAATCCCAAAGTGTGTCAAAAGATTGCTGTGACATTATGCAGGGGGGAGGAGGAGAAAGAGCAGGAATGACAGTGGTGTCAAACCTGTAACTGCTCTCTTTCCTTATCGTAACTTTCACCACATCCATATGAAGGCAGTGCTCGTAAAAAGACACACAGGCCCTTCATTCATTTGAATGAGTCCAGTTCGGGTTGCCAATGCAAAGGACTCAAGCAAAAATATTGAACCTGGCTCAACTTTTCCCTCAACACACCGTGGTGTCATCCAGTGAGATGCTGCGTCGGCCAATCAAATACATACAAGCGCGGATTCCTGGTGGATTCCTTTGTAACGAGAACAGACTGTCACAACAGAAAAGTAAAATAGCTGCCACAAAATTCTGTTTGTGAGTATTACGGTGGTGCGGTGTTTTGGCAAACACATTAATCTATTACTTAAACTCAGACTGTGTTTCATTGTCTCACCTGTACCATAATCAACACAGCTCCATCATCGTCCCCCCCCCCCCCCCCCCGCATTGTTTTCAGTCTGAATGCCTGCCAGAGCAGCCAAATCTGCAAATTACACAGCTGCCAGTCCCAACCCTTTTCTCTGTTCTTTATGTCTTTTTTTATGAAGTGATGAAAAGCAACATAGATAATTATGGAGAGTTTGAGCGTAATTTAGCTTATTTATTTATTTTACATTTTTGCCTTATTTTGTGAATAGTAGAGAGAGATCGACGGGAAATGGGGAGAGAGAGGAGCATGACATGCAACTTAAGGTACACAGCTGGGATTGAACTGGGAACATGGTTTACATGGTACTCAGGCCAGAGGTATCTGGGACTGTGTGGTCGGGTTGTCTGTCCCACTCCTTACCAGATGATGGCTGTGGTGCACACTTTTGTTATTTACTTATACTGACAGAGAAGGAGGAAGAAGAAATGTATCTGTGTTCATTCCGTTAGATTTCGTTAGTTTCAGTGTGGTTGGAGATCTTCCATAGAGATATCAGATGTTCAGTGTTTGTGAACAGTGGTTTCAGAGCGAGAGTGAGAGTGTGTGTGTTTGTGTGTGTGTGTGTGCACACTTACATGCCTGTATTCAAGTATGTGCACACACACTCACCTCTTCTCCCATTATCTCTTTGTTCCCCCTCCTCGTTCTGCTTGGATGACTGGGAAAACAGCCAGGGAACAGAAAAGGTCAAGTGACTCCGCTCCCTCCTCCTCTTCTCCTCCTCCTCTCCTCCTCTCCTCCTCTCCTCCTCTCCTCTCTCTCTCTGGTGTGTATGTGAGAAGGAGCAGGAGAGGGAGGGGCCAGTAAAGCGCATCAGCATGAAACTGTCGCATGATGAAGCAGCAGGACAGAGCTGCATGTACATGTATGTGTGTGTGAGGTCCCTTCTGGAATTGACATGTATTTACTGCTTCAACACCCCCGCCCCCTCTGCACAATATCAGACTGTGATTTACATCTCACATCTCATTTTTTTTTTTTTTTTTTTTTTTATTTCTCTTGGTTACCGTGTTCCTGATCAGTAATGCAGGCACACTGGCTGTGGGTGGGGACGTGGGGGGTTGAGGCGCGGTGCTCGTTGCACATGATATGTGGCCATGTGTTCGACAGAGGGCAAAAGGGAAAAACTTCTGTATGTGTGGAATGTGGAATGGAGCAGGAGCTTTTCTTAGACACTTCAGGCTGATAATATTTGATATTTTTTCTAATTTGTAAACAAATCCCATCAAAATACCAAAAACAGCAATTAATTAATCCAACAAACAAGTATTGTGTGTGTTGCCAAAGCCTGGTATAGTTTATTCCTCTGTGCCATAGACCTCCCTCGTTGTTCCCTATTAAAACAACCATGTCTCCTATGAGTTACATTTATATACAACTAAACTGCGACAGCAAATACGTTTTGCAGGAAATGTAATTGCGATCTGATTACACTTTGAGGATGCAGCATGTTGTTCATTTACTGATTTGTCAAAGACAACAATTGTGTTTTCCGACAAAATATACGATCTTCCAGTACAGTGTCCACTTGTAGTGACTATACCTCAGACCTCGGTCTCTGCTGTGCCAGTTGTGTCCTTTGTACGTCCACCATCCACCCAAAGCACCTCCTGGCGACTGCGTTGCTGATAATAAATGTGTGCGGCTCCTGGGTTGATTAAAAACACATCAGTAACCAGCGCTGCTGCACAGGATGACGTGTTGCATCATTACAATGAACATGGGGCCACAAACACTGTCCTGCTGCCTGAAATACTCACTATAGTGTGTATTAATCCACATTTGAACATAGTCTCTGGAAAATGCTCTATACCTGCACCTGATGGAGTACCGCTTGTTAAAAGCTTCAGGGCCTAGCTGTTTTAAATAATATTGTACACATCTTATTAAGTAAAACTATATCATTTTGAAGCATCTTTAATTATTGATATTTTCAGGAGGAACCAGTTGGCTGTGAGTGGAGTGCCACAGACAAGATAGAGATGTTTAGAGATGTACAAATTGTTGGTTTTGGTCTTTGAGGAGTTGGGTTGGATTTGTTGACAGTAACAAAATGCTGTAAGAATTCCAATTGCAAAATGCAGATGACAATATAAACCAAAAGTGACAAATTTGGCAGATGTGGTAGTGGAGGATATGTGGTGTGAGAGTGACAGTATGAAAGAGACTGCTGTGTGCATGTGTGTAATGGACAGCGGAGTGAGTGAGTGAGTGAGTGAGTGAGTGAGTGAGTGAGTGAGTAAGCGAGCTAGTGAGCGAGCAGAGCTGCTGGCCTCTGTCCTTGGTGAGTAATGACCACAGAGGAGGACAGATGATCATGTTCATCAGCTGTCAGAACTGAGGCTACCAGCCCCCCTGCTGGGGAGGATCAGTCAGGCTGATGGCCCATAATCTGTGTGTGTGTGTGCGCGCGTGTGTGTGTGTGTGTGAGTGTGTGAGTGTGTGTGTGAGTGTGTGTGTTTATGTGCACGTGTGAGCCCGTGCTTGAGTAGAGAGAGCAGGGATGGAGAGGGGGCTGGGTGATAACTGTGATAATGAGTCTTACCGATGATTATGGAGCATATAGGAGGGGCTGTCTACAGTGTGTGTGTGTGTGTGTGTGTGTGTGTGTGTGTGTGTGTGTGTGTGTGTGTGTGTGTGTGTGGTGTATTAAAAGTGCTTATTACATTTATTACAGAGCTGTTTTATGTCCGGCAGTTGCAGGGCTTGCTGCGGGGGAAAACTAGGTGTGCTGACTAGCCTTTTCATTTGCACGACATTAAAGTTTGAAAAGTAGCTAAATAGCCGAGGCTGGCGGTACATATTGAAGAGCTGCCAAGTGGAGGCTCAGTATCATCATGGCGACTCCATGGTCGGTCTATGTTTTTTTTTTTGGAGGAAGTTTCAGCTTTAGGCTTTGAAGTCAACTTTGATCAAAAGCTGAAAATAAATCGATTCTGAACTCTGCATTCAGGTTTCACTTGGGGAGCTGTAAATTTCAGTGTATTGCAAGTGAAAACTGGAGGGATCATTTCATATACTTAATAGACTGATGAGCGACAGAACTCCACATTATTGGGTCATTGTAATCCTCACAGCCACTTAACCTGAAATGCTCTTTAAACAGAAGAATAGGAACATATTTTTGAATACAACTGAATTTCATTAAAGGAACTGGTTGCATACTAAACAGTATTTTTATGTTCTTGTTGAGATTCATCGTCAAGATCCACAATCTGTTGGAAATTTTGAATGAAGCATATGATGAGTTCTTCTTTTTTTTAAATGGATATGTAATAGAGAGAGCGCTTTGGATCTCCTGCAGCCTTCTCCTTTCAGCACTCAGAAAAGACTGTATTGATTGGAGATACAACCTGTGTTCACACCACTAGTTTTCTCTTTTTCTCTTTAAAAAAAAACGGTATCTTGCTTGTCAATCAGCAATAAACTGTATTGCTTTCCAAGCTAAACTGTGAGAATGATCAATTCAGGGAAAGTGTGTGTGTACACTTGCCTGTGTGTGTTCACTATGTCCGTGTGCATGCGGTTACAATGAGATATATAGAGCAAGGGACTCTTAGGTGGAGTCTATGTGTTACAATGATGCAAACCCTTGAAACAGCATTTTCTGTGTTTCAGTTCATCTTGCTCTCCTGCCGTCTGAAGAAGCACAAACAAACCCAGAAGAAAAGCTCGATAATATTTGCTTGGTGCAGAACACTGTGAACATGGCTCCTCACTTTAAGTAGCATCAAATCAATAGTCCCCTGAGAAAGGAAGTGATTTTCATTACAGAAATGATCTCAAGTCAATTTGTGGACAATTTGTGTGAAAAGAAAAAAAATTCAGCTTTATAGTTATACATATGTACATACATATCAATTATGCTGATTTAATTCTGCTGTGTTACTGTAGATGTTATGTAAAAATGTTTGCCTAAATAACGTTGTGTCTCTATGTTAAAGGATTCGGGAACACTGACATAGATGTATCAGATTTTCTAGAGAAAGACCCGATGCTTAGATTTTCACTTTTGTTGTGTGATAAATCGGAAAACGTCTCTAGGATCTTTTTTGAAGCTGCAACGTGTCTTTAAAGAAAGACCAATCATATAGTCAAGAATGATAAAGCTTTTCATTGAGTGTTTTTATGTTTTTTTTTTTTTTTTGTATCATCGTCTTTTGTATTGTCTTGTATATATGTGTTTTCCTATTAAGTTGTGCGTATTCATAAATGTAACTATAGCTTCCCAGGTCAGATCCTTGAGGGCTACCACTGTCACTATCTCTTTTTTTTTTGTCTTTAAATAATATCACTGTGGGGTGTCAAAGAGAGTGATTGAATTCCATGGACTGTGACTTTAAAGTCTAAAATTTAAAAATTTTCACCACATAGGTTAAATATAATATAACATATTTGGAGAATATACTTAGAAAATAGGTATTTTCTGTGTTTGTTTACTAATGAGAATCGAAATGAGTGGCTAGACTTTTCTAGCATTTTTTTTCTGTATTGAAAGAGTTTTGATTTAGTTTCCAGTTAAGTTCCAACATAAAGTTAAAATAATAATATTAAAATGAGGGTCTTCTGCACTCTTCTTTAGGACCCCCAATGAATCCTCGACCTCAGAACCAAAATACTGTGATACCAACCCTAAACAAGTACAGGGCTTTGGATATAATCCTCCCCAAACTCTTTAACAGCCTATGACACCACATCCACAAACCCAGGTCCTACTTAATGCCACCCCACCCACCTACCCACCTCTCGCTATAAAACGACAGTCTGTAAAAAAAAAAAAAAAAAAACTGCTGCAGGGTTGTCTCCGTTAACTATAGTGGAAACACCTGGCGCGGAGATTTCAGGTTGCAGCTCCTTGATAGGTCGACCCTCCCGTACCCTCGTCTCCACATCCAACTTCATTGCGCTCGCCCGGTGTCAATCTCGTCGACAAAACCCTCCCCCGAGATATCAAATAGGCCGCGTGGCTCCGTGGCTCTTGCACTACTTGTCCAGACGGCATCAGCTCCATTCAAACACCGAGTGCGTCTCTGCTGCGGTGCGTTGCGCGCAGGCTGGAGAGAGATGACAAGAGCCCCGCGGAACTGGCCAGACAAACATGGATCTCCGTAAAACGCTGATATCGGTGCTTTGGATATTATTGCTGAACCAAGTGGAAGACTGTCACGCTGAAGAAGGTATGTGGAAACATGTGTTGTATGGCTCGGTTGTTCCAAAAACTGGTCGCCGCAGCAGGCAGCGTTGATCGACAGACAGATGTCCGCGGCGGAGAGAGTTTGGCATTCGCGCTTGTCCTGTGATGGGAAGCAGGTGCATGTTAACAGTAACGAGAGGACATTCATTTTAGACAGAATGGTTTTTTTTGTTTTTGTTTTTTAATATATGTCGTAAAACAGAAAATGTTTTTGCCTGATGGTGTAGAGGCGCGTTTCTAAAAGCTCTTTTTTTGGCAGATTTTTACGCATTTGAGCTCCGTGAACTCCAAGCATCTATTCCCGAATAACCAGATCATCACAACAAATGTGTTCAACTGAGACTGTCAGAATTAAAGTCACGCAGTTGCTATTGAATCAAAAATATATAAACAAGAGACTTTAGTACAAATTAAAACCCCGTACAGTTGATTAGTATTCACAGCATCCCCTCCATCATTATGAACTTAAAGGCTGAAGTAAACAAGTTGTTTAAAAAAAAAAAAAAATAGTAACCAAAAACCGAGCCACATTTCTAACATCTCTGGTGCCACATACAGAGAGCCCCGGTCTGCTTGAGTACCGGGTTTGTGATTTACTCAGAGAGGTAAACTCAGTTTGTCTCACAGCTGTTCTAATAAGACAGAAATCCCCGCTCTGTTGTCACAGTGATTTGAATTGTGGGGTGGTGGTGATGATGGTTTTGTCGTGGCATCTCCGTGCAACTGGTTTCTTTGTCTTTTCACACTCTTAACAGCCACTGATGCTGTGGCACGGGCGACTGATGCTTTAGTGCTTTTGCCACTGCATGCAACTCTCGTTTTTCAGCTCCATTCCTCTATAACAAGTTTTTTTTTTTTTTTTTTGTCCTTTGAACAGTGGAGAAGAGATTGTGCAGGTTTCTCTCCTAGTCCTTCCATCAGCATTAAATCAAGAATCCACGCTGGAATTAATGGGAACAGTGTATGATTCACAGAGTGTTTTACCAAGATTTAATGCTGATGTGGGATTGGGATTTGGATTGCTGACTTGTTTAATTGCCCTTGTGCATCTGCACTGAAGTGTGTGAGGGAGCGGGGGAACGTGCTGCTGTGGTCCAACAGTTTACCAGCAACCTGGCTGTTTGCCACAGATAAATACTTGCTTGCACTCACAAGTTAGCAGAGATACTGTAAACCTGTGAAACTTATGAGTTTAAACTAACACACAGTGCTGATTGGATGTGTGTGTGTGTGTGTGTGTGTGTGACCGGTTGGCTCAGGTGAAGGCAGGGAAGTGATCCTAATCAGGTCTGAGACTGTGAAGTGGAAAAGAACATAATGGCTTCAGACCCACAGGCGCTTTCTAAAGAGGGGCTTTATTATCCAGGCATAGCTGAGTGCTTTTTGGATACACACACACACACACGCATGTACACTCAAACACACACGTCATCAGACGCACACACTTCATCAGACGCACACACACATATAGACATCACAGCCATACATTAATGCATTCCTGAGACACACACACACACGACTCAGGGTCAAATGCACACACTCACTTGACACGTACATGTTGCCTTCGCATGCAGTCTTTCTCATGAAACATACACTCAGGCGCACATACTCGTGGTGTGATATAGGGGCCCTTCTGTGCACGCACACGCAGACACACTTGCACTTTCTTTTGCGTTTGCACACGCACACACATGCACACACTTCCTCTGGAGCATTGAATGCAACACATGCGGACTCATTGCCAGATTGATTTGGTTCCCTGGAATGCTGGGTAGCCGTATTTGGATGCTAGCTTTTGTTTAATTGATGTTGCGATTAATTGCTGTGAAAGCAATGTGCTCCTGAAGGCTGCTATTGGCAGCAATTCTTCCCGCTGTTCGTAAGGATTTGGAAGATAAGAAAACACTGGAGAGAATTTTTCCCCTTTTTTTAAAAAAATTTTTTTTTATACTTCTCTGCCATTATGTCCATATTTAATGAGGCAATTTACCTACCTGTGTGTGTGCGTGTGTGTGTGTGTGTGTGTGTGTGTGCTCTCTTAGAGGGAGAAACAGCTTTTTTTTCATCAGAGAAGTGTGTGTGTGTGTATTTAGGCATTAGTCTCTCCTGTATTTGGGATTTTGAGAGGATCTATTAAAGCCTCTGTTATATTGTATTACAATATTTATGTGGCTCTTTGATCACCATTCATGAAATTTCTCTTTTCCAGTCCAGCCTTGTGCCTGTGCCTAATCCCTTATTAGCTCTTATTCACAGTTTTACATGTCCCTCTGTGTTTGGTCCCATGTTCTATTCCTCCTCATGTGCCAACAGCATTTTCCTGTCTCGCTCACATTGTGAGCTCTTCCTTCCTTTGTGCTCTACTCTTCTTTCTGCCTCCTGTCTTCCTGTTTTCCTTTGTTCTTCGCACTGTCCTCTCATATGTCATCCTCCTCTCCTCTCCTCTCCTTTTCTCCCTCTCCTCCTCTCCTGCACATGCCTCCTGCATCCTCAGCTGACTTAGCAAACGTTAATACGATCGGGTGGTGGGGGCTCCGTACAGGCAGAGCTGGGTGTCCACCATACCCCACACACACACACACACACACACACACACACACACACACACACACACACAGTCAATCTAGCCACTCCCCCTCCCTTCAGGCCGCTTTTCTCATTCCCCACGCCTCACCGCTAACACACCTTGGCATATCATCGGGATCTCATTTACTTCCCCTCTCTTCTCTCTCCCTCCCTCCCTCCCTCCTTCTGCATCCATCCATTCTGCAGCAAGCAAAGAGAGGGCACAAGCCAGGTACAGAACAATAGAGGCAGAGGGAGAGAGGAGCGGAGTGATTGAGAGCGAGAGAGACTCAGAAACTGCAGCGTAACCTGTGGGATCATCCTGTTTGTGCGGCCGGAGCTTTGCTTGATGCCTCGTCGAGTCAGAACGGCCGGGGCTGACTTCACTGCACTATGTTCTTGGCAGACATGCAGACCATTGTTTACCTGCAGCCTCATTACACCGGTGTGCCGCTCGAACCTCTCTTGTCATGTGTGATTTAAGATTCACAGCTCACATTTTTCCAACGCGATGGTTTGTGATGCTGAGGATAAAGTTCCAGTATTTATTACTGTCAGAAATACACAATGTGACTGGTCTTCTATGTTTACCACTCAGCCCTCTCATGATAACGGACAGTTTGAAGCTGTAGTTGTAGTTGCAGGAAATCTTTGATGCAGTAGAGAGAAAAGTAAAGATATTTGGCAATGTATTGGATCTAACGTTCAACCCGGACTGCAGCTTTCATTCTGTGTCAGCATACCCATTGATCGTGTGTGTGTGTGTGTGTGTGTGTGTGTGTGTGTGTGTGTGAGACAGTTCAGCATATGACAGATCACAGAATTTAACAGGAAATCTGTTGATCATTGAGTTTACATGCAAGTGCATCTCTAACATTTGCCTTATATTTGATCTTCAGAGATGGAAGTAATGTTTTTTTTTCCCCCATGATCAAGATCTTTCCAAAAACATAACTTAAATCAGATCACACAATTACACTTTTCCATCACCACAGTCCTTCTCTAACCTTAACAAAGTTGTTTTACTAACCTATCCAAACCATAACTTTTTAATAATGCTGAAAAAACTTTGATATTGAACGTTCAATATCGCAAATGCTATTTAAATGTAATCTGAGGTTTTGTGGGATCATCCATTATAACTATTCTGCCTGGTGAGTGAGTTGCTGTAATTTGATGGATCCTCAAATCACTTTTTTGTCTTTTGAAGGAAAGCAGGTGTGATCTGTAGATTAGAAGCTATTAAAGGTTCAACATACAGAATCAGGTTTACTGGTCACTTCACTGAGATGCCATTAATTGGAAAAAACCTGCTGTATCCAGAAGGAAACTTTGCTGTATCTGTTTACTGTTGACTTCCACACAAGTCAGTTGAAGTGACTGTTTGATATTATACTCCAGTCATGATATGTGATTACTGAATCTTATAATTAGTGCTTAGAAGCGATCTGATTGACTAATATTGGGTTTACCAGCAATTGCCAGACTAGCAGAGGAGCAGCGCTCCACCCTCCCAGGCATCAATTTGGGACTAATTGTCTGTGATTTATGCAGGCTTCTTTCTGCTCTGCTGCCACTGCCTCTGGCGGCCCTGATTGCTCTGGTCCGTCTTTGGATGGCAAGGGGCAATCCTTGGAACCCGTGCGCGCTGGATCAGATGACTGTGACCTCTGTGAATATGAAAGGTCAGAGTGATTTGTGAGGATGGCAGGCGGTGCCGCGTCACTCTCCTGTGAGGGGAAGAAAGAGGGGGAGTCATCTTAAAAAAAAAAAAAAAATGTTTTACAAGCAGGAAAAAAAAAAAAGGAGAAGAGGTGTGTCGGGTTCAGGGGTGAAGAAAAATAAGAACGCTGAGCAAGGAACAGTGGATGAGGGAGTGAAGGAAAGAAAATTGGAGGGGAGTAAAAGCAAGTGGGGAGGGAATTGTAAGCTTCCACCGTGGCTTTGTTCCACGGCTCTTGTACAGTATGTTACATGTAATGAAACAGACCAAGGGTTCCTATAACAAGTCAATGCAGCAGCTCACCCCGATCCTTATTTACCTCCCACCCGACTGGAACATATTGACAGAGACTGATAGACTGATGAATTGTGTGTGTAAGCGAGAGTATGCGTGTCTATTGGATCCCAATGGGGGGGTCACCTGATTTTCCTTTGTTCAGGGAAAGGACGCTATTACAGTATCGGGGGTTATTCTGCTGGATCGGCAAGAACAAACCATCGGAAAAAGTCTGTGTGTGCGTGTCTGTGTGTCTGTGAGAACCCACTGTGTTTGCTCACATCCATTTCCTGTGGAAGAAAAATTTGGCGCTTTTGCTTTATTTTTTTATTTGTGAAAATTGTTTAGGTGATTTGAGTGCAGTTTAACCAATTAGTTTTTTTTGTTTGTGGCGAATTATAATAAAGTCAGATGAAAATAAAGTTATTAATTTATGCAACACACAGTTAAATTGTTGAAGCAGACAGAGTAAATCAGCTCAAGAAAAGAAGACGAATACGAGCTCACAATGAGAATGTAGGCTCAAATCGGCAGTGAAAGTGGGAGAAGAGAAACTAAAGAAGCTGAACAGCGCTCAAACGATTAGCCGATGAATCAACAAGTTGATCAACACACACAAAATAATAAATTTCGTTCAAATAATTTAATGTTAAATATTCACAGGATCTGGCTCATGAAATGATTTGCTGGATGTAAAATGAATCTTGGTTGATAATGAAATGAAGTGTTAGTTCCAGCACTAAAGTACAGTATAAAACATTTTCCTTCACGAGGCATGAGGACAAGTGTATAGCAGAAAATAATGTAATCATAGTAATGTATGTGAATAGTGGAGGATAGAAGTGTTAAAGCTCACACTGAAGCATAAAGCAGAGCTATTTTGGCAAATGCATGTGTGCTTTCATGTCAGAGCTTTATGTAAACATCTTCAGGGCCTGTTCTCTAAAGGTTCTTCAAAGGTTATATGCAAAAAAAAAAAAAAAAAAAGTCTAATAAATACAACGAGAAAATGTTTTTAATCAAGAATGTCTCCCACCACCCACACCGCCAGCATCTTGGAGTTGAGACTTATTTCTGCCTGATATTTTTTAATACTCATTAATCATCTTTGCTGCTTTTGTTGGGATACTAATGGATTAGAGGATTTGTTTTTTGTTTTTTTTTTCCCTTTTTTGGCAGAATTTTAAGTCCTGAGGTGTCTAAAGTTGATAAATGTCACTGGTGTGTCTTTGTACGGAGCCGTAGCTGTGCTCCTGGCAGAAGTCTCTGCTCAGGGTGTGTTGCATTGAGAGTAAACACTAACTGCATTAATGCGAGGCTTGATGTGGGTGGGCATGTTGGGAATTGAACTGACAACTCGGCAGGGCTCAGTCAGTCTACCACCCTCGCACTCCCCGGCATTTCATTTAATTTCCTTGTTTTGCAGTGGTGAAAACAAAATCACCCACTCATTTAGGCTTTGCTATGAGTAACAGATTTATTGAGACGAGCGGGACCTCGGGCTTTTAAGGCTTTGTTCGTCTTATCCGTGGCCCGACTCGCAGAAGCTGCTGGCCAAAAAAAAAAAAAAAAAAAAAAGGAAGTCTGTTAAAATATGCCTAAAAACGCCAGAATCTTTATCCCTGTGTTGGAAAATCTGGATCTCCAGGTCGCACTTGATCCGACCAGTTTTTCAAATTTCTTTGTTCACTTGACCCTGAATCAGTTACTGCAAATTTCAAGTACTGTCCAACCTCATATGTGATTGTTTGCCTACTCTGTCGCATCAAGCAGCTTTAAGGCTCCTGTGAGGAAAATGGAAAGGAAGTGTAACCTGTGCATGTGTGTCTGTCGAGGCAGTGTTTTACCAGAGGTTAAATGTGTTGCCCTCCCTTTCTGATGTTGGCTTAGAGACCATCAGACTCAATTGTGCCTAGTTTAGGCAGTCGCATCAAAGTTATGGAGGTGGCTAAGGTCCCGGGATGTGCAAGAAGATAGACACAGACACACACACACACACACACACACACACACACACACACACACACACACACACACACACACACTCACACACACATTTTTCTTTGGAGGATAACAGTCTTTGTGGAAAGTCATTGCTAAGACAAAATGTTGAATCTAAAACTCTGTAGCGGTAACACCACACATGATCTGTTTATATGTAATGCTGCAGGTGAGCAGTTGGATTTAGTGACAAAATTTGGATATAAAATATACATTTGACAATCACAGTTTGGTTGAAATGTTATGTATGTGAATAGAAATTAATAGTTTACTGGACTGATGGCACTCACAATATATACCCATTTCACCGTGTGTACATGAATCTTAGAGCAGTGCTGTTTTAGGCGCGAGGTCATGCTACATGCTTTGAGCCCTTGGATTGGCTGCAGCTGAGGCAGTGTTGTCCAGTAGCCCTGATTCAGTTACGTAACAGTTATGTGAGCTGACAAGAGTAGATTCTGATCTTGTTAAAACACGAGGCGCTGTCCTCTCCATGTGTTCGGGTCCCAAACTGGAAATACACAGAACATGTTTTATAGAAACCACATTTCTACTACTCATGCTCGTACGCATGGATTCATGCACATGCTCACAGTCTTGCTCTCTCACATCTAACAAACACAGACACACGTGTGGCATACTTGGAGAGCCCTCATACCTCCGCAGCTGAACTCCACCCCTCCCTCTGCCATTAGTCTCCCCTCTTCATCTGTGCTCTGCTGTGTCAGTGTCCGCCTCACTGGCTCTGGCTGAGGCCGGCCAGCCTGTGAACGCTGCCTCTTAATGTGCTTTTCATGTCCTCCTGTCCGCCTCTGCCATGTCTGACCTGATGATGACATGTTAGGAAGACTTGCAGTGTGTGTGTGTGTGTTGGCGAAGAGGAGAAAAAGACTGCACTTAACATTAAACATGTTTTTATATGTACATAATTTTGCGCTTTCCTCCTTTTCTTCATCGCATACGATTTAAATGCTACATCATGTTTCCTCAGTCACTATCTACCATCTCCGGCCCCGTCTCAAATAGATACAGCAGGGATTGATAATGAAAGATTAATTCTTTTCAATGCATTCTAATTTTTGCACTCTCCCAAGTTGCGTTATATAACATTTGCAATGAACGGCGCTTAACACGTACTCAGACACACATAAAAATGTTTCTTTAATGGCAGAAGTACATGTATGACAACTTTGGCAGTCACAACAACTTTGGTAAGCCGACTTGGGCTGCAGAAGGTCGAGCTGCAGACCTTGTTCACATACTTTTTTCCAAAACGACAAAAAAAGGGACAGGTCTGGATACAGGCTGTTCTGTGCTGCATTTAGGGGCTGGCATGAAACCTGTGGACATCTGAAAGTCAAGTGCTGTCTGCAGAGCTGGGGTCCATTTCAGTAAAGCTGTTTCCAGGCATTGCCTACTGCACGTGCAGATCTCAAATGGTGGCGGCCAACATTTCACAAATAATTATGGCTTGCAAATTGGAGATAAACTTCCAAGTTCTACAAAGCTTGTGTGTGCTCGTGCACAGGCTGCAAGTGTGGTGTTTGTTTTGATCGGTGAAATGTATTAAAGAGGAAATTATGTCATGTTGCAAAACACAGCCTGGAAATTTGGTTTGCACACAGGTATTAAACACACAGGTCCCACACTGAGGACATTGAATATCAGTATTCTGTAGTCAGACATAAAATCAATATAATGTATATTTATGAAGATATTAGAAATTGATATGCCTATTTGAAATATAAAAGAAACGGCTGCAGATCAAGCCAAAGAAACACTATCAAAAAGACCAATGACAAATTGGCAAATTGGTCCCGCATTGCATTAAAACGTCAGACAACCCTGCCAGGTAAATTACTAGTAGTCAAAAATTGATGTTTTTTGAGTAATTTTTCTTCCTCCATTTAAAAAGGCCACCGTTCTGGAGCTGTCCATCACATTTTTGGACTCCCACAGTACCTGAATGCACCGCAGCACAACAAGTGTCAGTTTTTTCGACAAAGAGCAGCCTGCAGTGGACTTTTCAAACCTAATGGGATAAGGCTGGTCACAGCAGGCGATGGCCTTCAGAAGGGCCACACACTGAGAGGAAACTGAGTGGACCCAGACACAGGTTATTTTAATAAATGAAGGGGATATCTAATTAAAACAAGACCTTTCTTCTCTTTTCGGTTAAATGCAGCAGTTTGTCACATATATAGATTTGTAGTTATGGCTGAATGAGGTCTACACACAGAATCAACAAGAAGAAAAATGACTCCCACATTCACATGAGGTGAACAGACGCACACAGTTTTCCGGCGAGTGCTTGCTGCCCAGCAGTTTTGTTTCATCCTTGTCTTTGCTTGCGATCCCTCCTTCTGTCTCTGCTCTGTGGTGGTAATGACCGTCATGTTGGAAATGTGTCCGGCTGGGCCTCGTAAACCATTACCCCCGTGCCCAGGAAACCCCATTAATCTTTCTGAGAGGCGTTTGACCTTTCAAACTCATTAACCACAGCCGGTGTGCAGACAGACGTGAACGCATACACAAACCGCAGATGCACTCGCACACAAACAAACGGGCTGCGTGTGCACACACACACACACACACACACACACACACACACACACACACAGGGGTAAACTTGGCTCGTCCACACAAACGCACACACACACATGCTCAGGTGAAGTGTGAATGCACCGATGTGTGTCCAACTGCCAATATCGCCTTTACCAACTTGCCATCTCAGCCACTCTCCCTCTCTCTTTATCTCTGTTGTCTCTCCTCTCCTGTCCTCTTCATCCCCCTCGCTTCCTCACCGTGTGGGTTTGGTCAGTGACCTGGAAAATTGCCCGACCTTTTAATACGCAGCTTCCTTGGTAATGAATAAATACATAAATCGTGCGGCTCTGGCTCAGTCACTTTTATGACACCCCCACCCCCCCCGCCGTACACCTCATCGCACCCCCGTCATCTGCACCCTCTCCGCACAGACACAGACGAGGAAAGCGGGGTGTCTTTGAAGTGATAGCCCCCCGCGGAGAAGACTATCCATAATGAAAGGGTGTTAGTGACTGGGCTGAGGGCGAGAGAGTGTGAGTGTGAGCAGCGTAGATGTGGGTGAGTGGGCGAGGCAGGTTAACATGCCAGCATGGGACTTGCTCTTCTCAGTTTATCAGAAGGCCTGGGCGGGGGTGAGAGAGCTTTGTAGGTGGCAGAGGATGTAATGTGGTGAGTGGCAAGGGAGGTTAACATAGCAGCATGGGACCTGATCTGCTCACTTTATCAGGAGTGCAGGGGGGAGTGGGAAAGGCTGTAATAGGCTAAGTAGTGGGGCGGGAGCGGATGAACCATATTCTGCTCGGTTTACTGTTGGTCCGAGTGAGGGAGGGACGGAGGAAATTAAGCATAGAGAGGATTTGTGGGACAGTTGCTGGCATGGAATTTTGGCACAAACCTGACCTAACAAAAATTCAGGAGTCCTAACCCAGCCAAAAGCTCAAAACCAGTATTTTAATGTCAAACCATTTCTATTAGGTCAGGTTGCAGACCTCTGAAGAAGCACAAACATGTCTAGGAGACAGAAAAATAAATGTGTGGGATGAGATGGAGAGCAGAGGCAGAAACTGGGAATATTTGAATAATTGAAAAGCAGGGCAAAGTGTGCATAAACTGCATATTTTGGAGAAATATTAAAGGTCCCCTGTGTGTCCTTTTCTTGTAAACAAACAGAAGTTATGTTTACATTCAGCGTTCTTCACCAAAACATACAGTGTATAACGAAATGAGTTTGAGTGCATCTTTGTCCTCATGAAACATTTGGAAATATGCGTTGCTCATTAAAACGTTGCTCCGCAGCGCTACTAATGGTCAAAAACTCCACAGGGTAGCTTGATTGTGCTGATGTTTGTGGCATCTCTTCAGTGAAACCATAGCCATGGTCCTATTGTAACTGTCATACAGTCAGCTTGTTATTTAAAGCTGCAATTTTGACCAACAGAAGGCAAAACGAACTCAGAGAAGCAAGCCAGAGTAAAATATACCCGTCTCTTTAGCACGCTGTTCATCTTTCTTTATCAGCACCATCTTCACTTCAGCTCTTTTGATTTAATGATAACAATATTGCTAAAAGAAACTGCATTGGCTAATGTGAGCAACTTGTTTTTGTCTTGCCTATATGTGCGTGCTGTACATGCTGCCGTATACTGTACACTGCTCCTGTTTCCTTTGTGTGTTTGCACTCTTGGCTACTTGTTATGCATGTTATTATACAGACTATAAGTACATTTCTCGACGTGTGTGTGTGTGTGTGTGCACGTTTCTTTGTGTGCCTGGTCGTGATTGCAATCAGAGTGTCATCAGTGCAGGATGGTTGGGTGGAGTGCGCTCCTGTTGTTTCTCAGCTTCCTCTAAGCTATAAATGTTGCCTTCCTGTTTGCAAGTCAATTAGCCTGCCAGCCAATCAGTGTGCCAGCCAGCCAATCAGTTAGTCAGTTAACCAGCTGGCTGGACAACCAGCCATTTAGTCAGGTAATCTGGCAACCACTAAGACAGCCAGCCAGGAAGCCAGCAAAGCAGCCAGCAGTCAATCAAAAAAACTCTTCAACTGAAAATCAAGTTAGCCAGATGCCTGTTACCATTTTATCTTGTGGTCTGTCGGACAGAAAGCCAAGCAGAGAGCGTGGCATTTGATTAATCAGTCTTTGCGAACGCAGCCAGCGATTGTCTATCAACAGAACAGTGTGAAGCACCAAAGGCATGTCTTCCTGTGCTCTGTGTACAATAGATTAACACAGTCAGATGTCATTGAACTCATATCTTTGTCACTCTGAACCTACATAATACACAATCATGCCTAAAGCGTCAATCATTCCCACTGGTATATCAAAAGAGAAAAACATTGTTCCTCAGGCAGTTCCTCAGTAAAGCAAGTGAATCTTGCTTGTGTTGCACAACAGGTGCCAGAACCAGACCTGCAGTAAGATGTGCAGAGGCTTTATTTGCTAAGAAAATATGCAAATCAAGTTTTCGCACCAACAGCCATCAAAAGAGAACTGCACAAGCAAAACCAAAAAAGGAAAAAAAAAAAAAAAAAAAAAACTTCACCAACTGTTGCGAGTAACACATTTTGTGCCTCAGCTGGAAGATTAATCCACATTCTGGCACCCCAGCACCCTAAAGCACCCTTTGTAACTGGGGCATTCTCTGATCTGATTTGAGATTCGAGGATGGAAAACTCTCTCTCCTGCACACATGACTTATTGGCCATGAGGCTCATGTCTTGCTGAACAGACTGCAGCCATTCTGCCAAAGAGACCAGGCAGCAAATTGTACTATGCAACGCACCTTGCCAGATCATCGGCTAAGGCTGAACGATATGCAAAAAGAAAACAGAAAAAAATCATTATTTTGACTGATATTGTGATCAGTCAATAAATAAAAAAAAAATAATATTTTAGTTGCAACGGTAATTATTGCATTTCATTTTCTCTCTACCAAACAAGCATGTCTGGAGAGTATGGTTTGTAGGCCAGGGCATCTCTGTACCAGATTGGTTCACTGCTTCATTCATAATGGCAGCTCCTGCGATTTGAATATTGCTCTTGACCATTTTGCGAATCTGATGATATCCAACAGATTTTCAGTCAGGTCCTTCATCAATTTTGTCTTTAAGGTCCGTGTAGTGTTCACCAGCTCCTGACAAAATGATCTGAGCCAGCTTAACTTTTCTTTGCTACTTAGTTTGGCTCTCTGCCTGGCTGGTAGGTTTACTGTTGGCTTATCTGAGCTTGTTTAATACAAACTACTGCTACTATTTCACAGATGGTGGTGCTAAGTTAGAACCATGAGATTTAACCTTATACATATCAGTCAGCCAGAGAACCAAAACAATTATCTAAAGGAGGTTGAAAGTCTAATCTATCAGACGGATTCTTTCTCTCGCTTCCTTCTCGTCCTGCTTAGTCTTTCAATCTTTTTCTCTGTATTTCTTTTGACTAGACCATGAGGCAGTCACATTAATGTGAATTAAACATAATAACATATAATAACATCGCCTTCCCTTCTCCCCATCCCACCTGTAATCCATCGTCGTATTAATGCTGGTTTTGACATGAGCTCATTCTGAAACAACATGAATTGATACGTCACGTTGTGCTGCACCTCAGAAGCGCACACACACACACACAGACACACACAGACACACACACACACACACACACACACACACACACACACACACACACACACACACACACACACGTGTATATGATATACACATACATTAACACTGTGAGGACATACTCCACTTTTCGGGCTTGTAGTGTAAATGTGACATGCAATAATAAGAAAAATTAATGTTTAATATCAAATATTGAAAAGCTTTTCTTTTCCTCTGCAGCGTGAGCTCGGAAATTATTACATGTTTTTTCACTATCTCCCCTTAGTCCAGCCTGTAGCTAAACACTAGCTATGGTTAACAAAGCTCTGCTGGGAAGGACTCGGTGTGTGTGTGTGTGTGTGTGTGTGTGTGTGTGTGTGTGTGTGTGTGTTTCTTTAGCAAGAACTGGTTTATGTGCTGTAATTGGTTTGCCCCCACATTTAGTACATTTGCTGTGTGTCTGAGCTCTGTTTCTGTGTGGATGCGTGGATGTGTGTGTGTGAGGTACACCTTCCACAGATGAATTGATTTTAATGGGGTTACCAAGGGTTATTACGGGGGTGATAGTGATGTAGGCATTTTCTTCCATTTTCTGTTGCGTGGTTGCATTGTGTTCTTGTTTGTGGGCTTGCTGTTTAGCCAGTTTTTTTGCACTTGAATGCGTCACAAGAAACCTATTTGTTGTTTTTGTTCTGTGAAGTTTTTTGGCTTTTCTTCTCCTCATCTTTCCTGAGGGACGGGGGTTATATTTGTGTTATTTAATGTCTGCGTACGTGTGTGTCCTCTGTTTTACGTGTTTTATCTAGCTCTGTGGAGGTAAGTGAGTGACGTAATGCTGGAGTGGTCAGATGGTCGGACTGGTATGGAGCTGAGGTGACTGGGATACTCTTTTCAGGGCAGATGGGAGCGGATGCTTTTGCGCAGGAAGTGGCAGAATAAAGTGCCTTCCTCCCTCTCACTCTTTTTTATCTCACTCGTTCTCTGCCGCTCTCTCTCAATTGCTCTTTCCATCTGTCTCTCCCTCCCTCGTTCTCTCATTCTCTTTCTCCATCGAACTCGCTCACACAATTGAACTTGGCAGTGTTTCAGGGATTGAGTGGCTTGAGTTAATGGCGAATTACCTGCCTCTCTGAAGTCTTGTGTGTGTGTGTGTGTGTGTGTGTGTGTGTGTGTGTGTGTGTGTGTGTGTGTGTGTGTGTGTGTGTGTGTGTGTGTGTGTGTGTGTGTGTGTTTAGAAGGAGGTAAAGTAATGGACTTTCCTGGAAGGTCATTTGAAGGAGCCTGCCACTAAATCACTAAATGCCACTAAAGCACTCAATGAAGCCTATTCATTGGCCAGGATTGTGCGGATTTACATGTGAATGTAAATTGGTTACCAGTTGGTGGAATGTAATTGTTTTCCGTGCTGGAGAATTTGTCTCCACCACAGAGACCGTTCCACTGGCATTCAACTTTCAGTCCTGAATCCAAGAGCGGCTTTCGGCTTTCCAGCCACCTTCAACCCCCACGTATGGCTCTTTGTTTGTTTATGTAGCGTAACTCAAGTGTGTGTGTGCTCACATTTATGTATCCCTGTGGGACTTTGCCGTGATGTTGACGATGATGCAGAGTGGCAGCGCCACTCCGACGTCTGACTCAGACCTGCACCGCATAAGACTTGAGTCGATTAACGAAACCAACCACCGTTTCCCAAGCCAAGAGTAGTCGAAGAGACAGATGGTGACTGGAAGACGCAAATCTGACAGAGGACGGAGTATTTCCACCTCCAAGAGTCAGTTAGTCACTGAACTTTATTTGTCCAGGTTGCCTCTGGATTCCATCTTGTAATTGTGCTGTAACAGGTCCAATTCTTCAGTCTGAAGAGTCGCCACTATGGACAAGCCTTAGCAATCACTCAGTCTGGTCACAGCCTCACTGACATCCATCCGATTAAACAAGGAGGGCTCAGTTTCTGGCCGCCACCATCTCATTTAGTTTAGATTTAAATACGGCACTGACACACACAAAATTATTTTAAAAGGGTAATTAGCTTAACTGTGATTAACTGGTGTCTTCAGGTTACTCCTGAATTTTCTCTTAGATTTCAACCTCTTTTGTTGTGCTTTTTTTGTTCATGTCTTTCTTTCGGTCTTGCTCTTTTCGTTTCTCACAAAGCCAGCTGCGGGGCTGAAAAGTAGCCAAAAGCTGTGAGAGTGCCCAGCAGCAGAGAGTCGAGGTTAATAGTGCATATATTAACATGTCCTTGTAACCTGACAGTCTGTGACGATGTACTGTATGTGCACAGCAGTCAAAAAAAATACAACCTCACATATCCTCATTTACAGTAACACTTGACATGTCTGCAGATGCACACAATGCCACCTTAACAGTCATGCTTGTTGCTCTTTTCTCCTCACTCTTCGACATATAAACACTCACCATCACACACACACACACACACAAACACACACACACACACACACACACACCCACACACAGGCACGCATACACAGCATGAGGGCACAAGGAAAGCTCGCTTTTAGCCGACCACCCCCTGAGACTGGAAGCTGATAAAAAATTCAGCTCAGTTAGTCGAAGAGTGGCTTAAAGGAAAGGCAGTTTGCTTTAGTTACTCTTTTCCTCTTTCTCTGTCGGTCTGTCATTTTGTGGTTCTGATGGTCACTCTCTCCGGTAATTTCTGTTTTAATTTCTTTATTTTTCTCTCTCTCTCTCTCTCTCTCTCCTTCTTTCCATCCCTCTTTTCTCTGCCTCTCCTGCTTATTCCTCCTCTTGCATGGTTAACACACCTTCACCGTATCCGTCTTGATAAATGGAAAACGGCTTGTGGTTCTGCCACGATTCAAACAGGGTAACCATTGGTCACTGGGCAGCGCTTTGCGGTCAACATTTGCCCTCCTCTTGGCTTGAACTGCAAACCTTCTGCTCAGTGAGACCACGTGACCACAGCGGTTGAATATGTCTCTGACCCGTGACTTGGAAAGGATTGAATTCATATGGTGAAGTGATTGGCTTTGTGCTAAACCAGGCTCTGTCAACTATTAAACACTTTGCACTCCTAAAAGCTGCTTAACGGCGGCTTGTAAAACTATAAAAAGGCTCATAATGCTGCCAAGTGTTCCAAACTTTTTGATCCAAGGTGCAGAATTGAAGTTGTTTCTTTGAGTCTTGTTCCAGCCTCACTTTTCTATTTTTAAATTGTTTTATATTATTCTATTTTTGAAATATTGCAGTGTTCTCCTGCGTTGCTCAGTAGTTTGAGGCCTGTTGAAGGTATGCCGAGAATGCCGGCGGACAAGGGCAAGAGGGAAAGGCGGCGAGGATGACGATTGAAATGCAGCTCGGAGAGGACAATATTGAATCTAATCTGTTTATGCAACCTCACCTCCAGTCTCCCTCCTGTCTCCTCTCATTTCAAACTTGACAAACAAAACATACACACTTCTGCATAAACACACACAAACGCGCCGCGCCCATGCGCACCCCTACACTTTATGAAAGAAACGGAGGTCCTTCGCTTATCTCTCAGGTGAAATCTGGAAAAATGGAAGTGTTGCATTTGCATTTTAATTTGCCCTCAATCAGGCATTGTGTTTGGTGTTGCAGCGAAATTGCCTGGTGTTTGCTCCTCGTCCCTATTTATAGGGGCTCCGTGAGAGACAGGCCTTAAATTCAAATCTGCCTGCTATCACAGTGTATGGAGATGAGGCTTCCTCTTTTTTTTTTTTTTCCTTTGTCTTCTGCTCTCTTTTCCTCTGTCACTCATTCTCTGCAAGTCTGTCATCCTCCATTTTTCATTTTTTTTTTCATAATTCTTTCTCAATTCTTTGTTATTTCTCCTTACTTCTTTGCTATATACATTTTCTCTTGTTTTTTCCCCCCCTCTTTCCATCACTCTCTCCACAAACCCCCCACACCTCCCATAATTTCTCGTTGCCAGGAGAGTGAATCCACAGATTTCATTAGCGATGCCATGTGCCACGTTACTCGGCTCCAGCAGACATGGACTACGACCCAACTCTGCCCTCGTCATCTCGACCCTCTGTCATCCCATCCCTCTGTCCCCTCCTCAACCCCCTCCCACCCCCTCTGCCCCACCGCACTTTGATATCTTCCGCCCTCCCTCCATCCATCCTTTCTGCTCTAGCCATCTATAACATAGCCATAAGCTGTCTGTGGCAGATGAAGGTCCTCCTTCACATGAGCAACTGCTCCCTGGAGTCCAGAGCAGTGGAGGTTTAACCCAGTAATGTCAGCAAGAGACGCTGTATGGGTGTGCAGTAAATGGTCATGGTGTGCAGGTGAGTTTGCAGTAACTGTGTTCTCACAGACTGTACAGCAGTTTGATAGAAAATGCCCACACAAGTGATCATGTTGCATACTGTACCTGCAACTACACAACACATAATGAAAAAACACACAGTATAACAGAGTCAAGTCGTTTGTAAAACTGCTCCTGTGAATGAGTTTAAACCTCACAGCGTTCTGGATGTTGGTCCTCATCTGTTTTTCTTTAAAATCCCATACATGAACACCTGGCTACACCCGAAGTTTCCTCCTCATATCCATACTCCTTATCGCCATCTGTTTAAGGTGCTAACAGCAGCCCATAATCAAATGCCTCAGACAATCCATCATCCGTGATCTACACATGGGGGGGGGTGCAAAATGCCTGAAGGCTTTTTTTTTTTTTTTTTTTAAATGAGGTATACATACATTTGATCAAACCCCCCCCCCCCCAAGTTGCTGTCAGGTGTTCTGATTGGTCACTGCACCCCTCAACCGTGTCGATGCAGCCCCTCACTCGATAGGCCGAGACCCTCTGGGAGGTGACCTTTGAGCTCTGAGCCGGGTGTTGTGATTGTTCGATACAAGCTGTCAAGAGGGCTTTTAGAGGTCAAGACAGGTGACCTTTCCCCTTTAACCCTTAGGGTACATGGAGTCAACCGTAGGGTGTGAAGCCGTTGGTATGGAAGAGCAGCATGTGTCTATGTAGGGTGTTTTTTTTTTTTTTTTATGGAAAGGAAAAGTGTGTGTGATTAAATGGTAGTGGTGCAGAGAGGCCCAAGTGTACTGTTTGCTTCAGCTTGCAGTTTAAAAGGCGGCTGTTGCTGCGCTAATCAAGGCACTTAAACCATTAGTGCTTTACCACATGTGATCAAAAAGGTGCTCAGCGAAGACATTTCTGCATCACATCTTGATTTTTGCAATAAATGTGCAGTTTAACGAGCTGAAGAACTGAAATATTTGACTTTTGTCGAGGTTTATCTTACTCAATAGACTAAAAAGATGCAAACACAGGCTACTTGGATCTTTAACATTTGTCCCGTTGAATATCCATTAATACTATAGATTACACAATTATCCCTGTCTTGTTTTTAATTTAGAGCTGCTTGTGTATTTTTAACAGGCTGGTTTCTCTGCCCTTCATTAGTCAGGGCTAATTATGGAAATGCTGTTTTTGAGGTAATATTGTAAGTGTTTGTGTGTGTGTGTGTGTGTGTGTGTGTGTGTGTGTGTATATTAATGGCCTGATAAGTGAGAGCCAAGTTGTCATGTTGATGAACTATAATTACCCAAGGCCCCATCTGCAGATTTTATCACTCGACATGTTGCCTCTCTTGCTCACTACATGTCTGTCCTGAGGATACGGTATTGGCTGGATTACCACAACACATATCCACGCATGTGTAAATGAACACATGTACCAAAACGCACTCAGAAAAAAACACACACACACACAGCTGTCATCTGAAGTACATGTGTGTGTCACAGTTTTCTGCAGAGACTTGGTGACGTGGATGTGAGTCACTGCAGCAGAGATGTCAGGGAAAACGCGAGCCTGTGTGTGAGCAGATTTTGAGTGTGTGTGGTAATGGTACTCTTCTATCAAAATGAAATGAGTAGCAAAAGTCTCACCTTCATCAGGGGGGTATATGAAGTAGTTTCAAGTTTTCCTTTAGAGGAAATCCATCAGTTAGTTTATTAAAATCCATCAGTTACATTACAACTGTCACGGCACAGGCAGTGCTGGAGAATGATTTGTTATGTCTAGCAGAATTAATCAACACTAAGCTTTGCAACCAGTCAATACAACAAATGACAATCACATGACCTTGAAACAACAATACAACAGTATGTTTTTATTTTGAAAAAATTGTGTTTTTTTTCTTTTTTCATTTTAATGGTGCACTTACTGACTTAGTGAGTCTGTCTTTATTTTAGAATCTGGGAAGAGACAGCGGGCTGTGACGTGCATCAGTGGAATAACAAGCTCATCACACATGTAACTGTTTATGTGACGCACAAGTCCAACTGACGCAGTTGTGTTGTTGTCATGCACAAATGAATACCTGCCCTCCCAGCAAAGTCCCAAACCCGTTGGTTGTCTGACAGACAGCCAGCTGATAATAGAGGAGAAAAGACATCCTTGGCTCCTGTGGTGCACTCACTACCCCGTCCTTTCAATGAAACCAGCGGCTGCCTCAGGCATTAGCACCCAGGGAAGTGTAGTAGCAGCGGCAGCAGCAGCCCTGTGGTTAACAGTTAGAGGAAAACAAGTAATTAGCCCTGATAATTAAATCCTCCAGTCAGCCAGCCAGCCCCGCGCTGTAGAACCAGTCCTGCTTTTCTGTCCATTCACATGAACAGAGGCATTGGTCTGCAAAAAAAAAAAAGAGGAATTAGCAGATTAATTCTGTTCTATTATCTGGCCGGTGATAAGCAAATAAACAATTGGCGGTGGAGAAATGAAATGGGATAATGGCTGATGGGAGGATGAGAAAGGGAGTTGGGGGGGGGGTTTGGCGCTTAACAGGCAGTGGTACAAATGAGGAGCATAAGCTGGCGGTGGTCGCTCACAGGACTGGAAAGATTTTGTTAGTGTGTGTGTGTGTGTGTGTTTTGCACGTAGACGTATTTAAGACCAAGTTATTGGTGTGCACTTGCCTGTTTTTGCATTCTGTCCTGTTGGGTTCTTGTTTACCCGAGGGGGGAGTCATCAGTGAGGGAACTGCTCTTTGTCTCTCATTAGAGCAGCTCTTTGATTTCATTAATTACTGACCTACTGCTGCTGCTGCTGTGGTTTGGCACAATCTGGCATCCTAACCAGGCGCAGCTTACTGCCGCTGCTCCACTCACGCATTATTTATTTATCACCTTAGCTTGCTAATTAATAACTAAGATTTCCCAAGGAGCCCTCGCTGATATGTGTTTGTGTGCTTATCAAGAATGGATCACTTGCTGGGCCGAGGAGCCTCACTCTCCCTACAGATTCTGCCGCTTCCTTTTTAGCTCGGTTCAGGCCCATACATTCTCCTTTTGTGTCTTTGTATCACAGTGAGTGCAGCAGGTCTCTTGTGGAGCAGCCGGCTCGATTCTGCTGATGAGCTCCCATCTGATATGAATCTAATATCACCAGCTGCACAACCAGATCATTAAAGGGGTTTCTGAAATGAGCTCAATGGCACTGTAAAACACAGCTATAGAAACTTTGGAAGCTCTTTAAAGCATAAAACCCAGCACAACAATGCAAACTCTCCTCACATACACCCGTTTACAGGAAAAGTCAACTAGTGATTCGCTTTTCTTTGTGTTTCTGTTCTTGTTAGTGGTACAGTCCTTATTATCCCTCTGTTGTCAGGATCAACATGTGGACAGCAGCACGACTCAGCAAGGCTTTCTTGTTTCCATGGCGCCTTCTAAAAGAAATGAGACACAAATAAACAACAAGTCCTCTCAATTAAATGGAGAAAAAAACATTGTTTTTAATTGCCTTCTGTAACGAGACGTACAGTGTAAGCCTTTTCTGATCTGCTGGCACTATTGACAAAACGACATCATTTGTCTCTGACCTGACATCACTATTAGGTTAAGGTTAGGTACAAAAACCATATTATAATGTCTGGGAATGATCATGGTTAAAAAACAAAAAACAATGTGAGGAACAGTAGGAAATGGAAAGTGAACAACCAGCCCAACATCATCCTTCTACAAACTTTGTGCCTTTCTAAATATATCTTTTTGGCCCAGTTGATGTCATCTGGACTGAACATGGACTCATGAGAACCAGTGATGAAGGACAGTGTGGTATTCTTGTCCTTGGAGATTCCCTGGTTGTCTCGTGTGTCTCGTGAAGGCTTTGTTAGCAGAATGTAAAGTGGTCTATGTTTGGTGGTCTGTTGTTTTTCTTGTAAGGACAGCTTCCAGATGAATGGGTACAAACCCAACATTGAATCCTTATCTTCGTTTCTATTCATTCCATGCTATATCATCCTTCATCTGTCCGTTTGATCTAATCCATGTTCTCTTTCCACTCCCATTACCCTTCTTTCCTCTCCCATTGTTTTTTGTGCCATTTATACTGGACTTGTGTCAGAGTGGACAGGTGGTCTGTTTTTCTGGCCTATTGACTGCTATGACGAAGGCCGCTTTTCTTCTCCTCCTCTCTGTCCCTGGCTAGCAGAGCTAGTTATGCAGCCTATTGACCGATTGGCTGCCGGACCCATCGATCGCTAAGGTCGTACTGCTTGCTATTGACGAATGGTCGCACAATGCGCCCCCTCTCCCTTCTTGCATCATCCTCTCCCTCCGTTTTTTTTCATCCCTTGTATTTTCCTACTTTTCTCCCATCTCTCCGCCTTGCCTAATCTATTAGTCAACTTATTTCATCTCCAGTTCCCCCCACTCTACATCCATCCATCCATCCTTCTTTCTCCCTATTTCATCTATATGCGTTGCTGCTATCGTTTATCGATGCAGCAGAGATCGATGCTGAGGGTAATGGGTGATGGGCCTGCAGGGTGCTTGTAAAGGCTGTACGGGTCCACGGATGTGGTGCAGACATGACTTGGATGATAGAAAGGCAGAGTAAAGATGAATTTATGAAGGGTGAAGTGAGGTGGTGATGTCGCCCCAGGTAAAGAAGAGGAAGAGAGGGACAGGACAAGAAGAGAGGGTAGGGGGTGTGTCTGAGGGCAGCATGACAAGACAGAAGAAGATGAGAAAGCCGCTAGAGTGCTTACTCTATTTTGCCAACTTTGTCACCGAATCAAATGGAGGAGGTTAAAAAGGCCACTTGTAAGTTTTTTGCTATTGCTACGTAGCTAACATTAGCATTAACTGCTGGTTACTTCCCAGTCTTGAGGAAATGTGAGTTCAGCATCAAACGTCATTCCTTTACCCACCAAGAGCTGTCTCCAGTGATGGTAAGCAACACCAATGTTGACTCTTGTCTCTATCATGTCTTTTCATCTACTGAAGTTAGCATGCTAACCAGCTAGCCCCGGACCGTCTTGTCACTTTCCGATAGCAACTCACTGTGGCCTCCAATCTGCCCTGATCTGCTCAGAGGGTGAATCATAACCTCTTGTCTTGTAAATGCAATGATGGCCAAAGCTGCAAACACCACCACCGGCTCCCAGCAAGAAAACTTACAAATAGCCCCCTTTAGTATACCGCCACAGGTAGAAAGCTCTACACAAAGCCAATGGCCTTGATGACGTGAAGACATGTGCACCCACAGTACTGCTGGGTGATATATTAATATATTACTAATATTGTAAAGGGATGGTCTAGCACTTATAAAACTTAAAAGATTAGTTCATCCAAAACACAAAAATCATTATTCTCCCTTATCCCTGGGGATATGTTGCTATGCAGGTTAGTTTTTGATATTATTTGCTGAAATATTTATAGGTATGTAGGACTGGTATGCGTCTCTGAGATTTTTTGCTCCCAACCCAATTAAATGGAGGGGAATTAAATGTTGTTTGTGTTGCTGAAAATGTCAAAAGTAACAGGTTAAGGCGTGCACAGTCCTTACTGGAAACTAGGCAGAAAAAACTATTATGTAAACCGAGCCTTTAAAAATTTAAATTTCCAGTTGTTAGTAAATACTGCATTGGATTTAAGCGACCCAGAAGTCATTCTTTCTCAAATTCATTGTCACAGAATCGGGGGATGTGTTTGGATAATTTGTGGATTTGTTTTTAATATGTTCAGAAACATGGCATCAGTGGAGGACACGTTCTAAAAATAGGCTTAAGTATTAAGTTAAGTGGGCTTAAAGATGAGGATATCATCTCATTCTTGAATGTGAAATAATCCACTCTTACTGACATACTCAACAGATGGCTAATGCATATGTATTAACCCAGTTTAGCTGCTGCTTTTTCAAAACATTATACTGCTGTCAATGTCGTACGATAGAGGTTATTTGAAATGACTTGATGTGAGACTATTAGCGGATGGAAGGCGGCCCAGCAGCCTGCCCATGTGGAGCCAAATCTCTTTTACATTACTGCCCATAGAAGCAGGGGAGAGTTGGGGCGAGGCAAGATGTGAGTTTGAGAGCAAGGTGTGTGTATGTGTGTAAGTATGTGCTCTGTATATATGCATGCAAATATGTACCTATGTCCGTCCCCCCCCCCCCCTTTGGGAAACTGTCAATCATAGTGCTAAGTGCTGCAGGTCGTAGTGGGTGAGTGGAGGCACAAATAGCAATCATAACCAAGGAGGTTTTCTGATTCAAACACAGCTGGGGGATTGGTCATATATGGCCAGTAACAACCAGGACATGAGTGCTGGTCACATGGGGATGGACGGATATGAAACAAGTTTTGAAAGCAGAAAAAATGTGATTAATATCAACATCGTTATTAGGCATCCTGGTGGAAGCAAACATACACTCACATATTCGTTTTCTGTTTGCACAACTCCTTTTGAGGGGAAAAAAAACGTAAAAAGCAAGGACCAGAAGAAAATGTATGTAAACATGGAAAATTACAATAAAGCAACCAAGCCAGCTTAACCCTCCTTTGGCAGTTGATGTTCGCTGGCTTTTTAGTAAGAAGCTCCTCTGCAGAGTTTCTGAAGACAAACCAAGTATTACTGTCTGCTTGTCCTGTCCTACACAGTCTATGTGACAGCTGAACTATATTTTCCCTTATAATCCATACTGTATATCATGGTTTCCTCTGGCATCTGGCAGTGGAGCCCTGACTAGCCTGAAATAATACATCATGTGCTGGCCAAAACTCGTTTTCCTTTCCATCTTTATTTACACCCGACTTGTTGATATTGCTGCAGTTTGTTGTGTTAAAAAAAAAAAAAAAGAAGTTGAGTCTGACCTTAAACACCACCTCTGCCAATGCTGAAACTGTTTGGGTGAAAATTGCTGCTTGGCCCATGGTTATACAATACGTGTTTTAAAGCATTCATCTATCTATGAAGTTTTTTTGTTTTTTTTTAAGCCTAATTGTCTGTGAGACAGTGTGTTTGATGTGCCTGCTTTTCGGCGAGGGGATGGTGTGTTTTGTTTACCTCTGCACAGCAGGATGTTTGCTTTGCAGTGCACTTTGGGAAGATAGGAGGGAGAAACTGAATACTGTAATGGGCTCTGTGTGTGTGTGTGTGTGGTGTGTGTGTGTGTGTGTGTGTGTGTGTGTGTGTGTGTGTGTGTGTGTGTCCGGGGTGGAAAGCAATAAGTATATAAGACAGAACATTGCATGGATTTGTAGCATGTCTGTGCACAGACTCTTTCTGTGTGTTTATTGTTGTGTATGCATGTTGACCCCCCCAGTCAGCAACACAGCAGGTACTACTCATTTCTTTCAGCTGTCAGTGAATAAAGGAGAGAACAGAATAGAGCAAAGCAGGGAGGGGTAGTGATGGTGGTGGTGGGGGTGAAAGAGACGAGGAGAGGTAAATGTAGAAGAAGACGACCTAATTTAATCTAAAGTGGTTCTCAAATTGAACCAGAGGGAAAACAAAGTCAGCACAAAACCTTGGAGCTCCTCTGCACTTATGTAACGCCTCTGCCCTCGCCTCCCCTCCCCTCCCTTCTCCTCTCCCCTCTCTCACTTATGAATAAGAGAGAGGAAGGAATGGAGGGAACGAGGGAGGGACGGGGGCTAAATGGGAAAAGAGGAGGGCAGAAAGAGTGGAAAAAGGTGAACACAGGTGAGCAGAAAAACGAGGGAATTGGGAGAGAGAATACAGGGAGATGTAGAGATTGTGGAGTGCTAGTGAGGAATGGAGAGGAGAGGTTAAAGCAGACGAGGGTGTTGTAAAGGAAGAACATGACAGGAGAAGATGATAAAGAAAAAACGAAAAAGTTTCCCTTCTCTTTGCCGTGCACACTGCAGTCCTCTCTTTTTGCCTTCCCTGTCTCCCCGTGTTTTCCTTCGTTCTCTGTTGCACTGACATCAAACTATGAGGCCCCAGCCGGCTTTATTCAAGATAGTGGCCTGAATGAGTGTTCAGTTAAATAATGCAGTCTGCTGGCTGCCTGGCTGGCTGGACTGAGGAGAGACTAAGGGAGGAGATGGAGCAGGTAGTGCCACAGTGCAAAGATACAGACTTACATTATTTAGCAGCCATCTGAAAGGCTTGCAAGTAAGGCATTCCCAGAATTAAAACCAGGACTCTGCGCGTGTGTGTGTGTGTTTGTTTGTGTGTGTGGGAATCTAAACGCACACAGGCTAACACGTGCACAAAACACATACATATATCCGATAAATGCTGGCATTCCAAGTTTTGGAGCCCGATCATGCATGACATATGCTGATGCAGGTGCATTTATTATGCAGGCATAAACTCAGGTTATATTAATCCGTGGAAGTACATTTTAAAAATGTGTGTGTGTGTGTTTGCAGACATGAGTGGCCCCACATGCCACTTTTTGCTTCACGCTCTGTGTTTTTATGACATTTGAAACAGTCTTCTGCTCTCAAAAAGGTTAACACTCGAGCTTGTCACTGCAACAAGGGAATATAATTATGTGTTTGTGTGTGTGTGTGTGTGTGTGTGTGTGTGTGTTTATCCTTGCCAGAGAAAATTGTTGAGGGGAAAGTTTGCTGTGCTAAATCTGCCTTCAGTGACATTTTCAGTCAGTTTTCTTCATAACCTCTGAGATATACAGGCAAACATTTTTCATATTTTTTAATTTCACATGGACTGTAATAAAGCAATATTCTTTTTTTTGTGCAAAATTATCCAACACTTGTGTCTCCATACTATACGTACACATGCATACAAGAGTTTCTTCTTTATGAATAACTTCTAACTCAACTAGTTTCCATCCTCAGACAAGTCTGTATGAATCTGAGATGCAGTGAATATGTGCTCTCCTAGATCCGTGAACTCTGTGAGCTGTGAGCGTCCATGTTATGTATGCACATTAAAAGCTGCCTCACTGAGCTCTACACGTATGCGCACTTTACTGTTGATTGCCTTAACATCACAGAATTGTTATGTGGTATGCCTTAGTCCTTAAACAGGGCAATGCATATCATGACATATATATGTGCGGTTGCATAAGAGAGGAAATCTTGTTACCCAGTAAAAACACAGTGGGGATGA
Source organism: Seriola aureovittata (assembly GCF_021018895.1). Taxonomy (NCBI): domain Eukaryota; kingdom Metazoa; phylum Chordata; class Actinopteri; order Carangiformes; family Carangidae; genus Seriola; species Seriola aureovittata. The sequence continues at coordinate 8,620,437 of NC_079379.1, forward strand.
CTACTTATAAGAATTCAAATGTTGAATGGTTGTTATTTGGGGAGAAAAAGAATGATGAGTGATGTTTACTAAATTAAGTTCAACTCAAGGCCTGTTGTTTCCCTAATGCCTCTTTCTATTGGCCTTGATGTACAGTAGAGTAAACATATTTTTTTGACACTTAGATGCTTTTAATTTGAAAAATGGGAAAATTTGAATTGTTTATTTGAAGTCAGCAAGGTTGCACCTTTTGACAACTGATTGATATTCAAATTGCGGGGCTGGGAAAGAGGGTTTAAAGTTGCTGTTGGCGACCATCACACCTTCAGCAGGAGGAGATGGCACAGCTGTTAACTGAGCTGTTTTGTGTTGGCTCCATGTTTCAAGTTTAGTCCACCGGATTACACGGCCGTTCATCTGAACATGATACCAAAGCAGTGTCTCTTAATAATGAGTCTCTATCGGCAGCTAGACCAAGAACCCAAAAACAGAGAGCTGAGTCATCCCAGACTGGTTGGAAACATCCTTCTCTTGTTCTATATTTGACTTTTACGTATCTCTCTCTCGTCCATCCTTCCACTCTTTTCCATCTCATTTCTCTTTATGTCTTCCTTTCTATGTCTGCTCGAGTCTCTGTCACCAGCATGTTTGCCTGGCTGATTTCTGTCATGCAATATTCCAGCGTTTTATTTCTAGCACTTTGCTTTTAGAGCTGTGACTGTTCCTGAAGTGGTTTCTACATTTGTCCCTTCGCTTACCACTCTGTCCATCCCTTAAATAGTTCCTCTTGCACGGTCCATTCGTTCCTTTGAATAACTCATCCCTTTGCTAAAAAACCAAGGTTAAAGTGACTTGCCTGAACCTGAGCCCTGAGTCACGGAAGAAAGAAATCTAGTTTGGATTTTTATATGTCCTAAATGTAACCTGATACATTAATTGAGAAATGCATTTGCTTTAGAGGCAAATTTGACATTATTGTACTGCATCACTCCAGCTCTTTATTTTTTTATAAGTCAAGTCGTTGCTGTGAATGTCGCCTTGTTCTCCTTTGCAGAAGTTTGACTTTCAGCCGAGTTGCCAGTAAAGCACTGTTCTCCGGCCTGTACCTAGCAGCCACTCTGTCGTAACAATAAGACCTGACAGTGCTCTCACCGCCCTCACTATATCAATCCAGACAACCAATTACAACCTTTTACAAGACCCTGCAAATGAAAATAAGTCCCTTTGGCCTCTGGTCTCTCTATTTCTCTCCCTTTCACTGTCTTTTGCTCTGTCGAACGTTCGCCCTCTCAGCATGTTTCTTCTTTTCTATAATTCTCAACGCTTTTCCATGCGACTGTCTGGGAAAGATAAAGGAAGAAGAATCTATCTGCCTTGTGGCCTGGGAACATATTGTAATAAAAATGCCTTACAGGTGTGTATTTATGCAGTAGCAGCAGGTATAACCATAATGGCATCTCTTTTTCTTCCTTAGGTGCCTCACTCAACACATCCTTCACATTTTTTAATTTTTACAGTCAGTCCTCACTCTTTGCCTCGATGTTGCTTTTTCCTCCTCTCTCATTTTTTTTTTTTTCTTAAACACTCTTTGCTTTTCGCTGGCTCTCTGACTCAATCAATGACTCTTTTCTTTCATTCCCTCAAGCACACAAAAAACATGCATACACACACACGCGCACACACACACACACACACACACACACACACACACACACACACACACACACACAAGCTTTATTCCCTCTCCCGGAAGCGATTTGTCTTAACAGGTGGTCATTCAGATTCAAGACTGGCACTGCAGGAGAGGTAGAAAGACGGGGAAATGAGGAGGGGAAAACTGAGAAGTATGGGTAGAGCAAATGAGAAAGATAAGGTCGGAAAGGTTGAAAGTGATTTGAAAGAATTGATGTGCTGGGGATATAGTTGTGCCTTGTACCTTGTTCTGACAGTTGAGTTCACAGAGGTTGTTGATGTCTACATTAAGGTATTACTCTAGTAACAGTGGCTTTTGTGCAGTACCAGATTCAGCCTTCAGCTAAAGTTTCTTTGTTTATTTTCTTTTCGTGAAATATATTCTGTACTGTCATCGTGTGTTGCTGAAACCCTGGCTGGATCCTCGAGATAGGGCTCGGGTTAGTCTTGATGATTGCCGCATTCCTTTTTTCTGGTCTGCAAAAGTTGGTCAAATAAAATATTCAGTTTGTAACAGAAAAAGAGGAATTCTCACCGTCTACCATCTGTTTTTACACCTGCACACTGGTTTCTACTGTAGGTCAGCATGGATTTCAGGATTTTACCTTATGATGGGTTAGGGTTTTGTATTCTTCAGCTGCCTTCATTCCCATAGACTCCTGTCATGGTAAAACTTTGAGGTTGTGAAAACAAAAGATCATGCTCACCAGTAGAGCCGATAGTGCAGGGCTTAAGGTGCTGACTGTGAACCACAGCGTCCCGGGTTCCGTACCGGGGGGGGGCATATTTCATCATGGTTAAGTGTTACAGATCGTTATTCACAATCATTGACTCCACTGCAGTACTTTACTAATTGTATGCAGTTCTCAGTTAATGGTTAGTGTCACCTGCTGTCAGTAACAGTTGTGTTGTCCTGTTGGTCTAGTGGTCTCAACACATGCCCTGGAAAACAGTAAGGTCAACTGCTCAAATCCGGCCTGTCGCCAAAAGCGTGTTCATCTCCCTGTTTCTGCCCACATGTTGTGAACTGTTGCAGTTTAAAAGTTGATATGCCATATCCTGTACTGCTTCTGCACTTTCCAAACTCAAATTCCTGCGACAAATATATAATTAATATAATAATTTCTTTTGAATATTATTGTCCTCTGCTAAAAGCTAAAAAACCTGAAACACCAAAAATTGGCAGGTGCGTTGCAAATTCCATCCAATACTCAGGCACATAAAACGACACTTGATGACCTTAAGGTGACGTTTTAATAATCAAATTTATGTTTTCGCAATTATCTCAAACAGCTTGAGCTAGAGTCAAAATTCTTTCATCACTTTAATCTAAAGTCACTGCCATCAGTCTGCTTTTACACCTATTATCGCCGCTTACAATATACATTTTCTTAGTACTGCACTGCAGGACCATTAACACAAAAGTAGCTGCCACCAATTTTGGTCATCAAGTCACTGTAGAAGTCTTTCATCAAAACAAAAATACCAAACATTAGCTAATTATAGTGATGTGTATGAGAGTTCATAGTGCTTGTGTATGCATCATTGTGGTACAGATACTGAAAGCTGATAAGCAGGATGGAGAGGAATAGCACATATCTTCACTTTGAATAGTCCACAGAAAAAAAGGGCAATGCCGCACAATGCTGGGCAGCCTCCATTCTCACGGAAAAGACATTCCTGTGCACATTTCTCCAGCTGTTCAAATGTGAGAATTTTCTCTTTTTTCTATTTGTATATTTATTTATATATATATATATAGTAAGTTAAATATTTATGTGACAGGCATTTTTCAGTACCATAAACTAATGATTAAGTTTTAAAAAAATTGACAATCCATAGTGAAAATAATCATCAGTTGTAGTTTGTCCTGTATTAGGTTATACTGGTTTATTTCAGGATGTCGTACAGATAAGAGACACATGCTTTGCACCATGAAAGCATTTAACCATTCATCCCATTGTCATGCATTGTGTAGGTAATCGTGTGGTGTCCTTTAATGAATGGAAAGCTCAGCCTCTTTACAGTATGTCACATTACTGAAGTTGAAAGTTTAATGACTGGTAAAAAGAGGGCTCCGTTGTTAGAGCCGCTATTATGGTCCCTGTGTGTGTGTGTGTGTGTGTGTGTGTGTGTGTGTGTGTGTCAGGGATAAAGAGTTGCCTGACACCATTTGTCTCGGACGGGGTGTGTGTGTGTGCTTGTTCCTGATTTGTGTGTGTGTGTCCGTATATACACAGCATTTATCTTTCATGTGCCTGTTTGTGTTTTTATGTGACACCTCATATCCCCATCCATTTATCCTTTTTTTTTTTTTTTTTTTATCTGCCCTGAAGCAGTATTACTGTATTGCTTTTTTTGAACTATATATTATCTTCCCTCCCACGTCTTTGAGCAGCAGGGTGGTGCAGCAAACAGGAAGATCATTCTTCATATGAAGTGCTGCGATTCAGGCCCCCCAAGTGTCATGTTCCCACCCTGCTTTAGGGTCCTCGAGCAACACTGTAAATCCCAATCAGCCTCAAGGGCGCTTCTGTATTTCTTTTTAGAGGGAAAGTGAGGAACCAGTTTGCCTCCTTGGGGATCAACAAACTACCCCCTGAAAAATCTCTCTGGTACAGGTCTACATACCTGTATAACTTTCTCATGTTACATTTGCAACATATTATTTCCTTCTTGTTTAAAATTGCTCTCAATTCTTCTTGTTATACCTCTTAGATGCCCACCCACATTTCCCTCCTACACCCATCTCTCAGGACAATTGACTTATTTTGTGGCAGCTGTATATATAGTCATATTATCTGTATGTCACAGCTGTTTGTTTTTTCTTTTGGGTTAAATCTCAATTTATTATATAAGTTATATAATAAATTATATATAAGTAAAGTCTGACTCAAGTATGTAATCTGCCTAAGCAAATCTCAAGAAAGGCCTCAAGCTATACAGAAAAAGTCCAAGAGAAGAATCAAATCATCAGGACAAGTCTAAGTCAAGTTTCAAGTCTCAAGAAAGCCAAAGCAAGTCTAAAGTTGTTAAGACAATTCTGTGTCAAGTCTCAACTTGTTTAGACAAGGTCAAGTCTTAAGTCTGTCCGGTCTTGAGTCTTTCAAAGTGAGTTTCGCGTCAGTGAGATGAGACTGAGTCAAACATCAAGTCTGTCAAGACTTATCCAGGTCAAATCTTAAAGCTGTAAAGATAAAAATAACTGAGTCAAACCTCAGGCCTTGACGGCAAGTCCAAGTCTGTCAAAATAGTCTCAAGCCAAAGCTCAGATCCTTGAGGTCAATGCCAAGCTAAGTCTAAAGTTGTAACAAGTCTTCAAGTCTTTGAAGGAAAAACCAAGTCAAATTAAATTTTTTCATTTGCGAACTGCAAGACAAAATGCAAGTCCTTCAGACCTTTGAATGCTGATCATTAAAGTGACAAATTTTCATAGCTGTGATAATAAGTACTTGGCCTTAGAAGTGTGCTGTTCCTCTCAGCTGAGTAGTCGCACACAAACTTAATTCAAGCAGAAAGAACGAGAACCCTTAACCTTGGAAGCGCTTCAAAAAGGCCTTTGTGACAGAGCTGTCTTCATGTTTCCGTCTGCCATTATAAAGCAAAAAACTAGCAGTGCGAGAGCCGGCTATTCACTTGACAAGGGCCAAATTTTTGTGTTTGCCTCTTCCTCAGTGCACCAATAACCCACCCCCCCCTTTCTTTTGAATACTTGACCTGAGAGCCGTAGAGTACATCGCTCCCACAGCTGTCTCCTAACTCAGTGCTCGCTTTGTATCCGTCACTATATCTCACCCATGTGTTGTCAGCAAGGTTGAACAACTCAATTAATACATCACACAAGGCATTGAAAGATGAAAGAGTGGATGTGGTGAGAGAGGGGGGTGGGGGGCGTAGAAAGAGCGGCTTACACTTGAGATACACTTTTAATGAAGCCTGTCACTGCCAAAACAAAGAGGAAAGCAAATCGAAATCCCTTAAAACTTCCACCTCCTACACACTTCATGCCTTCATGTATGTGCCCCGACACACTGCAGCAGCAACACTCGATATTAAAATCTGCAATTTGAAGTCGAGAGCTCCTGCTCTTTCCGCACGGCGTTCTGCAGCCTGAAAACCTTCATAAAGATCTCATTTCTAAGAGAACAACAACACGGAGGATGTTTTCTAACTCTAAAGTGCACGGAAAATTGCCTTTCAGAATTGCTGTTGTGCGCCAACTCTTGCATGTATCTTATCCAATCGAGTCGTTCCTGCAACCTGAGAGTTTTCTGTAGTGGATGGTTTGAATTTGAAAAGGCAGGCATCGAGATAGCCTCTGCTACACTTACTGGAGCAGGTTCTGGGCTTGGTTCTCTTGGTAATTGATCAAGTTGTTTATTTTTTCAACAACTTTTTTTTTGGAAAGGTTTCTAAAGTCTGTCAGAGTTTCTGATGAAAGCTCTTTGATGCTCTCCCTCCCTCTCCCACGTCTGTTCGTTTTTTAAATTCACATCAAACACAAGCAACTAAAAACTCTCAGTTCTTCCTCTTGCCTTCCATAAAGTGAATTCTCCGTACTTCTTAAGCTCTCGTTGTAATATGGCTGAAGCAGAAAAGACTTGGTACTCTTTGTGCATAACCTGGGTTTTTCTATCGGTGATGAAAGTGGCCTTGAATAGGGCTGAGGACAGATATACAAAAAAAGGCAAAAATGCCTCACAGATCCACATTGTCCATATAATGACGGGCAATTATTTATGAAATAACCTTTGAAATGGGTGTTTAGTAGCTAATGTGTCATGCCTATTAGTCAGAGTCATGATGGGAGAGCTTTTGTTTCTTTGTCACATGTTCTTTCGTTAACTTTTTGGTGACCCTTCCTTCCCCCTTGCTTTGGCTCTCTCACTAAACTTTTTTTTATTTATTTTGTCTTCCTCCTCTGTCTCTGTCTTATCTGTCTCTCCCTTCCTCCTGCCCCTAAAGGCCCATTAGTCTGTCTAACTATGCTGTGATTATAGGGCTTATGTATTCAGTGTGTGATCATAGCCAACTTTGTCCTCTGTGTCTCTCTCTGACTGACTGACTGACTGACTGCTCGCTAAGGCACACTGATCCCTCTGTGTATTACCCGGTGTATTCATTTGTTTGCACTTCATGTGCTCCTTTCTCCCTTCCTTTTCTTTTTTCTGTCTCTCTTGCCAACTCGACTTTTTATTTTTTTTGCGTTTCTCTCTTTCATGTTGGCTCTCTCACTTCATTCTCCTCACCCTCCTCCGCTGATTATTTTCTCTCATCATCTCTCTCTCCTCCTCCCGCCTCAGCCTTCCTCTGTGTCTCTCCACCACCCTTGCCCTCTCCCACTCTAATCTCCTCCAAATGCCTCTATGTTATCAGCTAACCACAGAACCATGCTTTGGGCACCCGGCGGTGTTAACCCAAAAACAATAAAGTTAAGTGTTTAGTAAAGGATCTCTCAGGGTCCAGCAAGGCTTCTCCTGCTCCTCTAACCAAGGCGCTGATGTCTCCTTTTCAAGCATACCCAAAAAAAGAAGAACAGGCTATTCATAGTCATTGTCGTCTGAGGGTTTTGGCTATCCAAACTGTGTTGATACTGAATAGTGTGTCTTTTTTTTTTTTTAATCTCAAACTGTATTTATGTAACCTTGTATTAATATTCTTCCCCTGAGCGGATGAGAGAAATGAATGGGATGGGGAAAAAAAAAAAAGTAAAAGGACACCTCTTTAAAAAATAGTTTCTGCTGCAAGTAATATACAGGGTTGTGTGAAAAGTTCAGCTAGTGTATTGACAGGTTTATTTTGACACTTGCAAGTGTAACATCAAACATTTTCCTTCGCTTTTGGTATCTCAGCACATCTTCCTGTCAGAGTGTGAGTCAGTAAGATTTTACAGGTCTGGAGTCGTCACACCTACAGCGTAGGTTTCTCCTCTTCGCTCACCAGGACGTCCATGTGCCCAGTTGTTAATGTTGACAAGGCCAAACATTTGTCATGTAGCAGCGGGTAAGAGATCAAAGTCAAACTTTTCAAGGATGCCAAAATTGCCTAGGATGAGGTGAAATGGTTACTCGTCAAGGAGTCTGCTGCCTACTCTAGACTGTGTTGCGCGGTGTTTTTCAACAGCCCTTACATGGCTCCTTATGTGGATGAAAGTCGAACAGAAAGCAAAAGTTGAAGCCATGTAGCACATTTAAGGACAAGAGGGAAAGTAGCACTTTTCAAGGATAGAAAAAAAAGTAGTGTTCTTCATGTCTGTCTGGATGTCAGACCTCTTATTGCCTCAAGGCTGTAGGTGTTAGGAATACTGCATGTAACTCTGTGTGTGTGTGTGTGTGTGTGTGTGTGTGTGTGTGTGTGTGTGTGTGTGTGTGTGTGTGTGTGTGTGTTAAGGAGGGGGGTCTTTTTAAGCAGAGAAACTTAAAGCGTGAGTAACTTTAACATCAGCAAAATCCTTTCAAAATGAGGCGATAATGGCAGCCCACCATATGTCACTACAGATGTTGATATTACATTATAGATGAAGATGAATGTGCTGATGATGGCTTTCTTGTATGCCTGCTGCATACTACTGAGTATCAAACATTAGCTGTTCTCACTCCGACTGTTCAAAGACGCCCTGACCACTGAACTGCGGCTCGTTGGTTTGCTTTTTCAACTTCGGCTTGAAAAGGGTGCAAAGTATTTTCTTCTCTGGCTCTTTGAAAGGCAGTAACTGTTACTGTAATCACTTTGCAGTGGTGGGAGAAGTATTCATTCAAAGTAGTAATACTACAATGTAACTGAATCCAAAGACAACTTTTATTGTTGCTTAATCTGATGATGATTTTTGACCAATCGTCCAAAACCTAGTCATACTGTAAAAAACAGCATCAAACACTCACATGATCTGAGAACCTGCAACTAGAGAATTTTTGGTTATTATCAGAATAGTTGTCACTCAACTTTAATTTGATTGACTGTTTAATTCATCCTTTTTTTTTTTTTTTTTTACCTACTACTACTTACGGTATGTAGCTTCTCAGCTGGGGTTTTCAGCTTCTCTGTGTTTTCATATCAGTGTATTTTGAATGGTTTTTTTTTTGAAGAACATAACAAGCAATTTTTTACCATTATCTGACTATAGAATAAACTGTGAAAGGATTAATTGAAAAAACAACTATTGTCAGATGAATTAATCATGAAAAATCATGTCATATATAGAAAAAATGTACTTAAAATCACCAGTAATTATCATTGCTTGCTGATAAACTATTAATATTTGTCTTCTATTTTGTCCAAATTGTTGTTTTTGCTTGTTTTTCTTTGTCAGCCTTTTATTCCTGTACCATTTTATACCTGTAAAGTCAGCCTGGTTTATGTTTATTTTTTAACTTATCAAAACATAAATAAGTAAGTAAAACTTGCACATTAAAAATCTTTAGGTCACAGCGTGTCTGTTTGTGTAGCTGATTTCTAAATAAGCTGCTGAGCACCCCTTTATTTCTGGTGTAGCTGTCCATGGTCCTGAAAACAGCTTCCTCTTGCTCCCTGTCCGTGGTACTGAAAGGAAAACTCACGCATAGACCTCAAACTCTTACCTATTGTGTTTTCTTTGCTGTGCTGTTGAGAGCTAAGTGAGAGTGTTCTTCCTCTCTAAGCTTGTTTTGAAAGCTCTGTGGTCCTGTTTAGTTTGCCGTCTCTGGAGTGTTGTTGTTTCTTTGTTTTGTTTTTTTCGTGATGGAGCCAGAGGATGATGGAAAGCTCTTTGTCCGGCTTAAGTCATCAACAGATGGTATTAATGCACTTATCAAAGCATACATTCACCCTTCTGACAAGCCTGCCTCAGTGCTAATGGCTTCCTGTCATTATTCCAAGTACAACACGTCATGTTGCACTAACAGTGTTCGACTTGTAAATTTTAGACCACTTTCTTTGAGTTAGTCTTTCCCCCGTTTTGTTGTCATGCAGACGAAAACCACTGTTGTCAAACTTTTTTATCTTGACAAGGTAGAATAAAAGCATTCAGCTGCTGTTGTGCCGCCTTAATTGACCTCTAACCTTATCCTTGTCTGTCTTTCTCTCCCCTTCCTCATCTGTTTCCTGCAGTGGTGCTGCTGAACTCTAAAGAGACTCAGGCTGAGCTGGGCTGGACGTCATATCCCCCCAATGGAGTAAGTTGCATTTCTCATTGTTCGCATGTTAATTTATTTGTCGGTACACATGCTTGTTCACACGAGGCTCCACAACACAGTTGCTGGCTAAACAGCTGGCCCAGACCACTCCTCTCCTCGTCTCCTGCTGTCTCTGTTCATGCCTTTTTTATTTTTCCTTCTTTAATTCATCCGCCCCCTTTTCTTTCTCACACCATGTGTTCACTTCTGTTCCCAGTCCACAGCTCATCATTATCATTAATCAATGGTGCTAATCCAGGCTAGGATACTGCGGTGTCCAAAGCGGAGCAGAGATATGTCGCCACAGATAAATGGTCCCCCTCTGTATCGATTGATTTGGCTTGTAAAAACCTTGGCACTAAGTTATGACTGTAAGACAAATACAGGCGCCCTTTTTAAAGAAGCTGCCACTGCCACAGCAGTTTGTCACCCACTTCCCACCTGGAGGTTGGCCTTTCCCCACCCACTCTCTCTCTCACACACACACACATACACACACAAACACACACAGACACGATCCGTGTTATAAAAATAGCAGAGACAGAACACACTGCATGTGTTTGGTTTAGTCACCTTGGCAATAGAGTAGTTTATCACATTACCATCACATATAATCCATCTTCACTGTGTGTGTGTGTGTGTGTGTGTGTGTGTGTGTGTGTGTGTGTGTGTGTGTGTGTGTGTGTGTGTGTGTGTGTGTGTGTGATCCACATTCAGCTCACTTTCATTTCTATGAAATCAGAGTGTCTCAGTCATTCAAACAGTGACACGTTCATAATCTCTCACCTGTTGGACAAATTTGGCTTTACACTGGAATTTTTCTCACGTCAAGTCAGTGAAGAAGTCAAAGACCCTTGATAGGTCATTGCTGTATTTTAGTTTGGCCTCACCCCTGACTAAGAGAAAATTTTTACACAACAATACAACAACCAATAATGACTTACAGTAAAGTATACCTTAAAGGAGCTATTTGTAAGTTTTGCTATTGCCACATAGCTCAATGATGGCTGAAGCTCTTGTTAAGCAACAATCACCACCCACTCCCTGCAAGAACCTATTATTGGCAACAGAGAAAACTTAACTCATGGTTTCATATGGAGTGAAGGGAAGAGATGCTTTGTGTTTTACTTCTGATATTTCACTTTAACAACTTTTGTCAGTAGATGAATCAATATTTATGAATCATACAAATCCAGACAGCACTTTTTTTCCATGTTAAGCTCGATCAATAAAATCAACAAATCAATATCAATAACAATCTGTTTTCTGTTTCTTTAACTCAGAGTCTCGATCACTACCAACATTTAACTATCAGTATTCCGATATTTGTTTATTGGACAAGTTGAGACACTCCATGCTTACACTGCATCACTTTTAGTACCACAGGTGTCAAAAGAAACTGTTTGACAAAACAACTAAGATCTGAGTCACAGTTTCAGCTGCGTCACTCAAGGCTGATGTGATGACTCAGCACATGCAATTTGTCATTTTCTCTGTCACGTTATTAAAGAAACCGAGTGCCAATGATTTTTCAGACACCCACACATGCACTTGACAGATTATGTAATTAGACCTGAAGTGACGGTGTTCTTTCTTTCTCTATCCTTTGACTTTCTTTTTCATCATCTGTTGCCTCACACCTCCCTCAATTTACGTTGTTTCATGTCACTTCTTCTGTTTTTTTTTTTTACTTTACTATTGACTCTCCTCCCATCTTTTTTTGCCATAACCTTCATCCCTTGTCTTTCTTTTCTCTCATTCACTCTTCTTTACACCTCCATATTTACTTCTCCTTGTTGTCCCTTTCTCTTCCTCTTTTCCTGCCCTCTTCTTCCCTCTCCAGTGGGAGGAGATAAGTGGTGTAGATGAGAAGTACAAGCCTATCCGGACGTACCAGGTGTGCAACGTGATGGAGCCCACGCAGCAGAACAACTGGCTGCAGACCGGCTGGGTGGCGCGCCGAGGCGGCCAGCGCATTTTCGTGGAGCTCCAGTTCACGCTGCGCGACTGCAACAGCATCCCTGGCGTTGCAGGTACCTGCAAAGAGACCTTCAACCTCCTCTACGTTGAGTCGGACAGGGACCTCGGGGGTGTGACCCGAGAGGACCGCTACACCAAGATCGACACCATTGCTGCTGATGAGAGCTTCACTCAGGGCGACCTCGGTGAGAGGAAGATGAAGCTGAACACGGAGGTGCGTGAGATCGGCCACCTCAACCGCAAGGGCTTCCACCTGGCGTTCCAGGACGTCGGCGCCTGCGTGGCCCTGGTGGCCGTGCGGGTGTACTACAAACGCTGCCTCGCCACCGTCCAGAACCTGGCAGTGTTCCCCGACACGGTGGCTGAGGCGGCCTTCGCCACGCTGGTAGAGGTGCGCGGCACCTGCGTCAACAACTCTGAAGTTGACACAGACAGCCCTCCCAGGATGCATTGCAGTGCTGAAGGGGAATGGCTGGTGCCCATTGGGAAGTGCAGCTGCAGCGCCGGCTACGAGGAGGGACACAGCAGCTGTGAAGGTAGGAAATTAAAAAACAGACGGTGGGATCTGTGGGTAGATGTTGTCCCTTTTATTCCCTCTGGGACTCCAAGGAAATAAAAGGAACAAGAAAGGGAGTTTGGAAAAAAGAGGAGAACGGAGGAACCAAATAAAAGAACAAGGAACAGAAGTGTTTCCAAAGCAGATGTTACGGTAGGAAGTTAATTTCACTACTTCAAGTACTGTTGAACAGTTTCCCTAGTTTGAGAGAGTGCTACAAAGAGAGAGAGAGAGAGAGAGAGAGAGAGAGACCACTGCAAAAATCGATCTTTTCAATTCAATGTTGTACATTTTGAGTCCTGAAAGGTGAATTTTCTTACAAAAATCTGTTTCCAGTATAATTCATCTTGGTTTATGAATTCAGTAGAAATGAGTGACAGTCTCTTGAAAGAAGACAAACTAGGACAAATTATTTCACCGCCAACACAATTTCTTTTTAACAAGTTGATTTGCATTGGGAACTTGAAATGATCTCAGCCACCTGACTGGACGAGACCCCCTTTGTTTTAAGAAAACAAGACTTTTTAGAACCTAATTTTTTAGATGAAAACAATTTAATAAGATGAAGATTTTTGCTGTGAAACCAAAGAGAGGGAGACAGATGAAGGAAAATATGGATAAACAGAATATGGAGAGAGGAGCTAGAAATGAGAAGTGAGGCTATTTACACTAGAGAGCAGAGAAGAGCAGATTAAAGAACACAAAGAAGATGATCCATATGAAAAGAGACACTGGAGATGTGTAGATACCGACAGATACTGTCAAAATGTAGGAGAATTGTGAGGAATGATTTCACATGAGCAAGAAAGGAGAGAGGGAATCAAAAAAGAAGCTGCGTTAACAAGTGTTCAGACAAGGAGGAGGACACAGAGTGCAGACAATGGAAGAACAGAAAGGCCTCTCAGTCAATTTCAGTCCATACCTGCTTTTGTTCATCTCACAGTGACATCGATGAGTATCAGCGATGTCAGATTGTGTCACGTGTGTGTCCAAAGAGTGATGTCACACATATCGACATGTGAGGTGTGGTGTGTGAGGCGGAAGGCTGCACAATCTGAAGGGCTTTGTGTGTGTGTGTGTGTGTGTGTGTGTGTGTGTGTGTGTGTGTGTGTGAACACAATGACTAATGTACTTTTTCTTCAGAGGGCTGTGTCCCTTTGAGTTTAACACCACAGCCTCTCCTCTCACATTTACATGTAGCCTGGATGGCCTACACACACACACACACACACACACACACACACACACACACACACACACACACACACACACACACAACACACACACACAAACACTTACACTTACACCGGTGGGTGGCGTGGGGTGTTGCGCTCTGACGCAAACACATTCGGACAGTATTGGAATCTTTTGTCACAACCCATTGCTCATACAGCAGCAGCAGTTTGATCGCCTGACTGTTGCTGTTAGCTTTCACACCCCATCTTGCATTGTTGTGCAACGCAACGTGGGTGTTGGAGTCCACGGACGGCAGAATGTGCGCGTTGCAATGGAAGGGAAATTTTAGTAGGAGTGCTGAGCTCATAGTGAGCTCATGCTGTTCTGGTCGATGTTTGCAATTTGATTGCTACTCTTGGAAATTGAGTTCCGTTTTGTTATACGTGTGTGACTTACAGCGTGTGCATTGCTAACGTTTTTCACTTTGAACCCATTGTGACAGTGAATGTTAAGATCAGACAAGAAAATAAGAGATGGATTAAAACTGCTGTTCACTCCAGTAATTAAATTTAGAGAGAGCAGGAATGAGGGCAGAAGAAGACAGAAAAGAAAATCAGTCAGCAAAGGAAAAGAAGGTCTTCGGTAGAACTTTGATAATAATATAAAGTCATAGAGGTAAGGAGTCTAAGTGGAAATTGAGGGTTTGCATGCACATGGTATTTATGGAAGTAGAGTTAGAGACAACAAACAAGTAAGAGGTAAAGGCTGCGGAAGAGACGGTTCAGAGGAAGAAACTGTCTCTTTTAAACTACCAGATCTCCTTTTAAATGTAGAGAAGATAAGAAAAGAAAAAGTTAGTAGATGCAGCTACACTGCCAACAAGCCATGCAGAACATTTGCTCTGCTGCAGAATTGGAGTGTTTGACAGTTGGAGATAAGCACTGGTCATTGATATTGGCAGCCAATCTGTGTGCAACACAAAATACGTGTTTATTGACCTGCTTTTTCGTAATAACCAGCAATGCTGTAATAAAAGCTGAGCTGAAGGAAAATCTGATGAGCAGACAAACTAATAGAGACACTGAGGAGAATGTAACAATGAGCTACAGGCAAAGTCAGGAAGCACAGAGATAAGGAGACTTCCAGCGGTGACAGGAGACATTCAGAAGGAAAGGCAGGAGTAAAGGGAATACGGGACAGGCCAGGCATGTTGCCAGAGGAGAGAGTGAGCGGACAAGGATGGTGAAGTCCAGTGACAGTGCCAATGAAGACAGGAAGCCCAGAGAGAGAGGGAGAAAAAGAGAGAGAGAGAAGAGAGAGAGAGATCTCATACTGTATCTTTGCTGCTCGGATGCAGTTTAGCGAGTAACGGTGTGGTCTCAGGGTGCCAGGGCCTGTCTTTGTCTCTCTCTCTCTCTCTCTCTCTCTCTCTCTCTCTCTCTCTATCTCTCACTTACACACACACACACATTCACACACACTCACACGCACTTCCCCTATAGTGCCTCATTTCTCAGTTCAGCCGTAATAGTATGAATATGCAGTGCCAACCCTCGACATCTCCCACTGCACCAGAGCTATTGATCAGCCGTAATGCTCCACTAAACTGAGGAATTGCGCTGGGACTGCTCATACACACATATAGTAAAGGACACACATATTCAGTAGCACTCTGTGGTGTCTGCGCAGCACACACACACACACCGACACACACGAACACACACAAACGGTTTGATTTCACTCTGTGTGTGTGGAACACGGAAACTGCATCGAGAGAAATGGTTAGTGAAATTACAGCAGTGTGCTTGTTTGTGTGTGTATGTCTCACAATCACGCTCATGCACGTGTGCTTGGAGGACATGCATGGCTGACTGCTGTGAAACATAATGTAATGAATGCAAAGCAGGCAATCGTGGCGTATACATAACAGTGACGTTACTAATCTCTGCGTGTGTTTGTGTACAGTTCTGTGCAGGTTCTGTAACTACTGTATGTCTTATTTACTCCTGGGTCTAATTGTGCAACTGAGCGAGTGCAAATGCACTAAGTGTCTCCATGCAGGTCAATAATATTGAATAGCCAGTCAGGAGCCACTGATAATGGTGTAAGCAGATAGTGTTGCGCAGTAGAGGAGAGGATTATTACCTCAGTAGCTCAGATTATTGTATCTGTTGTCATAGTGTACTTTTTTCTAACCTTTTCTGCAGTTTTAATGCTGATACAGGAATAACTAAATTGCTGACTAACTGGAAAGTGAACTTTATTTAACACAGCAAATAGCCCACATGTTTATGTAACGCAGCCAGGCGATGCATGCGTTTGCTTATCATAGTTCAGATTTTATCTTTGGGCATGATAACTGAATTACTTTCAAATTGTAGAAAAGCTGAAGCAAGAAAATGCATGTCATATCAGAATATTCTCTTTGCTTTTGTCTCTTTAAACTGAGTTACGACAAAAAAAAAAAAACTATAGAAAGAATAAATGAATGAACGAGAGAAAATCCTGGCGTCTAAAGTGAAAGAGAAACACTTAATCCCCAGTTGCTGAGAAGCCTGGAAGACTGTGGTGGCGCAGCTTCTGGTCGTGCATGTGAGGATATGATTGAAAATTAGCATATGTGCCCAGTCAGCTTGCTATCGTGTAATAAAGGTGTAAAAAGAATTAAGGAGCAGAACAGTGAGAGGTGATATTGTGTAGAAACCATCCTTCACTTGAGCTCTCTTCAGTCAGGAGGACTTGCAAGTGCACGCACAGCGTAGTTGGACCCTGCGTGCATTCACAAATTCGCACTGCATGTACTTCACGGTGATGAGCACACACACACACACACACACACATACACACACACATTCTCCACTCTCATTATGAAAAGCCACGAGCAGGAACAGACCTAGGGGGAAAAAAATAAATTATGTAATAATTCACCTTTCAAATACACATGTTTCATGTGCATGTGTATTCTCTGTGTTGTTGCTGCGTGTGTTTCTGTCACACTCATGAGCTCCATCCTGCTCTAATTAAGGCAGGCTGCTCTTTCTATATAATTACTGAGTGTGTCGCGTGCCTTCAGCAGATTCTCTTATTATCTCTGTTGTTTGCTGCTCCACAATCCGGCTCCCGGCACATTCACCACCCAGCTATTCCGTTCTATTGCTCTCCCGCCCTCTGTAATTTACAAAATGCCTTACTGCCCCCCCCATCCCCATCCCCGCTTCTTCATTTCCCTTCACCACCCCCCCCCCACACACACACACACACACCCCCCATGCCCTCCCCACGCTGCCAGAGAAGTGTGCACTTAATTTCTATCCCACTGATCTCAATGGTGCTTTAACTTCCTCTACCTCCTCACCCCCCCCCTTTTATTTTACACTCCTTTCCCTCTCCTTTGCTTTTCAGTCTTTGTGTCCCTGTTTTCTTTTCAATGTTCTCTCTAACATGCTGTGTCTGTCTCTCCGCCCCTCTCTCCCTGCCCCCCTGTGGGGACCATGTGGTAGGGTGAGATGGGGTGAGGCAGGGTGAGTCAGGTTAACAGGCTGAAATCTGCTGGAGAAGCTTGGAGATTTATCTGATGTGTGTGTGTGTGTGTGTGTGTGTGTGTGAGAGAGAGAGAGAGTGTGTGACAGAGAGGGAGAGAGAGGGTAAGGGAAAAAGTGTATGTGTGTGCGCGCGCATTCGTGTGTGCTCAAAATCTGGCACCAGTGTCCAATCATATGTTTCTGAAGTCACTCCCTCTGTTGCGCTCATCTTCCCCTCTGTCTGTTGTCACTTCTTGTCATGTCCTCATCGACCCTCCCCGACTCTTTTTGTCTCAGACACGAGTCTATTTCATTTTTCCTCTTTGACTTTTATTTTCTTGAGCCTTCTCCTCCTCCTGCTTCCCTCCAACTGATTTGTGCCTTTATACTGCCTCTCAGAGCCGCTATCACTTACCACCCCCTCTTTCCTTCTCCTTGCCTTTGACTCCTCTTTCATTCCCCTTCTCTCTTTTATCAGACTTTTTTTTTTTTTTTTTTTTTACCACTTCTCTTTAGCTCTCTCTGGCTCTGCGCCACCCCTTCCCATCTGGTCCTTCCTCCCTCCCTCCCTCCCTCCCTCCATCCTTCTCCATCCTTCTCCTCTCCAGCCACGTCACCTGCTACTGTTAGTCATCTCTCTCCCCAGCTTTCATTTTAAATAATTCACATACTCCTGGGAGAAAGACAAATGTGTTCTTTTGAGCCCAGCGTGTGATGTATTTATTTAGCTGGCCTGCCATACAACAAGTGGGCTGACAGCAAAAAAACACACTCGGACCAACGAGCATTTGCACACACTTTTAAAAATGTAGAAACATTCCGCTGTCGACACACAATTTATATGCGTGTGCTCATTTCCAGAGGGAGCGTGAAATGCCCCTTGGTTATTGAAAATGTGTGCTGGAGGGAGGCCAAGCATTCACCATTCATCCTTCCCTTGCCTTCGTTTACCTAGGGAAAATGAAGCAAGGAATGAGAGGAAGGAAGAAGAGGAAAAAAAGGAAAAAAAACAATGTTTGAGGGGGGAGGAAAATAGGAAGTGAATACACAGCGTTGCAGAAAAGAGTCAGTTTTCTCATGGATGCACTGTTTGTTAGTCGCTCTGCATAAGAGCCGAATGCATAAAATATGAGTTGTAAAAGCTGAGGGTGACTTGAAGAAGGAAGGAAGAGGGGGAGGATGGGTAAAGTTGAAGAGAGGGAGGACAATGTCATAAGTAGAGAGGAATGAGTGTTAAATGAGAGTAAAGCTGCAGCAGGTTTTGGGCCAAAAGCTTAAACTTAAGAGAAGAGAGCCGATGTGGAAGAAAATATGGAGGTCGGAGTGGGTAATGATAAGTAGAATAGAATATTAAGAGAAAATAAAAAGGATATAGAAGAAAAAAAAAAGACCTGCAAAGAACGTCGGCCACAGGCGTAATCGACAAGAAGATGGGATAAACCTGCAAACTGCAACATGTTGCCTCCATCCGTCTCTCCCTCCTCTTACCACTTTCAATCTCCCACACCAGACTCATGAATTAAATACAGCCGACATGAATGCATCAAAGTTAGAAAAGGTTGGCATCCAGCTTAATCATGTTGCTAACTCACCCGACATGACAGCCTCATTTCTCTCCGCCTCACTCATGACCACTGAGCTGAATCAAACATTCCGTTAAGGACGGAAATATCCCGTAAGAAAAGCTCTCGGATATAAGAAAGTGACAGACGTGATGTTATTTAAGCATGAAAAGAGATTATTAAGACATATATAAGACGGCTTGTCATACAGGTGCCATTTCCTTCCCCCTTTTCTCCTCAGTGTTGTTTTGTTTTCCAGGGATTTTTGCGATTTCATAACCAGACCACTACAGTATCACCAAGTCATGGTACTTGATAACACTTGTGGATGCGTATGATATCACCATCCACTGTAGGAGCTGCTCTTATTTTAGTTGCTGGTGATTATATCGTGGGGAAGAAACCCAAAACGTAAAGCTAACATAGTCAGGAATTCAAACATCCCTGAGGAGGAATTATGTGATTCAGCAGCAAATGGAAATGAAAGAGAGAAAAGAGAATATAAATCAAAATGAAACAATGAGGGAAGATTAGCAGCAGCATCTCTTTTCCCCCCTTCCTCTTAGGGAACATATTTATCTGACTTAAAGTGTAAGAAGCGTGTTATTTGCAGTCAGTGACACTGGAAGTTTTTAAAATATGTTGCTGTCCATTGAAAACCATGCATCTCTGAATGTGGAGATTTTGAATTTTTTCAAACTGAAGAAATAAGTGTCCTTTTATAGTTTGAAAAAATTGTCCTGCTTCCTAAACCAAATAAACCATTTTTAAAAGCCTGTTAAACTATTCGAGAAATGCATTGCCGCAAAGCTGAAAACTATTTTCTTTTAGTAGTTCAAGGAAAATAATAGCTGCAATAAGTAATAACTACATAACGGAAGGCTTTTGAAAAATTAAAAAAAATTATAATAAAGTGCTTAATTTTCCAAAGTGAAATACACAGTGTAGCTTGACTTTCCACTTTCCAACTCCAACAGTCTCGACCATTTTTGTAATAAACAATCTCAACAGCTTGAACATGTCCTTTTCGCTTTTTCCCCTCTTCTGTCACACTTTCCCTGCCCATCTCTTCGACATCGTCTCTCTCCGTGTGTGTGCATCTCACTGATTGACTTCAGTTGCAGTTGATTGGCCAAGTAGTGTCATGTTAGCAGTGCTGTAAAGGCTAGAAAACTTGTGCTGGTTAAAGTAGAAACGCTCCATCAAAATGTAATAATTCACCAATAATTTATAGGTTCTACATCCGGGTCCGGATCTGGGCCGCAGTTCTCCTATTAATGACCTCTGCTACAGGCCTGCATCATCTTCTGTCAGATGTACAGAGAGAGAAACCTGTAGCATCAAGTCAGATGACTGCTGAGACTGCCCCTGAGAGTTGTTGACTCTCGCGACTTTGGGCCGCAGTTGCTGATAAGGCGCCGAGTGTGAATCCCGGGTGAATAACTCTCGACTCATAAAAGGTTTGTTGAGGACAAGCTGCCTCTTTGCCTGAAGATAAATTTTCAGTCTGATTATGTCAGACTGTGTAATTCTTTGTGTCCTGAAGTGACACAGCGGAGGGACGCTGGTGCCCAAGACGGCTTACAAGTGTTTCCGTGTGTTTGTGCACTTGGAAGTGTGTCACGTTGGGAGAGATTAGAGGTTAGAGTCAAAGAGTTCTTTTTCCCGTGCTCCGGGGAACAGAGTACGAAGGCGTGGAATCAGGCACACACAAATATGCGCAGACACACATATGCCTCCTACCTTTCTGTCGTCCATGTGCATCCCTCACCCTCTGGTAAAAATGATATATATTGTGGGTGAGGAGGCAGCGCGGAGCAATTGCCCTGCTTTGCTACAATCACCTCTTTCCATCCCCATTCAACCTCCAGTAATAACTTTCCATCTGTTCAAAATTGATGTGGGATCAGTGTATAGATCTGTCTGCCCCCACTTAACCTCTGTGAAACGTACTTATTCTGCAGAAATGGTCAAAAGACAGCGAGCGCGGCAGTGCACGCACACACCTGCGCTTATTAGAAAGTAAGTCTTAACGGGAATGACATTAAAGCAGTAATTATTTCCAGCATACAGGTCTCGCTGCAGTCACAGGAGTGAAATGGAAAAAAAAATATTTTTAATGTATCTGGAAGTGCAAAGTCAAAGGTCGCTGGATTTGCAGAATTGGGTCTTGAAGAGGTGTTGTCACCCATTCAAACAGCTCCGCCAGTCCTACTGATAGGTGAGGAGCGTTCAGGGCATTCAACCTTTTTGGACTGTCGACATATTATACATGTAAGAACCTTCAGAATCAAATTAATCAAAATATGATGAGGGAAAACTGCCTCAGAGGGTGATATCAAAATGGAATAGTAAGTACTTTATAGGGCCATTTTTACATCCCACCATGAATGTGTTAAGACACTTGGATGCATGTGGACCAAAATGGCAACCCATTCTTCCAGGTCCATACGCTGAAAGATTTCTTCAGGCTTCTATGTTTTTCAGCACGTAGATCATGTACATTAGACCCCATTTACACCTATAGTAGCCACTTCATGCATCTTGGGCAGACTGAATATCTGATGTTAAGAAAAAAAGAAGCCATATAAATTCAACCAACAACTGTTACAGATGGTTTCTGACTGCAGCAGGTGACTTAGTAACTAACTTTTTTAATCTAATGGTTTAAACCTTATTTTGGGGCATCTTTGTGTGTTCATTTGATAGGGATAGTGAAGACTGACAGGAAACATGGGGAAAGAGGGGAATGACATGTAGCAAATGGTCCAGCCGGCCAGGAATCGAACCCGTGACTCGCTGCTCAGGGCATTCACACCATGTTGTTTCCACCTTCAATAAATAAACTAAATTCTATATACGTCAGACAAGCTTTCTAATGATAGTAAATGGAAAAAAGGCTGTAGACACTTGTCCCTCAATTTAAAAATGTTGCCACCACATTATTACACACCACACTGCTACACATTATTACGCCATCATTTATTAGAAATGAACCTCAAATATCACAACCTTGTTGCCCATTAATATGTATTTGTATAAAGGTGTGCATGTGTGTTTGCATGTGACGGTCTCTGATGCCATCGCTGTTTGATGCTACTCTGCGTATGTGTGTGTGTGTGTGTGTGTGTGTGTGTGTGTGTGTGTGTGTGTGTGTGTGTGTGTGCGCGCACGTGCCGGCTGTTGTCTCTGTATTCACAGCTCGGCTGAGGGGCCTGCCGTGAGGACAGAGTGCCCGCCCCCCTGGCTGCACAGTGAGCCTGGCATGCCAGGCTGTGCCAGCTTGGCTTTCCATCCCCCTACCTTCCTCATTTTGTTGTCATTTGTCATCACCCTCCCCATCACGCACCCTCCCTCTTGCACACTGATACACACACACACACGCGCGCGCGCGCAACCCACATGCCGACGAAAATGGATGGCATTTCCAGGGACACCTGCGCCTCTGTGTTCCAAATCCTCCCCCCTACATGCACGCACACAAATGCATGTAAATGTACACGAGGATTTTCTTGGACATGTGCAATTGCATATCCCCACAATCATCGCACGAGCACGCGCAGAAACAAACAACACCACATATGCGCGCTCAGACATGGGCTTACGACCACACTCTCACGGGCTCATGTGCGTTATTTGTTCATAACCCACTCCATCTGTTTCTGTCTTCACGCCTAACTGAGGCCTGCCTACCACTCATGCCACATAACACACACACACACACACACACACACAGCCACACACTGATTGTTTTAATGTGTAATCATGCATAGTTCCACAAACACCTGTAGTCCTCATATTGACTAGACAACCCATAATCCCTTTGGAAGGACAGGCTCATTAGCAGTTAGAGGCACTCAGACACTCGCACATCAAAAACATAAAAGCATAAATTTACACACATACACTTTGGCTAAACCTTATTTTATATTCTGGTAGAGATGTGGGGGATTTTGTGTGCACACTATCAATAATTGTTTCATGCTTTCTTTACACACGTTGACAAGTCCCTTAGTCTCTCTCTCTCTCTCTCTCTCACATACTCACACACTCTCACACACACACCGACATGCACACACACAAACTCACTGTGGGGAGCAGTGTGAAGTGATTGGCATCCTGAGGCGAGTGTTATGGGTGACATTTCCACTGTGCTGTGCTATAGAGGTGTCCTGCAGAGCCTGTGGTCAGCTGGCACACCGAGAGACTGGGGACATGAGGTGGGTGGCGGTGCAGGGGTGGAGACATGGGGGGGACGATGGCAGTCAGACGGGTTATCCTGTATACATGCGTGTGGACAGAGATGCATTTAAATTCAGAGCACATACAGAACACCTTAACTCAGAATAAGCCTCAGGTTAATCCTTTACCCCAGAGGCTCCCAATCTGAGGGTCAGGACCCCCCAAAGATGAGATTGTTTTTCAGACTTTTCTATAATCGTTGCTTTTCCTGTGAAACGGTGGATACTGTTCATTTTGTAGAAACCTGACTAGATGAAACTAATTGATTTTTAAACAATCAGAGAAGTAAAAATCATTTGAAAGGTAACACACAGGTTTTCCTTTTCTTTAAGAGGACTCTAGTGAAAAAGTCAATTTTTGGTTTAATTGCTTGGCCTGTCCTTAAATACCTCTTATTACCTTTACCTCAGACAGAACCTTCACACACAATTCTTAAAACTATACATGACCTCTGTAGAAGTCAAAAATCACACATGAATACAGTGAAACTTTCTTAAAACTCAAACTGGTTCTCTCAAGAACAGCAAAGCAGGACTGCTCACAAAAAAACAACAAAAAAATCTGAGAGATGACAGCTTGACGGACTCAGAGATTTCGTGTCTTGGCGTGATGAGGTTTAATTTCCTGTGATGTCCGAACACCACTGAGCAACAAAGAGGAAAATTGGCCACACGATCTGAACACAAGATAAGCTCTTTTCAGAAGTGTCTCTAAAAGATGCAAAATAAACGAAACTGTTGCGCATTAATCTCCCTTGTGTTTCTTTGTGCTCCCCTCTTGCTGTTTTTTTTCATACCCCCTCTTACTTTTTTTAAACTCTAAATGAAGATCTTATTTGGACACATGCAAAAACCCTCAAATACTCTATATTGCCACAGCTCAGCTTCCTCCCTCTCAACATCCTCGTCTTGTAGCAACCTGTGCGACACATGTGACAAGGGTAGGTAAGGGTTCCAGTACTTAAAGTAGATTATGAGAATCTATTGAGGTTTTAAGGCGAGCCTAAACTTTTGCTCAACAAGTGTCACTGTGGCCACTAGTGACACAAGATTGGGTTAACAATAAAAGCTAAAAGGAGGAAGTCAGCAATCCCTCTCAGCCTATCACAGTCAGCCATGATGGCTGTCGCTTGCTCGTCCAACCTCAGCTCCAACTAGTTTTCCTGCGCTTTGGCCTGATTTCGATCTTATGGAACCAGCAAATCCAGCCTCAAGTGTCCCTCTAGAAAGCATCTTTCATTAATCCACTAATGCATATACATAAATAAATATTTCTGTGTGACCGCTGGAGTTTTTACCGGTAGGCAGTGAGTGCTTGACTTTTTTTCTCTTTTGTCTTTCTCACTCTGTGGTGTCTCTCTCTGTGTGTGTTGTGTTGCTCACCATCCAGAACAATGTAAATCTACTGTTGAATTAGTTATTTTCCCTCCCTATCATCCATCATACAGGACATAGTGAGAGGGCGGAGTGCCGAACAGGGAGAGTCTGTGTAGCGCAGTGGACCATCGCCGTGTTTGCACAGATTGGAAAAATCAGACACGGGAAAACACGAGTTCACACATGCCTGCCTGAGTATACACACACACACACACACACACACACACACACACACACACACACACACACACACACGCGCACACTCAATACACACACTTATATATACACACAAAATCTTGCAAAAGGAATTGTTGGTTAATCTGCTCATGCACAACATGTATGTGTATGCACAAGCTGTACGTTACAGTTTGTCTTTTCTGTTATCTTCTCTGTGTGTGTGTGTGTGTATTCCAAGTGCAAGTTTGCTTGCATCTGTGATCATGTTTAGTGCAGCCGACTGTTTCTTCGTGTCCATTGTGCATAGATAATACCTGGCTGCGAACGGACAAACACATATGAATGTTTGTCCACACAGACGCTCAGTGTTCCTTCTCATTACACATGGAAACTCATTCAAGTGATGCGTTTATATAAG
This sequence comes from Seriola aureovittata, assembly GCF_021018895.1. Classification (NCBI taxonomy): domain Eukaryota; kingdom Metazoa; phylum Chordata; class Actinopteri; order Carangiformes; family Carangidae; genus Seriola; species Seriola aureovittata. Next base: position 8,645,266 of record NC_079379.1, read on the forward strand.
CACAGTTGAGTGCTCATATTTTACCTTTTGTCTTTTACTTCTACTGTATACATTGTGTGTATGTCTTGGCAGTGAGAAGCGCGCACACACACACAAACGCACACACACACACCAAATCAATGGTGTGCATGTCATGTGGTTTTAACTGGCCCTGCCGGTGGTGATGGATGGTATATTTATGAAGCCCCCTTTCCGTGCTCTGGATCAAGAACTGCAAGCATCATGCACTCCGGGAGAGAGGGGTACGGGCTGGATCAAGGGATGACAGAGGAAAGGATGGAGGGAAGGAGGAAGGATGGATGGCTGGAGGGAAGAAGGAGACAGCAGAACGGAGGGATTTAGTAGAGTCAGGAGTGTGTGTGTGTGTCTGTGTGGGGTGGGGGGGGGTGAGAGAAACAGGGCCGCCTGCTTGGAGGGAAGGTCATAGTCAGCAGGGAGGGTTGGAATCCTGCTGAGCTAGGGACACATCACATAAACACACACACACACACACACACACACAGTTTCGCTGTTTTTTAAATCCCTAAATAGTCTGACATCCTGTGCCACTCTCTGGGAACAGACATTTTTTTAAAACATATAAACACATAAAATAAAAGACACGAGGAGTCCGCTTGTTATGGAGGCATGTGATGGATATTTATTGTTTCACCAGTGAACTCGGCACTTCATACCTTTAGTCTTAACCATCGTAATGCATACACATGCACCCGCACACACAGATATGCGAGCAGCCTCGCCTGCCACTGTTTTTATTTGTCCTTCCCCGGTGTTGTCTCATCGAGCCAGCCTCATTTATCCCATGTCGTTATTTTCATTTGGCACAAGGATAAATCTCATCCCAGTTTATGAGGCAGCAATTGTAAGCCAGATAGAGGTAGATAGACCAGCCAGTGAACTATTAGACGGAAAGACAGATGGGCAGAGGTGGGACAGACGGCAAAAACAAACAGACTAACTGCAAAATGGGAAGATGAATAAGCAGGCAAGGAGGCTGGAAGATGGGCACACATTTGTTGGCTGTTAGATGGAAAGAAAAACATTTTGCTGCATTCTGTTTAAGACGGAATTGAAGCTTCACATCAATATCTCCCAGTAGAGCTACTTTTGAGGCTGAAATAATGTCCTCTGCTGAGTTGACCGTCAAAAGACAAAGAATGTTTTATCAATACTTTTGGATAGGATATTGTAGAGAGCTGACAGGAAGTGAGAGGACAAGCAACAAGGCTGGACTGAGATCTGGACTGTTGTGACTTTCTGCGTCAGCGTCTTAAAGCCTTAGGCCTCCAGGACGTGCCGGTATAGTTGCTTTTAGCTCCGAAAATGGTCAATTTGAATTTTAAAACCTTTCCAAATATATATCTCAACCAAACAGGGAGCTAACTAATTAGTTCACCTAAATATCTGTGTGTTGGTATGGCAACTGAGGTTCCGGGTATGAACTGTGTTTTTCTGTCTCCACCAACCCCAACTTTACAAATTTACGATCGGGTCTGACTTCAGTCACTTCTCCCTATTTAAGACACACTCAATAGTGTATTTCACATTGAGCAGGAAATTCTCATGAATTACTGTCATTTTGAGACATCGCTGACAGATGTAAATGTAGTGCAATAGATGGTAAATAGGGAATGATTTCAGACACAGCCTTCGTCTCTACAGTTCTGTCTACACTGCAGCTCTCTCTCCGCTCAAGTGTTTGTAACTGAAGCTTTTAAATTATAGTTTGGGAGGGATTGACTATGGAATACATAAGAATATGCAATAGCACCCGGTCCCTGCACACCAGGCCAAAGAGCTGCTGCGTGTGTGAGGGACTCTGGCTGCCAGTGAAACAAAAGGCGGCACACCTGCTCGCTGCCTTCCAAAGGCTGCTGCTCTGTATGGGTTAAGGCCACTGGTCAGGGAGGCCTGTGTCAGAGCTGTGAGCGGCTATAAAAGGACGGAAGGCTCCCACTTTGTCCTCTTTATACTTCGTTCATCCTGTAGACACCCATCTCCTGTGGGATGGAATTGGCCGGGGAGTAGATATCCCTGTGGGATCAGCTGGACTACTCCCATATATGAACAGAGTGACTGTTAGTTACAATTTTTTTTTTATAAAATTCTTCTTCTCTGCTGAATTTGCTGAATTGATTGAGCTTTTATATCTTTTACATTTTTTAGTATTTTAAGTTATTATCCTGTATGCCCTCAGGGACTAGTCATTTTCAGAATAAAAGAAGAGGTTGATTTCAGTGTTAATAAAGCAGCACACCGCTTAGTAATAAAAATGATTTTAATCATGCCTCGTATTTACTCAATATTAATGGTTTTATTAAAGAGAAAGTGCTTCCTGTCCTGTCAAGCTGATGTATTAATTTTAAACAAATTGACCACTGCCACATGAATCAGCCTGTGCTGGTGTAGCAGATGCCTCTCTGTCCGTCTGCCAACTTTGCCTGCTGTCATGGAGGTGATGTCCTCTATCAGGATAGGACAAATTGACCTCTCCCCCGGGGCTGCCCCCGAGGGGACACTGCTGACTGTTCCTATACCATCTTCAGTGGCTGTCATCTGCAGAGAAGCCTCTGCCAGCACATCTTACTTAACTGACAGGGAGAAAACACTCAAGGATGGTTTACACTGTCAGTGAAGAGTTTTGAGCATGTGTTTTTTTTTTTTGTCTTTTCCCATGGAAATAATAAAGTAGGTAACTTATTTATGGCTATATAATTTTGCTCCTACAACGTTCAGAGATGTTAATTACTGGAAAACCATTTAAAATGTTAATTTATTATAGCAAAGTTTATTCTCCAGTTTTGTTGAAGCATATGTTTAATTGCTGTGATTTGCAATGACATAGATTTTTTTTTTTTTTCTTTGCTGTGTATTGAATAAAAATCTCTCTGTGTGTAATTGATTAAACCTTATTTCACTATGGCACCTGTGAAATAAAGCGTAATCAACTGTTTTCTTCATATTTTGGAAGTGAAATATGATCATTCGGAAATTGTATCCTTGGACGTTGTTGAACTTTGACTTGTGCTTCTGGTAAATCTGGTCAGGGCCCGCTGTAGTATTTGGGGAATATGTGTCTCAAAGCGCAGTTTTAATGTCATGGTTATATGTGTATTTGTGCGTGTGTCTTGAGGGAGTCGTGTCAGTGGCAGACCTGCTTTGGCGTCCCCTCCATCTGTGTGCTTTGTGCTATGGTCCCCCAGAGGCCTTTACACACTCTCTGATGGCACATCAGAAGCCTCCACCTATAAACACTGGCATCAATAACTACTCTCTCTCTTTCTTTCTCGCTCTCTCTCTCTCTCTCTCTCTCTCTCTCTCTCTCTCTCTCTCTCTCTCTCTCTCTCTCTCTCTCTCTCTCTCTCTCTCTCTCTCTCTCTCTCTCTCTCTGTCCCCCTCCCTCCCTCCGCTGGCTGACTGTTGTTTATATGGCTGTAAAATTCAATTAGGCTGCAGGGGAGTGGGCTGGCCTGCATTACTGCCTGCCAGGGTGACATTTCATTTGCAATGAATCATGGGCCAGAGGAGGACCGGGCCGGCGAGCAAAACAACACTTCTCCTCCTATCTGTCCCCCTTCTTCTTTCTTTTTTTTCCCCCCTCTCCCGCTCTGTACTTCTTCACTTACTTTACACCCTCTCCTCGGCTCCTCCGGTGCATAAAGCCTTGGCCCCCTTTATCCCCCCTCTGAGTCATGACACAAAGAGAACCTCTGGGGCTCACTCTTGTTTACTGTCTGCTGTCCATGCAAATGTGGTTCTGTTTTCACTTTTATTTTGGCTGCTTTTATTTTCTTAGTCTTTGCCTTGCCATAACTTTGTATGCTTCTCTGTCTGCACTTCAAACCTTCAGGATGGTCACCTGATGCATCTCTGCCTTCCGTTTAAGACTTATCTTCCTTCCTTTCTTCTTCACTCCTGTCCTTCTCCACTCTTTCTTCAGGAATTTAACAATGGCAGTTCTTTGTTCTCCTCTTACCTGCCTCGTCTTGATTGAGGCCAGGACCTCAACACCGTAGGTCCGCTTCAGCTGCTACATTACGAAAACCTACACAAGAAAAAAAAAAAAAAAGTCTCATCAATTTTTAACATGCATTACTTTGCCCTGCGAGAAGTGTCAGGCCACTGCCACTGCCAAAAGGGTTGGGACGTGGCCGGCTTTGCCTGGGGAAATAAAAAAGAATTAGATATATGATTTTCCAAGAGCCTAAGTGCAGGAGCTTGTAAGTCAGAAAATGATGGATTTAGGGAGTTTCCTACAGCGTACCATGTGAGTGTGCTGACTGCATTCTTTTAAATAGATAAAAAAAAAGAAAAAAAAGACCACAGAGAGAACTGCCAGATGAGAAATTGCCTCTTGTGCTCATTAAGGCGATGTAAACAGAGTAGAATGAATGGGGTGGCATTGAGAAAAGCATGCAATAACGCTCTAAATTAATGCATAAACTGCCTCTCTGATTACACAGAGAAGGGATTCTACATAAATCGAGGATAAACTGTGAATAATCTAATGCAACGACATCCACACTGAGGAGGTATTAGTGTCGCCCTTGGAAGCATGCTTATGAAAACATACCAGTACTCTTGCACTCCTGAATTCAATCTACAAGAAACAGGCCCTGGGACTCATTTTTGGGTTCTGGCCTGTAATTCAGGGAAACCCAGTGTACACGATTAATAATGCATGTTAAGTGCTCTGATTTTAGCCCTGGTTTATTCTTTTGTTCTTTCCCTGAGTACAAAGTTTGGGTGTTTTTAGTTTTTGTTTATTTGTGTGACTCAGCGGAGGAGTGTTTTTGGTGTTAGTATCAGTTATGTATTTCTTTTCATCTTTGTTTGTCTTGTCTTTTGTGTATTTTTGTACAGCATCGTAAGGAATGTGCTCCTGTTAGACTACTTAACCAGGCAATGGCGCACACACTTACTGAACAGGTTTCTTTCTAGAACTGCTAACTAACTATTTTCAGCGTCCCAGAGCCCGGAGCAAAGTTTTCAAATTCTTGTTCTTACAAAAAAAAAAAAAAGTAAAAACAAATTATTTCAAATTATTAAAATATAAAACAGGGAAAAACACTAAATATTCTACTTCGAGAAATGTGAACCAGTGAATGTTTGGTATATCTGCTTGATTAATAAGTTAAAGAAGAGATTTTCTTAAATTAAAAGCAGGATCTTATTTTGTAGTTTTCAGTCCTGCCAGGAATAATAACACTGTACTCACAAAGTGAACTTTTGAGATGTGGGGAGTGATGTTACCGAACAACATCAGATAGACTTTTTGATAGACGTTGTGGGTACACTCACTTTTGGTTTTACGCATTACTAAAGTGATAAAAAAAATAATCAATTTTTCAATCGATTTATTAAAATTACTGTTTATACATTTTTTCCCCAATAAACTTGTTGTTTGGCATGAAGATACAATCACCCTCAAGGCAATAAATAAAGTTGTGTTGAATGGAATTGTCTGGTATGTGTCTATCAGAGTGAGTGCTATGATGGCGGAGATAACGCATCCCTCCGCAGTGAAGATCTGAGTGTTGGCGTGTTTGCATGTAAACAGGTCGATTTGGTGTGTGGCAGAATCATGGTCGTCTATGCTGTGAGGGTCAGTTCTTATAAGATACTAAACACCGCCCCCTGGACACTTTATGTTCCTATAAAACTGTCCCCTACCCTGTTTACCAGGCATGTGATAGTCATGTGATGCACAAATGGCTGCAAGTTCAGGTTGTTGTGGGAGTGGCAGATTTACAGTGACAGCACGGAGGGAAAGGGTTGTGGTGGCGGCGATTGGGGGGGGGGGGGGGGCTAAACTCCATGTGACACTTCTGATAAGGCTATAGCTTATATAGCTTAGAGAACAAACGGTAAATTCTCTGCCCTCTCCTCCAATGCGTCACAGTTCAGCAGGAGAGAGCTGCTGCTGACCTTCAGGTGTCACTATTTGCATGTTATCAGCCAGGTGTGTGTGTGTGTGTGTGTGTGTGTGTGTGTGTGTGTGTGTGTGTGTGTGTGTGTGTGTGTGTGTGTGTGTGTGTGTTGCACATGTATGCTTGTGCTCTGAAGTCTGCCAGCTTTTAAAGAAAAAAATAAAAATAAAAAATCAAATTTTATATTCCAGTTGAGATGTACCACGCAGATTGCTTTTATAATGCACTTATCATCATGACACACATGCATAGACAGAAACACACACTCGTACACATGCAGGCAGTTTTGTACTCTACATCATTCCCTCTTACCACCACTCCCTCACTCACACATACATACACACACACACGCACAAACTCACACTAAACGTCCACAGCAAGTCAGTCCCCACTCCCAGTTTAGGGATGAGCCCCGTAGGGAAGGTGATCTTTATTTAAATCCAGTTGTCTGTGCTCAATCCTAATCTCCTCCCTCAGAAAGAAGGGATTGCTCTGCTCTGCCCACTGATGTGATTTACACCAGGAGGGGGGAGGGAAGGGATGGAGGGATGAAGGGGTGGTGGTAAAAGTGAGTGATGAGAGATGGATAGGATGCGGGAAAATGTTATCCGTCTTTGAAACGCCTGCAAATGAAAGAACACGGGGGTTGTGAAAAGCCACCGGGAGAGGAATACAACATAGTTGAGCATTTGTGGTGATATTAAACTGTCTATTTGATGTTGTGAATTGCCATTTGTTGTGGTGTGGACAGCATCTCGATTAACCCGAAGCAGCACTCTGACTCTGATTCATTGTGGATTTAAAATCATTTCAGAATCATAACTCAATCAAAATGGTGGCATTTTTCAAAAGCACTATTTAAAGGATAAGTCCACATATTTTCCAGGTCCGTCTTAAAACAGTCTTCATATGCCCATATATGTATGTAGTGGGTACCAAGCGGCAACCCCAGGGGCTGAAAAACGAAGCCGACGTGGAGGTGGATAAAAACTGTAGTTTCTCGAATGGCCGCTTGAGGCTGGCTCCAAAAGTGAGTCAGTCCCCATAGACTCCCATGTTAAAATGCCCAACTTTACAACACAAATAAACAGGTTTACAGCCTGTGACAAAAAATGGTTTTGGTCTCTATAGCTAATTTGTGGCAATTGTATGGGGGACGAATTTTCATACAACTCACCTTTTTTAGATTTAAGGCTTAAAGTTCTGCATAATTGAGGGCATGGCCGCTTTGAGTGACAGGTGGGTGATTGTATGTTTGACACAAACCGGCATCCACTGAACTTTTTGCTCAGCTGCAAAGATAGTGACGGCAAAGCAGCCCACTCTGAGCTTCAAATCCGCTCTTCGAAAAAACCCATGGGTGACATTACAGAGCCCACGCCCATCTTTATTTATAGTCTATGGTAGACACACATGTGATTTGTCTAAATGAAACTTAATTTGAAATGTAAAAAATGTTGACAGAAAGAGGTGCTGAGGATTTGGCCCTCCCTCACTGAAACTAGAAGCATATTCTTTGAGCGCCGTCTGTGTACAGATATTTGCTGAAAACCTTTGGACAGACAAAAAAAAAAAACTTTCCTATATTATGTGTGGCGGCACTCACATGCCAAATATAGCATTTTGGAGCATCCAATCTGGAAATTACAATGTAGTGACTAATTTCTTTTAATTACTCACTGAGTCTTTTAATTCCTTTAATTGCAGACTTATAGCATTAGTCTGTAATTAAAGGAAGTGAAAAACAGCAGAAGCTTCAAGGGCTTATAGATATTTATGGAAGATGGAAGTTTGAGGAGTATTGTGTCAGTTCTAAAAAGTGCGTGTCTGTGTGTAGTTGCGAATTGTGCAGGCGGTTTCTTTCTTTTTGCCTTTGTTTGCGTGTGTGTGTGTGTGTGTGTGTGTGTGTGTGTGTGTGTACATTGTTGTATGCATCAGATCCGTCAGTTATTTATACCTAGAGGGTGTTTCTTGCATGCATGTGTTCTGCAACTCTAATTAAATTTTGACTGGCACTCTGTGTGACACACTCAGCGTGTTCTCCACTCTGCATCGCCCAGGCATTCTGCATGGTCAAACAGCATTACAGAGATAATTCTTATTACTCCTACCACCCTTACTGTTCATCCCCTTGAGTCTCCTTTCAACTTTCTCTCACACTCTCCCTTGTTCGCTCGCTCTCCCTTGCCCCAACTTTCTCTCCCTGTCTTAATCGCTCTTCTTCACCCTTCAGCCATTCTTTCTCAAAGACAAAAACTTTTCCACCCCTGTTTGAGGGATTGGATCGATCCATCCCCAGACCTCCTGCAAGCTTCCTCGACCGCTGGGTTGAACCATTAAACTCCACATGGGGGGATTACGCCTCGTTCCTCTCTGTATTTCCCCTTGTCTTGTCTTCTCCTGCTTCCCCTTAGCTCCCATGCCCCCATGTCCTTCAGCTTTGGTGTATGTGTTCTTACATGTGTGTGTTTGTCCGTGGCCCTCCCTGTCAACTCACAGGAGGAAGATGCCAATTAACACGTGGTGCATAGGATGCTTTGGCTGCTCAGCTGCTGGATCTGTGTGCTCCATGTTGGTTTGTTTCTATTTGATCAGTTCCTCATTGTAAACTGCAGCAAACATACAACCACAAAAGTTAGGAAAGATAAGTGTATATGTGTGTGTGTGTGTGTGTGTGTGTGTGTGTGTGTGTGTGTGTGTGTGTGTGTGTGTGTGTGTGTGTGTGTGTGTGTGTGTGTGTGTGTGTGTGTGTGTGTGTGTGTGTGTGTGTGTGTGTGCGCATTGGACACTGTGGCCCAGAAAAGCCCACCCCCTGATAGGATGAGTCAATACACAGTGTGAAAAAGGCAATAACCCCTGGTGGCAAACCTCTTATCTCTCATCTCCTCTTCCCCCTCTTTATCTCTTTCTGTCTGTCTCTCCATCTGTGTCTCTCTCTGTCACACTGTCTCTCTCTCTCTCTCTCCACTTCCACTCGTGTGTGTCTTTGACCCAGAGGATGCCTTATAAACACCCTTGGTAAGAAGAACCAAACAAAACAAACAACGTGAAAGAAAGGGGGGAAAAAAAAGAAAGAAGAAGGAGCAAATCAATAGAAGAGAGAACACAGTAGGTTGACATGGTTGAGCTCTCAGGAGAGTTTGTGTTTCTGTGTGTGAGGGAGAGAGAGAGAGAGAGAGACAGAGCAGCTTGTCAGATGCAGTTTGACTCCACAGTGACGTGTCCTGTCACCTCTCGATCATGGGCATTGACACGTCCGATGATGAAGTGATGAAATCATGCATACATACATCCATACATGCAGATGACAGGATGATCATACAGTATGCGTGTCCAGTCACTAAGCCTTTACATCACTCTGTGTTTTTACACACTGTCAACTTTCCTTGTCTATCTCTGTGTGTGTGTGTGTGTGTAGTGGTGGTGGTGTGGGATTTGTGTTTTCCTCTAACCCTGCAGAACTCTCAATTCCTGCTGCCCTGCTCCCCAAAGACACATTTGTCACTTTGTCATTTGTCATTCTGGAGTCCCCACGGCTGGCTGGCTTCAGTGTGTGTGTGTGTTCTGCTGGACACAACACAGCTGCAGCCCTCATTCTGGCCTCATTACTTCACACTTCACCCCTCTCCTCCCAACTCCACATAATCGCTGTCTCCCCAGCTTCCCCGTCTTTGCTCTTCTCTGGCTCTCTGGGCTGTTGTTCCTTCCTCCATTTATACCTCTTCTCCCTCTAGATGTTTTCTCCATACAGTTTTCCGCTCAAGCTCTCATACTCACAATCAGGCAAAGTATTGTTAATTTGATACGAACCTGTAATAGGCCCGTTTGCAGTCGCCTTAAGAGCGCAGCAAGGAATGAAACACAAAGACTTCTCAAGTAAAGAAGAGAAAAGAATTAAAGACTGGATCAAATAAAGAGAAGCATGGTTTCTTACTTACCATTGTGTTATCTAGCCATGCAGATAGTGTTGGTTTTTATCCGTCCATATTTTAAGATTTTCATCTCTGAGATTTTCTGCCTCCACTCCAACACTGTGACACATACTTTAGAGCGATTAGAAAAATTTCAACACTTTCTACAAAAGAAATATTCCCCAGGAAATTCCATTCATCTCCATTAATCATGGGCAGATAAAATCATGATTACCACAAAAAAATAATAATAATCAAAAGTCCACAAACAAGAGCTAGACCAAAGGTATTGCAAAAATGAGTTTTCACATTTACAAAGAAACTTGATTCACATAATTATAGACCAGCTGTGAAAGTGGTTAAATTGCGCCTCATGGCAGGAGGAGGCAAAGTATCAGCAGTCAAGATCAACAGTAATAAAACCGTCATTAATCTAGTAAAAATACAGTCTACAAGTGAATGAAAGCAAGTCCAGAAGTTAACCCAACAGTAAAAACAACACAACATTAATAAATCACAAATCAACAATCACAAAACTGCTACAAGAAAACTTTTTTGGGGGAGTAGAGGACAGATTTTTTTCCAATATTTGCTTGGTCACAAAGTCAGTTAAACTACAACTGTGCCAGTACTGGCTCTAAGTGAAAACAACTGCTGGCGACAGAATAGTTAGATACATGTCAGCAGAGTTAAGTGAGTAAATAACTGTCGTGTTGTAATCTGGACAAAGCAGCTCTTTAATTCTTCCCTCTTTCACCTCCTGTACTTTTTTTGTATTTCTTTGTCTCTCTCTCTCTCTCTCTCTCTCCCTCTCTGTCACTCTCTTGCTCACTTTCCCTCTCAGGACATTGGGCGTCACTAATTCACCCCCCCCCCCCCCCCCCCCCTTTACCCCCTTGGCCCCCACCAGAGTAGATGACATATTTAATTCATCGCTGAGTGTTTTGTGTGTATGAGCAGTTATTGCATAGCATAGCATTTAAGTGTATAGACATATATGTATGGTGTGTATAGTGCTGTGGGCTAACAAGAGAAGGAAAGGGAAACTGGGAATTGTTAAAGAAGAAAATAAAGGAAGATGCCCTGGCAACCCTAAAGAGCAGAGTCTCCCCAGTGGACACACACGCAACACACACGCAAACATCTAACGTCTTCCTAGATCTCCTCCTATAGCATAAAACTACCCTGAGGCATGGAGTTAAGGCAAAATTGAACATACACACACAACAGACATGTTCCACACGCTAAGTAAAATCTGGGCCTTAAACACACACGCATGCACACACGCCTGACATGTGGCAATATGCTCCACACGCTACAGATTAGCATGCACGCTATGCACAGGGAACCACCCCACCTCTTCCACATATAGCCTGGATATTCCAATCACCCAGCTTATACACAAGCACACTCATCCATACTTTAAAAAAAAAAACACACACACACATCTCAGTTTTACGCATGTAATCCCATGCCAGTCATTGTGTATTCACAGCGTTGTCATGCTGTCTTCATCTCAGCTGAAGCCTCCTCAGAGCCGTGTGCGCTGCCTGTCACAATCCCTTCACCTCGGCATCAGTGAAATCTTCCCAGGAAAAACACCATCATTAGCTCCTCCTCGAGGGAGCTCTCTGCGGGGAAAAATAAGCGGGTTTTTACATTTGTAAGACAGTGGTCGAGCTGGAATTCCTATTCCGCTCAATTTGAGGAATGAAACAACCATCAAAGCTTATCACCGGGCTCGGGCTGTGGCTGGAGGGCCTTATTCTACGCTTGTAACTCTTGCTGATCTCCTTTCAATTGATTAAAGAAGGAGTATTATCATCATTTCTCCTCTCAGATTCCATTCTCAACCCACGAGACAACAAAAGAAATGCCATCTCCTTTATGATTTATTTTACACCGGTGACTGGCCGTGCAGTTTATCTGTAACCAAGAAACGGCTCGGCGATGGCATCGAGCTGTCATTATGACAGTGATGCCATTAGCGCTGGCTCTGTACATGAATAGGCTTGGCTGTGTGCACATGTGAGTGTGAGCGAGCAAGGTTTATAGACCATGCTAAATGTCCCTGGGATGTGAGCCATGTCGTATGGCCGCTGTCTGTCTCTCTGCCTGCTCTCTGCAGCGCAGATCAGCACAGCACTGATAAAGCGTGAAGATAATAGTGGCACTAGTCAAGGACACACTCGTCTCTCTCCTTCTTCTTCCTCTTGTATGGATTTCTCTTTCTCCCTCTCTTGCTCTCGCTTCATCTCTCATCTTTGTCTCTCTCCTCACCCATCCATCTCTTTTTATGCCCACATTGTCATCTTTTGATCCCTCTCTCACTGTTTTTATTGGCTCTGTCCCTCTCTCCTTAGCCATAATATTTCTTCTGGTTTCACTGTGCTCTTGCTATTTTATTTAACTCATTCACTCTCTCTCTCTCTTACTCTTTTTTTCCTTCTTTAGTCTCCTTCTTCACTCTCTCTTTCTTATTCTTAACATTAATGAAGCGACACCACTGTCACATACTTCTGTGGACATTTGGTCTGGGGCAGTTTTTCATGGTTTAAGACTGAACACTTGTGTCCAATTAAAGGGCACTATGTAACTTTTGACAGAACAAATAACACAATCTTAATATTGCAGATGAAAAGTTGAATGTAACAATAAAATAAGCCCTTAATACAGTGGATTTTCACTGCTACAGCCGCACTTGGTCTGGTATGACCAGCAGCATATGGTGGCTAATATTTGCTAATGTTTTCAGAAACTTTAGATCGATAACTAACAATACTTTCAGTCAGTTCTCTAACTTAATGACTTTTCTCTACATGTGATACTGTTACACTATGCTTTTAGCAAGAAAACAAAAAATTGTAACTTGTCAGAAATTAATGGAACTTTAACGTCTCATCCCGTGATGGCCACAGTGGTTACATAGTCTAGCTTCAAGGAAAATCTTAATGCTATAGCAAACAAATGATTAGGGCTGGGCAATATGCAAAAAATATCATACTGCGATTATTTTTGGCAGATACTGCAATATGAGTCACAATCTCACCTGGAATGGTAATTTTTGCATTTGATTTTCACTGAAAAAAAATATGAAAATGATGGTGATGTGATTTCTGTTGGGGCTTGTACCAAACAATCACGTTTCTTCACATCTGGAGAATATGATTTTGAGGCCGGGGGCATCTCTGTAGCAGCACAAGGCTTCATTTGTGGTCTGTTGGGACACATTTTACCTTCATCAAAATAATTGCTGCTATTGTGATTTGGATATTGCACTTGGCCGTGTTGCGATTTCGATAATATATCAATGAGTTGTTCAGCCGGACAAATGATATCTCAGACAAAGATGTGCTTCCAGCTTTTAGTCCACAGTTTGCCCTCTCTCCAGTTTTAGGAGTTTGGTGGGGAAGAATTTTGCTGGTGACCTCAACCCCTTTAACTGGAACACAAAGTGTACGGCATCAGCGCCTGACCTCACTAAAGCTCTTGTGACTGAATGGGAGCAAATCCCTGCTGCCGGATTATAAAATCTTGTGGGACGACTTTCCAGAATATTGGATGCTGTTAAAGCAGCAGGTTAATGTCCATGATGTCTAAATAATTTGCTTGTCTTACAGTGTACATCCATATGCAAGCAGGTATGGATTCTGTGGTGGTGGCAGTTTAGCAGGGGCAGTCAATTATAATCATAATGTGTTACTTTATTGATCCCTAAAGAGAAATTTTATTTCCGTTTGCACCAAGCCTCCACAGGGAGGTCAGAGGTCAGTGTCGATCACATGCCAACAGAACAGCACTTTGTGTGTGAGGTACAATCCACTTCCATTTACTTTGGGTTTGGGAGAGTATTGACAGACTGATTGATTCTTGCATGTGTGTATTTTATCATGCAAGCGTATTCTTGTGAGTGCTGTCAGTTAGATTAGATTAAAGTGCATTTTCTCCCACGGAGAGAGACAAGCTCCCTGCTGCTCCTGTCCAAAACAGCCTCTTTTGTTTGTGCACAGTCTGCACTTGAAGTAAACCCTGGGGTGGACAGATGAAAGAGAGGACCATGAGTGTCCATGTAACACTCTGAGATGAAGGGGGCGTAAGGATGAAGAGCAGGGGGAGTTGTGACGCTTTGGAAGTCTCATCTGACTTTTAAGTAGCTGTCTCACTATGAAATATCTGTCCAAGCAGATCTGAGAGCATCTAACCGAGCCAGGGTCGCTTGCTGTCTTGTGGACCGAAAGAAGATAAAAGATTCATTTTGCATTTCAGCCTTTCGCATTACCATGACACCAGATTTACTGCCGGTTAGTGATGGACAACACAACTTCAGTGATGCACCCGCATCCTCAGTGACTGATGTTCAGCTCCTTACATGTGCCTTACAAGTAGTACCCTCAAGTTCAGACAAAGGCCTGTTGCATGCCATCAAAACAATCACACACACTCTCTCTTCCTCTTCATCCTTCTTTTAAATGTTAAAAAGACATCAGAGAGGGATTTACAGGGCAGGGAAGCTGTGAATTAACAACATCAGACTGAGAAAAGAGCCAAAGAAAGGAGGGGGGGGGGGCAAACGATGAATGGAGATGATGAGAGATGTAACGCCCACGGCTGCCAAACCACTTGCCCTCCTCACAAGGTTTTCCTCTTTTCCTCACTCCTCTCTTTCACCTTCTTTTCCCTCATTTTGTCTCTTCTGCTCTGCCTGAGGCGCTTCCTCTGGATCTGATCTGACTTGTCACGAGAGCACAGTAATCCCTCCATTACAAGTGACCTGCCCAGAATATATGCGTGCATGTGTGTGTGTGTGTATGTGTTAAAGTCAATGTCTCTAGGGCTATGGCCTAGATTGAATTATTCATGAAGCATGCTTACTCCCTCTCCTTTAGTCCTGCTTTTTCTCATTTGCCTCTTCCCATCCCTGCGCCCCACCACCCCTCAATTCCCATGTGTTCACCCCCTCTCTCCTTGTCTGACCCTGCTGCTGGGCGCGAACCGACAGGCGCTCTCACGCCATGTCAGCATGCCTTGACACACTTAAACATGATCCCTTGTTTCGTGCTCACATAGTATGCTACACACACACAAACTGCACCTATACAGTACCGTATGGTATAGCATGGGGTGTGCGTGCGCACTGAAAAGTGTGGTGGGAGGGTGAGGACAGAAGTCTTTATCTCTCTCTCTCTCTCTCTCTCTCTCTCAGTGTGTGAGTAAGCCTAACGGACAGATATGTCAGCAGGGTGGCTCGCTAACTATGACTCTGCCTACACTCACAGAATGACATTAATGTCATGCAGATTTACAGAACACACACACACACACACACACAGTCAGGGATGAACTTAATTGACCCAAGAGTTCGCTCAAGTTACATCCTCTTTCATGTCACATTTTCTATCTCGGTAGCTTTTTATATATTAAGGCTAGTTGTGCGTTTTTGACTTTTCAGGCTATTTCCTTGATTTTGAATCCTTATTTCCCCTCATCTAGTTGTGAAATCATTTATTCACTGACAGAAAAATAATCAGCAACACTATTGATAATTACTTTAAACCAAAATGCAGAACATTTGCTTGATTGATCTTCTTACAGATGAGCGTTTGCTGCTTTTTCTGTGTTGCTCCTTTTTTCTAACAAAAAAGTTCATGGTGGAATATAATCAATCACTTGTTTAATTGATTAATCAAAACATCTGATATCTCTTATCTCATAATAGCTGTCATCTAAGTGAAAGCAATGCGTACAGTCTGTGTGTGTGTGTGTGTGTTTGCATGGCGGTCTCCTTGTATGTGTGTAAACACATGTGGCTGGCGTCTGCTGTTATTGATCTGAAGCGACCTGCGATCAAACACAATTAGGTGTGAATTCTCCAGATTGTATATCGACAAGTCTCCCTCTGTTGCTGCGTGTTTGTGTGTGTGTGTGTGAGCACATTGAATCAATAGGTACGCAGACACTTCGCACACACTTTAGAGGTGTTATCACACTGCGCTGAAGCTCTGTACATGAGCTAGAGCTGATGAGTTAAAGACTTGCTTGGTATTGTGATGGGGTGGTTTTCCTATTTGAGGCAAAAATATGCTGTGTGTGTTGTATGCCGATTCATACACACTCTTTTATGTCTCCTTGCACCAATTTATATCTCCAGGTCTGCTCTTCACTCGGTGTGCAGTTTGGGGGTTGCACTTGTCTCTTCATTGATCAGAATAGTCTGCATCTCAATCTATTATTGATCTACTAGTCACTGTGTGTGTGTGTGTGTGTGTGTGTGTGTGTGTGTGTGTGTTTGTGTGTGTGTGTATGTATGCGTAGTACACACCTATGTCTGCTCTACCACAGATTGGCCTCATACCTCTGGCCAGAGACAGAATAGATTAGTTGCTGCCCCACCTTCCCAGTATTTTTTGTCAAATCCCCTGCCAACTGTTGTCTTGGCAACCTTTGTTTACCCCGCCATTCCAAGATCAATCTAATTGGCGAGCTCTGTCTGGCTGAGGAGCCCCCCCCACCACCACCACCAGCACCACCACCCCTCCCGACTCTCTGCTCTCTCCCTCCACCCATCACCAGCAGCCAATCACCTTCAGTCAGTGAGAGATGGCTATAAATAAAAGGAAGGATGGATGGAGGAATGAATGGCTTTTGTCATTTATTGACCACTGTGTGTTATCGCTCAGCATGTTTTGGTCTTTTGTCTCACTGCATGTGTGTGAATGTGGGGAAGGGGGACCAAAATGTGGTTTTGCGGTGCAGCAAAGGGCAAGTATTATTTGGCTGTTCCACTGAGTGAATACAATACGGTGTATTTCCATTTTCCTGCCTCTGTGCAGGCGACAGCCATGACTGGGGGTGTCATGTTTTCTGGTTGTACGTCTCTGCGTCCCATTCTGTTGAACACCATATCTCAGTAACACCCTGAGGGAATTTCTTCAAATTTGCTACATGGTCTCAAGGATGAACTGATTAGATTTGTGGTCAAAGGTCAAGGTCACGGTGACCTCCCAAACATGTTTTCGGCCTTGTGAATGTGATGTCTCAGTAACGCCTTGAGGGAATTTCTTCAAATTTTGCACAAACATTCACTTGGACTCAAGGATAAACTGAGGTGGTCAAAGGTCACAATGACCTCTCGGTCTTGCGAATATGATACATCAGGAGTGCCCCGAGGGGTTTTCATTACACCTGGCACAAACAGTCACTTAGACTCAACAATTGAACTGATGAGAATTTGGTGTTCAGAGGTCAAAGGTCAAGGTCACCTCACAAAACACACTTTTGGCCATGACTAAAGATTTCATAATCAAATACACAATAAAGACAATTTAACACAAATATCTAATAAGGATGAAATGTATGCGGACATTTTATATCAAAATGGATAAAGATCAACTTCACTGTGACATCATAACATTCTGGAAAGACATGACCGGCCATTATACAACGCTGTAATTCAGGAGCAGAATAACAACGTGGTAATTCTAGTTCTCTATTGTGGATGTTTTGTGTGTCTGTGTGTCTTGCACTGTGTATGCACTCATAGGTTTATGTGTGTGTGTGTGTGTGTGTGTGTGTGTGTGTGTGTGTGTGTGTGTGTGTGTGTGTGTGTGTGTGTGTGTGTGTGTGTGTGTGTGTGTGTGTGTGTGTGTGTGTGTGTGCATGTGTCGGGAGCAATAAGAAGGCTTGGCTCTGTGTCATCTGAAAAACAAGCAGACTAATTCAGACAGAGGTGCACTACGTGTTGTATCCAATCACAAAGAGGCATGACTCCTCTTTGTTTGAATACTACCCAGCAGGCTTTGTGGACATTTAGCTCAGTAACTATGAGTGCGGGACCCATTTAGAGTCATCAGATCCCTTTTTAGTCCAATTATACTGGCTCTCAGTGGTAGATGTCATAGTAACACAACAAGCGTCTTGAGGAAATACTAATGAGGACTCTTCATAGACACAGTGGGATGCACATACACGAGCACATGCCCAAATGCAAACCAACCAAGCAGGAAGAAATGTTTGGGGTACACAGAGTAGCATAGCTGCACAGTACTGGCATAGCTAAAGCATTAAATTAAATTAGCAACTCCAGTTAACAACTCATTACATAGCAACAGCAGTTATGGAATTTATTCATCCAATAAAAGAACAATGAGACCTCAGCAAACAATGAGACCTCAACACACAATATTAACTGTTAAAAGCTGTTTAATCATGTATAAGGGATGATTATGTACATTTTTATGGTTTGTGGCCTCCTCTGTGGTGGTTTTTTGAAGAGTTGGACCATAATCAGAATTTGCCGCCTGTAATCAGCTCACATCAGTTGCGTTGTCTAAAGTAATTTGCCGTAACACGTTCTGCTAGCAACACTGCTTAGGCTAATTGTTTGTATTTGTTGCCAGTTCAATTTACAGCCGCAACTGTGATCTAATATCCTTAAGCTGAAGGAAAACATTCTTGCCTTTGTCACTCACATTTTTCATTGCCACTGCTGGCCGCCTGTAGCTCCTCAGAGCGGCTTTAAAACACTGCTGCTGGTGTACAAGCCAGCTCCGAAAACCTCCAGGCCTGTGGTCCAAACCTGAACACCAGCCTTTGATCCCTGCTCTGCCCCTACCAGCTGCTCGGCTGCTCCTGCTCCTTCCCGTGTACACCGACTCCCAGCTCTGCTCCTCATGTCTTCCCAGTAATAGATTTGACCCTCTTCCCTCTCTCAGAACTGCAGAGTCACCCCAATTTCCTGCCATGGGTTGAAAATTCATCTTTTAGAGAGTGACCTTATTGTCCCTGATGACATTTTTAGTGCTGAGTTGTCATTGCTGTTGTGTTTTGTCATGTTCCTGCACTGCACTTAAATATCTCTCTTTTTACTGTCTACACAGAGGAAAAAGCAATAATAGCTGTGCCAAGTTGTTCTTGAAACTTGCATTAATTGATTTGGCCAATTAAGGGCAGCACAACAAGATATAAACAGTTGTAACTATTAGCAAAACTGAAAATGACATTAATATTCATTTGGAGACACATTTTTAGCTCTGTTTTGGACTCTACCGCCTCCCGAAGGAAATATCTCGCTCTCTAGCTGCTCTGATATGTTCACCAGGATTTTTTGCTGAGAACAGCTGCCTGCCTCTTTTGGAAATTATCCTGATGAGACTCCTGAGAAAGAACTGAAACATTAAAGTTGCATGCTGGAAAACCAAAAACAATGAGCCGCAAGATGCTAAAATGCTCTGTCAAATGCTAATTCTCCGTCGGTTCATCACTACGAATGACCCCTTTCACATAACGCAGGTCTAGCATTTGATCCATTGTTGATATTAAAGTATTGATTAGTGCAGCTTTAAATATAGCACAGCAGCATATGAAAATGTGTACGGACAGATAAGATAGGTAGACTGTTTAGGTGGAATGAGGTGGAAAAGATATGGTGACACGACAGGTTTCAAATACATTAGAAGTTAAGATGTTTCCTAAGCTGCAAAACATTCTGGATCTTTTCTGGGATGCACTCATATTGCAGGAATCTCTGAAGTCCGGTCTGTATGTCTGTGGTGTAACAGAACTGACATCTACATCTTTTGAAGAGATGTGTGTGTGTGTGTGTGTGTGTGTGTGTGTGTGTGTGTGTGTGTGTGTGTGTGTGTGTGTGCATCATTGAGCAGGAGTGGACTTGGCTGTGTGTGTGATGTCAGCACTGTTTCCTGTCTTTCTCATGCCACTTCCTCTCTAATAAACTGTCATAATGTCTAATCTGCCCAGCTGGCACTGTCAGAGCATGTGTCTGGATGAGCAGGATAGCGATGTATGTGTGTGTTTGCATGTGGGTATATTAAGTTTATTTTTTCTGCTCTATTTTATAGGTTCAGCTGAGGACAAGGAGGAATAGACTAATACTTAAAATTTAAAATTAGGCCTACATTAATATCCACTTCAGTATTTATTAGTGAAGGATGGGAATTAATTTACAACATAGATATTCTGTAAGGCAAATGAGGTATTGTGAAAATGTGCTAATGCTAATAGAAACACTGAAAGCGGTTGTATTTGATGCTAAAATATTCATATGATGCTGGTCTTTTATCAAAAACTCGATTTGGAGCC
The DNA here is from genome assembly GCF_021018895.1 of Seriola aureovittata. Lineage (NCBI taxonomy): Eukaryota > Metazoa > Chordata > Actinopteri > Carangiformes > Carangidae > Seriola > Seriola aureovittata. The sequence goes on from NC_079379.1 coordinate 8,665,205, forward strand.
CCTTATTTGCTGGCAACTTGTTTTTGCACTTATCAAAGCCCACACAGGCCATTTAGCTCAATTACAATCTGTTTTTGTGAGTTCTTTGTCATTCATCATTTGAGTCGCAGTCCAAGGTTTAAAAGATTTGCTGGGAATGCGACCAACTCTTCACCGATCAAAACACACAAACTGTTCAGACTAAATTGCGATCTATCTTTCTGAATCTTTTTTTATACATCAGTTATAAGTAGAGGACCAGTGTTGTTGTGTCTTTTGTTGTTTGTTTTTTTTTCTTTTTTGAATTGCTTGTTTAGAAATTGGCAACTGACTGTAACCAATTACAGCAAGCTCCAGCAGACTCCCTTCACTTTCTTCGTAATCTGTCTTTTCTTTCACTCTGTATGTGTGGATCAGTTTATTAGTAAATCACTAAGGATCTCAGAGCCAGTTCTTGAGCTCAGTCAAAGCACACAAACAGGGCTTTGGTTTTTACTTTTGTTTATGTGTGTGACTTGGCCAGTGAAGCAATTGTCACAGATTATGGTTCACAGCATTAATTGGTGTGCATGTAAAGAGCAGAAAAAACCCAAAATAGCACGTGGATGGATGCATGCGTGGGGGTTGTTGTGGATTATGTAAATGTGGAACAGCTGTGGTCTTAAAAGTCAGATGCCTACAACAAAAATGTAAACACAATGCGATGACAAATTGATTCTCCCATTCATTTCCAGTTTTACAAGTTTTTTTTTTCTTCTTTTTTAACAAGAGATCGCGCAATCTGTTTTAATCACACATCACATTGTTTGAGTAGTTGTAATTCTCAAATGTTTTCGTTTCGTAGTATTAATTATTGCCTGCAGGGAGGGGAAAACAAGAGTGTGACTGCATCATTCACAATTTTTTTTTTTTCATAACACATTTTGTTTACTCTTTCACTGAGACGCATTCAAGTACATCATTTTTTTATTTAGAGATTGACTACTGCCAAACAGACTCCTAAAGAGGGAAGGAGGAAGGAAGTCAGGGAGAGGAGAGAGAAGATACATAGTTGGCGTATATGTCAGTTTTCAGTGTCTCCTCGGCTCTCCTGCGGGATACTACACATTTCTTTCCCTCTGCTTCTCACTTTGCTTTTGTGGGTTTCACTTTGTCCTCTGACTTGCAGCAGGATGTCTCCAAAAAAAATAAAAAATAAAGTCCTACAACCGACTTTGTGTGTGTGTGTGTGTGTGTGTGTGTGTGTGTGTGTGTGTGCGTGTGTGCGTGCACCTGTCAAGTGCCCAGAAATCCACAGAACACCACTTGGTGACAAAACTGCTATCTTACACTTGGCAGGGAAGAAACTAGACCTTCATATGAAAGTTGGCATTGTCCTTGTAGGAGGTATACTTGTCTCAGTGTCTCTACTTTCACTGCTCTGTGTGACCGAGAGAAAAAATAGAGACTGACAGAGAGAGAGAAAGGGAACATTATTTGCCACCAGCCCTGCAAGCTAAACAATAAAACCGTCCAGAGGGACTCGTATAGTATATCCTTGCTTCTCCCTTCCTAAGCTAACCTCTTATTCCACATTCCTTTACCTCCTTCTTCTAGCCACTTACTCCCAAACCTCCATCCCTCCTCGTCCCCACCACCTCATCTCTATAAGTGGCTTAACTCGGTGGGGGATTCAGTCCAGACGGCTTGATTCCCTTTGGTCATGTTGCGGTCATGTCGCATCAAGCTCCGACAATTTGTGTATCTGTCTCCCTCAGCATCCCTCTGTTTACAACATTCAGCCTCCAGTCTGCACACAACTGCCTCCACTGCAACTGTTTGTTTGCTTGCCATGGATATCTGTGTGGGCTGATGTGCTGGATCTTGTATTTCTGTACAACAGCGTGTCCTTGAGGCTCCAGACAGTTTGTCCCTAAATGGTTCCGGTACACTTTGTTCCATTACAAAGTTTGTAGCTAAAAACTTTGCCCCACTCTTCACCGAAGTCTGTGTCTTGCTTCGTGCGATTGAAATCTATTTAGTTTTTCACTATACTACTGTTGTATTATTCTCATACATATGTAAAGTCATCTACGCTTTTACAACATCCTAATTAGACTGTTGAATTCCCCATTAATTCTGCCAGAGTACAGCAGTGAAATGGCACCAAATGAAGACACCAAATGAGCTTTAGTTTCATATCTAGTGTTTTTCTAGATATAAAAATTAATATCAAGGCATGTTAATCACTGATCCTTGATGCTTACCCATCAGCATCCCATAGCACCTAATTGACACAATTGCAGTCCTATTTCTAAGAGTCACAACCTTATCGAACTGGAACACATGGATGTCAAACACACTCTGATACAATCAACAGAACTTACTGTGTCCATAGATTCCCGTGACTATTGAGGATCTGCTATTACCTCATAATCATCAAACTGCGTTTAGAATCTAAACTAATCAGATGATTGGTGTTTATAAGTCCATGGTTACGGTGCAGACAGGAAGTGCTAGTACGTAGCTATTTCACCGTTGCTTTTCGATGGTGCGAGAGCTCTTGCAGCCCCAGAAAGTCTTACAGGTGCACCGAAAAACTTGCACACTTGTTTTGTTTGTGACATTTTGATCCTCAAAGTTCGAGGCCAAAGCATCGGATACAAGTAGTGAACAATGTGCAGGATCTTCTGGTTCCTTCATGGTGCTGATTCGTAAAGTAAACAATACTAGGTGGGAAAACAAAGTGCAAATGGAGCCCACAGCAAGCTCACTGCTTATGTAGCAATATTACACCTCCTGTTTACATCAGGGAACTATTGAAGCATCAAAATACATGCAAATTGCCCTTTTGTTTTATATTATAAATGCATTTTTGAAATAAACAAGGCGGTTAATGTTCTGTCAAAATTACTATATCCCTGAAACCATGGCACACTGCTTTATCCATGCATGTGCAAATATCTGAGGTGTCTTGGAAACTTCTGGGCTAAGAGGCAATCACTCCAGACAAATTTCCAATTCTATAAAAATCTGGCACAATATCCGGCATACTTATAGCTGACACCTGCAGTGATTATGCAGTACGCCTGTAAATAATAACAAATAAAAGCCGCCTATGTTCCAGAGGGTTATTGTCAAGTGATGTTACTCACTGATCACTGATGGTTAAGGCAAATAATTCCTTGTGCACAGGGGTTTGAAGGGCCCTTAACGTGCTCTCATGAGGCTCGGGCCTTGTATTCATCATTTTATTGCAGTTTCAGCCATAACACTGCATTTGATTCCCTCATTACCATGGCAACTGCTCGCTGCGCTCTACAATCCCCAAAGGTTGAAGAGGAATCATCATTATTTTGCAACATGTGTAAATCTCAGAACTTGCCATGCGATTTCATCAATACGTACTGTATGTGTCTTTTGTCACCAAACTATGGCATTTATACTTATCTCATCTCAACTATCGAAATGGACGGACTGCGAGGTGGCAAGAGGGAAATGATAGTAAACATCCAAACTGCTGGATGTGTGAATTTTCAGAGTTGCCAACAAGGAAACTGGAAGCATATTTTTGACGAAGGCCAGTAGGTTATTAAGCAGTGCATGGGAATGATGGTGGGTGTTTCTGCTTCTGGGTTCTTGGATGATTCCATGTATGTGTGCATGTGTGTGCGTTAGGTCCTGACTTTGTGTGTGTGTGTGCGTGCCTGTTCGCGCGGATGTTTTCATTTTCGACTTGGATCGCGGCCGCTCCTCACAGAGCCGGAGTGATCCCACTCACTCCTTTGCTCTTTCCTGAGGCCACGGAGATAGTGAGAGGTATTAATGGAGAGACTGGTGGGAGGAAAGAGAGTGAGCGAGCAGGAGAGAGGCGGGTTAGAATGAGAGGGATGATGGATGAGCAATGATGATGGACGGACGGGGGGGGTGGGGTGTGCGTGTGAAAGAGTGAGATGGATGGATGGATGGATGAATGAATGGAGGAGAGCAGGCGGAGGAGGTCAGCGAAGACAGCGATGCAGATCAAAACCAGACAAGAGGTGGAGGTGCAGGAGAGGCTCAGATCCAAATAGGAAGACATTTTGGCAAGCGACCGTCACGCCCCCACCCCCTCACCCGCACCCCACCCCCCTCGACCCCGATTGGCCCCTACCAGAACTGACCCAACCAGCCCCACCAGAAAGCAATCATAGTTTCATCTCCTCTAATAAAATCGCTCTCACTCACCGTTTCTCCAGCGTCACTGTTTCCTCCTTCCCTCTTGACCTCTCTCAGGCAGTTTTAAATGGATCTCTCTCTCTCAAAGCCGGTGCTGACCTCCCCAGAGCACCAAGAAAACTTCTGCTAAGGGGCCCTCTTACCTGACCACTGAGCCATGTAAACCATTTTCAAATACAAAGTACTCTTTATACCATGGCCTGGCGGAATACTTGATGGTTACTTTTTACAGAGAGATATGCTCAGTATGCCCAGCTAATCAACATTTTGAATTAAATATTTAATCAATAATCAGTGTCAATCCATTGTTTTCACACTTGTATAGTCATTGTCTTTAAATGATGTGCACCTATGAGGAGCCATCATGCGCGTATATTGTCTGGACTGGTTCCAGCAGAGGCTGCTGATGGAAAGCGTGAGTTCATTTGGCGCCTGTGTTGACTTTCTTTCCGTTGGCATTTATCAGACGTAATAAATTGTTGTATTTGACTCTCACTTCTGTGAATCCCTGGAAGTGGCTTACAAACAAGCAAGACACAGACAGACCAACAGATGCTCTACAACCTAATGTTACTGTTATTTGCTGACATCAAACTTGGAGGAAAGAACACAAGTTTACCCGATCACTGTTCCCGCAATTCACTCCCATGGTGTTTTTTTTTGTTTTGTTTTGTTTTTTCTCTTTTCTTGACCAGAAGCATAGTTCTGCTTTATCCTCTCATCAAAGTGGTAAACATCGACACCACCTTTGACATGAGGGGGCGGTGGGCCTTATGCAACTTAGGGCCACCTGACTCTGTTTCAAGCTCTCTTGTGACAGGTGACCTGTAACCTTAGCTAGCTGATGAGTCCGTCCACCTCTGCTCTCTCTGTCTCTCATGTACTCATCTTTTGTTCTTTTTTATGTTTTAATCATTGAAATCTGACCAACTGTTCAGGCCATACATGAACCCCACGAGTAAAAGTCAAAAAGAAGAAGAGCTTCATGATCAAAAAGCAAGAAATCGTGAAAAATCACTCTTTCTCCTGTACCACCCCGCTCCGAGTATTCGCCGCCTCTGCGTAGGCCCATGTACCCAAGTCGACCCTGTGTGCTATGACAACTGGCTGATGTGCCAAAGGCGGGAGCGTAACAAGGACACGGCACAGCAGAGAGCAGGGGGGCAAGGCTCTGCGTGTGCGAAACGGGGAAAGAAAGAGACAGAGGCAGGAAAACTGCGTGCGAGTGACAGAAGAGAAGAAAGGGATGGAGACGGCGTGCGTGTGGAGATCCTGTGTGTTTGGATGGGGAAGCCAAACTGGTGAAGTCACAGAGTTTCTGAATAAGCTGAGTCAACCACACAGAGGACTCTGCTGTGTGTAACCAGGTCCTAAGGATGTTTTTTATTTATTTATTTATTTTTTTCCCCCCAGACGTGTTCTAAGAAAGAGACGTACAATACTCGAAATAATACTCGGTTTACAGACGACATAAGTGGGTGGTTGTTGGGAAAGAAATGTTTGTGTCTGTACTAAGGCTGACGACAGACCCTGAGATCACTGAAACACACAAACACTGAACAACCCACACTAGTTATAGTTTACTAACATACTGTACATATTTTCTTTTTAAGTCTTGATAGTCAGAAAGGAGCAGATATTGAAGGATCAATACAGACCACACACAACTTGGTAGTGAAGAGACAGTTAGATGAGCTGCAGCTCTCCATTGAAACGCTATGAGCCAGGATCTAAAAATAATTCTCATGTTACCATATTAATCGTCCAGATTGTAGTTAAATTAAAAACATGTTTAAAATAATCTTAAAGGGTAGGTCAAGTGACATTTTATATAGTTTTCTTATTGTCAACAATCAAAAGCCGGATATATGTTATTCCTCTGTGCCATAGACTGCGATTGTTGTTTAAAAACTTCGGTGAGTCACACTATTGCATTGGCGGACATGTTCCTTCATTACAATGAATGTGAGCACTGCAGTTAACTGAGCCACTCCCATGTACAGAGTACTGCTTGTGTATTAATCCTCGAACGAAAGCAAAAACACAATTTTCTCCTGTTTTAGTTCTGTTTGCTTAAAAACTACAGTACCCAGCTGTTTTAGAATATTATTCAGTCTTTTAAAAATTCAGGTATATATTCTTGACCTAAGATTTACATGTGAGCCACACATTGTTGGCTTTCCATTGGATTTGTTGGCGGTAATGAAAATATAGAATATCACCAGCCTTGTACTTTGAAAAGAGAGAGCAACTGGCAGCAACTTGAGCAGAATGCAAATGTTTTGTTTTATTATACACTCCATATATTTACCTCATGACTGCCGCCACCAGTTGGCCCGAGCTGATAGGTACTCCCCTAAACCTGCTTTGTCCAAATCTTTACCATGATTGGCTCAGCAATTGAAATGTCTTGCCTTAAAAGAAAGAGAGGAAAAACTCTTTCTAGATTTGCAAAATACCATGTAATAAATCTGAATTAACGTCAGAGCAATGGTACAGTTTTAAAAGAACTCTCAAAAGGTTTATTTTCCCTGCCAGAATCCTTGAAGAGTTAAACCTTTTCATTTAGTTGCACCATTCCCACCACATTATGTAAAGATTCAATAATGAGTCTGTGTACTACATTTATGAGCCACTTCTATTGTACTGAGTAGAGAAATATCCTGAAGTAAATCATTGGGAAGCACGGTGTTAGATCAATACTGCATACAGTTTTAGTTGTATGGAGAACAAGGACTTGAACTGTAAAGTAATCACTGTAGCCTTTTCTTACAGCACTGCCCCCCACAGTGAGACTGAGGTAAAAATACACAGAGAGTTTTATATTGAACCACCCTGCTTACACACACACACACACACAAACACACACACACACACACACACACACACACACACACACACACACACACACACACACACACACACACACACACACCTACACTCACAGTCCACTTCTGCTCGCCTTCCAGCGATAGAGAGCTCCAAGTGAGGAGAGTGTCAGCCAACAGGAAGGCAGGGATTGAGGGAGTGAAAAAAAACAAAAAACAAATGCAAAGGGAGGGATGGTGCTACAGCGCTTCAGGGGAAGGACAAATCGATACTCTCGCACACATAACACTCCTACGCAACAGCTAAATAATGCTGCTAGTTTGTCTTGCCTTCTCTCTCTCTCTGACCTCTGTCATCTTTGTACAGTGTGTGGAAGAGTTTATTCTTGTTTTGCAGAAAGAGTTTGAGTGTGTAAAATGTCTTTACAAAACTATTTCTGTCAGGTTTCTTAATATTTAAAAGATTTTATTTTTTATTTCTTATCAGCTTGCGAGTCTCTCGAAAGTCTCATACTAGATTTTCTTTGGCTTTGTTTCCCATTTTTAGTCTGATCAGTGTGGAGAAACAGATCTTTAGTTGGAATATGACTGAACACTCATGTCATTAACACAATTAAGTATGTTATGGGTTAAGGGTCAGTCTGTTCTTGGGAGTCAGTGGGGCATACCGTCTTAACATACATTTTTTGCCAGTTCCCTTAATAACAAAAGAAGGACTGTATTGTACCGTCTGTGAAGATCTTCGGTCATCCAGGTCGTGCTTATCCAAGAGCAAGTTGAATCAAGGGCAACTGGACTTGGTTGTAGATCGTTTCTTCTGTTCTGACTGCACTAGTGATGAGATCCAGGTATTCAGCCTGTGGGGTCTTTATCAAGGCAATTGATGTATTGTATTATATAGTGTGTATTATATATCCCATCATCACATTTACATGTTTTCATTTGGCAGACATTTCTATCCAACGCAACTTACCAATCACTAAGTGCAGTAGGAAACCTTGGCATAGCCACTAAGTACTGCATCTATTCAGTAAGTGAAAGGAGATCAAGTAAACAAGTGCACTGAAAGTGCTAATATGGCATGTCACTTATAACACACTTATAATCAAGTTGTGACCAATGGCTGTTGCTAAGTAATTTGACACATCACACTGTTTGGCCAATGACAAGGCGGTCAGATGAGAACTTGGAGTCTTGGAGTAACTTGGGTAACTTCATCTGCATATTTCTAAGAACACAACTGGTGTGTCCTTTGAAGCCCTCAGTATTCCACAGGTTATTTTTGCATTGGTCCGTATTTCAATGATGCATTCACCTAGTCCTCATCAAGCCGTAATGTTGTGCATTTTCCAGTTATTTATTTTCAGTCATTTACTTAGTGTATATGATTATTTGCCTCACTGCATGCTATTAGCAGTACAAGTCAGGCAGAAGCTTTTCTGTTTGTTGGACACGTTAAACATGCAGAGCTGAAGAATATTAGAAGTTTAATCAAACTTTCCTGGTGTTGGCATTTTGTTGTCAGGCGTGTTGTGGCAGATTCCTACGAAGGAGTATTAGGGCCATGGATGAGAAAAAAAAATTGTCATCATGTGCTTCATTTCATCATGTTAAGAATAAAGTCGAACTGAGTCAGAAAAGGAAGAATTTTATTTTAATTTTCCTTTCCAAGAATAAAGTCAAAATGTGGAGAATAAACTTGACATTTCGAGATTAAAGTCAAGCTTTTGAGACGATATCAAACAGCACATTGACTGCCTCTACAAAATGCCTTGTATAGATGAACTGATGAAATTGTACTTCAGAATCGGCTTTAGCAACAATGAAATTTGGATCATAAGTGCAGTGTCGTTGTCAGCATTAGGACTTTGAAGAGAAAACTGCGTCTGTTCAGAAGGAAAAAACACACAAACATGGAAGAGACGGCCGCGTTCGTGCAAACTGAAATAGCAGGTAATGGACAAATGCAAGGATATCGTTGGTTACAGCTGCGTTCAATTCAGAGGGGATATGTTCTATCACAAGACACAATGAGACAACTGATCACGTTGTTTGATCCTGAAGCTGTGGAGCTCAGGCAGGTGAGGCGTCTGAGACGCAGGAACTACCGCAACAAAGGTCCCAACGCGCTGCGGCTCATGCATTTGTACGATAAGCTGAAGCCGTGCGGTATTGCTATCAATGGTTGTATTGATGGTTTTAGTCGGTATGTAGTGTGGATGGAGGCCTACAGATCAAACAACGACCCCGAAGTAATAGCAGACTACTTCATCACATCCATTGCACGTTTTGGAGGATGGGTGGAGCCACTGTGCGTTGACAGAGGCACGGAAAATGACTTTATTCTGGACATCTCAACTTTATTCTCGGAATTCAAAATAAAAAAAATGTTCCTCTTCTGAGTCAGTTCGACTTTTTTTTCCTCAAAGTGCATGATGGAAAAAAAAATCTTCCTCCTCATGTTTTTTTCTCATCAATCGCCCTAATACTCCTTCGTAGGTTCCAGTCCTTTTACATGTGAAGCTTTGTTCCTAATCACTGAAGACTATGATCCCAGTGAGGAGTCAGTCATGCAACATTCACTCGCAGCCAAAATAGGAAAAACAAAACACAGAAGTTGAGCAGCCACAGCAGCAGTGTGGATGTGCAACAGGAACGAGTATGCAACAGGCCAGTTTCAGTGGACCGCCTAGTGTCAGTGTTTGATCGTAACTGCTGCTGATAGCCACTGTGGTTGGAATATCTACTCGTTCTAGCCGATTTATGACGAGCATTGTGGCTGTCTGGTCAGTAAGTTTTAACATCAGCAAGTGCCATTTGTGCCTCTAAGTGACTGGTTTCCGACAAGTCTGATTTACCAACAATTTATGACTCATGTTTAATATAGCGGAATAACAGAATTCAACCACAGTCTGCCATTATGCTGAACTGTTTTGTATCAATAATTACCTAGACTCGAGTAAATTAAGGGTTTGTGGCCCTTAACTCATATCCATCATGGATCACCCTGAGGTCTTGTGCTGGCACAGTGTCAGAAATGATATGCCAAACAGCTAAATTTGGCGGTTTGGCGGAACACATATATCCGTCATCGACCTAAAAAAAAGAGAGCTAACTTTTTGATGTGCAGTGCGTTCCCACTGCACTGATGATGATGATGATGATGATGATGATGATGCTGCTGCTGTGCCCAAATGTGTCCAAACTGTACCGTCTCACTTCTTTCCTTCTGACTGTTCACGCACCATTTTTTTTTTTAAGAACAATCTGTGCAGGGAGTCTCCAGCCACCTGTTTGTCTATTTCTCCTACCTGTTTCAAACTGAGACTCGGCACAGCTCTCCGCCTGTATTAAGCAATGGTTGTTGACAGCGCTAAGTGAGGCAGTAAATAGCACAATAAAGTGGGTCTCGGAACGTCTGTCGCATCTGCTTGTGCAGCATGATTCTTTTTAGTTGCTCTCTGCTTGGTTCGAACAGTTGGTTTTAGGCAGTAAGGCCTATTCTTTTTTTTTTTTTTAAGCATAGACTGTTAGCACCACTCCGCACTGCGAGTAGCCTGCTGTGTCAAATGCACTCTGTCCTGTCTTGAGACCCCGGGATACAGACGCAACACAATAAAAAAAAGAAAAAGAAAAAGAAAAAAAAAAGCAGGAAGTGAACACGCTCTCGCTGTCACATCCACACAGAAATGCAAACATGCGATGTAATGCTTCTTGAGTCATTTCACTCGATGACTCACTGTCTGGTTCAGTCTGTCTCCACATGCTGCAGCGTCTGGACCATAATTCCAAGCTAAGACCTCGGTTGAGTATAATGCGAAATGTGTGTGCCTGAGTGTACACGGGTTTCTTCACGCCAGGAGGAAGATTGCACTCAGAGTAAAGTGAAAATCTTTCTAAGAAGCAACATGACACAGTCATTCATAGATTCATATTTTAGACGACTATTCAGTGAGTGGACGTTTTAAGAAATGAGGGTAAACGGATGAAACAGGAAGAGCATTTGGCTGATATAAAACAGAAGAAAGAGGGCGGAGGACAGAGATTTAACTTACTTTACACCTCTTGTCTCGTCGACACTCTCTTTGTCTAACTTGCGCCTCTCCCTTCATCCCTTATTTTCTGTCCCTTAATTGCTTGACTTCTATCCCCCGACTCCTCGTGACGCCATCTTGCATGTCTTAATTAAACGGCTGCTTAGAGGGGGGGGGGGGACTGAGTGAGCGAGGTGGATGTATGGGGGAGGATTGGGAATGGGAGTGGAGGGGAGGGGTGGTGGAGATTAATGAAAGAAGAGTCCGTTAATTACACAACAAGGTCAAGGCCGCTTTACCTTCACAGCTTAATTGCGGCCCCTGATTGTGTTTCAAGGCCTCATTTTTAATTCAAACAGCAGGCGGACTAAACTACGATAATTGTCGCTGTGTGTGTGTTTGTGTGTGTGTGTGTGTGTGTGTGTGTGTCTTTATGTACGTCTATTCATATTAGTGTATGTGTTTGGATAACGAGTGTGTATTTTATTAAGCGATGCATCAGCTCACTCTTGACAGTGTGATTTCAGGGCTGAGTTAAGTTGTTTAAAGAAGTTTGTACCAAATGATGATGGTGGTGTATAAGTGTCTTGTGTGTATATTGATATACTTGTATGTTTATGTACGAGCAGCCTTCGCATTTTGTGTGTTTTTAACATGTGAGAATGTGGAATTTATCTGTGTTTATCTTGATTATTACATTTTTGATGAAAATTTCCTACAAACATCAGTAATAGAGAAATTCAGGTGGTCTAAAAAACAAAAAAAAATCTGATTTTAAAAGTAACACTTTCAGTGCAAACACTCTGCAATTCATTTATTTTCTTAGGGAGTTTGGTGCATCATCAGTGGCTCATTTGCATTCCCTCCTTTCACATTTTACTCCACTTTTTCTTTTTTTTTTTACAGGAAGCAATTTCTGAGCTGTGGCTGTCACAGGAAGACCTTTTGACTGTAAACTGCAGTGATCACTGTGTTTTTGCAGCGAGCAACACAGTCATTTTAGAAAGCTGGGAAACATAGAGACATAAAGTCCTGGTGAAAATCAATTTAAATTGATGCTACTTTTAAAAAATCATGGCCTTTTTTTTTTAAACTAAAGTCGGTAAATGTTCGTGTTACACGTACTTAATGTGTGTTGTCCACCATTATGTGTGCTTGTTTTGATCCCTAACATGAAGCTCAGCTATTAAACCCAGTTGGGGGTGGGGGGGGGTTGGGAGGGGTTGGAGGATCAACCCACCTCATCCATCTCCTTGATAGACCAACTGTTCCTCATCACATGGGGTCCTGCGCACTCGCACAAACACACGCACAAACATACACATGTGGTGGTCGCATGCTCTGACCGTGACTCCAACCCAGCAGTGAAAACACTTAATCAGTCTTATGGTCCAAGTGACCCCCTCCAACTGTCTCCATCCATCTCTGCGTCCCTTCAGCTTTTTAATAACTTCAGGGATCAGGGACGCTGGATCTCAAATGTCACCGAGAATAAGCGACGAGCAAGGATTAGATTTGTCTTAGATTCTCAGCTGAACGCTGTAGTGTAGACGTCATAGAAACCTGTGACAGACAGAGTCTTACATACCAAGTGACACATACTGTACGATCAGAACTAAGTGTGCGGGGGAACAACAGCCAAGAACAGGCTTAATGATTTATTCATATACATGAAAAAGAAAAAGAAGATGATTCATCAACAGTTTTCTCTGGAGACTCTCCTTGCAGGGGTTTTGACCTCATGACCTTGGGTCATAACATACAGGTCAAATATCAAATGAGGGTCAAGCAAGTGCATCAGAGAAGCTTTTACTGCGTATTCAAGTCTGTGTAAATAAGAAATATACAGGCAGACCAGGACAGAGCAAAAAAAAAAAAAAGAAAAGTGAGTTGAAGGCTCAGATTGTCAGGCACCCTTAACTGAAGGGATGAGATAAATAAACACCTGTATGATGTAAAGCAATGAAATACAATACCTGTGCGGTAAACACTGCCTCGCTTTGGTCGAGACTTGTTTGCCTGAATGTCATGAAATAATAATGCAAAGAACATAAACTACAAAGAAACACCACACTGGTGGATCAACGCCTCCTTTGGACAGCGTCAACATAAAGTAAAATCTGCAAGTTGATATTATATGTTTTTATTTATCTATGGCAGGGCTTTAGCAGCGGAAGGCATTATTATGTGCAGTGGTTTCTGTTCTAAGCAGATGATTGTTCATACTCAGTACAGTATGTCAAGAGACTAATGTTCACAACTAGACTGTGCACCTCTAAATCTCCAGCTACTGTGTGGGCATGCATGCACAAGCACGTCTTTCATTCACACACATTAAGCACTAATACACTGTAAAAGATGCAGACGGCTCTCATGCAGGCACTCATATACATAATTACACTACATAAGCACATACAGATATGCACCTTTCCCTATCCAGGTCCCCTCTAAGTGACTCTAATAGGTGTGTCTTCCAGGGTTGAGGAGCTATCTGATTACCCTTGACCTTCTCTTGTTTAACAGTTCGACAAGATACTAGATTGAGTGAACTGCTCAACAACCCCCCCCCATCCATTCTCCTCTCCCCCGCTGTACTTGAGGAAATGCGGCAGCACTCATATATCTGCACTCTTGGGAATCAAATTTATCAGGCCGATTTGTCTATATCTGGGTCACAGTCTTTATGAAAATGACTGATTCAGATGAAGCAAATGAAAATGGTATGTCATTAGTAGGCGAGACTCATTCAAGTTCACATCCCAGATTTGAAAAGCTGATTCAAAAAGAATCAAATGAAATTGGCGTGTCACAACAGACTGTGGGCTGAAGATTATGCTTGTTAATTTCCATAACCAGGCCATATTCAACACACACACACACACACACACACACACACACTTCACACAAAGTCTCCATATCTTTCCTAACGCCTCCACCAGTGAATGTGATTAGCTTCCAGTTGCATATATTATTAAATCTTTAGGAAATGTAAGACATGTGTCGTAGTGAATTATAAACTGAATCGACTCCAACAAAAAAAAATTTTCTTCACTTTAACTTGGCGTCTTCTTTGTCTGACGGTTCTTTTTTCTTTTTTTTTCTTTTTTTTCCAGCCTCCAACAAAAACACAAATATTGACAGTACTTCCTCTCCTGACTCATCCTCACAGCACAGACATACTGTAGACATGCACTTGATGCATTTTGTTACATGAAAAATTGGAAGTAGTGAAGAATGACATTACATATTGCCATTGCAAATGGGGAGAGATGTAAGTGTCTAAAAGGCAGCAGTGTGTGTAACCTTCAGCAGCATTACAAATCAGTATTACTTCTCTTACCTAAGCTATCTTCACTCGCAGTTTGAAGGGAGGAATTGTATTTTAGCGAAGTATGACAGGCGAGAGAGAGAAGGTGTGCACGCATGCACGTACAAGCACAACAGCATAACTGTTGAGAAAGAGCAGAACATTGAATCTCATTTTGCGAGCACTCGACCTGAAATTGCCTGGCATTCACATGCAAACATGTTTGCTGACTTGCGGCTGATTTGGTTATAATGTAAATGACCGGGACTCTCCTTTCAAATGCTCAAATGCATGCACGCACGCACGCACACATGCACATACGCACACACACACACACACTAACATACTCACATATACAATATATTACCCTGACATTAACATTAACTGAAACGGTCTTCTGCTGCAAGCTGTCTCCATGTGGAGTGGGTATGTGCAGTAAAGAGTGTGACTGTGTGTGTGTGTGTGTGTGTGTGTGTGTGTTTGTGTGAGTGAGAGAGTGGGACTGTCCATCTGGATGTGAAGGTGGTGATGATGATAATGGGTATCAGTGGGACATGAAGGCTCGGAGCCTGCAGGCCACCTTGCAAGGCTTGACTGATAAACGCTGCATTTTTCTCTCTTTCTCCCATATTCCTTCTCTTTTGTTCTCTCTCTCTCTTTTCTTGTCAGTCCACTTTCGAGTGTGATTCTTACACAGTAGTACTACTTTGTAGTCTTGAGGGTGTTTGTGTGTATGTGTGTGTGCGCAAATTAGCATTTTTTGAGACATGTCCCTCCTTGTGTGCTGGTGGCCGCCTGCAACCTAGACGCATCTGTTTGTTTTTTTTCTCCTTACGCACGTGTGCTTGCATGCAGGTGCCATGTTACTAGATCAGGCATGGACGTAAATAAATGGCTGTGTAGCTGAGGTAAATGGGAGCCATCAATCACACACAGGGGGGAAACAAAAACACATACTTCAGCGCGGCGACGACTGGACAAGGTCGCAGATCCCAGGAACCTCAGGGTCGGGGTCTGACGATTAAGGTGAGGTTTGATGATGTAAAATTTGGGCTGTGAAGCACGAAATGGTTGTCTGAGGATTTCCCTCAAACAATATGTGTTCCTATTTTGCCTCACTCTAGATAAGAACAACAGCGAAATACCTAACATGTAAATGAACAGTAAATGTGCTTGTCTGTGAGATGAGGAGGAGGAGGCGGCGGCGGAGGCAATAATATCCTGAAATTGTTCCCTCTCAGTCTTTTGTTCCTCAGCCTCTGATAAATCCTGTGAAAATGATAGCTGGAGCTAAAGTGGGGGGGGGGGGGGGGGGGCGAATAATGGACCAAAAGGGAGGGAGGGTGGCAGAGAGCAAACATGATATAGGGAGGGAAGGGGGACGGACGGGGAGGGGAGGGAGGATCGTGGGGGGGGGGGCAGCATTTGGCAGGGAGCAGCGCTGATAGCAATCAAGAGCTATTTGGGAAGATGAGATGGGAGAAAGGTAAATGTCAGAGTGACATGGGTATTAGAGAGAATGGTGAAAACAGGAAAAGAGAAAAAGAAGGCTCTGTCAACAGTCAGTGATTGACTTTGGGGTGTGTGTGTGTGTGTGTGTGCATGCGTGTGCGTGCCCGTGTTTGTTGCTTTTTTTTTTTTGTATGTCTGTGCCTCAGCCAAGTGAGTCACTGTGTGTTCATAAAATACAGATATGCACCCTCCGTCCATCTGTCTGTTCGAATCGTGTGTATGCATGAGAGAAAATACATCTGTTTGTTTTTTATATTCATATATACATAAGACGTGTGTCATACAGTTTTAATATCCCATTTAACATTGAAGTATATGTGTGTATGTATGTGTGTATATATAATACCACATATGAAACTGTCATTCGCATTCAAAAGAAAATACAAATTGGTTCACACCGAATACTGTACTGTGCATATTCCCAAACAAAAAAAAGTGTTTTACACATTAATAGACTGAAATATCTTTACCGCTATTGGATAATTTGCCATGAAATTTTGTAACAGACATTCGTTGAACCCAGAAGATGACATTGCTATTGGATGGACAGCAGTAAATTTTGCGGCAGTTATTAAAGTTCCTGAGAAGATAAATTCCACTTCAATGACCCTCTGACCTTTTGTTTCTCTATCACCAACAGGTCAAAATTTTCATTTGGTTACTGAAATATTGTGACATTTAATAGATTTAAACTAAATTTGGCGTAAAATCTGACATTCATGGTTCTCGGAGGATGAGCCCTTGAAGCACCAACAAACCGGCACCAACACAAGCCCAAAACTAGCACTAGGCTCACGTTGGTGGAAAGGGGTTAACAGAGTTGCTAGCATAGCTTTAAACTCTTACTCTTGCTTGCCACCATCTATACTTTGTCAGGAATAATCCAATAGTTCAAAATGGCCCATGTAATCACAGCTTTTATTAAAAATTCTATTTGATGATCTCTTTCTAAAGACATGATATACAGTAAAGGGCCATAAGACATAAAAATCAATTTGGTCCATCAATATCAGCATATCATCTTTTCATGTCTAATTATAAAAGCTGACGCCTCAGCTGTGTCCTCAGACTTCTCCTTTGTGTGCCTCACTGTTTGATGTACAGTATGTATATACCTGGCTGAGTGCAAGTACATTAGTGTTTGATCTCCTGGTTCAGGTGTATTTTTGTTTGTCTGTCTGTTCCCTTCAGCACTTTCCATCTGATACCAACAGTACAGACAGACAGTACAGACCTGTTGCTGTGATGTAACACAACAGCTCTTTGTTACGTCCGTTTTGTTAAATGTTCTTGGTGTGAGCCTGTTTCAGAAAGTCAGTGAATTAATCTGTGGGTGTTTAAGTTAAAAAAAAGAAAAAAAAGTGTGTGTAATTGTGTACTTTGCCGTGTGTGTGTCATCGTGCATACGTGCCGCATTCGGCGTGTCTTGGTTGGCAGAATTACCCGTCTCCAGCGCAAAGCTCGTACACAGCACCGCTGACATTAATACCCCCGGTGGCATTGTTCGCTGGTTATCCCCCTGTGTTCTCTGTGTGATGTCAGTCTGTGGTAACCAGGGCAGAACAGAGAATAAAATGATAAAGCAAACCGTTGACCTGAATGGCACGGCTCAGAGCTTTCTCCCTGATTACACTCTGAGGCAGCAGCCAGGCAGTGGGTGTACCTGAATGAGGTCTTTACTTTGAGCTAATAACAGGGATTTATACTGTCATTCAGGGCTTGGTCATATCTTCAAAGCAGCTAGACGCGCAGACGGGTTATGACACTGCATGTAGAGCAAAAGAAAATTGTTGTCTCCTAAAAGCAGACCATGGAAAGTGTCACAAAATTGCCTTTTTTCATCAGTCACTTAATGTCGGCCTATAACACCAGAAAACCAATGTCTGATTACAGAAGATGTGATACTGTTATTCAAACTAAATATCACTATCTTACAGTTTGACTTGTATATTTATGTATTTTTGCTTCTTGGCGGAAATGGTGTAGCTACAACAGATTTTATTGTGCACTACTTTAGGCATTACAGAGGCAGACAGCTCTCTCAAGGTTTACTGATCTCTGGGCCTCTGCACTCAATTATTTGCTTTTCTTTTTTACTAAAGAACACCATTACTCTTACAAAAGAGAGAAGCACTTTTTGCCAGCTCCGGGGGCTGTGATCCACCTTGATGGAGCACTTTGAATGTTTAATTTTCTATATCTGCAGAGAGAAGATAAGTCATTGATCAAACATGAAACAACTATTAAAACAGAAACATCAAAATGTCAAGGCTTTATCTATTGAAGAGCATTAATTAGAGATGCAGCATTTTTACTTAAGATGAGCAACTTCTGCTTTAAATAAGAATATTTCAAAGCCTTTGTATCAGATATTAGATAAAACACTAATTCATCCACTACAAACCCAGATATTCCTAGAAGCAATACAACAAGTCCTTCACCCTAAATGACCATATAAGTCTTTTGCCCCGTCCCTCTGATACGACTCGTAGCGGCATTTCCTGAATAACACCTCTACAGCGGCAGGAGATATGCCACAGATGAACAGTTAAAAAATCCCTGTTTATGTTGTTGTGACAGTGTCGTGGTAAAGGGTTGGTTAGGTTTAGGGACAAAAACAACCTGGTCATGCGTCACACAGAGGGCAAACAGCAGCTTCCCATGTTAAAAGACCAGTCAGAGTTTTGTCGATCGATCCATATGTTCATCCTGACCTCCTCCCTGCTCTGACTCTTTCACTCCTTATTAACATCACCTTCATGTCATGACTAATATGGCCACTAGAGGGTTTTGTCACTTGAATGTGAACATGTCGTTTTGGGGCGTTTGCTGGAAAAGACTGATGCTGTTTCACACGACTGCTAGATGTCGCATATAAATAAAAGGGAACTATGGGTCTTATGTTGTTTTTACAAAAAACCCCTATAGGGTCTCAAGGAATAGTTTATGTGCCTTGACAACAGCACTTCAGTAGCAGTCAGTCCTCCACTCTGGAGATTCACACTGGCAACTACCCAAGCTCATTTCCCTGGGCTCCAGCTATTCTAAAGGACTTTTTATTCTTGTGTGGTCCAAATCCACTCTCTTTAGCCAAAGTCTCATTAACTAAATACTGACTTTTATTCAAGGGCGGACTGGTTCCATCCAGTTCAGCCCAATTCCAACTGGTTTAATTTAGTCAGACTCATCTGGGTACCATAACCTCCTCATCATTTCACAATTTCATAATCTGATCCAACCTGAAACGCTTACCACTTAAATGTACCAATCAGTCACTTCTCTCCAACCCGCCTACCTGTCTGACCTGGAGGACACAATTTTGTGTGTGGGTGTGTGTGTGTGTGTGTGTAGTGCGTAAAAGAGACCTTCAAAACTGTTTGATGGTAATGAGATTTCATTTTGTGGATGTTAAAGCTGCCTGCTAGCTGAAAGAATTAGCATCAGAATCAGCATCAGCCACACAGCGGGCACTGAGATGAATTAAGGCTCTTTGAATTATTGATTTCCACCTGCTGGAATAACATCCTGTCTTTCTTGTATCTTTCCTTTGTGCCATCACCTCTTTTTCTCTTTTTTTTATTGTTCCATGCCTTAGAAGCCTTTGCAAAAAAAAAAAGGAAAAAAAAGAACAAATACTAAAAACTAACTAACTAAAACTATTGCAATTGAGACATTTCTAAGCAGTGCAGTGTTAAACTTGACACTGCCATTTGATGGCTGTGTGTTTTAGCTTGTGTTTTATGTGCAAAAGTTCATTGTGTCTATGTGCAGTTTTGAGTACACATTTGTATTTATTCCTCAGTGGGTGTGTGGGTTTAACAGTAGGGGTTAAGCTGTGTGTGCAAGTGTCCAAAGCAAACCTCTTTTAGTGTTATTAATATTAATTAATGTGTGCTGTCAGGGGGGCAGAGAAACAATTCATTGCTCACATTTATTATATCAAGTGCTTCATGATTTATTAATGGGCATGTTTAAGGTTAGAGAAAAGAAAGGGAAGGGAAAATAAAAGAGAAGGGCAAAGCATAAATTGATTCTTCTGACAAAAGTCTATTAAAGTAATTTGTGAACTCAGTGAAATGTGGATTCCTTGGACTTTTTAGTTTTTACTCATTAGACGGTGAAACTGTTGGAATATCTCAGTGTCATTTTGATCATGAATATTTTATTTTCACTCATCCTGTTAGATTGATACCAAGTTTTCCTTTCATCGTTCTAATTTTATCCTCCCACCCACATGCTTTTGGCAAGTATGTATGCAAGACAATGCTACTGTTGCATATATTCCCACTATAGATGACCTTAGTCTCACGTGCTGTCACTGTTTCTTTCAGTGCTTCTCATCTGTATGCGTTGCACGTCTGTGCTTATCTGTTTTTCTGCCTCTGGACTCCTTTAGCTTGACAGATAGACACTCGCCCTCCCTATTTAATGTCCTTTCTTTGTACAGTACGTATAGCCCACCGACTTTTTGTCTCTCACACACCATCTGTCTGTCTGTCTGTTGGTGTCTCTGTCTCTCTTCAGTCCATCACAGCAATTGCCTCCTGCTTCACCCCCCCGCCCCCCAACCCGCCTCCCAAATACGACTTGGCATGTCGCTGCATATCTATATTATAACACCTTGAAGAAATATGCCTGTGTATGTGTATGTGTGCGCGTGTACATGCGCTGCCATGTTCCATTTAATCGAGGTTCCCAGTCGGCACATAGGACAAATTGATCAGTTGGTTTGCCAGCTGTCCTGGCAGATCTCTCCTTCTGTCTCTATTTCTCTAAGCAACGCCACCCCCCCCACACACATATATATACACACACACACCCACCCCTTTCTCTCCCTGACGCTCTCATTTTCAGTTTAACTAGTATATCTTGGCAATTAAAAGGCAAAGAAGGACAAAAAAAAACTTGTCTTCTAATGACTGGAGTGGTGTTACATATAAGCATCTTCTTTTTTTTTCACTGTTGGATGCATTTTAGGGATTCCACATTCTCCCATTGGCAGATGGCTGCTGGCCCATTTTGATTGACGTGACCTTGCCTGGCATTGGCTGTTGGCGGCCCTTCGAATGATCCCTTGCTGTGGAGAATGACGGGCAGCGCGTGAAGCCAGCTCCTTTTGTTATCTGAGCTGCACATATTGTCTTGATACACCCCTATCATTAGACACACATTTCAGAGGTGTGCTGGCAAAATGTGTATCCACGCTGAATTGAAGAGATAAGTCAGAATTGCAGCCAGCCACGAATATGGCTAGCCTGCTTTTAAGCATGATAGGTAGAAAATGCAAAACCCATTTCTGTTCTCATAGATCTATGCATAATTTTGCCTTGATTCGCGTGCTATTCACGCTTGATGTTCTTGGCGTGGTGAGGGAAGGATAGTGGCAGCACGGTCAGGAACAAAGAGAGTCTACTCCAGTGCCGCTTGACAGGTTGTGTGTGTGTGTGTGTGTGTATGTGTGTCTTTCTCTTATGTCCTCATGCTTGGCTGTGCTGTGAGCTAAAAGCAAGAGGCTTTTCTCGGTGTAATGACAGACATTAGAAAGTCGATTACATGATTCTTACAGCCTCGGATACGCAACTCGCAGGCACACACACATGTACACAGGCACAAAACACGCTTGCACAGTCACTCTGGTCGGAGCCAGGAGAGGCAGACGGTGCCTTCTAATCAATGTGTGATGGCAGGCCTTTTGTGTGTGTGTGTTTTGTAAGAGTGGCTGAGTAAAAAAGATGGGCGGACGGAGTCCCCTTCATTATTGTGCCTGTGTTTTGATGAACGTTCATAAGCATTTCAGGACAGCAGGTTTGTGTTGGTCTTTGCACTGGCTGCGTGCACCTCAACTTGGCTGACTGACACGTGGGCCTGTGATCTCCTCTCTTGACCGTAGTCTAGTGTGACACAATGCCAGAGGTCGGATTGATGGTGTACCATCTTTCTCCAGAAGGCTTCAGTAACTGTTTACCCTGGCTCCTGACATCTGAGTAGCTTCCCAAAACTCAAATTTTGTTACATAATTCAAATAGGTCTGCTGTTGCTGTCAGGAATGTCTGGTTCTCCAATTGGAAAAGCAACCAAGCCTTTATGGGTGGTACACTGCTAAAGCCAATGTTAAGCCATGATATTAAAGCACCATAGAAAACAAATTTACCATGTTTATGATGTAATTCTTTTGAATTGAGAGTTGGAAAGGGGTTGGATATTAATCTAGCAAATACAGGCTGCTGAAGGCCTGACTATCTTGGATGACTAACATTTGCTAGCTAACTATGTTAGCCAGACATATTAGCTACAATTATATTCCTGCCCTTTTAACAAAATTATTCAGTGTTATCAATTCAAACCTGTAGACTAATGCATGTTCCTTTTTTTTTACAAAAGGCCACAAATGTGGTTAAATACTTCAGGATGTGAGCAGGACTAACAATTACTATTTATTTAGCTAATTTAACAAACATGACGTGTGAGATTTCTAATGTTAGCCAGCAGTCCCACTAAATGGATAACACATTAGCTATGTCTTCATGATAGCTTCAAGTATTTATAATGACTATCGTCTTCCCCTTTACCTTAAACAGTTGTCCTGATACAGGAAAACAACAACTCATATTTTGAGTCATGCAAATCTTATCTACTATTTTCCTGTATCAAGACACCTCCTTCCCAGATAGCAATATAAATCTGACCCGTACATGCTTGTATTTCATCCCGCCCAGTATATGGCTGGTTCCACGAGTCTGGAACATATACAGAGGGATGGTTAGATGCTACCTCCACATCTGGACCAATTCTGGCACACTCACGGAAAATCTTCCGGCCATCAGCCAACAATGTAAAATAGCAGCTGGAATCTGTATATGGGCCGGACTTGGACCGAGGACCTGAGCATATGTTGGCCCAGAAGTTTCATATTTGCTTCAACACTTATTTAACCAGCAAATTATCTTTTTATAAACAGGTTTTCTCAATATCAACTGCCGTTCTTTCTTAAGTTATTCTAACTCTACTCTGGCTAACACAACCTTAGTGTTGACTGGATGTGTCAATCATTTGTGATCGGTCAAGCCAAAATCAACCCTCCCTCCAAAGAAAACACCTAACAAGAAGCTCTGACTGAATGATGTGGGAGCAAAATACCAGAATGTCCTTATACCCACTTAAACCTGGGGAGTTAACACATGGAAAGGAAGCCTGTTGGGTAATGTGCTTTTTAAGTGGAGAAGTGAGACGGAGTTAAATTGAGGGAATAAGATAAAAAGGGGAAGATAAGAGAGAGACAAGAACAGTAGATGGTTAGAATGCAAGGCAGGGAAGAAAAAGGAAGCCATGAGAAATGGGAAAAGGGATAAGAAAGAAAAGACAGATGTATTAGGAGAATAGAAAGAGAGCGGAGGAGCGAGGGGAAAGAGAGGGAGCATGCCAAAGCTGTTAATGTAGACCTGCTGTTAAGAATACAGTCTCAGAAGAGAGGAGACCAGAGCATCGAGCGGTAGCTGGCTGCCTGATTTCACACCCATTATCACCTGCTACAAAGGCACGGCAAGTGGAAAATGAAACTGCATAGAGAGGGAGTGTAAAATAAACTGTTTTATACTGTGTGTTTGTGAGTGTGTGTTTATGCACCACCCGATGTCACACATGTATTGATAAGCTTCTGTTACATGGCGTGCATTCTTGTGAGCTGCCGTATGTAAGGTCATGAGTTCTTATCACCCTCGCCCACATTCTCACCTTTTTGTAGTGTGTGTCTCTCTCTCTCTCTCTCTCTCTCTCTCTCTCTCTCTCTCATGTGCAGTGGTAGTTGGGTTTCGCCTCTGGCTGCACAGGGAGATGTTTGAAAAAGAAAACAAGCAAATAAAGCGGGAAATGTGGGGAAACAACAACAAAATGAAGTTTTGGGTTTTGCAGTTACGTGTCTGCACATTGCCTTGGCTTGTTTTCATTTGCCTAGCTGGTTCAATCCAGTAGCAGCCTTTGATGCCATTTGCCAAGGCCACTGATCACACGTAATGTGAGAATTGTGTTTGTCAGATGGATTTAGCCAAAGTCTCCTCTACTTCTCTCCACTAATCCTATCTTTTATCTGATCTGTACTTCCCTGTGGATTCACTTGCTTTCTATTTTTTTCTCCATTCATTCTTTATTTTCCTCTCTCATGAATTGAAAGGGAGATTAGAGTTTTTTTTTTTTTTTTTTTCTTAGGCTTTAAGATGCTTAATGGAGTTTCTGAAAATGCTTAAGTGATATAAGATGTCTTTAAATTATCTTTAAAAGAGCTGGAGAATTTTTTTATTGGACTCTGAAAATATCCCATGGCTTTACTTTTCTTCTTCTTTAACAATGTGATTTATGTGTTCATTCCCTTGTGCAGAACTCTTCTCAAAATATGGCTTCTAAAGGGATTTCCCTGGTTAGGATAAAGGAGGCAGGAATTATTCAATCAAATTTCTTGGACATGGCTGATGTGCCGCATTTCTGTGTGTGTGCTCTTTTCCAGCGTGTCCCCCTGGATCTTACAAGATGTCCTCCAGGCAGCAGGAGTGTTTCCCCTGCCCAGCCAACAGTGTCGCAGACGAGGAAGGATCTGTGTCATGTGTGTGTGAGGAGGACCACTTCAGGACCCCCTTGGACACTCCCTCAGCAGCGTGCACACGTAATAAGATTATATATTTGTTTATATTTTTGTGTGGTGACCTTTGGGTGTTCTCTCTTTCTGCTATTACACACCCCTATACTATATCATTTTATCTAGACATTTTTTGCATTAAGTCATTATCTCGCCCATTCGCCCTTCCATATATCCACTTTGCCTGGATATCTATAATGACCCTATGGTTTACCTGTCCTTCACCCTGCATCCTTTCATCCACTTCACCCTTTTCTCATCTCATCAACCCCGCGCCTGACCTGCGCCCACCTCCCCAGTCTCTGTCTCGCCATTTATCCTTATTTTTCCATCTCCAGCTCCTCCTCATCAGCCCATTTCCATGTCTCATCTCCCCCAACCTTCACCTCTCCTTCACCTTATAGCCCTCCACTGCAATTCAAGTCTTTTCGTATTGAATTGCATCAAAGTAAAAATTAAGAAGTCCACCCGAAAACATGTCTGGTGTTGCTTTTCATCAGCCCAGATTGTTGACCAGAAATTAGTCTGTCCCAAAACGAGATAGATTATACGTGTCTTGTGCCACAACTTCCCTTTGATAACAATGAAATAGGGTTTTATTTTGAATAAATAGCTCTAGATGTAGTATGTTTTAAGAACAGATAAATATAGTCCTTGCTTGACAAAATTGGTACGGTTTATCCTCCATAGAGAAAATATCCTCATGAATCAAACCCATTATTTTATGTTTTAGGATGGACTTTCCCCATAACTGTAACCCCTCCCAACCTGTGCTTACACCCCCTCTGGTTTCATCCGATAGAATACACACATTATGTGTCCATTCACTGCAGCCATTTTCTCTGCCTCTTAACCTGTTATCACCCATCCATCCTTCATTCCTCCGAACATTACGCCCATATTATGTATTCTCCCAAAAAGCCCATCACCCCATTTTCTCCATCTTTTTGCTTAACCTTGTGCATTCTGTCCATATTCATCCACCTTTCCTCCTGACATTACCCATCCATTGTCTGCAATACATCTATTACATCCATTATGGACCAACCCAGCTTTTTCTACCCTCCTCCATTCCTCCTTTGTGACCCCTGAACGCACACTTTCCTCCCCTCTCTCTCTCTCTCTCTCTCTCTCTCTCTCTCTCTCTCTCTCTCTCTCTCTCTCTCTGTCTCTCTGTCTCTGTCTCTGTCTTCTTAACTCGACCACTCATCACTCTTCTTTCTGCACACTGCCTCTTCACATTTTCCTTCCTCTTCATCCTTTCATCCGTGCAGGTTATCGTTCTTCTTCCCTCTGCCAAACTGAAATCTCATCTCTCTGTCCTCAAGCGACAAACTATATAACCTCATCCCCACTGACCACGCATTATCTGTTCATCCCTCACCGCTTACCTTCTCTCACCCTCCCTCACCCCTTCTCCCACACCGCGTACCATTCTTCTCCAATAAAGATGCACTACAAGGCCAATAAGACAAAGACCATACAGGGTAGCCCTATTGATTCCTGCATGGAGAACAGCCTATTGATATAGCTTAGTAATTAGATGGAGGAATAATGGGCTCAATATCCCGGGAGTACTCAGGGCAGTAAAACCATTGGGTCACTATGTCTGTCCATGCATGTTTGTACACACACACACACACATATATTAACTTGTGCGTACACATATATGCGCAAGTGTGTGGTCATACTAGCTTTTATGGTAACTGCTTTGGAGGGGTTTAATTACAATATTGATCGCTGAGCTCTGTGATCCCTGCGTGATAACATTTATAGCAGCCTAATGACCACATTAATTACACTATTGATTCTGTAATTATGATCATCCCCAGATTCGGCTAATCCACCGTGTGTTTACGGATGGAGAAAGGGAGAGCTTGATGAATCTAGCATTATAAGAATAAAAGAAAGAGGGAGAGTTTGCCAGATGAATGAGGTTTGATATGCACACCTTGTAATTCCCAGCAATTAGATAATAATACCGGTGTAATTTTATTCTTTTCCCTTTGCCATTAAGGCCTGTGAAGTATCTACACCTTAATGTGTTTACCACAGTTAAAAGCTACTGCTGTCTCTTTGAAACAGCAGACTCCTCGTCATTTTTTTAAGAATCATTTTTGAAACATGTGAAAAAACACCTTGCCACATGTTTTAAATGAGACACGTCTGGTGAAACTTCCTGACACGACTAATTACCATTATCGATGGCAGCTATTCAGAAATGTTCCAATACAGCACACTGTTAAATATCTCTTGGTGGCTGTGAAGAGGAAAAGTGAAACTTTGGAAACAGTTGAATTAAATGTCTCACAGAAAGACACAGAAATGTTCCTTTGCATTCAGTTTGGCAGAGTGGAAGTCCTGCTGACAGAACTGCAAAGGCAATGACAATAGCATAATGACTACAAGAAAAATATATATAAGTCATGCATAATGTTTGCCAACATGTCACTGCAAATGGATTTTTGAAAACAGTGGGAGACCATAAATTTCAGGAGGAATAATGAAGTTGAAGCAGAACAGTATTTTTTCTGGTTTAGGGAAATACATAAATACAGATTTTTCATGTTTTAAGGACCAAACTGTTAAAAACAACAAATTTCCTTCAGGACATCTTAGAATAAGTTACAACCAATAGATTATTATCAGTGTTCCAAATTTCACACATAGTCATAGGATACAAACCTACCATGTCCTTGACCTGACTCTTTTCCAAACGGGGGAAGTCTATCATGCATATTAAAGTAGCAAATATATGCCACTGAAGACAGCTTGGCTATCCTCGCTAGCTGAAATGGGCTAGCAGGCTATGTTAACCAGTTAGCTACGATTCTGTGCCTTCTGTCCCAACCTACATATTTCTTTTTCATGTTATCTCGATGAAATATTAGTTAAACGTATGAGCAGGGCTAATAATAGCTAATAATTTAGGCTAACATTATTAGCTAATATTATTAAGTTATTATAACGTTTGCGCAAGTTTCAGCCAGCTGAGCAAGCCTGTTACCTTGTGTCTACTAAATGGATAATACACTAGCTATGCCTTCTTGATAGCATCACTTATTATATGTCTTGACTTATGAATTATACTGTTTTCTTGTAACAGAGCACCACAAAAGTCATGCTCAATTTTAACATGGGCACTTACCAAAACAGGGAAAACAGTGGTCTATTTTGAGTCATGAAATCCTCATCTAGTTTAAGCAAATACAGAAATGCAAACTCCTCACAGGCCTAACTGGCACTATTGCAAAAACAACATCAAGAGCAAGTTTGCATTTGCTATGGTGCATTCTGTTGGAGCAGCAGTGCACAGGGTGTCAGAGTCATTTGGATGGACATGGCAAAAGTAGATGGAAGGTGGAGACGGAGAGTGAAAGAGAGTTAAAATACGCAGAAGAAGAGGGGCAGGATGGTTACAGAGGTGTTTTCATAAGAGACACTCCGATTTGAAGATGAGAAGAGAGAAAACGGAAGCGCTGAGGGAGTCTGAGGCCGAGAAAGCGTAGAAGTACAGAGAGATGTGAATAAAAGGCCCAGCTGTGTCTACATCTAGTGTGTGTGTGTGTGTGTGTGTGTGTGTGTGTGTGTGTGTGTGTGTGTGTGTGTGTGCCTGCCTGTGTGTGTTCACACTCTGAATGCTCTCTGGGCTTACGTAACTCTGTGCTCCACGTGTGTCTGGGAGCGGGACGCAGCTGTTGTGGTGTGTGACGTGTTTGACAGCACGCACAGAGCAGCACACCTTCACTTATTCATTACACAGCACATGCACACACATACAGGGACACATATAAAATTCATGTCCTTTAATGGACCTAAGCTCTATTTAGCCTCTGTGCGCAAGGACCTGCAGGAAAAGGCACAGGTCAGTCAGGACACGGACTTAGTGATGAGGTACAGTCCTCTGGCCTCTGGTGCTTTTCAGCCCTTTAAAACTAGAATGTATATTTTGTGTTTATCCTTTTTGTCACATGTGGTGGGTGATTTTAAAATGTTTTAGGTTTGAAAGTACATGCAAATCCATGTGTGTCAGACAACAACGGATGGATAATGTAATTTTCCTTCAGATTTCATTGGCTTTGACAACACAAGTATAATCCAGAGACATGTCATAATTGTCCCATGTTTTACCTTGAGAGTCTCACCACAAATCTCCACATACACAGCCTTATAGTAGACAGCTGTGACTCTTGAGATGCGTCTGGCATATAACAACTGAATATCCCATCAGATTCATGTTCCAGGAGAGTTAAAAGCCTTCTCCATGGCAACTCAGCTTTATTTACTGATGGTAAATGGAGGTTTTGTTCCACAGAGGACTGTTGACATCACATTATGGACCAGCTTGTAATCCACTTTTAGTTCAAGCCTTGTTTCCAAGTGTTTTGCTATTTTCTCTGCATCATCTCTAATCCCTCCTCCATCTCAAGCCAGTGAATGTTGCCTCACCCCACTGCCTTACCATGATAATACCACGTATACTAGTATACCACAGTAAACAACTCCACATTCTCAATTGCCCCTTCCCATAAGAGTCAAGTGGTTCTCATCAAAACAATTGTTTCTTAACCCCAAATCCAGGATAAAACAGGATTATCAAAGTGTGATGTGCAAACTGAGCCCGTGCATGCAATCGCGCTGTAATACCCAGCGGACTAAGTCCATCAGTCATGTGATAAAATCTCACGCTTCAGCATCATGATGTTTGAGCGATCTTGGGAAGCCATGCAGGTGACAACACTCAAAACATGTTGTTTGTCCAAGCCTTTGTGTCAGCAATGCCCAGCTTCATGATTACAACAAGTGGACACTAGGAGGTGCTCTTTCAGTTTAACAGTCAGGAGTTAAAAAAAACAAAAACAAAGATGCTGAGCAAAAATTGGGAGTATAAAATGATTGCTGCAGATTTACAATATGTATTGGTTATATACTTAATGGTTAGTGTTTGATTCAATAAATTGTAAGATCCTTGTACATTTTAAATTGATATTTGCAAAAAGGGATCATATATCGTCTACTCCCCCCTCTATATATTTGTGTGTCTTGTCTTTTCTTTGTTTTCAAAAAAGACCATACCAAAAACCATAAACCAAAATAAAATTGTCCTACTCGTGCCTCTCTCAGGGCCCCCTTCCCCTCCTAGAGATTTGGTCTACACCCTGAAGCAGTCCACCCTGATCCTGGAGTGGGCGGCACCATCCGACACAGGTGGCCGGGTGGATCTGACCTACAGCGTGGGTTGCCGGCGGTGTCTCGGGAGGCAGTGCGAGCCGTGTGGAGCAAGCGTCGGCTTCGTCCCTCAGCAGGTCGGCCTGACGGAAAGAACAGTGACCGTGGTCAACCTCCTTCCCAACACCAACTACACGTTCACTGTCGAGGCCTTAAACGGAGTGTCAGAGCTGCTGCCCAACAAGAGGTTCTATACACAGGTCAACGTGTCAACAAGCCTTCCTGGTGAGTCACAGTTTGATTTTCAAACATAGCCTCACATTCACGTACAGACACAAAGGCATGTGTAGGGAAGGAGCAGGTTACATTTTAAATAACAGTCCAAGTCTGCACGGTCAGGAAACCAGAATTGCACTCAGCAGAGCGCACACCTCCACCAAGGCCAAACAATCCTACACAAGTCTGTGAGATCAAGATTATTATCTGGATCTGCATCAAACTGTAAAAACAAAATATGTTTCTTCTTGCATCACAATCCAAACATTATTTCCTGAAAAATTTTCAAAAATGTGGAAAAATGCCCTTGCAATCTTGCAATGTTAAACAATGTGTTAGTAAAATTCCTGGATTTGCCCCTTTAACCGGATTGGCTCCAAAATTGAATGGTTTCTTCCTTCATCCCTCCATCAAGCTTGGTGTGAATCGGTGCTGTATTTGTTTTCCGTAATCCTGCTGACAAACGAACCAACAGACAAACAGACGTGGGTGAAAACACAACTTCCTTGGCAGAGATGACAAACAACAGCTCAACAAGAATGAGGTCACTCTGCATTTCAGAAAAGATGATGTAGCAAATGTACTCAACTGGGACACACCAGCGCACTTGCATGTCTCTGATATGCAGTCAGACTACATTACGTGTGAGCTAAAATTATCATACGTCTTAAATCGACTTGCACTGCATGGGTTCCTCAATCTAAATATTTTAAGGAAGTCTACTAGGTTCTTGCTGCTTTGGCTTGAATTTGTCGTTGCGTTTTCACAAAAAGTTGAGGCGGAATTTACAATAATATTTGTCCTATTTTGCTATAGATGATGTTAGTGTTTGGTTTGTGTTTTGGGGAAAATATTACCTCTATTACAGGGTCTGATTGATTCTTACGGCATCTCATTAAACAAAACAATAGCTTCGTTCATTAAATCTGCAGTCTTCACTGTGGTAATTTGCACTTTTGACTTCTATTTGCTGAAGATCTCTAAGGTTTTGTTTTGTAAAAGCACATCAATTTCCACACACACACACACACACACACACACACAGACAGACACACAAAAGACAGGCATATGTATATGTACACACTTGCAGGCCCTGTGTACATCTCCCTGTACATAACTAGATGTATGTACACTCACAGGCGCACTGTGACCTTTTACTAAGCTTGTAATTTATGTAGATTCTCAAAGTGTATACTGCAACATACTGTGCAGCACACATGGCATTCAATACTAAATGCACATCCTGCGGTGTGATTTTCAGTTATGTGTATGCTAAGCAGCACATAGTATCATCACACACACTCCTTCCCCACACTGACAGTGTGCCAGTCACTGCCGACAGAGCAAAAAAGTATCGCCGGTGGAGGTGATCTCATTTTCATCAGCAGCAGTCTTCAGCAGGCCATTAGCCAGGGGCTTGAAAAAGCACTTTGCCAAGTAGCCCTGTCAACCGGCGCTGCAACAACACTATATGGGGGGGCTCAAGTGTGAAAAGACCAAACACACCCACACACACACACACATACACACACAATAAAGTACAAGCACACATTCTTGCTTGAACGCAAATACCTTGTACGCAAATGCACACATGCATTTATCGGTCATACCCACTGTGCATGCCGTTGAGAAAGCTTGTTTACTCATTGAAAATGGTGAAAGAAATCTGATTCTGGAGACAGAAGGCGTAATGAAGCAAATTAAGTATGATGGAGAAAGACGATGAAAGGTGCTGCACAAGGAAGCAGGTGATGGAGAAACAATGACAAAGTGAGAATGGCAGAGTGTGTTTTTGCCACTAACTGGAAATTAGCTTTGAGAAATGTGCTGCATAATGAATGGAGAACTGTTAGTCATATGCGAGGGCTGAGATGGCAGCCACACTCACCTCGGGTCTCTGCTTAGTTTCAAGCCAGTTAAAGGTGGATATACAGTAACAGTTTGTTTATAACGGCAAAGGGACTCACTTCATTATGTTCTTTTAATGACAGCTGTAAGATGTTTGCACGTAAATGAAGAAATCATTTTGAATTGCTGTGTTGCAAGTGGGGTTCATGACTGAGATTTGCATCTGTGTATACAGAGGGCGGATTTAAGTAGATTGAGTATTTATAATGAATGCGAGTTTGTCTCTGTGGCCTAGATCCTCTTGCTGACCAACTGTAAATGTTACGTAAGTGCAACATCTGGACATCTGGACCACATAGGGTGAGGGAGTGGTCAGAAGGACAGCTTTACGTGTGTGCACTAGATCTCTATTCAATATCAGTGACATGTGGTTGAGGCTTAATACCACTGCCGCTCTCCGCTAAGTTCACAACTGCAGTATTTTATTAGAAAAGTAATTTTGTTTTGCAACGGTAATACATTTTTTTCTTCTTCTTATCCTTTATTTATCCATTTCAGCACGATTGCATTCCACTAATGGCATTTTTTTTTTTTTTTTTTTTACTTAAAACTGCATCAAGCAATGTTAGAGTGAGGTGCGATCATGAGTGCTCCTTTAACAATACACAGAGTCAACTGATTCCATGTTATTTTGAATGTTTTGTCCATATCCAGGCTGTGGTGTATGGTTCTGAAAATGTGTCGCAGTGTCTCAAACCAAACCCCTTTTATCTACCATCAGTTGAAATCTTTGAGAGAACGGCTGAAGGTAACCGAGCTAAAAAGCTACACCTTCAGCTCCCTAAAGGGATTTAGCTTCCCAAACACCCCTAGCTCCAAGGTTAGGGACACTATATCAGAAAAGGACAAACCTGTGGTGATTATTTTTTTTCCCCTGTCCCCACAGTTCTTTCAACCTTTCTCCTTTTTATCTCCCCTTCCCTGTCTGTCTGTCATGTCAGCAGTTGCCATGCCCGTTGATTTGTCGTTATTATGGGGTATTAGGGTGTGAGTTGTCCCACTAACCGTGTCATCCAGAGGGATTGGACAAGGGGTTAGGAGAGTGTGTTTGCAGGGGTTTCAGAAGACTTTCTGTGTCAGGGAGGATTTAGACTGACATTTGGTGTTGGGTTTTTAATGCTGCCTTTGTGTGTGTGTGTGTGTGTGTGTGTGTGTGTGTGTGTGTGTGTGAGTGAGGCAGAGAGAGAGAATTAAAAGTAAATATATTTAGATTTTAACATGTGCCTGCATGTCCAGCTTTGTTAAAAGACCGTACATGACTAGCAGAGCATGGTTCACATCAAACAGCTAACCGACTACATATGACACAAGCCAACTCACGTCAGTGGTGGGCTCTCCCTGAGGGTCGTGTGAGGTAAGGCTGTGTAAATGTCTGTGTCCACGTGCGTTTGTTAGAGGGCAGCAATGAAATGAGGACCTTGTTCAGTTATATCAGGCATGGGGTATAGTCTCATTAATGCTGGTGGAAATATTAAACATCATCTACATAAAACAAGATTAAAACTTGAGATGGATGTCCCCTATTAAAACAAGATATGTGAAATTTTGTTAATGAAAATATAAGAAAGTCTTATTATTAAACCAAGCATATAAATGCATTGTGTTCCAGTAGACACAATTTTCAGTATCCCTGGAAATAAGGTACAAAATTCAAATTTTTGTTTAGTCTTGCCCTCTGGCTTTATCTCCCTGTTAAACATTTTTTTTAATATCAGTAAAAAACAAAAATAAATGTGCATCCATAATCCACATCCGATCTATAAACATTAACAAGACTGCGACTATGAACTCTGATATTTCAGTATTTGTTATCTGTTGCCAAGGGAGACAACCAAAACTTTCAGAGAAAGAGACGGGAGACAAATCCAACAACTTTTACCTCCAACTGCCCCAGACTAAAATCCATAAGGACTCTGTGTGTCTCATTTTCTCAGCAGGATGAGGCAGACAGATTTTACAGCAGTATTGTTGTGGGTGAGACTGATCAGAGCCTCGGTGCGCTGTGAAGTGAGGTATAGCTCATCTGCAGGAGCAAAGCCGTAATGGTCAGAAATCCTGTGCAGCCAGGTCAGCTACAGAACTGGAACAAAAAAAAAAAAAAACATCCCTGCACAGTCCCTCAGCCTTGTGTCCGTACATGTGTGGGTGCCTCCACACCAAGACTTTACACCATCAAAACTCACTGACCTTTATAAATACTGCAGCAGGGATTTGGAACAAAGCTAGCACACACCAGTGCACACACACACACACACACACACACGCTCACACTTCTTTTCTCTTGCCACCTCATCATCTCTTTATTACTTTCTGCCCCCCCCCCACCTCTGCATCAAGACCTCTTCTTTTTTTACCCTCTATTTCCTTCCTCATTTCCCCCACCGTATCCTTTCCTGCTCCCCATATCACCTCGCTATTCTTGGATGGTAATTTCTCTCCCCACCTCCCTCCTCCTGTCTCTCCATCCACAACCACTCCTCCCACTATCTTCTCTTTTCTCTCGCCACCTGCCTTGACATAATCACTGCTGCCCTCTTCCTCCTCACCTCTCTGCTTCTCTCTATCCTCTCCACAGCTCTCCCCCCCCCATCTTCTGCTACTGTACCGTATTTGTTTTCCTGGGCACGGTAAGCTTGTTAGCAGCGGGTGGTGCGGTTTAGCTGGCAGCTGAGGGCCAAGAAAGCCTTAGGATTTAAGGGCACAGTATGAGCTCCGGGAGAGAGGGTGCTATTTTACGGCCAAATACCCAAACCACACACATAGACACACAAGGGGTCAATTAACATCTATGCATGCAGTAAGATCTTCTCTTTTAGTGGAGGAAAAAGCATCTGAAACGGCATTTTAAATCTCGTGACATTAATACCCTCCATTAAAACCAAATACAAATTAAATTCCTTAAATGTATCTGGAATTGGATGCTTGCACATGCACAGTGCAGCGGTGGATTTCTCCCAGACAGATGGGGCTTTATCAGGACTCTCCAGGCCACCAAGGGGAAGGAGGGAGGTTTGCATGGTGTGTCAAGGATGGATGGATGGATAAAAAGGGAAGAGGGAGTAGGGGATATGAAACATGGCTGGAATTGCGTGAGGAGACGGGGTATGGGCTGGGTAAATGGGGGGGATCAGTTTTGCCCAGGGCTCATGGGGCCCCTTATCCAGCTGTGGATTAGGGATGCGTTTGTGTGTCTGTGTGTGTGTGTGTGTGTGTGTGTGTGTGTGTGTGTGTGTGTGTGCGTGCGCGCGCGCGCTCTGGGTGCACCAGGCCATGTGTGTGTGACAGCACTTTCATGTCTGTGCTCTCTCATGCTTGCATGCCATACGCTCTGTGCATTGCTTCATGCTTGATTTGTGTACGTGCAAGAAAGGACGCGATAATGATATCTTGCCTCAGTATTGTTCCTTATATGTGCATTTTTGTGTGTGCGTGTGTGTGTGTGTGTGTGTGTGTGATCGAAACACACTTGGGTTGAATGTCTCAGCCCCCAGTGGTCCATCCAAAGCCCTTTAGCTGAGGCAGGGAAGGAGAGGGGGATGCAGGCCGGCTGTAGAGATGGGGTGGAGGTGCGGGTCAGGGAGGAGGAAGGATTGGCATTTCAATATCCTGAGAGGATTACTGGCCGGGCTTTAGATGGCTGGTCCCCGTGGAGTTACATGGGTCTGAGAGATGGAGGAAGAAAGGCAGGAGAGAAGAGAGGGATGAATATAGAAGTGGAGGGATGG
This sequence comes from Seriola aureovittata, assembly GCF_021018895.1. Taxonomy (NCBI): domain Eukaryota; kingdom Metazoa; phylum Chordata; class Actinopteri; order Carangiformes; family Carangidae; genus Seriola; species Seriola aureovittata. The sequence continues at coordinate 8,700,766 of NC_079379.1, forward strand.
GGAGAGGTGAGCGGTGTAACATTATGAGCAGAATGCCTTGTGGGTGCAGAGGAAAGGAGGCACAGGGGTGAAGAGCAAAAGCGAAAAGTACATGGACTTCCTCAAAAATGATGTGCATAGAGTGAAAACTTTTTTCTCTTTTCTGTCTGTGAACTATCTGGAGTTGTCTGGTGCTTTAAACAAATCAAGTATGTGGGGAAACTGAATATGTAGCGCACTATTTGCAAGTGCTTGTGTGTGAATAAAAGTCAGGAGACGAGAGGAGGACGTAAAGGTGTGGAGATAAAAGGGGAAGAAGTGGGAAGGGAACTGCAATATAAGAAGTGAAAAAGCAAAAGAAAAGGTGAGATACACCGTAGAAGTGTGGTGGAAGAATACCAGAGAATAAAGCTGTAAAGGTGAAGGAAGCAGACATTTGAGGGAATGTGACAGAGTCCTACAGGCAAGTACGGTCAAAGGAAAAGAGAAAAGGCAGCAGTGTTGCTGCTATAAGAGCGGATGACCCATCAGGGTCATATGTCACTTTTTTCTTTTTTAAGTGAAGGTTAAGTAGTGCTCCATCATGACAAGTAAATTGAACATCATATGCAAAATGTGTTTTGATACAATGTAAATGTGAAACCTGTGTGTTTGGAAGACGCGAAGCGAGGCAGCTGGAGTTGTCTCTCACTCTTGATCCAGCACCTCGTGATTTTCTAAGAGCTCTGATTGACTTCTGAGCACGCGTTTCACTTTGACTCTTTGAATATTTATGAGTTTAAGCCTGAATTAATTTGGGATCACACCCTCCCTGCATTGTGACGGAAAAACTGTCGGCTGATGTTTTTTTTTTTCTTTCCGTCACTGAATGAGCGCTTCTCAACTGTGAAAGTACAAAACTACCACTTTGTCATTTAGTTTCCAATAGCCTTTTTTTTTTTTCCTTTCTTTTTTTTCTTTCACACCTCTTCACCTTCTCTGCTCTCTTCCCCACCTCCAGCCCTCTGCATGGAGGCATTTGGATCCTTTTTGCCTCCTTAATTAGAAGTGATGGGAAGGTGAGGCTTCAGCAGGCACCAAATGAATAGAGTCATCAAGCTACTTTTCAGGACTATAGCCCAGCCACTTAAGACGCTTTGTCACCCTGTGATGGAAATTTTAATTGCCTACCTCTTGGCTTATAATTGGAGTCTATGAAGAGGCACTCTCGGGTCTTTAGTGTGTGTGCTCTGTATGTGGATTTACAGGCTGTTTCTTGTTGTTCAGGGAATTGTAGTGCTCACTTAGGAACAAAAACAAAGCTTGGAGGTGGTTGATGGCACACACAATGTTATCCTCATAATCAGAGTATTATACAGGGCTTAAGGGCTGTCTCTGATGCACCCCCCCCCCCCCCACACACACACACACACAGGTGAAACAGGTGAAAACACAAACTCTTCTCGCTGCAAAGACACTAGAAAGAAAAGTTCAAACTTCAAAAATTGTTCTTCTCTCTCTCAATTTCTCCATATTAATACCTACAGAGTTCTTCATCTCCCCTCTGTTGATGAGGGGAGAGAGTTAGTGGTTAGTGTTTGTGTGTGAATGCCATCTTTGTCTTTTTTTTTTCTTTTTTTCTTTTTTCTTTTTTTTTCGTGGGGTTTGTTGCTGGAGGGGAGGTTGGCGGGGCCCTGCTGCGTGAAAGAGAGAGAGAGTTGTGTAGAGATGCAGCTGTCTTTCTAAATGACAGCATACCGCTCTCTGATACAACTGTGTGGGGGGGTGATATACACACACACACACACACACACACACCTTTTTTTCATCCAGTGTGCCTCTTTCACATAATTTCCAAACAATATACACCATGGTCTTCTCTCAACACTGACACTGTCTTCTCTCAACACCTTTGACAGCACTCGAGCGGAGTCAGTAGTGAAGGGAAGTGGATATATACAGTAGGCTCGTGCGTCTGTGTCTGTGTCAGGGCAGAGAGAGATTTCCTCACCTTCTTAGCCAACCTCACCTGCAGCGGGCCTGGGTCAGGTGCTCTGTGTGTGTTTATGTATGCGTGTGGCCCCATGTTTTTTGTTATTTGTTGGAGGCTCCAGGCAGAGGCTGTCTGGCTTAAGAGACGTGTCGTGATCAGACCATGCCTCTGCCTTTAGGCTAAAGCACGCTGGGCCCAAAGAGTGCTCAGAATCAGTCGGTGTGCAGCTGTCAAGAGCAGTTTAAGCAAGTCAGCCCCAGTCGTTCTTCCCTGGTGGGAGTGTGAGATGCCAGTTTTGACAGATTTGTAAGCTCAGTAAAGGTTGAGCCAAGAGGTAATAGGAGGTTTCTGACGTACAACAGGTCCTCGTGTTCCCTTTTTCTTGAAATCATTTTCTAATCGGATTGGACAAAGTTCACTAATGTCTTTAACTGCACGTGCAAAAATGCTACACCATTGCATTGCAAGATTGTACTCAGGACCAGGTGTTTTTGCACAGCTGTAATTTTTTGATCCGGGCCTTTGGAGTAACATCATACAGCGAGATTCTCTTTGTCCTTCTCGCTCGCTTGCTGTTCTGGCCTTTTCTCTGCACCCACCTACCGACTGACACATTTAATCAGGCAGATCACTGAGACTTTCTTCTCTTTTACACAGACACAAGTACCTCACACACTCAGACTCACACAATCGCACACACACACACACTCTTAGGTGGATCAAGTCCCTGAAACATATAATTTTGTAGTTCAGATTGAAATGTGCCCTAAACAGGTGTTTTACCTGCACCATCTCTCCCCCTCACAGACAAAAATATACAAATTTGTGTGTGTGTGTGTGTGTGTGTGTGTGTGTGTGTGTGTGTGTGTTATACCTACACTATACTTCCCCTTTTCTTCCTACACTGATATGAATGATTACAACCACAGATGATACCTGTCTCTGACTTCATCTGCTCACCTCGCCTCTGAACTTGAATCCTGGATAATATCATCATCCTGGACAATATAATTTCATTCCTTGTCTCCCACTGTTGCTCTTTCCTTATTATATTAATTGTGTGTATGCATTGTGTATTTAGGATGAGGCATCCAGGCGGTTGGGTGCTGCTAGGGCAGGGGTGGGACAGGTTGCCAGATAGTGCTCCACTGCCGGGACAGGCTGACAGCCACAGATTAAAAACAGCAAGACCTGCTGCAAGATAGTGAGACCTGTAGGGTAGCTGCTCTGATATACAGAAACATTAGATTAGGCCACAATCATATGTATTCACTTAAAATCACCTATAGTGAAATGAAGCGTTTTATACATGCCAGCTTGCTTTAGCCAGCCACCATAGAGTTTTTCAGATCTCAGTGATTTAGTGTTAATAACGAAATGTTAACAGTGTCTGGTTTTGTACAGAAATATTATAAAAACGGTAATCAAATGCCTTCTTTGAACAAATGCTTGATTGTCCGCACCATTATCTTGTATTATGCCATTAAACGTGTGTTAGATTTCTTTTCTCTTGGTCAAATCTGAGGCAAGATTGCTTTCAAAGTTATTTCATTGCAGCAGCTTGATGTGATTGTGCAACATCCCGTCTTTTTTTTAACATACATCAAAGAGCTGCTGAACACCTGCTCCGTGCGTGCTTTTAATTTAGTCAGTACAAGGGATGCGTTGCTTTAAGGTCAGCCTCTGATTTTTCAGTATTTCTCCACACAAATGATACTTGAAAAGTGTGCAGTGTTGGATTCTGGGTTCAGATAGTCAAGTGTCTGTCAGCAGGATTTTTGAATAGTTAACTGCACTAAATGCTGTGACACATTATTCATATTCTGATAAGCTTCTCTCTCTTTTTTATTTTTTGCATTGATCAAAGGTTTAGCTCGTGAACTCAGGTTACTTTAAAGTGAAAATGAGTGGAGCCTAACTTGCCCCTTTGAAACTTCTGATTGTACTCTCCACTTGGATTTCTGAGCCATTGACAGAAATGCTTGTGGCAGTGGGTGTGTAAAAAGCCCCAGGAATAGCCAGACCAGAAGAAACTTAATGTTCCCACTCCTCTACTGTCAGTCACATAAATCAGTTTAACTCCAGGTAGAAGCCAGGGGTGTTTTGCCCAGAGGGAACGGTGCGCTTGCTTCCCTTTAACCCTTTCAACATGAGCAGTCCTGACAGATACTCTCAATCTCTCAATCATTCCCGCCGTCAACTTATAGCTACACGTCTTCTCTTCATTCCGAACACACATGCAGTCACTCGCTCTTGTTTAATATGCGAAGGCACGCAGGAGAGTGTAAAGTTGCGAGCGAGGCAGCGATGGAATGAAGTAGAACAATGAAAACCCCCTCCTGGTAAGATGGATGTCATCTCAGCAGAGGCACAAACAGGCCTGTGGGGAATAGTGGATTCCCCCGAGAGACGGAGCTGTGTCGGGAAAATGGAGAGATAAGGAGATTGAGAAGATGGTGAGAGAGTTTCCAGAGAGAGGACCCATGGAAGTGAGGAATAGGTGGAGGGGGAAAAAAAAAAAGAAGTCAGAATGACTGTAGGATGTTCAGCCATGCTTGTGCTGTCGCCCCCAGGGAGGGCAGCTCCTCTGCCTGTCTCCTTTGATAACGAAACAGAGATGCCAGTTGCACCTCAGCTGCCTCTGTACACATGGATGCAAGAGCCTACAGCAGCGGCTGCCATTTTGTGCCAAAATCTATTCATAGATCTACCTACCATAGAGACCTGAGCATGGAGCCGCCACATAAACCCCCCCAGTGTCTGCAGAAAGTCAGGATCGGGTAGCGAGAGCTGAGTCTAAACTGGAACTTATAAGAACCCCAGGGATTTGTTAAGAAACATGCTCAACTCAGCCTTTTCATTGCTGGAAGCAAGTGAGCACCACCTGTGCTTCTGTCTGCATCAGTGGTTATGCATTGCACCAGTGCTCAAGTACAGTGTTTACAATATGGCGCACTGTGGCCAGGACTTTAAAGAGCAAAATGTTACAGGATATACTTGAAGGTCCCATTTTTAAATTTTTCCTTTGTTGCATTTGAAGTGTTGATATTTATAAGAAGATATGTTTGTGGTTTGAAGTACCAAAAATCATTGGATGTAGTTTTACAGCTCCTCTCTCGGGCTGCTCTCTGGAGCTCTAGTCGCAACAGATCAGTGAGCCAATCATAAGAGAGGTTCTGAACGTCTCTTCTGATTTGTTGGCTGTTTCCTTAGTGATCGATAACAGATTTAAGGTAAACGATCCAACCAAATTTTGCATGACTGGATGTTGGGTCCAGATGGGCCAAGCTTGGGGCATGGCTGAGGAGGGTGTCTGCTTCATTGTGAAATCCCAAAGTTACAGAAGTCCCGGTGGCTTGTTTTAAAGGCACATTTTCTGAATATGTGCTGTGGACATTTCTCAGTTTGATACTTTCACAGTACTAAGATAGAACCTAGACTTGCTTTATAATCAAAAAACATATGGAAATATTACTTGATACAATATGCCTATCGTATACCTTTTAACTAGAACATGGCAAGACAAAGAATATTCATGCTTTTTCATCATTCAACCAAAAAGAATCTTCTGACAACTTAGGGCAGCTTAAATCTGCTAAAAATGAAAGTAGTTTTTGCTACATATTTTGATTTCTTTTCTTTTTTCTTTTTTTTTGTGGCAAATGCCTCAGGGGTGTAGGAATGTACCAATAGCTTGGATTCAACGAAAAGTGGAACTGATAAGTAGAGGAAAGATCAGAATACGTAAAACCTAAATGATACCCAGCCCGAGCTTGTGCTCACAGCCTATGGAAGTTTAATCACTCAGAGGAACAGTTGTGTGCTGCCTTTTTTGCCATTTTGTGCCAAACTCTATCTGTTACATTTCCTCATGCCTCACTTTTCGCTCTCATCACAGTGTCCCTTTGAAGTTTTATAGAGCATCATCTGTACCAGTCATTCGTATGTGTGCCGCAAGAACTTTTATACTGGATCTTATCAGGAGATGTATGTCTTTGTGACCAGAGCGTATCAGCTCGTCTGCCGTGTGATTTCTGCTGTATGATGAGGCTTTGAAAACATCTGCTGTGTACTTCCACCGCAGAGCTGGAGAGGCTTATTGCCCACAAGGCCATCACCTCCTTGATATTACTGAAAATCATTGTGCAATTGCAATTGTGTGTGTGTGTGTGTGTGTGTGTGTGTGTGTGTGTGTGTGTGTGTGTGTGTGTGTGTGTGTGTGTGTGTGTGTGTGTGAGTGCAAAAGCCATTTTAGACGGCTGTCTGCATTGATTTCTTCCTCTCAAATACAGAGCCAAACACAACACTACCCTCCATTTGCTGCCATGCACTCTTGTGTTTGTGTGTCCAGGTGGTGGGCGTACAGTATCTGCACTAATGCCTGCTTACGTGAACAGCTTCACATGTGTCTTGGAAACTATTATATTCACTTAGCAACCATTGCTCCATAGTTGTGTCCAAATTCTTCATAGATTCATTAATTATTTTCAAATTTATCATGTTGTGAAAGCAAATTCTGTGAGTGAAAAGTACAATACCAGAAAGAAAATTGATGAAAAATTAAGTTGTGAAGCTGATGGACTTCCTGTTCCTAGAAGACATTTTCTATATGAAATGTTATTATAACAAAATAGAAACAGCAGCAGCAGCACACTTCAGCAAATCCAAATTCTGATGAATATTTTCCAATAAAATATGTTTTAAAAGCTACAAAGGAAAGCAGCTGCGTTCTTCACTACCAGTATCTAAATGGTTTAGTTTACCATCAGTTCAGTCGCTGCTAAGTTAGCACCTACTTTTTTGCAGCTGCAGAGGTGGAAACACCACTTTGACCACTGTATTACTTTTGTATCAGAGCTGTGTGTGAATTGGTAGAGAAACTGCGCACACCTGCTCTTGTGTGTCAGCTAGAGCTGTGATGTGATCTGGAGTTTGGAGGCAGGCGCCAGTATTATGCATAATTCAGCACACGAGGAAGGAAAGAATAGCAAACAATAGCCTGCAGTTGTAGATGGGTGAGAGCAGGTTGACACTGCGTTTCCGGGTTTCGTGTTGGTTCGACTGAGGTTCTTTTGTGTTAAGGTGGCAGGGGGCTTTGAGAAGGAAGGGTGTGTCTGTTCGAACTTCCACTCACTCTTAACTTTCGTCTCACTCTTTTTCCTTTCTCATTTCTTTTTCTCAGTTTCTGTCATGTTTATCTATAACCACCTGCCAGTCTCAGCTGTTTACTTTACATGTTCTTTTTTCTTGCTTTTCATGTGCTGTGGGAGTAATTCCTTTATTTTATAATGAGCCAGACTGCAGTCTATTTCTTCCACATATATATAATATAACAAGTGTCTGAACAGATTCATTTATCATTAAGAATAATCTCCCTGCTTGTTTGTTTACATTCCTGTATACTGTTCATTAGCATCTTTCCTTCCTACAGTGCCTTTCTTTTTTACAGCTACTCTCCCCTACTGTGCGTGCATCTGTACATTAGGTTGCATTCACATGAAGTGGCAATATTCCTTAGAATGACTTGATACCTCAAAGCAACGTGTTCGAGATCTTTCAGTGCCACCTGGCATGATTAAAGTTTTCTGAACACTTTGACTGTTCATATGTTGTTGTTTTTTTAGTGTTTCACATTCAATAGACACAGAATTCATGCTTTAAAGTCAACCAAAGATTAAAGTGACACATCACATCTCTTGAGATTGTATTTGGTCACTATTTTATTTGGTTTTTTTTGATTCTTTAATGAATTAGTTTTCTTTTGTTCTTTTGTCAAATATATATTTCCCACAATTTCAGCTATTATATATCTCCTTTTCCAATGCTAACAGACTGTAAAATTTTAATGAAAAAAAATTCATACATCTTGTAAAAGTTCAGATAAACGCAAAACATAAGCACAAAAATATTATGCAACTATTCTGGGTTTTTTTTTTTTTTTTTTGAGTAATTTTGATAAGATGGTGTTCCTAATAGGGATCAAAATACTTTGGCACTGATGCAGCCACCTGTCTCTGGCCTGTAGCCAGCACTCTGTGGTCTGAATCAATGTCCCGCCCACAGCACGATTTGATTGGTTACACATCACGAGTAAAAGCCTATCACACTGAAGGCTTCTGTGTACACAGACGGACACATACTAAAGCTGCCCCTGTCAGCAAGCGACTCTGGTTAAGGAGCGGAGTTGTATGTCGAAGGTAAGACAGCAGAAGTTGTAATATACATCACAATCCTCTACACTGAGGTTGCAACAACATCACACTCTGTTGTTTCAGAGCGAGAGAGGCGCTAGCGCTAACTGCTAAGCTAAAGTAACTAGCTGATCTGAACAGCGTGTGAACAACTGCTGAATTGGTGAAAGTCAGTAGAAGGAGCAGAGAGCTCTTAGTGCTGGAGCAGAACTAGTGTAAGTTTAAATGTACAGCAGGTAGTTAGTCACTGTGATGGAAAAAAAGGAAGCATTACCTGTGATAAAATAGAGCAGCAGTAAACACTACTAGTATGAGAAAGTCCTGCTACTGGAGATGAGACACTACCCTGTCTGCAGCACTAACTAACACCAACTACGAAATATCAAATATCAGTTATCTGTCTCTTTGTTCCCGACAATTGGTATCTGCCTTGAAAAATGAGCTTGCATTAGAATAATACAATGGCAACTACCTGCAGAGGTGCTCTAACTGAATTATTAAAATACATTTTTAAATTTAAAAATGTTAGATTTCACGTTATTATTTTACATTCCTACTGTGCAGAATTTGTGAGATAATCACACACACACACACGGCTACATACCCATCTTTCCTCTATGATGTAAAAAGTCATAGAAGTCACCATGAATAATGGATAATACCTGTGTTTTCAGACATCAAAAAACAGACAGATGGAGATGGGCAGTGAGAGAGAGAGAGATACAGACAGTGTGTGTCGAGGCTGTCTTTGATCTGCTGCCTAAAATGACTGTATTATCCTGTCATTTGAGAGGTTGAGAGGAGGACTGAAGGAACTGCACTGATGCTCTCTCTTTCTCTGTGTGTGTGTGTGGAGTATTTTTATGTGTTCACATAGTTTTACTTAAGTGTGACAGGCAGAACATATTCATTAGTGTCGCTGTTTTCATACAGGAAAAATGTATGAATGAATGAATTGATGGTTATGGGTCAGGAGGGAGGAGAGCAGGAAGTGAGGAGAGCAAGGAAGAGGAGTGGTCAGCTGCTAAGGTGAATGAAGGGAGGATGAGAGAGGGTGGAATAAAAACGAGGAATAGGAGTAAAATAGGGACAGAAAGAAGCAGAAGGAAAGGGGACTTAAGAGGATCATGTCTGCGTGAGAGGAAGGTATTGAAGTAACAGCAATAATTATCAAGTCAAAAGAAGATGACGGCAAACACCCCTTACACTCACATGCCACTAAACCTAAACCTAATGGCCTTAATGGCGCCACTCCTCCCAAACAGAAAGGCCTAACTGCACCCCTTTATTTTTCTTCCTATTCTTGAGTGACAACCCATTTTTGCTACTTCGTTAACCATGGAATAATTAGCACTTAAGCAGGAGTGGGTGGTGCTCGCTGATTATCATACGCGTCGCCTGTCATTTGTTGTCAGAGAAACAAAGAACCGGTCTCTCCTCGGTAATGAAATTGTTTTCTGCGAGCGACTGCCATTACACTGCCTCTGAGACTTGGAAAGCTTTGCACTGATAATTCATCTTCTGTTTTGTATTCTGTTGTGATCGATAAGAGATGAAATATCTGTAAGGATGAATTTCACCGCAGCTCCCCTGGATTGAGTCAGAAAAAGTTCAGAGGAGGGTTTAATTGAGAGACTCAGATTACGAACATCTCCATCCGTTAGTCTGGTGTCGATACAGACTTGTCAGTCAATCCATATCTGTATTGATCTACTGTCAGTCCCAGTGTACCGACCCAGGCTGTGTTCAATGCAACACACTCAAAGAAACATCCACAGTTTGTCCATTCATGGGGAATCTGAGTACGATGAAGCTGTTTTCTCTGACATGTCTTAACTTCAATAATTTTGTCCTCTCTCTCTCTATCTCTCTCTCTCTCTCTCTCTCTCTCTCTCTCTCTCTCTCTCTCTCTCTCTCTTTGTTCCTCTCCTCTCCTAATATCCATCTTTCCACATTTCTTTTGATCGCTCACATCACATCTGAGTTTGTGGTATACTGTATGAATATATCATTGCCTCGTTTCTGATCCACCTCACAAGTGAATTCACTGTACAGTACTCCTCCCCTGACCTTTGCCTGCGCAGTCGAATTTAGTGTAAAAACTGGAAATCCAGGAGAGTTGAGACTGTTTCTGATGTGCCTGAGAAAACTCCTGAAGCTACTTTATTTATAATGAATGAGACTGGAGTCCCGGAACTCATCCCTGTTCTTCCTCTCTCTTTCTTCTTCTTCTTCTTCTCTTTCTCTGTAGCACCATCTCTGATCAGTGAGCTGCGAGCGGAGAAGATCGAGCAAAAGAGCATAACTCTGGTGTGGAGGGAGCCTGCCTACCCAAACAGCAGCCGTACTGAATATGAGGTCAAATATTATGAGAAGGTAAATCCAATGTTACATCTTCATCTGTCTGCACTGTCATCACTAGTCAAGACCTAAAACTATATACAATAACACGCTTATCTCCACTTACTGTTTTCCATAAGTAAACAGCGGTAAACTTTAAAGGTCCCATATTGTATAAAGGTAGATATCCATGTATTTCTTATTTCCTATTATAAGGCTGGTCCAGATTCTGTGATAATACTGTGAAAGTATCAATGCGCTCAGTCCACAGAGAAATGCACACAGCCTGTATTCTGAAACAAGCCGTCAGGACTTCTGGAACTTTGTGATGTCACAACAAACCTGAAATCCACTATATTTTTATTTGATCAATCAGAAAGCAGTCAGCCAATCAGAAAAGAGGCTCAGAGCCTCCTCTCTTCTGATTGGCTCACGAGCTGTTGTTACTAGAGCTCCATACAGAAGCCTGAAAGAAGAGATGTAAAAGTACATTGAGATGGGTTTGGTTCTTAAAACAACAAATACATCTTGGATATCAACATTTCAAATGAAACACTGTTAATTTATCTTTGTTCTTGATATAAATTATGTTTTATTTTTAAATGTGTCTAACCCAATGATAGATTGCCATGACTGATATGATTGGCCAATAATGGAACACAGATACAGTATATTGGTACTGGCACACAAAAAATAATTTGAAGTAATGCAAATGCCAAAGATACTGGAAAACTGCATCACTGGTAGATAGTTTCGTCTCCCAGAGAGTTTTTTCTTCAAGTATAAAATGTTCAAGGACTCATCTTCCAAATCCTTCTTAACCCTTCTTAAGACTAAGAAATGCCTCCCAAAAGCGTTGCTTCCTGATGGTATATTCTCTTTTTTTATCTATAGTGGGTATGTCGTTTGCCACACACATACACACAATACAGAAATGATGACAGAATCACATTCACAACAAATTCTTGTTGCTGAAAATATTGATGAAACTCATTGGAACTGCCACTATTTCATTAGACTTTTAATACCAGCTTAAGATAGAAAAACGTTTGCCTCTAGCATCCCGTTTACTCTCTTAAACATACTTCCACCTAGGAACATTAATAATAAAGGATGGCAAGCTGAAAGCCTCAGACTGTTTACTGCACATTAATTAACAATTAACAATTCCAAGAATAAAGCTCACTTGCGTCTTTCATTAGAGCCTCCATGCCTCCTCCTGCTTTGATGCAGCCTCAGAAGATATTACACAACTGCTTTCACAGGCTGAGTCTTTCTTCACATGACAAGTAATGTTGACTTCATGTGCGTGTTTATGTTAATATTAAAAATAAACAGCCAACTAATTGATATTTTTTTTTTTTTTTTTTTTAACTCTGAAGTATCTATATTAGTAACGGCCCATTCTAATGCTTGTGTTAGTCCATTTCAAGGCTTGTGGTTTGTAAACCTGAATCCATATTACTGCGACATTCTCTTCTGCTTTTATGGATAACCATTGTGATTTCATCAGCCTTATCACGCTTATTTAACATAGCACTTAGTCAGATCGTGGCCGTCCCGTCAACAGTCATAGTCTTCACAGCAAATCTGTCATGCACGTAAACCACAGCTGTCACACTCACGCTTCTCCATTTTCAAACACCGCAATTTCTGCCAACGCCAGGTCTTTGTATTTCGCTGTGTCACTTTCTCACCCATATCACACTTCCCTCTCTTCTCTATGCTACACCGTATTTTACAAAGCCCTGATCCTTACTGCTCTACTCCCACATCTTTAGAAGGAAAAAAAAAAGGAAAGATTTAGAGGTGGGGTGGGTGAGGAAAGACCTGAGAGAAGAGAAAAGATAACAGGAGGTGTAGCACATTTCGAAAGAATGAGATGGCGGTCTGATAGCTGAGGGAGGGAAAAGGTTAGAGAGGGTATTAGGGACAGATGAGGGGGAGATGTCTTGATGATAAGACGCTTGCAAGAACACAGTGATAGAAAGAAATGAATGAAGTTGCTTCGTGAAACAAGGTGCAGAGGAAACGCAGGAGGGAAGTAGGGGAATGGAGAGAGTGTAAAGGATAGATGGATAATAACTGAGACTGAGATGAGCAAGTTGTTGAAAGGCCATGAAATGAAAAGGCAGTACAACCACACTCTGTCAAAGAGCCTTTGCTTATTCAGCTTTACTTATTCAGTGTATAGTCTTTTTCTTCCCTTTTTTTTTTAATCAAGATGCAGCTTTTACAGTCTGGGCCTACATACGTAGCACTGACTGATATCTCAAAAATTATTCATAACCCTTGAACATATGAGGCATTTAAAAGTGTTTTAATCTGGACCATAACACACTGTTGATGATAATACTGACTAATAATGGCAATGACTAATAATGATTAATTCACAGTTTATTCATAACTTGACATTAGAGCATGTCATCTCTGAGTGATGCTGCTGTTGTTTTACTCCCACCACCCTCCATGTTTCCTCTCCATCCTCCTCTGTTCATCTTTCCCATCTGCAACATACTAGTTCACATAGAAGCAGCCGCCTCTCTGCCTTTCTACTTGCCTTATCCTGTTCTCATGCAATACAACTCTTGTACATACAGTAGGGTCCAAAAGTCAGAGTCTGGACTCTTGGATCCCTTTTATACATGGCTAAAAGAAGGGTCTAGAGCCATGTTAGCATCTCTGTGAGGCTGTATTTACATGCTGTAGTTTATTAAAATAAATGCTAACATCAGCATGCTGACATGCTAACTGTACATTCAGGCCAAAAGCGATCTGACTGTCCTGCCACAGACGCTGTTGAAGTGTGAGGGTGCTCTAAATTTGATGACTTACTGTAGATTCAGCAAGTTTGTTGAGAGTGCTTGGTCTTGCAAACTGTATTTAAAGGGCCTGTGAAGCTAGTTAGCAAACAGGGACATGTCGGAGAGAACAAGGGAACCCCACCACCACAATTATCAAGTTCTCTTCTATTGAGCTTGAGAACAAGCAAGGCAAGGCAAATTTATTTGTATGGCACATTATCATACACAGAGGTCATTCAATGTGCTTAACAGAAATAAAAGAAGCATAAAAACTGTTCTCTACAGCGGAGCACTTCTACAATCCGATTGGTTGCCGCCCAACCACATCATTTAAGCAATATCACACGAGACGGAGTGATGATGTGCTGAACATCAACACGGCTGTGATTCAGTCAATCACAATCACAGCCGTTCTAACAGTTCTAAAAGCGCCATATTAGTTGAATAAGCAACAACAGGTTATGATTTGTTTGTCTATTTTAATCTTTTATGTGGCGACGACAACACAAATAGTTCTGCAACTGAACTGGTACTGGACTGTTGCTAAGCAACACAAACATTTTCCTGACCTGCACAGTGCACACCAGCTTGCTACTTTGTCTACCTCAGGTGTGCGCTGAAGTATCCAGGTTTCTTCCTCTCATCCTCTTCTGACGACCAGGCATCATTTAATTAAATCGTTATTTCTGGAAATATATTCATCTTTGCAACGATTGTTACAATCTAAGATAGATAACGGCCATTAATGTAACGCTGATTACTGGTTAATAGAACAGCTGTAAAGCAGAGTGATACATGTAGTTAAGAGTCCCAGTGCTGTTATACTATATATCAGCACTCATTGAATGCCTCTTGTCCAGTCAAATTACTTGGTCGGAACTAACTGTTGTATAAAACTCATTACCATAAAGTTGCCTGAACTTTTTCTGATGCCCACACCGCCCAAGACGCGCTGCCAACGGGCCTGCTGCTGCTTCCTGCCAAGAAATCGCTGGCTCACATAGAAAATTGGTGAGAATTTCACTTTGACATTCTCACCGTTTTCTGTCTAAATGTCCAATAACTAATTGTAATGCTAATTTAACCTGAGTCTGTAAACTATAACCACCGATGTCAACCCCGATTGATCACCACAATCATTAGGATTCACCCTCTGGACTTCGTGGGCTTCTGTATAAAAAATTTCATGGCAATATTTCACTGGTGTGTGGCTAAAAAGCAATAAAGATCACACATAAAACACATGCAGCTCCAAATCCTCACAACCACATGCAAAGTAGCGTTGTGCAAAAATGGACACATGGAAACATACTCAACTCACTTTGCCACGATTATATCTTTGTACCATTGCATGGAAATCAGGTTTATCATAAAAGCTGTGAAACAAGCTCAGCTTTAATTGGTGTGGTCTTGTTGACATGCAGAGGAAAGACATTCTAAGATCCAATAAAAGAGTATTTGTTGAAAAAAAAAAGGCAGAGATGGGAAATTGAATGCAGCGAACAGGCAAAAACAAACAGACAACAAGAGAAGTAATTATGGTACGGTGTGTGTCACCTACCCTCTGCCCCCACCGTGCCCACTTGTGCAGGGTGTATCTCATTCCCCCAAGGGGGAGAAACAGATGTGATTTATTTTCTTAAGACCTCTCTAATGAATAGAGTCATTCTTTTATTACTGTCTGGATTTTTCATTATTGATTTCCAAAGCACAGAGAGATAGTAATTTATTGAAAGCAGGTGAAAGAAGCCTGACTCCTAAACTTGGCCTGGACTCTTTGAAACTTCTTTGGAATACTGTTCCTCTCTCTCAATAAATGAAACATCACCTAAAGCCCTTGATTTGGTTAAAAAAGAATTAGTCTCACACGTCCCCCAGCATTACAAACTGTGTCTGGGAGAGGAACAAGGAGTCTCGCAAATGGATTCCACCTACTCGTCTCACTCCTCCTCCTGTGTTCTCCCTGTCTTTGTTTTCTCTGTCTCTCACTTCACTTTCTGTCTCCGCAGGAACAAAAGGATCAGAGTTATTCCACTGTGAAGACCGCCGCCACGCGGATCAGTGTCAACAACCTCAAACCTGGCACCACATATGTCTTCCTCATCCGCCCGTTCTCCACGCCAGCCTCCTCCTCATCCCTGTCCTCCTCCCCGCTCTCATCCTCCTCGTCTTCCTCATCCTCTGCCTCCTCTTCCACTTCCTCCACCTCATCTTCCTCTTCTTCATCATCCTCATCTTCGTCATCCTCCTCCTCCTCCTCGCCGCCGCCCATCGACTACGGAGCGTACAGCGCTCCCCTGGAGCTTCAGACACTTGGCGAGTGTAAGTAGCCGTTTTACGCCTCCTCCTCTTCTTCTCCTCACTTTCCCTCCTTTCTGCTCACCCCCTCCTCTCAGCACCGCCAGGCAGATTGGGATAGGGGGTTTGTGTAGGCACCTGGCCAGCCCACACAATGAGGCGTGTTGCTAGTGTGAGGGAGATAGGGAGAGACAGTGAAGGGGATTTGACTGTGTCTGAGATTATGTGTGAAGATTTGAGATTTTACCAGTAAGCTGTGAAACTGTTCTTCTTTGTGCAAGTTGATACTGTGTCCCTCGGGCCACCTCAGGGTCTGGTTGGGACTCGTTTGTGTGTCTTTGTGCATTTCATGCCTTGTACTTGTCATGAATTCTTTGGTTTGAACTTTTTATAAACACGGAAAAGGGATTTGTTGAGCATTCATAATCTTATAGCACTGAGCACCTTCACACCATTTACACAGATTAACTCGCGTGAGAGCTGCCCTGCACAACCACTATCTTCTAAAGTTGGCCCAAGACCAGCTACTAGATCATTTATTTCTTTTTAAGCAGAGGGCGTTGCATGCTTCTTTGGTGAGAGGTCTTAGTTGAACAGTAACTTTTTGGATGATACATATTCAGTTCTCTACATTTGCTTCAGGCTAGACCAAGTGTCAAATAAAAGACGACCTGATACTCTTACAAGGCATCACCACAGCTACCTCTAGTGGTCGTGTAAGAGATGCAGGCAAAGACATTTTTAAACAATATTAAAAATACATCATCATCAACCCTAATCACCTGATCATGGCATTCACCAATTGTCAGTTGAATAATACATCAAAGCTGGGGTAGGTAAAAAAATAAATAAATAAAGATGCCAGAATTTGAAAATCCTCACAGCCGTAAGCCTTTGGCTGCAGTTAGCGAAATTCAACTGGCACATGTGTCATGAGCCACATTTTTCTAAACCCTGAAAACGGAAAACGGTCTTTGTCCTCAGACATCTTGAACTACAATATGCTGCGAGGTGGTTATAGAATTTTTGCCCATTAAAGCAGAAAAGTAACCGCCTTCCCCAGCTTTAAGCGAGTTTAAGTATTTGTAGGTTGATTGTAAGCAAATAGTTGGCAGGTGCACAGCAACAATAAAGAGGGGAAAAACTTTACGAGCTCACGTTCACATTTTGATATATAATCTTTGGTGAGTGTTTCCATTGTGATGCTGAAGATTACTGTTCATACGTGTCAAGATGATTACTGGCTAGTGCATTGTCTGCTGCGTCTCAGGATATTGTCAACTTCTGTTAAGGTAACCTTGGAAACAGCAGTTGACAGAACAATCACTGCTTCTGATAAAAGTGCAGATGATTACAAGTCTCAACTAGCAAACTGGCATCTGAGAAGGAAGGTAATGTAATGCGACTGAAAGCTCTCCAACAGCTACTAAATGGACCTTTAGATGAGATTGTTTCATCAATGACTGCAATTCTGATTCACTGCTACAATCAGTTTCACCACAACAACAAGAAGAAGGAAAATATATTGTGTGTAATGGCAACACAAGGTGTCATATTATTTGTGTTCCTTTGAGTCATTTTAAGTGAAGCATACGGTTTGTAAATGTTTGGTACAGTGTAATGTTGGTGGGTGAAGTGAGAATATCAATGATGGGAAGGTTGTGAATTTCTGAAACAGGAAAATGTCAGTTTACCCTCCACTCTTACCAAATTAATTTGTCCTTTAAGGTCATCGCCTTGTTATTTGCTCTCATCTCCTGTTCTTGTTCACACTTCAAATACTGTAATTGAATTTATGTGCGCTGCATGCCGGTGTGTTAAAGCGTGTGACGATGAGTCTGTACAGTGGATAAATACCGCTGTGATTTTTTTTTTTGCCGAGTGCACTCGGTGTAACTAGTGTGTCTTGTCATTTCCAGTGGCACTGGCGTCCAGTGAACAGAACCCAGTGGTGATCATTGTCGTCGTGTCCGTTGCCGCCCTCATCATGCTGCTCTCCATGGGAGTCGGACTGCTCATCTGGAGGAGGTAGATATGAACACACCGATGGAAACGCACATGCAAATAATTAATTCACTGCTTCCTGTGGCTCATTCTGTCATTCCCAGATTTTAATACCTTTAGCGTGCTGCACAAACACAAGCTGTCATGCTCATGTGGACAAATACTCGCTGCTCCATTATAATCCAGATTACAGTAATCCAGTGATAGGAGGAGTTCCTCTATTAAAGGAAAGTGCAGTGACGGCGAGCGAATGGTTGAAATTACAGGATCACCTTTCACCCCCAACACAGTTTCATATGCAACATAAAGAAGTCGGCTTGATAATGGTGCTGTCTGCACTCAGAGGAAAATGTTGGCAGGGTCAAAGCCTCTTTTGATTTTTTTTTTTTTTTTTTTGGAGGGGAGCTCATAGTTCTTTGCCAGAGTGAACAGGGAAACATTTTTTCACCAGATTTTCCAGTAAAGATCTAAAGATGAGTAAAGATAGCTGGTGGCAAATTGATAGATTCACAGGTGACCACACTGACTTTCTGCACCGGTGCCGTGTCCTTTTTTATTTTTTTTACCCACTGCTCAGTCCTCATATAAAAAAAATTCTTTCAATCTAGAGAATTTTGTGTCGGTAGGAACAGAGCAATCAGACTCCAGCAGTTGGGATGGGTACCGAGCCCCGGTATTGAACGGGCCCCAGGGCTACATTATTCAAGACCACAGTATCAAAAAGCTCCGAGCTTAATGGTTCTGCTATCGGTACTGGGGCTGGATAAACATTAACTTGCACATTTATTTCACCAAATATCCGTCTATGTATGATAGATTTTCACTATTCTCACAGAAGACAACAGATCTGTCTCTCTGTCTCTGCCTGCCTGCTGTTTGTGTGAGCGGAGGGCAGGGGGCGGGGCTGTTGTTCCAGCTACACACACACACACACACACACACACATACACCAGACAGTGCAGCGCAGACACCAACTCAAGCTCGCAGCCTACCTTTATACATAACGATGGCGGAGAGAACCAAACGGTCCAAAGTGTGGCTCTACTTTACCAGAGTGGATGAAAACACAGCCCGTTGTCACAAGTGTGACAAATGTTTTGTTTGTTCAAGTTTTTTTTCTTCCTCAAAAAGTAGCGATAAGAGTACCGTTAAAGTACCGGATCCATAAGCAGTATCGGTAAGAGTAGTAGTAACTGTAAAATCTTAACGATACCCATCCCTGTCCAGCAGTCAGTGTGAGAAGCTTTGTTTCTCTCTCTCAAAGTCAGGTACACACCTTGGCCAAAATACTGTGTCAGTTTGGGTTCATTTGAAAATTAAAGTGTGTGAATTTTGCTGTGGCCCTTAATTCTTAAAATTAATTGACGCAAGCCTGTATCAGCTATGATAGGTTGATTTTCAAAACAGTTTTAGCACACTTCCCTGAACCATTAAATTGGTTTTTAGAGTCTCAAGCGATTAGTGGACATTGCTGCATGTTTTCCAGCAATTACAGAATTGATGTTACAGTAGTCAGTAACTTTTGTCAGTTTTCACATAAATGAGTTTGAAGTTTATGATATTACTAAACTACTAAAGTCCTACAAAGTCGAACAATCAAGTGAACAACCGCTCGGTACACTCCGTATTTCTGCTTAAAGGCGTTTTAATGTGTGTTTTATTGTCTTGTTTGTTGCTCTGTCCGTAACTTGCCATATACCTACTCAGATGTTTTATTCAGCTGAGCTGATAAATGGGAGGGGTAGTGCACTTCTGCTCGCCGTTCCAACCACTTTGCTCTTTGACTCCTGTCCAGTTCTATATTCTGCCAGCTCGCCTCACACACGTCCACTCAGAAACACATACACACACACACACACACACACACGCGCACACATAACTCATACCATACGGCACATCACACATGCAGGCAAATGAAGAAGAAGCACATATCTACTCCCACACAATTAACACTCATGCACACATGGCCAGAAACACAATTGTTTTTTGTTTTTTTTAACAATTCCATTTGGCTGGTATTCAACTGATGTCTGTCCAGGGAGACTTTCGGATTCACTGTGGAAGCATTTGTCTGCATAGATTGCGTGCATTCTCTCTTGCTTTCCTCTATACACACGCACGCGCACACACGCGCACACGCACACACACACACACACACACACACACACACACACACACACACACACACACACACACACACATCAGTGCCACCTCTCAGCCAGATAAAGTAAAACATTCCTTTCCCACAGGTAGGCGTACCTAAAGAGGGGATTGTGATAGAGAGACCACCAGACCAATTCCAGATACACTCTAACAGCGCAATGATGGAGCCAATCAGGTGTAGAAATGAGTTCTGTTCATTCACAGCAGCACCACGCAAGCCGCATGCTGTCAGTCAACCGCCTATAAAGGAATAGATGGGAATAGATGAACAAAGACCACGTGAAGGCAACAGCAAAACACAGAATGTGCAAAAAACCTGCTTACTCTCAGTACACACACACACACACACATAAGTATTTAAATACATTCTCGCTTTGAGAAACGGCAGCATCATCCCCTCGTGCACGGTAGCGAATAATTATTCTTATCTTTCCCTCCTTTATTTCCATCACTGCGTTCATTGCAAGTGGTCTCCATTGTTCATCACTGCTGGACCATTAACTTGCTCTTTATGTTTTGCATAGAAACAAAGAGAGAATGGCTTGATGCCTCAATTACTATGCTCTCATGTTTGCAAAGACAGCCAGCTCTCGGCTGCAGGGTCTCAGTTACATCGATATGCCTGCTCACACAGACACATGCAAATGAGTCCCGCTGCACACACATGAAGGCACGGACACAGGCGGTCGCACGCACTTAAGGCACGCATTTCCATTTATGGATACGCACTGGGATGCTTTGCACAGTCCTCGAGCCCACTTCATCAGGAAATCTGGCTTCATTTCTCACTTTTAATGTAAAGTATGTGTCAGCAGCTGTAAAATGTGGGTATGGGTTTTTTTTTTGTTGTTGTTGCTGGTTTTTTTTTACCTATTCTGTTCCTGTCGCTATTAGAGTCCTGAAAACATACAGAGCTAGTGATGAGATGAAGCATGTGTCGACCTGCCCGCACAGCAACAGGAAGCGACATGGTCCAATTTCCAGTATCTTTATAATGCTGAGTGAACTGATTAACCCTTCAGTTGAACAACAGAAAATAAATCAGCAACAATTCTGATGATCGATCGATCTTTTAAGCAAAATTGGTAAAAATCTAGAGGTTCCAGCTGCATAAATGCCAAAGTAAATGTTTTTTTTTTTTTAAACTGTTCTTTGATAGTAAATCGAATATGTTTGGGTTTTGGATTGTTGGTCGGATTAAACAAGACATTTGGAGACATTACTTAGGACTCTAACAAAACCTCAGTAATTATTCTCATCTTGGCCTCTGTGACAGTAACACTCAAGAAAAAGACATCACATCATCAAACAAGAGTTGCAGAATCTTAAAACACATTTCCTAGTGAGCCACAGCTTGATATTTTGGCTCTTCAGGTTAAAAGTGACAGTGACGTACTTGGAAAATGATTCAGTCGGAATAATGTAGGGAATAAAAATGGACTGATGGGACCAAAAGGAGAAATGAGTACTTTGTATTTTCCTCTCTTTTAAACTTTATCTTGACACTGTATCCCATCGTGTGTCCACACATACACGCCCACATGCACACACACACACACATACACACAGAGTCCATTGGTGCCTGACAGAGTTTGATAGAGCCAGAGTTCCAGGGCATTGCCCAGACATTCTCCAGGAAGCCCAGGCTTGACTGGTCAGTGCAGTGGGATTGTTTACCCTTCACCGGCCACACCAGCATGCATGTGTGTGTCTTGATGATTGAGTGTGTGCATGCGTGTGTGCGTGTCTATGTCCGGTGAGTGAGTTACAAGTTATCTGGAGCAGGAGATGGAGAGGAGATCAAGAAGAAAGGAAGAGGCGGGAATTAAAGCAGAGGGTCATTTCATAGGGCCACTGACTCTTGGCGACACAGTGACAGAAAGTGGGATTCGAAGGGGGGAAAAGAATGAGAGGAGGGAGAGACGGGTAGGCCAAGAGAAAAGGTCTCCAGCACAGTGGTGTAGTTTCCTGTGTCTTGTACAGATCAGTGCTTCCGTGTCTCAGAAAGCCCCCCCACCATCAGACGCAGACATCCTCCATATTAAATGTGAAAGTTGCCATTCCAAAGGGCTCTGTATCAGTTTGGGAAATATGTTCCCATTTATTATTCATCATTTACAGGTGAATAAATCATGAATTTGTTTCTAAGTTTGGACCTGTTAATATTCTTAACCCAAACCTAGAACTATAATATTTTGCCTTTGTGCAGGAGAGGCTGTAGATTAAAAGAAACAAACATGCACCGTGGGGGAAATGCTTCTTTAGTGGGCAGGAATCACTCTATTTTCAAGAAGCAGCACTCAGCAGTGCAAGAAAACAAATGTATCACCGTTCTGAATCTCATAAACTAGAGTCACACTAATGGATAAAACCTATTATGGATAAAAGTGAAAGTGGCTTTATGAAATTCCCTAATTTTCCATGTATTTCGCCCCACATAAGTCTCTTCTGGCCTAATTCGTCTCTGCCTCACTTTACCTGTCAGCTCCTCTTCCTGCTCTCCCACCCATTATTCATGTTATTTCCATAACTGCACTTTATTTTAGAAGAGAATTCAGGTATGGAGAGGATAGAGTCTGCAGTGAATGGGCTTCATTTACATGACATCCCTTCCCTTTTCTTTTTTTTTTTTTCTCAAAGTTCACTCCTGAAAACATGAGCGAGGGGGCAAAAGTGTGAATGTGCTGCACATAAGAAGAGTAAGGTTAGAGCTAATTTTGTCTGCCCAAATCATGCTGACAACTGCAATTACTATGATGTCATCTAAGGAAAACATGCTAATTCTTACAAAAAAATTTATTTTTCCCAAATATCCTCCACAAACATACTGAGCTGTAATGAGTTAGTGTACAAATCAGTTACAAAGTTTTGTGCCTTGAGAGGATACTTCACCTTGCACGGTTCCCGTTTAAAGATGGGTTCCATAGGAAATATATCACAAAATACCACAATGTCTTCTGATGTTTCTGCGTCCCAGTGCCGTTCTCCATGCTAAGATGGTGTGTAGCCAATGAATAAAAAATAAAATAAAATAAAAATAAAAACTATGATTAGATAATAAGTACATAAAAAAACATACAAAAATGAACGTTTGCCCAGTTAGCCATTAAGTCAGTTTAAAGGATAAGTTAGATATTATATATTAATATTTTATATTTTCTTATTGACAACAAATCCCATTAAAAGACCAAAACCCAACAATGAATTGATCCTAACAGATACAGGTACGCAGTCAAAGCTTGACATAACTTATTCCTCTGTGCCATAAAGATCCATTGTTTTCCAAAAACTACTAAAAACACATCAAGTGAGCCACATTCACAGCAGCAAGTAGTGCCAAGCAAACGCAGTATTTTCTCAGAACTAGAGTTCCCAGCTGTTTCAGGAAATCATTACGTTTCTTTTTGCTTTTAAACTAAAGTATATATTTTGGCCCCCTGTATGAAATTTACACCTTCAGTCGCAGGGAGTGGGCTTGGAGCAGAGAGCCACAGACGGGCGAGGACAGTTGGAAAGTGTAAAGACACAGGACTGATGCATTTGTTGGATTTTACTTCTGATTTGTTGACAGTAACGACGACATAGAATAAGACTGATTTCATCCTTTAACTTTTTCCCAAGACTTTGCGATGCGTAAAGATAGATATTGAGAAAGTGTTACTTTTTTATATATTCATTACATCCATGCTTTTGAAAAAAAGAAATGCGCTTTGAAAAATCTGTAAATGACAAAACTGAGATGAAAATTTGTGCCAAAATCAACATTTGTTAAGAACCAGTTGACAGTGACAGAATTTGGCCAGGATCTTCAGTGTTTTGACATCCACACGTTCCCTTCTGCCATCTGGTTCCTCAGAAGTGTGAAATTTCAGTCCAGAATTATAGTCAAAAGTATTAAATTGGGACCAATTTTTTTTTAGGGGAAAAAAGCATATATGTTTTCATAGTAAAATCATGTATGACTATTTCATCATTTTTTGCATGTTTTTTTGGCCGCGTCCACCGTAGTCTAATGATTCCAGTGATTAAATTTGAGAGAAAGGAATCAATCAATCAAACTTTGTGTTGACTGATCTTTTTTTTTAAAGTAATTAAAAAAAAAAAAAAAAAGAGTCAGGATTGACATTGGCACTCCCCCCTCCCCCCCCTGTTTTCTTCCCAGCAGTGTCTGCTCGAGCTCCTCCAATGTAACTCCTGCTAGTGTGGTGCTGCTCTCGACCTCCTTCTCCACTCTTCCTCCTCCTCCTCCTCTTCTTTCTCCTCTTCCTCCCTTCACACAGCTGATGCCCAGGTACACTGGCATGTCTGCACTTCCCTCCTCCTCCTGCTCCTCAGCCCTGCTTATTCTTTTTTTTTTTTCCCCCCGTAGTTTCTTTCTTCTTTCATTTCCCCAGTGGTCTTGCCATCTCTTCCCTCCTTCTGTGGTTTCTTTTCTCCTTTCTCCAGCTTCTCTCATACCAAGAGAATGATAATAAGCCAAAAACCATGTCGCTCTTTTTTTTCTTCCATTCTTGTCAAGCTGTTTGGCCCAATTCCATTTTATACCCTCAGTACTGCACTCTGCCACGAAACCAGATGAACTTAAAAATGTGATGGAGACTGTTACTGTTGAGTTCATACCCGAACAGAAGCCATTCACCAAAAAGAACTACTTTGCATCTGCTATTTCATTTTTGTCACATCTGTGACATTTCAAGAGGTAATGGAAATGGTATCAAGTCATGGGACTTTGCCTTCATGCAGCCCTGCCAATTATCCTTCCTCTTCCTTATTTCCTCTCTCCAAGGCTTACTCGCCCCCTCGTCTCCTTGCTTCCTTCATATCACTCGACTTGTCCCCTTAAATCTGTTATTTCCGTGCATCTGCTTGCTGTTTTTGCTCATTTGCCTCTTGTCAGTCCCGTAACTCATCCTGCGGTATATGTCTCAGCTGCAGTTTTCCATCACTGCCTTTGCTTCCTTAATCTGTAGCATCCGTTCTCATCCTGCACTCCTCCCTACCATCCTTGCCTCTTCCTCTGCCCCTAGCCGTGTACTTTATGGGCTGTGCTGTGCACCTCTTGAACTGTTTCTCCTTCCTTGCATACCCTTCTGCCCAATTATCCTCTTACTCGTAACCTCTTATTTTCTTGTCACTTCCTCTGCCTCCTCATCTGCCCGACTTCCTTTACATTTTCTCCTCAGTGATTTATCTCCCGCTTTGCCCTCATCCCCTTGCCATGTTCCCCATTTGCTCCGTTACCTCTCCTTTCCCCCTTCACGTCTATTGCATCTTGTTTCTTTTGGTACCGTCGTGCCCTCCATCCAAATCTCCCTCCCGTTCTCTCCCCCTCGCTCCCTATCCGCTGTGCTCCCTTATCTATTAATTCTTGTCTCCTCTCCCCTGTCTGGTATCTCCTGCCCTTAGGAGCTGTTGCTGCATGTGTCTGCTGGTGTCTTTTGACAGACAGGGCCCTGACCTTGTCTCAGACCCTGCTGCTGCACAGGCTGAGGGATGTGTCAGCCTGCACCCTCCGTTACGTCTCCTCGCGCGAACACTCACAGGGACGTGCGCATGCAAAATAACATAGTCCCGTAAACGCATGCACGCGGCGTCAAATGCCACGCATAAATATTCAGCCGTGCGTACATGTAAAGAAGCGAACACGAGCTCCAACACACACACACCTGAAACATAAGTCCATCAGGCTCTCTGTGAACCCCCTCACGGCTGTTAGTGGGTTCTGTGTGAAGTGCTGATGTGTTTTGACATTCAAATTAACACATGGCTCACCGAGCAGATATATTTCACTCAGACACACAAATGCACCACACACACCCAGGTCTACAGATACCTGCAACATTGATTTTTTTATGTACACAATTGTGCACCTCAAGTCATTTGACACTGCAATTGTAGCTTCTTTGTCAGACTGGCCGTGTCTATTTTTGTTGAAAACCTGACAACCAGCCACTGTAATTATGTTCCGTGATCATTTGTCAATATGATGCCTGCAGATATAAACGCACGTGTATCATACAGGTGAAAAAACCTAGAGTTTATTAACTAAAAACATGAAAAGAGTTCTTCAGAATGTAGCGGGGGGGGGGGACCTTATATACTGTATATCCAGGTCACATTCAGAACATATTCTATCAGCAACCTGTTTGTTAAAAGAATCTCAGATGTAGTATAGATTTTACCATCAAGACTTTCTTCAATTCCTCGGTTGTATCCCTCTTGTCTTCTTTTTTCCTCCATCTTTCTAATCCAAGTCAGCACGCAGCTGGTCATCCAGAATGTCTGCTCATCACTTGTTAATCTGTCACTTACAGTGTGTGTGCGTGTGTCCCTGTGTGTTTTTGTGGATTGCGCGAGTGTGAGTGTAAAGTGCCAAGTTTTCCTCTAAGCCGAAAAGCCATCAGCAGTCAGATCATAGAGAGCTCTCTCCTCTCTAGACCCCCTGCGGTGGAGAGGGATGAGAGATAACTGTGTGTGCACATACGTGTGGAAAGTACACTGGCCTGTGTGTTGTGCGTGTGTGTGTGTGTGCGCTCAACTCTTTTCATAAAAAAAAAAAAAAAACTCCCATCAGGGTGAAACAACAATAGCGTATCCATTTCAGGCTGATCATTGTGTGTCTGTGACTCGCTCAGTCAAATCAGGCAGGATTTCTACTTATTCAGCCTCAGATTTTTCTGTTGCTCATCAGTGCCATCGCATCAGGGGTCTTTCTGAACGCCTCCTCTCCGTATCCCCTCCATTTCCACTATCAATACTCCTGTCTTCGCTCGTCTCATCTCACAGTTATTGCACACACTATACAATCTATTACGTTGCAAGATAAACAGGGTGTGATGCTTGTATTTGTTTGTGTCTGCTCAGCTGGGATAAAAACACTGTCTGATGCCGGTCTTTGTTTCCCTTTGTAGACAATGCGGCTACAGCAAAGCTTCTCAAGAGGGAGACGAGGAACTTTACTTCCAGTGTAAGTGACAACGGTGATCACTTTATTTCATCGTGTGTGTGTGTGTGTGTGTGTGTGTGTGTGTGTGTGTGTGTGTTCAGACTTTGCGGAGAGGGGGTGGGGATCCATCAATACATGCTTTGTCTTTCCTTTTCCATGTGCTGGAATGCATGTGAACACACACATGCCTGTGCATCACAGATGAGGTAGTGCCACGGCATTAATTCTTAATTCTGAGTGCATGCTTAGCCAACTCTGAGCACCCTGACTCACTCCATTAGGTGGTGTGTGTGCGGCTGAGTTTGATGGGGAGAGATTGAAATCAGGAGGAGGGGAAAGATAAAGACCCGGAGATGCGGGCTGTAAAGGGTGGGAGGGGGGAGGGAGGAGGGAAAGGGGGGATAAAAGCTCCAGAAAAAGGCAGGCAGCAGCATCAACAGCGGCGACGGCTGATTGCGCTCCCAAAACAGGACGTTAAATGTTGTTGTTGTTGCTGCATATGATGTTGAACAAGGTTGTAAATGCTGTTTTTTTTAAACTCTGCTCACAAAGCTCTCAATAGGCTTTTTGTTTGGCAGTGACAGAATGGAAGTAGTTTGACATATCTCTCCCTGTTTGTGTGAGAGAGTGTGAGCCAACGCTTTGCTAATATGGTGGATGCATGTGTGTTTTGAGCGTTTCCTTGTGTGTGTGTGTGTGTGTGTGTGTGTGTGTGTGTGTGTGTGTGTGTGTGTGTGTGTGTGTGTACACAATTTTGTGAATTCAGCGTGTGTGTGTGTGTTCGTTTGTGGGGGTGGGTGTGCGTGTGTGCGTGCTCATTTGCGTTGTTTAATCTCCCAGCATGCTGAGCCCTCTGGAGAGGTTTGGAGCACTATGCCTGATGAATAATGAGCCGAAGCCATGCGGCTGGGAATTAAATCTGCCCAAACAAAGACATGCCAACAGATGACAAGCACGCAATACACACACATACAAACACACACACACACACACATTTTTGGCCTGCTTTTCAAACACTCACACCTTTCTCTGTAGATCATGGACACTGGCATAGACAGGCACAAAGACGTTTTTTTTGTTCTCTTTATCAACACACGCTCTTGAGTCCACTTCCTGTTCCGTCACTGCAGACCCAGTACAATACGCTCTCATTGTGCTGCATGGTCTGCCTTGTCCGAGAACAAAAAGTGTGTTTCATATAATGCCTTTTTTTTTTTTTCCTCTCCTCCCATCTGTTCATCCTCCAAACTCTTAAGACACATTCCCCTGCCCTGTGTTAACGCAGGAGGACAAGGGAAGAGAGAGAAAGTGAATAAATGAGTGTGTGAGTAATAAAGTAGAGGGAAATGGAGGGGAAATGAGTTGTGTGAAGGGCGTAGTATGAGAAGAGTGTGAAGAGGTGAGTCGGCAGAGACAGAAAGACTCATCATAAGTGACACTGCTCAGGACATTAGTTTTTTGTTGGAGTATGTGACCTAGAAACATGCAAAGGGGGGGATAGGAGGAAAGGATCAAGACTCATCTACAATCTCCATTAATTGACCAGTTTTAGATAGCAGCCAGAGTCTGATTGCATGTAGGAGAGAGACAAAGAGAGAAGGTGTCCAGGGAAATGAAGGGAGGAAGACGGTAAGTAAGGCATGATGCACAGTTTGTGGCCTTTTGTCTAGGATGAACATATCTGGGGCTGAGTGTACTCACTCTGTGGTCCACTGAAGATTACGCAGCCAAGTGAGAACATGCTTCAGTTTCCCCTCAATCGCTCATGGCCGTGACACAGTTAACCCTGAAACTAATCACCCACAGAGCTAGTGAGGCGCACATACGTGTGTGTCATGTGTTTGCAGCCGTTTTCAGCCTATATTGTTCATTTAACGTGGCATGTGAGCACCCCCCTCTGTGTGTGTGTGTGTGTGTGTGTACGTGTGTACGTGTGTACGTGTGTACTGTACAGCTGGTTTTAAGCTGCAACAGTGAGTTTGAGAAACCCTATTTGACAGAAAAGAATTCGATCCTCCACTCAGCCCTGGCCTTGAATAGAAAAGGTTTCATTTGCTTCATAATTGGACTTTTGGCTTTATTTATGTATGTGTGCGTGTGCGTGCATGTGTGTGTCTGTTGGATCAATAAGCCGTTATGAGGCAGCCAGTATAGGATCCTTCAGGTCGATCCGGAGCTGTAATCACATTTCAGAGCCTCGGCCCAGCTTTTGGGAAAACCACCAGGCATTTTCCAGGAAGATCAGCCATAACATGTCGTACCAAGGGTCAAAGGTCATCTAATTGAAAACTAAACCTGATTGCTTAATAGTTATTGGCTATCTGCTGGCTAGTTTATTTGCTAGTTGTTAGTGTTCAGTAAATACAATAGGCAGTTGATAAAAGAAAAACAAGTGGCGCGCTGAGAGTGTTTTTGTTGTTGTTTGTGCTGTGTACAGTCAAACAGTTGGGGTCAGTACCACTTGCAGTTCTAAATGTCAGCGTCAATTCCCAATTGTTGCGTCTCATTAATGTCACAGTAGTGATTTTGTAGAGGTCCTGAAATGAGGGAAGGTAATCACAGCCACATTTTTCATTTATGGATTGAACAGAGCAAAAGAAAAAATATTCATTTATTTTGAATTTAGACCATTTTCACTGATATTACACCCAGTTGTTGTTTGATAACAAGTTGTGTAGCTGACAATATATCACTTTTATACATAGTAGGTTATTTATCAAATGTCATATTGTGTTTTGAGGACATATAATCATATTATTTTTAGATATTTTTTCTTGCTGATGTTCCAAAGCTGTCATTTTTTTTTTGCGAGGCTGGTACACAAACTCTAACACTAACATCAAAGCAGCAAGCCAACTACAAGTGCCGGGGCACTTTAAGGTTCCTCTGCCTCAGCATTTTACTGTCTATTATGCCCTGTCCCAGTTTCTGACTGAAGACTATATTGTGTTTGTGCGTGTATGTTATTTTTGCATGTGTGTGTGTGTGTGTGTGTGTGTGTGTGTGTGTGTGTGTGTGTGTGTGTGTGTGTTAGTGAGATAACATTTTGAGGCAAGACAAAAAGCCTGGTGCAAGAGCCTTGTGATCTGACTAAAGCCTTGTGGAGGGAACCCGAAGTCGGATTTGAGGAGTCGGAGCCTTTGATCTCGGTTTGTCTCTCTCTCTGCCTTTGGAGTTCGCAAGGTCAAAACAAACAAAAACGGAGAATTAGACAAGTTATGAATACATAAACAGAAGCATTTTGTGTCTCTTTCAAAGGAAAAAAAAAAACCAACTAAAACTCATCCTAAACAGTTAGAATCAAAATCAGCATTTTGCAAAGTATTTAAGGGCTATGTTTGGTTATTATAAACACAGATAAAGATTTCAAACTCAGATATTTACTTATAGTGGAGTTTGATGGTAGAAAATGTTTCAGCTATCTCCGACATCAATGGTAAAAACTTGGGTATTGATTTCAGTCTCCGGATCAGAGAGCAAAGGCTTCTTCCTAGACACATCATTTTGGTCTAATGTTGAACAATCACAGAGAGAGAAATTCTTTGTTGAAGCAGGCAGAGTTACCAATTTCTCCACTGACTGCAGCCCCAGTGGAGCACAAACCGAAGCGAATGCGTAGCTTTGTGCTGAGAGAGGGTACCACTGGGGCCACGCACATATATATATGCTAACAAAACAGTTGTTAGCTGTATTTATTTGCCCGTAGGGTTTAATGATATCTGAATCTGAGAGTCGTTCTTTTATCTATTTATTTTTGGTATTGTGGATATTTTGCTGCTGGGGAACCCAGTCTTTTATCATGTTTCTTTATAGTGACAGGCACCTGGACCATAAATTACATGACAAGTCTCTGTTTTGTGAAGGTTGTCTTATATTGTGTGTTCCTGTGTGTCTGTACCACTCCAGTTAAGATCCCAACACGGAGGACCTACATTGACCCAGAGACCTGTGAGGACCTGCTGCAGGCCGTACACGCCTTTGCCAAGGAACTGGACAACTCCAGCATCAAGATAGAGAGAATTGTGCACACAGGTACAGGATTATACAAAGCAAGACTGCTGCACTTCGCAAACTCTTTAAAGCCGCAGTTTTCCAGTATTTGGGGTTGCATACCTTTCTGGCCACAAAAGTGCAACATGCAAAATGGGTCAAGCTTCTGAAAAACTGGATCCTACATTTCCATCCTACATTTCCAAGCAGGGAGGTTTTGTTAGAACCTCCCGGCTTGGTAAATGCCCACATGTTTCAAACTCTACATCACAAGTTAATAACACAAGCTTTCTGTTCAGTTCGAGATAACACAGACGACATCATCAGGGTTATTTTTCAGACTTTTGAAAGTTTCCTTCATTGGTTTTTGCAGGTTGACTAGTACACCTCGTGTAAATTGCTCTTTATGTGCCCCTAATATAATTGGTAAGGAGTTTATGGCACAGTAGAAATTGTGAAACTTTATTTTACCAAAATTGCAATAAAGGCAAAAGCATTCTAAGCATTGCTACCATTCCCATTATCAGTATGAGCAAAGGCAGCAGACATAGCAGGAACTGTCCACAGTTGCAGCACTCTTGAGGGCAACTCAAGGTATTTTTGCACCTTCCCTCAACCTGCCTTGAGACAAACTGCAGCAGCAGTTCATTCGGTCTGGCAACTTACTAATCTTTGCCAAAATCGAGCTGGCTGTTACATTTATCCTGTCTCTGCTTGATGTTTCACTGTTTCACCTGCACCCTACCCCATCTTTGATCTCTCTTTGATCCCTTTGTATTTCATGTCTGTCTCTCTCTCTCAATGGTGTCTGTTCATTTGCGTCATCTCTTTCCCTCCCCGGTATGTTTGTATTTCACCATCTGATTCTGCTCCAACCGTTCTCTGTCTCTCTCCACATTCCCCTCCTCGGTCTAACCCTCTATTCATTTCTTCTCACTTTCTTTTGATCCTTGTGCAGATATTACTCCATATCAGCAGCCTGACCTCTTTTCTCTGTTCTCTCTGGTTCTTCCTCAATCAATAGGGACCTTGACCTCTGTTTCTTTATCTCCCCCTACAGGCGACTTTGGCGAGGTGTGTCGTGGCTGCCTGAAGCTGCCCAGTAAGAGAGAGCTGCCAGTGGCCATAAAGACGTTAAGGGCCGGCTGCTCCGACAAACAGCGTCGCTCCTTCCTCAGTGAAGCTGGCATCCTGGGACAGTTTGACCACTCCAATATCATCCGACTGGAGGGCGTCATCACCACCGGTGAGAAGGGATGGAGGGAGGGGAGACCAAGCAGAAAGCAGGGGGTGACAGGCAGTTTGGGAGGAAGGCGATACCCCTGGGAAAAGATTGGGAAAACAAAAGGAGAGCAGGTGAAGATGAAAGGAAGCACACAGGGGGAAAAATTCTGGATAGCCAAGGTTCAAAAGAGAAATGTGACAGTTTGATCACCTCCAGTCTCATAAAGGGGGGGGGGGTTCATCATCTCCATTACCAAAGGAATGAGGCCATGGGAAAGATAGAAAAAAAAAGATTTCAGTATCACAGCTGCACAAGGGGGTCATCACGTCTCGTGAAAGCATGGACAGAGATGGGAGGAAAACTGGAGTTAGAGGAAAGGTGATGGACAGGAAGGGAGGATTGTAAAGAGCACTGGGACACTCCGACCACTTTAATATCACACACGTGGAGGGGGTCAGTGCTCACAGTGAAGAAGCCAGGTTGAAGAGTAGAGAGCGGGGTGGCGGGGCGGATGCTGCACGCTAGCAGCAGCCAAGCTACATCAAGGCCCATTTTCCGCTGACAGATAGCAATTGAGGTCCTAGAGCGAAAACAGGATGGAAGGAGGGAGAGAGAGAGAGAGTGAGAGAGAAAAAAACTTGAAGGGAGGAGACTTAGAAAAGACACATGAGAGACAGAAAAGATGAGGTAGAGGTTAATGGGAATGGCAGGTGAAGGGAGAAGCTTTAAAGAGTTTGTGAAGTTTGTGTTACTGCCGCAGTGATGCTCAGTGTGGTGTTTGTGTGTGTGTGTGTGTGTTTGTGTGTGTCTGCGTGCGTGTGAGAGGGCACAGTGCCCGAACACACTCTGTGCTCAGTAGGATGGCAGCAGATGTGCAGGGTACAGTAATTGGTGCTAGAGACCCAGCGGGGCCCTGAGATCCACTCCAATCTCTCCCACCATCATGTACACACACACTGACACACACACACACACACATGGATGCTCCCTCTCACACACACACACGAAAGCGGTCCCATATGCTCACTTCTCTTTCACTATCATTGACACACACACCTGCTTGCTTGCCTCCTCACTTGGCATGAAATCACACATCCGTGCACACAAACAGTGCACACACACACACACACACACACATTGTTAGACTACAAATCAGCTGCTTTACATCACTTAACCCCCCCCCCCCGCCGCCACCTCCTCCTCACTCAGCTCCTTGCCATCCCTCCACCACACCTAGCCCACCTGCAAACAGCATCCACCTCCTCTTTCTAATCTCCCCATCTTTTAACTGTAATTCAAGCCACTTGGAAACATGGGTGTGTCCCATTAAGGTAGCAAAGCTTCCTCCTTTCCTTTCTATCAGTCATGACCAACCACATGATGCTCCACCTTCTTACTGGCAGTACCTGGATGACAGGAAATGGGATTATAGGAAATGCAATACGGTGATTTGTTACCTGCCAGGAATATGATTTCAGGAAGTATTTTCACCTCAGGGTAGAAACACAGAGAAAAGAGGCGAGGCCGCTAAATGAAGTTTTCTGCTGTGGCTGCTGTTTAAGTGCACAGTGATAAAGATAAGTGCAGGAGCTACATTTGATCAGATCAGTAAATATAGTAAATATCAAAGCACCAAATTGTATTTATTTACAATGTACTGTGGTACTAGGGTGGCTGTGGCTCTGGAGGTTGGTGGTTCAATTCCTGACTTCTCCAGTCTGCATTTTGGGCAATTGTGGGGATTTTGGGCAGGATACTGAACCCCAAATTGCCCCTGATGTATCATCAGTGTGTGTATGGTAGAAAAAGTGCTAAATATGTAGGAAAAAACATATGTATGTGTGAGAATGGGTGAATGTGTCTTAAATTTTTAGGTGTATTGAGTGTGTGCTATACAATTGCAGTTTATTTAAACATATATTATCACATTGTAAGGACATGAAAAACTGTCAAAAATTCAAAATTTTGTCATCAATGCGACAGAAAGTGGTGGTCTCATTGTACAGTCTTCATAGCTTACGGTTGCTTCAGAGAGTTTCATGTCAGAGGCAAAGTGCCCTTATATATCTGTCGAGGTACTGAAGGAGTGGAGGTGTTACAGCTGGAAGACTGCAACACAAAGTTGGACTAGCATAAGCTGCACTCTGATATTCATGAGAAACAGAGATATGTCCCTGCAGCACGGCTGTCGGCTCAGTCAGAAGGAAATAACCTAAGAACAGATCAGATTATTGAAAATAATGTATCAAGAATCAGTCGGAGTCAGCACAGACCTGCAGTGATCTGAGAGTTGAGTGGCTGGAATGTCAAATATACAGCCAAGGCTACTGTTACCTCCCCAACATAACACAACTACGGTGATCACCTCTCTCTTTCGTGGATTTACTACTACATTGAAATGACTGACACCTTTTGTTTAGAGAAGCCATCTGTCTGTTGGACTTCGTATGATTGGCTGCAGTAATGTTTGTCCCCAGTTTGTTTTTTCTACAAGTGTATGTGATCACTTTTCCTCGGAACAAGGAAATGTTTCCAGTTTTTATTAGTTCTTGTAGAGACCTGATTGAGTCTATAAAAGAGGTTGTTTTGCCACAGTTTGAAACAGCAGAGCAAAGTTCAAGGATTTGCTTTTCAATATGTATTCACACTGACTTACAAGTGTGTGTGTGTGAGTGTATAAATCTGTGTTTGTGTGAGGCAGCACTTAAACACTCAGTTTCTCCTCCCTTCCTCCCCATTTCTGTCAGGATTTCCAAACTTATATCTTCTAGAATAGAATTAAATTTTTAGCAGATGATCATGTGACACATAAGTTAGAGCTCCTTTAACTGGGGCCCTGTTTGTTATCTGTCATGCCGGCCCTGTGCAAGTCACAGAGTTAAACCAGTGATTCACCCTGCAGCTCACATGAATTACATGATGGCTGGTGGATTTTGGCAGTGTCTCTGTGCTGACTCACGGTGCTTCAGTGTTGTTGGTTACCATTTCAAATAGCTTTCTGAAAGCCCAGCGCGACTGGCAGACCATGGACTGTGAATATTACAACACAATTATAGTTTGTTTTTTTTTGTAACATGCCCGCATGAGATTTATTGTTAGACACCAAGTTGTTTACATGTCTATCAAGCTTTACCTGTATCAACCTCCCATATTCCACTCCTCCTTTCTCCTTGTTTCCTCTTCCCTCTAACTGCTGCAGTCTTATTATCCTCCTCTGTGCACTCCATAGCACTGCTGGATCCCTGCCATCTGTGCCTGGGCACATAGTGTGCATGTGCATGTGTGTGTCTGTGTACACGCGTACGCATACACGCACGCCTGTGCCTGTTGTGCATATGTGGAGTGTATATGACTGTGCATGCCTGGGCTCTGCTGGTTCATGTGTGTTGTCGTGCATGGATTGTGTGTGTGTGTGCGTGTGTGTGGGTCTGGGTCGTTAAACTTGCTGAGACAGCCAGGGTAGCACACAGGTTCTCCTGGCTTCACCACAGTTCACTGAGTGAAGAATGGCTTTGCACAATGTCTGCCCTGCTGCCAAGTGGACTACACTCACTGTGTTCTCTCCCTCCTGCTCCCCCCTCCGTCTGTGTCTCTGTCTCTATTACACTCACTTTATTTTTTTCCCCGATTCTCACATTTTCCCCCAGTTTCACTCGTTCACATACTCTACTGTCTTGCTCTCTTTCTCCAGGTAACACCATGATGATCGTGGTGGAGAGCATGTCTAATGGAGCCTTAGATTCTTTCCTTAGGGTAAGTTTTCTTTAATATGTTTGTGTATTTATCTTAAAATTATATGCAGATGTGTTTGCTTATTGTCTAATCAGAAAATAAAGCCCCATTATTATTATCTTCCGCTTTCACATACAAAGCATTTTGTTCTAATAATCCTGAATTCACGACTATTACGGTACAGTCCTAGAGCAGCAATACTTGTGCTTATTACAGTAATAAGGAAAATGTAACATAATTAACAGCACAAATGGAGTGTTTCAGCTCAAAGATGCTGTAAGCTTGTGTAAACTGTTATTGTGCCCCCTCTGCTACTGCGGCGTGGTATGAAATTATATGAATTAATGGGCTGTTTGTGTTTATTCTCCAAGTAAAGGGATTCAGCTCAGTGAGCACAACATTGTACTGTAGTAACAGATGTGTTAGCTTTTTTTTTTTTTTCTTTTCGCATCACTATATTCTGTAAACTCACCTCACTTTCTCTCCCTTTCCTTCATCCTTTCCTCTTCTTCCTTTTCCTCACCCCCTCCTTCTTTGTCTCCCCCCTTCCTGTGATTGTCCCTCCTCTCCTCGTGCCTCTGATAACTCCCAGAAACACGAGGGCCAGCTGAGTGTAATGCAGCTGATGGATATACTGACCGGAGTGGCATCAGGGATGAAGTACCTCACTGAAATGGGCTTCGTCCACAAACGGCTGGCTGCACACAAGGTGAGGTAGCAGGTGGGAGGAGGTGATAGGGGAGAAGGTGTAGGGAGGGTTGGTATATGTTTTCACAGGCGGACTACAGAATACAATTTGTCCTTGTCTGCAAACATCTTCAATCACTCAGCTGAAGGTTTTTATTTGAGGAGCGTGTGAAGCTGAAAATGATGAGACTATACTGTCGAAATCGGTTTGTCACCTCCAGGTTTCACTGGGTGGGTTTTTTTTTTTTTTTTAAGAGCCCTGTCTGTCAAATCCAGTGGTCACGTCATGGAGAACGAAGAACACGACCATTTGTTCCTGTAAACAATCAATTGTCCCTGGTGGGATAAGAGCTTCGCCCACCAGGGTGCTGAGCTCTCACGCGGAGATCCCCCCCCCCCAAACGTAACCGGTTTGTTTTCTCAATCTCAGGTGCTGGTGAACTCCAACCTGGGCTGCAAAGTGTCCGGCTTCAGACCTCTTCAGGAGGACAAGATAGAGGCTATCTACACCACACTGGTAAGAGAACATCATAATGAAGACCTGAGCGTGTGCTTCAGCTAGGATGCTAACTTCACTGGATATTTTACTCTCTAATTTCCTATTTAATGAACCTAAAAGTGGTAGAAAGCTTGTTGGTATGAAGTTCACACATGTATGGCTGATATTTTTAATGAGTCTTGGACCAAATGAGAGCGAACACGTGTCATGTCAGGTTCAGGTTGAAGTCATATAATTAAGCTTTCAAAAAAAAAAGAAAAATTCAGTGCCTTATTTCCCTGGATATTTTTGGGTTCCACTCAAGGTGAACTCACTCGTCTAAAGATTCTTTTGATCTATTGAAAATACGTTCAAAGCTTTTCAAAGAGAATATTAAAGCTTTATGTTTTGTGAACTCTCCACACCCTTTTATTTAACTCTGCATTTTACCTCTACCTCCTCTGTCCGCCAGCACGGAGGGAAGAGCGTGGTGCTGTGGACCGCTCCAGAGGCCATCCAGTACCACCGCTTCTCCTCTGCCTCAGATGTCTGGAGCTTTGGCATCGTCATGTGGGAGGTCATGTCCTATGGAGAGAGACCCTACTGGGATATGGGCAACCAGGATGTAAGTGGAGAGAGAGATTAATCCCTCCAGTTATTGCCTTTATTCTTCATATTCCTCCCTCCATTTTTTTATATTAATATCTGCACTTTACCAGCCTCCCTCTCTCTCTTCCACCTCCCTCTGATTCTCTTTATCAATGAACTCTGTATCCATGCCCAGCCTGGATCTTATTAAAAGAAAGCCAAGAAGCCACAGTACCTCTGAAAGCTTTTGCAGGGCCTAAGTCCCCCCTCTTTAAGTCTGCATCAGCTCCATGACCAATCCTGTTTTCTCGTAAGGACGCATTGACCCCCTTCCAGTGGCCTCCGCCTGTCCCCATCCTGCCGTCCTGCTCTTAAAAGTGTTGAAAATCCCTCTGGAAAATTTCAGCCTCTTTCAGGAAATGTAAAGCGCTTGCTATTTGAGGGTTGAAGAGATTGTTCAGTCGATTGGACCCTGCCGCTTGTCACTTGCAACCTATTATTTCCAAGTCAGTGTGGGTGGGTTCTCTGTTTTTCCTGTTGCCACTCCTACCACTTTGTCCTACAAAAAAAAAAAAAGAAACGTTTTTATTTAGCTTTTTGAAGGACGTCATGCCTCTAAAGTGCAGATTTAAGCATGATGCAAAAAAGAGATGAGAGCGGATTGACTATTTTCTCTTTTTATTGAAGCCAACAACACACCGGGAATGAAATATTAGCAAATCTAGTGATCATTTTAAGGTTAACGATCACTCATCAAGTCCGAGAGCTTCAGCATGCTGATGCCCTCTCCAATGAATGTCATCAGAAAATAATGTGCACACTTTATGCAGGCAGGTGCATAGTTAAAAAGCAACAGATTATTAGCATGCTCCATTTTTGAATGTCCTAAAATTAATATGCATGAGTTATTCAGCAGGCACGAGAATAGGAGGCTTTTCAAATTCCTTTTTTTTTTTTTCTCCAGTGCCCTTTCACAAAGCTGAAGAAAGTTTCCCCTCAGCCTTGTTCATGTTATCAAACTTTCCAATTGAAGGGGCAAAGGTCAAGCTTGTAGAGCGCTGGGGATATTAATCCACTTTAAATTGATACATTATATCATAACGGAATTGTTGCTCGGCCTGTCCACCTGTGATCCATAGTGCCCTTTACCTACCAGCTTTGATTAAATGGAAAATGTCAAATGCTGAAAAGCATTTTATGAATGCTCTTTAGTGAGATAGGAGCTTAAGGGGCTGAGAGGATGGTGGAGTGGGGCACTGGGTGAGTGGGCAGGCAGAGAGAAGGGAATGTGTTTTAGGAAATAATGCCGCTGATGGACATCGTTTTTTTTTTGTGATTAGGCTTCAACTTTATTTCCTCCTTTCAGGAGATTGTATTACTTAGAGTGATTCAGGAGGAGGGCGTATTGCATGTCCCCGGATATATATATATATATATTTATATATATATTGAGAGGAAATCTCTTGTTAGGAGGAACAACATTAGTTTGATGGAGGGACACAGATGGAAGTCTCGGGGGGGGGGGGGGGCTTTCAAGCTCTGATATTTGGAGACCATGAGGTTTCACAGGAGTAGATTAATCGTTTCCTAAGTATTTAGTGACTTATCTCTCTAGAGGGCCGGGTAACAGGAGCAAATCAGAAAATACTGGCTTTTTACTTTGCTAATTTGCTGATTTCACTTCACTAATTTCTCTTCAATTTCAGACCTGTCAGGACTCTTGTTTTTAATTCACAATGTATTGTATTATAGAAAAGTAAATAGTTATAACAGTTTTTTGCTGTCAGGACCCAACTACTGTGATACCCAATCAAATAACCTGTGAAGTGACCTTTCAACCCACAGACAGTGACTTATATTGCTCTTTGTTCTCTCTCTGATAATAGTTGGCTATTTGCTGTGCGGTTTAATTTTTGTAAATTTAGTCAAGACGTTGCTACAGATTTGTATTCAGTTCATATTGTTGAAGTTAGCAACATCTCATCAGGTGATGCCTTAAAATAAGTTAAATTACAAAAAGCAGAACGATGCACTGGGACATTGTAGGTGGAGTAATTAGTGACAGGAGAAAATGAAAGCCCAGCACTTTCATACTCTTATTTATCCAAGTAGGACCTGTACTGTCCACATGATTCTATTCTTGGAAACTAAGCAACTAAAGGGGAAAAAAAAGGTTTTAAGTACCTTACTCAACTTTTAAAAGTAGGACACAACTTTGCTTCATATTTCTTCACTCCCCCCCACCCTGCCCTTTCAGTCACAAACATACACATGGGGAATTCATCCAGTTATAGTATAAGCACTGGAAAATCACAATACTCATTCTAAAATGTCTAAACTGATATTGATTTCCTGTTTGTGCATGTAGGTGATAAAGGCCATTGAGGATGGCTTCAGGCTGCCGGCGCCGGTTAACTGCCCTCCACATCTCCATCAGTTGATGCTGGACTGTTGGCAGAAGGAGAGGACAGAGAGGCCCAGCTTCAGCCAGATCCACTCAGCCCTCAGCAAAAGCATTCGCTCCCCTGATGGTATCGGTTCCTCCACACTGGCACGCAGGTATGGTCTACAGGCCCAGTGAATGGATGACTGTAAACATTCACTTCTATAAATTTCCAAACTCTGTACAATTACCCCTATTTCTTCTCTTCCTTTAGGACCCTGAGTTCATCCATTACACTAGCAGAAAGGCCTCTCCCCTCCTTCCCATCCTTTAACTCAGTAGGAGAGTGGCTGGACGCAGTGGACATGGGCCGATACAAGGACAACTTCACTGCTGCAGGGTACTGCTACTTGGAGTCTGTGGCACGAATGACTGTACAGTAAGTAGTTTTATACAACATTATCTCCGTGACCTTTCATTTCCCGTTTTCAAGAGGGCAGCCAAGTGAGCAAATGAGACTAGATAACTGAAGTGAGACACTAACTGCATGAATAAATAAAGCACTTAGTGGATAATCTCCACTCTTTTTCTTGATATTGGCTTTTTTTTTTAACCGCTGATTATTAGAGCTAACCTTTGCACATCTAGAAATGTCCTGATAAATAAATAATAAAGTAGAGCTGAATGTTTAATTAGTCGATATAGTTATATATCGTTGTTTTTTTTAAAGCAAAAACTCCAAATAGTCTCTTACCCCACCTTCTACATTGCTATTTTTTTCTTACATGATAAACTATTTTTTGCTTTTAGAGTAACTGGGGAAAAAACAAGCAATTTTACAACATCAACTTGGGCTTTTGGAAATTAAACTGAGCTTTTTTTTTTTTTTTACAAATGATTTATTGAGGAAATAAAACTTTAGTAGATTAATTGATAATGAAAATGATTTGTTGCAGCCCTAAAATAAGGTAAACTATATTTTTAAGAACATGTATGAGGTGTTTTAGAAGCTACTTGTTTCAGTTCAGACATTTTTATTTTTTATTGTTTTTAACATGTGCTCCTGTGGTCCTCCTCCACCTTCGCTGCAGTGATGTCGAAGTGTACTCAGGGGTGTGTTGGTACACAGTGACATCACTGTGGTTAAGTGGGTGCAAACAGAGCACACTTCTGGCCAAACCCACCGGCAACCAGTGTGGTCAGAGGTGTGACAGACCTGAAACTCTTTAACCAGAGAGGACCGTGGAACACTGCTTAAAGAAATTGCCAAACAAACCTTTAAAGGGCCTGTAAATCTATTTTTCCAATCAGTTTCAGTGGGCGGGACTCAGATGTAAAAGTGTAATAACAGTTGTTGGCTTGTCTGATAATGCTACCAATCCACTTTCAATCAAATTTTATCAAGGTAATACTACACAGTGATGGAGCAGATGAGCTAAGTTTCTGAGTGATAAACTGTTAATTAATGAACCTGTAAATCTGAGCATAAAATAATTAGAAGTCACTGACTCGAGCCAGTGATGTAGAGTTCAATAAATTTCACATTCCTTCTACTAATCTTGGTAAATCTTGATCTCTGTGCCCACAGAGACGTACTGAGCCTTGGCATCACTTCCCTAGAGCACCAGAAGCTGATACTGGCTGCCATCCAGACCCTCAGAGCCCAGGTCATCCAAATGCACGGCCGCGGTGTGCAGGTCTAACAGACAGTCGACGCACACGCCGAGTCTCACGCTGCTGCAGACAGATGATTGGGTGGAGAAGAGGAGGGGCGGAGAGAGAGTGAGAGAGAGAGAGCTCTTCCAGACTTAAGGAAAGATGAGCAGATCTTTCAGCAAACCGCACTCCTCTATTTACTCCTCCTTTCCACAGTTCCTCATGCCTTCCTTGATCCCTTCCTTCCTTTTTTCTATGAATTCCGCTCAGAGAGGAGCAAGTGTTCCTGTTGTGATTGGGGGGGGACAGCAGAGGAGTGATGTCATTTGACTATTTTTGTGTGTGACCTCTATCTGCACTTTGACCCTTCAGTAACTGTGTCAGCTCCATCTCACTGGTTCTGGATCAGTGTGTTAAGTCAAATGAAATATTGTCTCTAGCAGGACGGGCTCTGTCTGAGGCTGCGGGAGATATACTGTGCAGCAAACACACACACAGTTATGGACTAGTGCTCAAAGAAACATTTATGTTTTGGGTGGAATTTCCCTTCACCACAACATCCATTCACTAAAAACAATGTACTGTAAGAGGCAGGAACTATTTTACTTGGCCTTGGATCAAATAACTCTCTCCTCAGAACTGGCACAGCTGATTTCACATCAAACTGGAGCTTATTTACTACGAGGACACAATCATATCATTGTACATCAGAGCTGATCTCATGTCAGGTGGTTAAAGGAATATTTCTGAAGGTTAAACATGGCTGAAATGTAACCTAAAGTTTCAGAGCAGGAGCTTGAGAAGACTGTGCTGTCACATGTTAAACAGTAAGTGTAGAAGAGCTGGATGAATGGACGGGTCTAGCATACTGTATAGCCCTATATACAGTATATAA
The DNA here is from genome assembly GCF_021018895.1 of Seriola aureovittata. Taxonomy (NCBI): domain Eukaryota; kingdom Metazoa; phylum Chordata; class Actinopteri; order Carangiformes; family Carangidae; genus Seriola; species Seriola aureovittata. The sequence goes on from NC_079379.1 coordinate 8,743,097, forward strand.
AGTGTGAGCGACGGTAAGTTGTGGGTGATGATGGACTGTACTTTCAGAAACATCATCCTTTTTGTTTTTCTTTGAGGCTACTGATGGTGAAACAAACGCAGCAGGATACAAAGGGTTGAACACGTGTTTGATTGTTGACTCATTTGTCATACGTCGCTGTCTGTTTTGCTACTTTCTTTACTCCCTCTATCTTTCTCGACTCCTCCGTGCTCTCCACTTTTTTTCTTTGCGCATTTAAAAGCATCTAGTTCCCCTCCACTAGCCTGCTGGGTGTCATCTCGGTAACATAATCCTCCTCTCCAAAGGCTCTCTCACTACCATGTTTAATACTCTGTATAGGACTCAGGCCAACTCTGGAAGATGGCCTGATTCACTTATTTATCCATATTTATTTATGTTTACAGACTGTAACACAAACCTCTCCAGAAAAGGGGGTTAGGAGGGTTTATTTAACTTATAGTATTTAAAAAAAGAAAAAAAAAAAGTGTTGAGCAAAGCAGTTGTGTTCTTGTTTTGTTTCTGTTTGATTTGTTGATTTTGTTCTATGACTGTGAGTTTATTCCTGAACAGATTATAGTTGTTTTGACAGGAAGTGAGAGGAACACTGGAGGATTTTTACTGTCAGCACACAGTATCTGTGTATTCTTGAACACTGGGTTTGCTACAGTTCATTTTAGGTCCATTATCATTGGATTTGCTGTATACATTACAGTGTGTGTGTGTTGCAGTATGGGTACAGTAAAACAATGTCATAAAAAAAAAATTAAAAAATGTTTGTTTTTCTTTGTTGCTGTGGGATTCTCATGTTTCATTTTATGTTGCTGTTAATATCACGCTCTGCCATACTACGTGGTTGCACTCTTTTCCAGTTAAACTCCCAGAATCCTCTCTGTACAGTGATCTGCTCCATCACCTTTTCTGTCCTATTTTAACACAGGAGATTTGAAGGAAGGAAGTTTATCTGGGCATTATTTCATTCTCATACAGCTTCACAATAGAGGGTACATACATTTTTGACCAGAATATTGTAACAGGTTTGTATTTGGTACGTGTTTTTTTTATTTATTTTTTTTGTTCTTTCTCCTTGTACTCTCCTTCTCTCTCTGTAACTGTTTTGTCAAATTAAATAAAGTCATATGTCCTTATAGATGTTATCACGCACATGTTAACATATCTGAGAAAACACTCTGATGGTCCTTAACACACACACAAAGACAGAGACACACACGCAGTCACAAACAAACAACAAACTGGACCTCGCCACCACGATGAATGAAATTCAAATTGTTCCCCCCTCTATCCCCACCTCTCTGTTACTGTGATCATTATGATATGTTTAATACTGTAAATATGTATTTGAAAATGCTAAATCTATTTTTATAATTTGTTTGAAGAACAATGTGTTGAATATAATATCTGCTCACTGTGTAAGGGTTTCATTTGTTTGAATTTAGGGCCATAGCTGAGAAACAGTGGTGTTTGGAATATAAAACTGAAAAAAAAAGTTTCTTTTTTTTTTTGTTAGTTTTTGATGATTTTTACCTGTTAGAAGAAAATCTGATGGCTGTTGCAATATTGAAATGTGTTATTAAAAAATCTCCAATATAAGCAAATGTTTTCTGTCCTTGTCGTTTATTTCTGAATTGACAATGAAAATTATGCAGCTTAAAGATAAAAACTGAATTTTGATCAGAAATGTGGGGCATTTGCCTAAACTAACTAAAGCTTTACTATGACTTACTATAGTGTTATATTTTTATGCTTATGACTTACTTTACTGACATTTTTATGCCTTCCTATATTAAGACTTTTTATACCTTACTATGACTTTTCATATCTTATGATACAGAATTTTTATGCCTGTGACTTTTTTTTTTTTCCTTACTATATTATGAGTTTTTATGCCTTACTATAGGATGACATTTTATGCCTTACTATACTATGACATTTTATGCCACACGATAATATGAAATTTTATGCCTTACTTGCTATGACTTTTTATGCTTTACTTTACAATGACATTTTATGCCTTATTATAGGATGACATTTTTGCCTCATGATAATATGACATTTTGTACCTTACTATACTATGAATTTTTATACCTTACTATAGTATGACATTTTATGCCTTACGATAATATGACATTTTATGCCTTACTATAGGATGACATTTTATGCCTTACAATAATATGACATTTTATGCCTTACTATACTATGACATTTTATACCTTACGATAATATGACATTTTATGCCTTACGATAATGACATTTTATGCCACACGATAATATGACATTTTATGCCTTACTATACTATGACTTTTTATGCCTTACTATACTATGACTTTTTATGCCTTACTATACTATGACTTTTTATGCCTTACTATACTATGACTTTTTATGCCTTATGATAATATGACATTTTATGCCTTACTATACTATGACTTTTTATGCCTTACGATAATATGAAATTTTATGCCTTACTTGCTATGACTTTTTATGCTTTACTTTACAATGACATTTTATGCCTTATTATAGGATGACATTTTTGCCTCATGATAATATGACATTTTGTACCTTACTATACTATGAGTTTTTATACCTTAACATTTTATGCATTATGATAATATGACATTTTATGCCTTACTATACTATGACTTTATATAGTTTACTTTACTATGACATTTTATGCCTTACTATACTATGACATTTTATGCCTTACTATGACATTTTATGCCTTACGATAATATGACATTTTATGCCTTACTATAGGATGACATTTTATGCCTTACTATACTATGACTTTTTATGCCTTATAATAATATGACATTTTATACCTTACTATACTATGACTTTTTATGCCACACGATAATATGAAATTTTATGCCTTACTTGCTATGACTTTTTATGCTTTACTTTACCATGACATTTTATGCCTTATTATAGGATGACATTTTTGCCTCATGATAATGACATTTTGTACCTTACTATACTATGAGTTTTTATACCTCAACATTTTATGCCTTACGATAATATGACATTTTATGCCTTACTATACTATGACATTTTAAGCCTTATAATAATATGACATTTTATGCCTTACGATAATATGACTTTTTATGCCTTACTTGCTATGACTTTTTATGCTTTACTTTACCATGACATTTTATGCCTTACTATAGGATGACATTTTTACCTCATGATAATATGACATTTTATACCTTACTATACTATGAATTTTTATACCTTACTATAGTATGACTTTTTATGCCTTACTATACTATGACTTTTTAAGCCTTATGATAATATGACATTTTATACCTTACTATACTAGGACTTTTTATGCCTTACGATAATATGACATTTTATGCCTTGTTATAGGATGACATTTTATGCCTTACTATACTATGACTTTTTATGCCTTACTATACTATGACTTTTTATGCCTTACTATACTATGACTTTTTATAGTTTACTTTACTATGACATTTTATGCCTTACTATACTATGACATTTTATGCCTTACTATAATATGACATTTTATGCCTTATGATAATATGACTTTTTATGCCTTACTATACTATGACTTTTTATGCCTTACTATAATATGACTTTTTAAGCCTTATGATAATATGACATTTTATACCTTACTATACTATGACTTTTTATACCTGACTATACTATGACTTTTTATGCCTTATGATAATATGACATTTTATGCCTCAAGATAATATGACTATTTATGCTTAACTTTACTGACATTTTATGCCTTACTATTATATGACATTTTATGCCTTACAATAATATGACATTTTATGCCTTACTATACTATGACATTTTATGCCTTACGATAATATGACTTTTTATGCCTTACTTGCTATGACTTTTTATGCTTTACTTTACCATGACATTTTATGCCTTACTATAGGATGACATTTTTACCTCATGATAATATGACATTTTATACCTTACTATACTATGAATTTTTATACCTTACTATAGTATGACTTTTTATGCCTTACTGTACTATGACTTTTTAAGCCTTATGATAATATGACATTTTATACCTTACTATACTAGGACTTTTTATGCCTTACGATAATATGACATTTTATGCCTTGTTATAGGATGACATTTTATGCCTTACTATACTATGACTTTTTATGCCTTACTATACTATGACTTTTTATGCCTTACTATACTATGACTTTTTATAGTTTACTTTACTATGACATTTTATGCCTTACTATACTATGACATTTTATGCCTTACTATATTATGACATTTTATGCCTTACGATAATATGACATTTTATGCCTTACTATAGGATGACATTTTATGCCTTACTATACTATGACTTTTTATGCCTTATAATAATATGACATTTTATACCTTACTATACTATGACTTTTTATGCCTTACTATAGTATGACATTTTATACCTTACTATACTATGACTTTTTATGTCTGACTATACTATGACTTTTTATGCCTTATAATAATATGACATTTTATACCTTACTATACTATGACTTTTTATGCCTTACTATACTATGACTTTTTATGCTTTACTTTACCATGACATTTTATGCCTTATTATAGGATGACATTTTTGCCTCATGATAATATGACATTTTGTACCTTACTATACTATGAGTTTTTATACCTTAACATTTTATGCCTTACGATAATATGACATTTTATGCCTTACTATACTATGACATTTTAAGCCTTATAATAATATGACATTTTATGCCTTACGATAATATGACATTTTATGCCTTACTATAGGATGACATTTTATACGTTACTATACTATGACTTTTTATGCCTTACGATAATGACATTTTATGCCTTACTATACTATGACTTTTTATAGTTTACTTTACTATGACATTTTATGCCTTACTATACTATGACATTTTATGCCTTACTATAATATGACATTTTATGCCTTATGATAATATGACTTTTTATGCCTTACTATAATATGACTTTTTAAGCCTTATGATAATATGACATTTTATACCTTACTATACTATGACTTTTTATACCTGACTATACTATGACTTTTTATGCCTTATGATAATATGACATATTATGCCTTACGATAATATGACATTTTATGCCTCAAGATAATATGACTATTTATGCTTAACTTTACTGACATTTTATGCCTTACTATAATATGACATTTTATGCCTTACTATAATATGACATTTTATGCCTTACGATAATATGACATTTTATGCCTTACTATAGGATGACATTTTATGCCTTACTATACTATGACTTTTTATGCCTTACTTGCTATGACTTTTTATGCTTTACTTTACAATGACATTTTATGCCTTACTATAGGATGACATTTTTACCTCATGATAATATGACATTTTATACCTTACTATACTATGAATTTTTATACCTTACTATAGTATGACATTTTATGCCTTACTATACTATGACATTTTATGCCTTACGATAATATGACATTTTATGCCTTACTATAGGATGACATTTTATGCCTTACAATAATATGACATTTTATGCCTTACTATACTATGACATTTTATACCTTACGATAATATGACATTTTATGCCTTACGATAATGACATTTTATGCCACACGATAATGACATTTTATGCCTTACTATACTATGACTTTTTATGCCCTACTATACTATGACTTTTTATGCCTTACTATACTATGACTTTTTATGCCTTACTATACTATGACTTTTTAAGCCTTATGATAATATTACATTTTATACCTTACTATACTATGACTTTTTATGCCTTACTATACTATGACTTTTTATGCCTTACTATACTATGACTTTTTATGCTTTACTTTACCATGACATTTTATGCCTTACTTTAGGATGACATTTTTGCCTCATGATAATATGACATTTTATACCTTACTATACTATGACTTTTTATGCCTTGCTATACTATGACTTTTTATGCCTTACGAAAATGACTTTTTATGCCTTACTATAGTATGACTTTTTATGCTTTACTTTACTATGACATTTTATGCCTTACTATAGGATGACATTTTTGCCTCATGATAATATGACATTTTGTACCTTACTATACTATAACTTTTTAAGCCTTACTATACTATGACTTTTTATGCCTTACTATACTATGACTTTTTAAGCCTTATGATAATATGACATTTTATACCTTACTATACTAGGACTTTTTATGCCTTACGATAATATGACATTTTATGCCTTGTTATAGGATGACATTTTATGCCTTACAATAATATGACATTTTATGCCTTACTATACTATGACATTTTATACCTTACGATAATATGACTTTTTATGCCTTACAATAATGACATTTTATGCCTTACTATACTATGACTTTTTATGCTTTACTTTACCATGACATTTTATGCCTTACTATAGGATGACATTTTTGCCTCATGATAATATGACATTTTATACCTTACTATACTATAACTTTTTATGCCTTACTATACTATGACTTTTTATGCCTTACTATACTATGACTTTTTAAGCCTTATGATAATATGACATTTTATACCTTACTATACTATGACTTTTTATGCCTTACTATACTATGACTTTTTATGCCTTACTATACTATGACTTTTTATGCTTTACTTTACCATGACATTTTATGCCTTACTATAGGATGACATTTTTGCCTCATGATAATATGACATTTTATACCTTACTATACTATAACTTTTTATGCCTTACTATACTATGACTTTTTATGCCTTACTATAGGATGACATTTTTGCCTCATGATAATATGACATTTTATACCTTACTATACTATGACTTTTTATGCCTTACTATACTATGACTTTTTATGCCTTACTATACTATGACTTTTTATGCCTTACTATACTATGACTTTTTAAGCCTTATGATAATATGACATTTTATACCTTACTATACTAGGACTTTTTATGCCTTACGATAATATGACATTTTATGCCTTGTTATAGGATGACATTTTATGCCTTACTATACTATGACTTTTTATGCCTTACTATACGATGACTTTTTATGCCTTACTATACTATGACTTTTTAAGCCTTATGATAATATGACATTTTATACCTTACTATACTATGACTTTTTATGCCTTACAATAATGACATTTTATGCCTTACTATACTATGACTTTTTATGCTTTACTTTACCATGACATTTTATGCCTTACTATAGGATGACATTTTTGCCTCATGATAATATGACATTTTATACCTTACTATACTATAACTTTTTATGCCTTACTATACTATGACTTTTTATGCCTTACTATACTATGACTTTTTAAGCCTTATGATAATATTACATTTTATACCTTACTATACTAGGACTTTTTATGCCTTACGATAATATGACATTTTATGCCTTACTATGACTTTTTATGCCTTACTATAGGATGACATTTTATGCCTTACTATACTATGACTTTTTATGCCTTACTATACGATGACTTTTTATGCCTTACTATACTATGACTTTTTAAGACTTATGATAATATGACATTTTATAACTTACTATACTATGACTTTTTATGCCTGACTATACTATGACTTTTTATGCCTTACGATAATATGACATATTATGCCTTACGATAATATGACATTTTATGCCTCAAGATAATATGACTCTTTTATGCTTTACTTTACTGACATTTTATGCCTTAATATAATATGACATTTTATGCCTTACTATACTATGACTTTTTATGCCTTACTATACTATGACTTTTTATGCCTTACTATACTATGACTTTTTATGCCTTACTATACTATGACATTTTATGCCTCACGATAATATGACTTTTTATGCTTTACTATACTATGACATTTTATGCCTTACGATAATATGGCATTTAATGCTTTACTATGACTTTTTATGCCTTACTATAGGATGACATTTTATGCCTTACTATACTATGACTTTTTATGCCTTACTATACGATGACTTTTTATGCCTTACTATACTATGACTTTTTAAGACTTATGATAATATGACATTTTATAACTTACTATACTATGACTTTTTATGCCTGACTATACTATGACTTTTTATGCCTTACGATAATATGACATATTATGCCTTACGATAATATGACATTTTATGCCTCAAGATAATATGACTTTTTTATGCTTTACTTTACTGACATTTTATGCCTTAATATAATATGACATTCTATGCCTTACTATACTATGACTTTTTATGCCTTACTATACTATGACTTTTTATGCCTTACTATACTATGACTTTTTATGCCTTACTATACTATGACATTTTATGCCTCACGATAATATGACTTTTTATGCTTTACTATACTATGACATTTTATGCCTTACGATAATATGGCATTTAATGCTTTACTATAGGATGACATTTTATGCCTTACTATAGGATGACATTTTATGCCTTACGATAATATGTAATTTTATGCCTTACGATAATGACATTTTATGCCACACGATAATATGACATTTTATGCCTTACTATACTATGACTTTTTATGCCTTACTATACTATGACTTTTTAAGCCTTATAATAATATGACATTTTATACCTTACTATACTATGACTTTTTATGCCTTACTATAGGATGACATTTTTGCCTGACTATACTATGACTTTTTATGCCTTACCATAATATGACATATTATGCTTTACGATAATATGACATCTTATGCCTCAAGATAATATGACTTTTTATGCCTTACTATACTATAACATTTTATGCCTTACGATAATATGACATTTTATGCCTTACTATACTATGACTTTTTATGCTTTACTTTACTATGACATTATATGCCTTACTATACTATGACTTTTTATGCCTTACGATAATATGAAATTTAATGCCTTGAAATACTGTGACGTTTTATGCCTTACTATACTATGACATTTTATGCCTTAAGATAATATGACATTTTATGCCTTAAAATACTAGGACATTTTATGCCTTACTATACTATGACTTTTTATGCTTTACTTTACTACGACATTATATGCCTTACGATAATATGACATTTTATGCCTTACTACACAATGACTTTTTATGCCTTATTATAGGATGACATTTTTGCCTCATGATAATATGACATTTTATACCTTACTATTCTATGACTTTTTATGCCTGACTATACTATGACTTTTTATGACTTCCGATAATATGACATATTATGCCTTACTATACTATGACATTTTATGCCACACGATAACAAATTTTATGCCTTACTTGCTATGAGTTTTTATGCCTTACGATAATATGACATTTTATGCCTTACTATAATATGACATTTTATACCTTACGATAATATGACATTTTATGCCTTACGATAATGACATTTTATGCCACACGATAATATGACATTTTATGCCTTACTATACTATGACTTTTTATGCCTTACTATACTTTGACTTTTTGAGCCTTATGATAATATGACATTTTATACCTTACTATACTATGACTTTTTATGCCTTACGATAATATGACATATTATGCCTTACGATAATATGACTTTTTATGCTTTACTATGACATTTTATGCCTTACTACTACCATAATATGACATTCTATGCCTTACTATACTATGACATTTTATGCCTTACTATACTATGACATTTTATGCCTTACGATAATAAGACATTTTATGCCTTACTATGCTATGACATTTTATGCCTCATGATAATATGACATTTTATACCTTACTATGCTATGACTTTTTCCATGTCTTACTATACTAGGAAGTTTTAATGCCTATGACTTTTTATTCCTTAATATGTTGGTTTTATGCCTACAACCTTTTTTTTGCCTAAATATACTATGACGTATTTATGCCTTACTATAGTATGACATTTTATGCCTTACTTTACTATGACATTTTATGCCTTACGATAATATGACATTTTATGCCTTACGATAATTACAGTTTATGCCTCACGATAATATGACATTTTATGCCTTAAAATACTATGACTTTTTATGCCTTACTATACTATGACTTTTTCTGCCTTACTATACTATGACTTTTTAAGCCTTATGATATGATATTTTATGCCTTACTATGACTTTTAATGCCTTACTATACTATGACTTTTTATGCTTTATGATAATATGACATATTATGCCTTACGATAATATGACATTTTATGCCTTACTATACTATGAAATATTATGCCTCACGATAATATGATATGACTTTTTAAGCCTTATGATATGATATTTTATGCCTTACTATACTAGGACTTTTTATGCCTTACTATGACTTTTTATGCCTTACGATACAAAGAAATTTTATGCCTTACGATACAAAGAAATTTTATGCCTTCTATACAATGACATTTTATGCCTTACTATACCTTGACTTTTTATGCTTTACTTTAGTATGACATTTTATGCCTTACGATAATAAGACATTTTATGCCTTACTATGCTATGACATTTTATGCCTCATGATAATATGACATTTTATACCTTACTATGCTATGACTTTTTCCATGTCTTACTATACTAGGAAGTTTTAATGCCTATGACTTTTTATTCCTTAATATGTTGGTTTTATGCCTACAACCTTTTTTTTGCCTAAATATACTATGACGTATTTATGCCTTACTATAGTATGACATTTTATGCCTTACTTTACTATGACATTTTATGCCTCATGATAATATGACATTTTATACCTTACTATGCTATGACTTTTTCCATGTCTTACTATACTAGGAAGTTTTAATGCCTATGACTTTTTATTCCTTAATATGTTGGTTTTATGCCTACAACCTTTTTTTTGCCTAAATATACTATGACATATTTATGCCTTACTATAGTATGACATTTTATGCCTTACTTTACTATGACATTTTATGCCTTACGATAATATGACATTTTATGACTTACAATAATATGACATTGTATGCCTTACGATAATTACATTTTATGCCTCACGATAATATGACATTTTATGCCTTAAAATACTATGACTTTTTATGCCTTACTATACTATGACTTTTTATGCCTTACTATACTATGACTTTTTAAGCCTTATGATATGATATTTTATGCCTTACTATAACTTTTAATGCCTTACTATACTATGACTTTTTATGCTTTACGATAATATGACATATTATGCCTTACGATAATATGACATTTTATGCCTTACTATACTATGAAATATTATGCCTCACGATAATATGATATGACTTTTTAAGCCTTATGATATGATATTTTATGCCTTACTATACTATGACTTTTTATGCCTTACTATAGGATGACATTTTATGCCTCACGATAATATGGCATTTTATACCTTACTAAACTATGACATTTTATGCCTTACTATAGGATGACATTTTATGCCTCACGATAATATGGCATTTTATACCTTACTAAACTATGACATTTTATGCCTTACGATAATATGACATTTTATGCCTTACTATAGGATGACTTTTTATGCCTTACTATAACATGACATTTTATACCTTACTATACTATGACATTTTATGCCTTACTATACAATGACTTTTTATGCTTTACTTTACTATGACATTTTATGCCTTACTATAGGATGAGATTTTATGCCTCACGATAATATGACATTTTATGCCTTACGATAATGACATTTTATACCTTACTATGACTTTTTATGCTTTACTTTACTATGACTTTAAATGTGTTACGATACGATGACCTTTAATGCCTATGATTTTTCTATGCCATATTATAGTATGCCTTTTCATGCCTGACTTTACTATGACTTTTTATGGCTTACTATATTATGACTTTTTATGCCTTTTATGGTTTTCTTGTTTGGAGCATGCAATAGAATGCAGGCAATGCAAATAACATCCTACAGTCATATTCAAATGTGGTTAGCTGTAATGCACAAAATTCTGAACTCGTCAAATGAATTGTCTGTGAAACTTCAATTCACTGTCATCACATTGGACGGACATCAGCATCTCATGCATCTCAAAACCTGGTCAAATGAAATAAAACCTCCAGCATTTGCATGGCTACATTTCACACTAAATTTTTCATGGTTTGAGTGTCAGGCCTCGAGGAACAGGGTCACGGTACTGAGGAGCTCAACAGTGAAGGTGGACAGGCTCTAAATACATAGCTTTTAACTACACTCCTAGTGCTGAGAAATGAACCGACGTCCACTCTCTTCTCCAACCTTAAGGCCGTCTGAGCCTCTTGTACTTATCTATGTGTTACAAGGTATGCCCTGTATCCACTTACAACAGCATTCAACTTTCAGTTACCTCTCCCAGCCTACTTTCTGTGCTCCATGCTTTTCTCTTCTCTCCGCTCCACCGTGTGAACTTATTAAGTGTCTCTCTCTCTCCCTCTCTTTCTCTCCAGGACTGAGGTTATATTACTTACTGCTTTATTACGCAACGCCTACCTCTGGACAAGCACTGAGCATATGGGAAATTATTGTAAATGCAAATTAACTTGTGCGTGGGATTGCTGTGGGCAACTGTGTGGGTGTGCAAAAGTGGGCGCACTGCTATGCACTTCTTTGTCTGCTCACATGGGTCAGTGTGTGTGTGTGTGTGTGTGTGTGTGTGTGTATAAAACTATGTGTATGTGCAAATGTACTGTAAGTGTGTTGCCGGTCCATGGGCATACATCTGAGAATCAGATCTTTTTATTTATCTCATGCAGTCGCTGCAGCAATCCATACTTTTTATATTACAGTCTTATTGGAGTTGAGGATTGGAGTTTGAGACTTAATGAGTTTCATCTCTGAGCCATCGCTGGCTGCTGCTTTCTGAACCTCCCACGCAATCAAACATCACCTCCCTCAGATGCTGCTTAGCGGACCCCGGCTGAGAAGCATTTGAACTTCAGTAACACCGGACTTGGATAAATCATTATCGGAGGCTTATTGCAGATTGATGCTAGCTTGCATTCAAGATGTAATATGATCAAGAAAACACAAAAAAAGATTATTTACATGTCTTATTTTTGTCTTTTGAATAATACTCAGCTCTGGATAAATGTTAATGAATTCATTTAGATGGACAAATAAAGAATTATTCAGATTACTGTATCAGACACATTAAATAAATAAAATCAAAAATATAGCTGTAGAAGAATATGTTGCTGGCTCTAATCTACATAATGTCAATGATGAAATCTTAACAGGCTTGACACTTGACTCCTGCCTGCTGTAGGTCACAAGCCATCTCAGCATCTGTACACATGCTAAACCAACCAAAGAGCACGCCTAATCAGCTGCTATCTGCCTCCTATCCCTGTGTGGTGCATTATAATAATTGCTCTTGGTTTGAATTTGATGTCTTAGTATGCAAACAACATATCCCACAGTAACCCTCCTCAGCGGCAAGGCAGGTTCTGTCTTAGTTGGTGTTTTATTAGGCTTCTCACGGTTGGAGCGTAAATCTTCAATCAGATTTGCCTGTTTATTCACTGTAAATGAGACTGGGACAGGGGGAGATGGGCAGGGATTCTTCCAAGAGATACAAGGAAATCCGTGTTTCAAAATGCAAAAATATAGATTGGAATACCTGAAAAATCCATCACTTTATCTAAATCAAGCCAACACTCAAAAGTATTGTACGGCCTTTGGATAATTTAGAGGAAATTAAAGTACGCTACATGTGTAGATGTATTAATAATGAAAATAATGGTTACTTGCAGCCCTAATTTGTAGGTTCCAGCTGCTGTCCGCCGTTTTATATCATCATATATCTGGTTTATCCCTATATCCCTATAAAATCAAATACAAAACTTTCGCAGTTGAAAAACAAAGAACAAAAACTTGTTTAAAAAAAGAGTCAGAAATATAAGGGGAAGAAATACCAGAGAGGTAGTGGAAGAGGCAAAAGGATACAAAGAGGCACATGGGAAAGCAGACGACACCTCTGTAAAGACATTAGTGATTCCCAGCTGTGTGTTGAGAGCCCTCTCTCCTTCTTGTCCTCCCTCTATCCCCCACTCCCTCTGCTCTGTGTGAAGATTAAAGTGAGCAGCATAAAGGGGAGAGCGGTCCACCTCTAAGCTAGTGTGAAGGGGAAACTTCCCCCAGCACAAAAGTTCTGCTCTCCGCTCTTTGCCAAAGCGTGCCGCAACTCAAATCGGCTTTTAGAAATTAATCCCTGCATTATGGAAAGAGTAAAGTAAACAAACGGAGGACAGGATGGGGACCTGTGAGTGTGAGACAACTGTGGGGGGGGGTTTGTAGGTGAAAGCTTGTGTTTCTCCAGAGAGAAGGAGATGCGAAGGCCATGTGTGCCTCTACATGTGTGAACAGTAGGGAGGAAAAGGGAGCTCAAGAGGTGACATGCGGGGTGGAAGAAAGAAATGAAGCAGCACAAGTCTGTGCAATCCTCTGGGACACTCCTGGGTGAAGAGCGTCACAGCCTTTTTGCTGCATGATCTCAAAGCCCTTTCTCTGTCTCTCATATGTCCAGCTTATTACTGGCTTTGTCTTTCCATGGCTTCATTCAACCACTTTTTCCCCTGTGGCAAAGAGTCATTGTCTGCAAATCCTCCTCCTGCTGCCTCCTCTGCTTGCCGCTCTCCTTTTCCCATCCTATCTCTCCACTGAGAGGTACTTAGATAAGGCCTGGGGTTCAGTCTGACGAAATCAGAACTTCCCACTGAGCCGAGATTAAACTCTGAGTGACCGAATGGACAACTTCTCTCACTCTCCGTGGTTGGCTGGAAAAGAGTTTCCCTCTCTCTTTTTGACAGTTTAAACACTCGTCTGTCTGTCCGCCTCCCGAGACTCTCCATAAGTGCACTTTAAGTCTCTCCCAGCTTGTCTGCTTGTTGCCTCTCGCTGTCTCGCCATATATCTGCCGTCTATCATCGCTCTCCATCTCTCAACTTCTCTGTAGGCTCTAAAGATCTTTCCAAATCTCTCCTCTGTCTCCTTCCACTTTGAAACTTTACAGCTCCACATGTCCATTACTCTTATACAAGTCCTCGTTCTTGTCCTGTTTTATACACACATATCCTGCTCGTCTATCTACCAGTGATCTGACCCCCCCCTCCACCAATACCACCAGGCGGATCAACCAGCAGATAGATAATATAAAGGATTAAGCAGAGTGGCATCCTGCTGTTTGTGTTTTTTTTTTAAATCCTCAATCCCTCTCAATGATGCAGCCGAGCAGAATGACACTAAACTGACACCCAGCCTTTGACCTCGAGGTGTTAGCAGAGGGTTGAGCTTAAAGGGGAGTTTCTGCAGTCCCATACTGCCACTTGGTGGTGGATGTGAGAAGTTGATTAACTCAAATAATGCACAATATCTGAGGTATGTGTACTTCATTTAAAAACTGTTTTACATTTAACGATGCCTTATAACTCTACTCCACTACTTTTCATGGGGTTTTTTCTGCTACTTTGCATATTAAGATTTATACAAAACATATGATCATCTTATGATGATGGATTGCTGTAGACTGAATGATACTGGTATATACAGTAGTTAGCTCCACCTGAATCAGCTGCCGCAATAAAATACTGCTTATGTTAGTGCACCAGTAATGTCAATCCAATGATATAATCTATACAATAATACATTTGAAAGGGGCAGTATTAAAGTTTGCTGAAATATTTCTGAACTTCTACATTTTAAAAAGCTGAAACCAGAGATTTTTTTAATCTTGAAAAATGACTTCAATGACAAAGATTAACTGCTTATTAAAATAGTTAGATTCATTTCTAAAGTCTTTATGCTGAACAGATCTAGTTAGATCGACTTTGGTAGGCACCATTTACATTTAGGACACTAAAGATTATAATACAATAGACAGAAATCATAGTGCAAATGAAGGTTTTATTGAAACTTTAAATTCAATTTCAAATTTACAATGGGTTTTTAAAAAATTTCATCTTTTAGTGCATTTTATTAGTTAAAGTAATCTACGGTTAAGAGCTGTTTCATAAGGAGCAATTTTCTGTATCTTTCTTTAACCGTTCACTGTAATCATTCCTCTCTCTTTCACTTACGCTATTGTCAACTCACTCTTCCCTTGTCCCAGATCTCTTACCCATCCTTTCCCTCTAATTGGTTCTCATTTCTACAGTTTAAATAAAAACAAAAAACAAGTTCAGAAAGTAATCATCATCCCTTTAAAAGCCTTTCTCACTGTGCATAGTGGTTACTTCCCTCCCCTCACTCCTTCCAGCTGAGCCCCAAGGTCTCAGCAATGAAAGAAAAGATGTGAGCATCCTCCAGGATGGCTTTGGCGGTGGGTTTCCCTGCACCGTGCCCACTACGGGTGTCCACCCTGACCATCAAGGGCTGGCGCTGCATGGGGCCGCTGCCCACGCCGTGCTGCAGTGCAGCGCAGTACTTGAGGGTGTGCAGAGGCACCACGCGATCGTCGTGATCTGCTGTCAGAAGCAGGACAGCAGGGTAGGGGTGGCCAGAGTAAGGTGGCCGAGGAAGATTATGAAGAGGAGAATACCTGAAGAGAGGGTGAGACACACCAGGTGGAGGGAAAAATGTGACAAAACACCAAAAATAGAGCCAAAGGTGAGTGAGTGACATACAAGTGAGGTGAACTTAAGGTGAACTGCAGCTCTGCACTGAAACCTGATGGACTACTTAATAAAATAATGCTCACTCACACCAACCCGTGCTATTTTACTGTTTTCAAACAGTTATTTACTAAACTATCATTTCCTCCAGTCAGCGCTCCTGAACATGCTTTATCTGTTATTGATTCACATACTATGTTATTTGATCTCCTAGACTTGTTGAATTGGTCACAATGCCAAAATGAGGACTATAACTGGTCCAACAACTGTACTGCATTTCCACCCGTCAGACAGGATGGGAGCGGCAGATCAGGATTTGAACGTAACTGTGATGTATTCTGATAGAAAAGTGTGTTTTAGTGATAGTGATTGTGATGTGTTGTGATTGTGTTGTGATTGTGCACGTGTTTCATACTTGATGAGCCACTGGAACTGCTCCGGCTCGTCAGAACAGCCGTAGTCGGTGGTCCAGGCGTGGCCGATGGTGAACTTGTGGAACTTCAGCATATCCATCACCCCCACCTCCGCCACAGCACAGCCATACAGGTCTGGACGCTGGTTCACGCAGGCCGCTGTGTATGTGTGTGTATTCATAATTTTTGTTACAGATTTAATTTGCTTATAGACGCACACACACATATACATCCTCTTTACTTCACACTGTAGGACACAATCACTCCTAAATGGCCACTTACACACCACAGAAGAAGACATTATTTGGGTTTGTGCGATGCCATATGGCAGTCGCTCTTTGGTAAATGATGTGACTAATCACTGTTTAATGTTCTGTTTAATTGCTTAATTAATTGAAGCTAAGCAGCTAACTGCTGTTAGAAGAATTTGACATTAGCAATTATAACAAAAATGCACTGTAAAGAATACAAAACATTGTGATCAATGCAGCTGGGACTTACAACACACCAGTAGTCTTAGCTTTGAGGTTGATGTGATTTTTTTTTTAGGGTGCAAAAACTTGGAGTGTGCTGTGCCTTTTAGTAGCCTCATGGGTTAAACTGTGGGAGCTGAGCTGTTAAATTGGGAAGAAGTCGAGGTAAAGCTCCATGACGAGATTTCAGCTATAAAAAATAAAGTGCAGGGCTCACCCACACTCTCAGCTCCAGAGTGTAACAATGCATAATAGCTATATACCTTTGAAACCCTTTCACTTTCTCTTGCTCTCTCTCCCCCTCTGGCTTTATCGCTTCATTTCCTACTAAATAAAAACATACATAATGCACAAACACACACACACACACACACACACACACACACACACAAACAAACACACACACACACACACACAAATGATCACGTACTTACCCACTAGCAGCCCTCCGTTAGAGGCGCCATTGATAGCGATGCGGCTGGCTGTGGTGTACTCTTCCTGGATCAGATACTCTGCTGCATACTGGAAGTCATCAAAGCAATTCTGCTTGTTCGCCAAAGTTCCAGCTACAAATGCATGACACAGTGGAAGTTGAAAGTGTCAACCCAGAATTAAATAATAGAAAACTCTCTCCATTACCTCTATCGCTCTGACATGAGTAACTTAGATCTCCCTGGGTTTAGATGTCCTACGCTTGTACCTTTGTGCCAGGTGAGGCCATACTCTCCGCCCCCTCTGATGTTGGCCACTGCCAGAATCCCTCCCAGGTGTCTCACATACAGCAGGTTCGCAACACTGAAAGAGGCAAAACAGACAGAGGCAAGAAAATAAGTACAAACAGGTATAAACTGGAAAACACACTAGAAAAAAGAAAATGATGCTCTCACCATTTTCAAATTATGAAGAAATTATAGAAATGGATTTTTATGAATTGAAATGGTAAATGTAGCAGAAGTAGTGCTTTCGTTGAAAGAATACTTTTAAAATCACATCACTGCGTTATATTCACATTTTGATCACATAGGGTACACAAAGGTATACACAGCTCTTTTTCAGTGGGCATTGTGTACACACAATGCAGTGTTTCTCAAGCACCACTGATGCATTTATTTGCATCAACAGCCAATCATTAACTGAGAAATCAGACAGCAACTAGACCCTTGTGTTTTTATCCTTGTTTTGAAGTATCTGCAGACGGCTGCTTTGTTTACACCAGAGGCGAGAACAAGCCATCAGCTAACCCTCATGTGCTTTTCAATCAGAAATTTCTTATATAATCCTACTGGTGAGTGTTATTTTATACTGTAGGTGCATCTTTTGTGTTCAGTTTGTGAAGGTTCAGATAAAATAATGTTTTTTTTTTTTATTATAACAGCTCAGGGGCAGCTGTGGCTCAGGAGGTAGAGCGGGTCGTCCACTAATTAGAAGGTCGGTGTTTCAGTATCTTGACCAAGGTTTGATCCCCATCCTGGAGAAGCCGGGGAATCGAACCTTGGTCAAGATACTGAACCTCACGTTGCCCCTGATGGTTCTTCCATCAGTGTATGTGTGTGCATATGAGTGTGATGTACGAATGTGTGAGTGAATAGGTGAACGTGGCAGGTATTGTCAAGCGCTTTGAGTGGTCAGTAAGACTAGAAAGTGCTCTATAAGTGCAAGTCCATTTACATTTTATAAAAAACTGGTACGGGCACCTGCATTGTTCACACTGTTCTGGAGTTCTAGGGGCAAGATGACTTACCACCACATCTCTGACAGTTTGTAACTGATTACTGGTCATCTGTGTCTGCTCAGAAAAGATGGTAGTTACAGTGGTTGAGAGATTCTGGATAGATCAGTTGTACTTACTTGTAGTACGGTTGTATGGAGTGTTCAAAGCCTCCATATCCATAAAGGAAAACAGGATGAGTTCCATCCTTCTTCAGGCCCTTGGTGTGAACTAAAAACATGGGGATCTTGGTTCCATCTTTACTGGGGTAAAATACCTGAGAATATATTAGAGATTACGTTTTACAAAACACCTCTTATTGGGGCTCTCAGATAATGTGTGAATGTTTATATCTGATCTCTATTTGTCTATGTTTCTAGTCTAAAATGAGCTGTTTGCACACACACCAGTCACCACTTCCTCAAACATAGTACATTCAGTTCTGGGAAATTGCCATCATTATATGAAAATGCAAAGAGTAGATGTGGTAACACGACATAAACACAAATAAACTGGAAAATAACACTAAAGAAAGAGTAATGGGGAAGTGTGAGCACAGAGACATGGTGTCTGCTCTACAGAAATAAGTAAAGGAGATAAAATGACCTGGGTGGTCTGGTAGTCCTCTTGCTTGATGCCTTTTACCTCCACCTCCCTGAACACTTTGGGCTCTGGGTTCGACACACTCAGATCACAGTGGTAAATTATACCTTTGCACCAAAGAACAAAGGCCACACAGGTTAGAGGCTACTGCAAGTTTAACTCGACAACAGGTACATTTTTATAACTGGTTGCTCACATTTAGTGAAAATTTTCAACATTCAGCATATTTTTTTCCCTGACATGTACTGTAAAATTTAAAGGCAGTATAAGTAGTGAAAGTTGTCATTACAATAACAATGCAGCACTTTCAGAGAAAAAAAAGCTTTATCAAAAGATATAATCACTAGATTGATCAATAATAAAAGTATCATGAGATGCAACCCTAATTATCTTAATGTACTTTAAAGAGATTCTGCATCCATCGATGGTCATTGTTTTTGTTGTTCTTTTTTCATATGGGAATAACATTTTGCAGCATTAAATTACTAATATGATACAATTAAATATAACTTATCAAATGGCTGAGTTACCTGGTGTAGTGAAGGAGGTGAACTTGTAGAAGAATTCAGAGTGTTTCTTCTTGCAGCTCACACCGGCCACTGTGCCAACATCCAGTGGCAAGTCCCTGACCAGCCGGCCTGTGGACAACTCATACACCTGCAGGATGTCCTTCACGTCATGGACGTAGTTGACCAGCAGGTGGTGCTGGTTGAGACAGGAGACAAAGCCTGCAGAGGGATACAAAGAGGAAGTGGTAAAACAGTGAACATGACAGTATGTAGCTGTTTTTGTTGAAAACTGAGGGAGACTGTTTTTCGTTGTCTGTCTTCATTTATAGCACATAAAATATAGTATGAGCTACCAATTTATCTTGTTGAGTTATCTCATGAACTAGTAACTGCACATGACCTTATCGATTAGTTTGTTTAATTTAAATGTTACTGTACATATGCAGTAAAGAATTAATACAGATATAGACTGTGAATCCTTTTACTGGTGGCCTTTTCTCATCAACAGCCAGCAGAGGGCAGACTAATATACAGTCAGCTCGATACTGTATGCTGTAAATGTAGGACGTTTGATCAGTAGATGGCAGTGGTGCTAGAGAAGCTGTCTTCTCTTGGTTGTTGTGTTTATTAAACACAGCAACCAGCATTCAATATAAGGCATTTTTCTTTGAGTGTCCTCAGTGTCAAAACAAGGACATCACAGGGTAAACTGATGAATGTGTGACTTCATGCTTCACATCAATGATGTTATAGTGAACACTCTGATGCCCATAACCACCAACAAGAGGACTCAAACGGTTGTTTTGGTGTAAAGAAGTGATGTTCGGCATATCACTGAACTTATGTTGGAGCTGGGTCCAAGACAGTATCATTATAGAGGAGACAAGACAATCTTGTCAGCTTATAAAAAAGGGCTGGAGATGGTGCCATTCACTGGCCATGCAGCATCTGCAGAAATGATTTATATTCATTCATACAAAATACAGGAGCTCCATTCAAAAGCCATGGAAGAGCATGATATTGTCAAATGTTAAGTGTCAACTCCCTACTGTGGATTTCATGCATATGTGGCACATAGGATAGTTATTTAATATTATTTATTAATTTAATTGCCCACTCATTAATGTGTGTTGTTTATATGTATATATGTTTTATATTTTTACAGACACCCCCTGTTAAAATTTTAAAAATTCGTATTCCAGGCACGAGACCACCTGTGAGGCGATATAAGCTGTGGGCGAGCTGCAATCTTCAGTTGGCAGTTAACGTTTTGAGACCAGCTCACCCACAGTGCCTTTGTTGTTTGTCCTCACAGGTGGGTAAATTAGGTGAAAAAGGGTCGTACATGTTGTAAATATTGTGTGCTTTCTGTTTTGTGTATTGTTATGTGCTTTCGATAATTTTGCTTATATGTTAAATGTATAACTGTTGGTATTAGCTTAGCGTTTCTAGCGGAAGCGAGTGAGAGGTGAAGTTTGCCCTCCTCCGCTGGTAGATGTGTGTGTGAAAGTTACTGCTACAGTGTTTTGTGGTTTATATTTAGTATGTTTTGTCATTAGGTCCCAATAGTTTTGTTAATTTGTTATTTTATAACTGGGCAGTTAGTTAACGGTATATAACAGCTACAGCGCGAGCCGCAGCTGATTAACAGCACAGCGCAGTTCACCGTTGTTAGGCAACCAGAACGCTCAGACTGCGGAGCTGCAGAAATAGGAAGAGGGAGATTTTCTTATAGATACATTGTAAATATGATTGTTTTGTGATTTAATATATAAAGGGGAATAAGATAACTGTTTATACAGGGAAAGATTATAATTATAAATAGTAAAATTATATAGAATTAACATTGTAAATATCTGGTGAATAGTTTTATTGCATTTTTGAAATAGAGTAATTTTGATATTGTTATTTGTCCTCAAAGGCCCTCTTTTTTTTTTTTTTAAGTATGTCACCCCAGGAGTACGCAACTTCATGGGCGTAACACACACAGTGAATGTTTGATTCCATGGCAACAACTGTATGTTGCTGTTATACCCAGATGAGACATGCAGGCACACATCTGGAGGTGCAAAACTTGTCTGAAAATGTTTTTAAACATTATTAATTAAAAAAAATATATACATAATATGAAATAACACAAGATCATTAACTTTAACTAATAAAGCAATATAAACATTAGCATAATCTTTCGGTAACACATTATTAATTTGCCCTATTTAGCATTTATGAGTACAATATACAGTAAACATTTAATTAATTGTTTATAACACACACCAATGTAGTTCCACGCAGCTATAAAAACATTTTCAAGTGCTTATTAAATTACAATATTTGTCAGCAATGATAATTTCTTCACTCCACTGAAGAGTGCTCACACGAGGAGTTTTAGTGTGGAGACAAATACATCAATAAATGCCTAAATCTGCATATTACTACATTATAGTGCATTAGAAAGCATTTATTAAATATTTATATCTTTATTGTAAATGCTCAATAGGGGGGACTTCAAATAAAGCTTTGTCCATTTATTCAAACGATTTTCCTTAATATATATATATATATATATTATATATTGTACTGACGTGTTTGTGTGTGTCTATATTTCCTACGGGAACCGTGAATATTCACTTCTGTATGTTTCATTGATCTTCAGGGACAGTTACCATCACTTGAATGACTCATAGCAAAAAAAAAAAAAGAACAAAGTGCTTATGGACCAAATTTCACTTTTTGAGCAGAGTTCCCCCTGACGAAGGTCTTCAACCACAGAAAGAGAACTTCCAGTTGCGGTGGCTGAAATGTCATTGGGACAGAATTCAATGAAACAACGTTTTGCAAGATTTCGAGGGCATGATAGTGGAACTATGATTCCATGTATGAGCCTTTTACGCATTTCTAAAGCTTGGTGGAGTTTTCACACACTCCAGCACAAGCCCGCAGCTGTCATGCCAACAAAGGTCTGTTTTACAAACCAACCACATAACTGCTCTTTTAACTCTCAGACATATTTACATTTCCTCTGTAGTGAACTGGTACTGTATAGGTTGACCACATAGCCGACTTCTACCTTATATTCTAATGAAATTTCCATTTAGTCTCACCTAGAACATCCTTGTTGTGCTGTGGTAAGAGGGTCATCCAGTGCTGCCTGTCTGGTTTCTGGATGTCTATGTTGATGAGACAGTATCGAGGAGCATCCAAATTGGAGCGGAAGGTGAATACAGTTCCCTCGTTGGTGACGTAGGAGTACTGGGCCTCAAAGTTGTCCACAAGTTTAACCCATGGTAGCAGCCCTGGAGGAGCAGAGGGAATAAAATATGATATATATATATATATATATATATATATATATATATATATATAAAATACAAAACATTTTCTTCTCTATAACACTGACCACTGGGAATTCCAATTCTTTATGACATTTCACTCTGTGACATTGTATTTAATAACCAATTTCACAACACTCTTGTACTGAAAGTTTCAAAATTCCTGTTTGTGAGAGAGATATTTTTCACACCAGAAAACAAACCAAAATGAATTTTGAAATCTCCACATCTTGTGAAGTAACCGTTGAGTCACTGCCAGTGGTTTCAACTCCTCGTCTGCTGATACAGCACAGTCACTGTGTATTACGCAGAGATAAAATCTATTGCCGTTTGAAAATCAATTAATGGTTTTCAATGAAACCATTTTTGAGAAAGAAATCAAATACATTTGTACTATTCTACGACTATGTACTACTGAAAGTAGATACAAAGAAGGAAAACAATATCATCAAAGTTACAGGTCATGTTTTCATGCTGCAGCTCCTGTGCCACTAATAATTGCTATTAAAACAGTCAGAATTCACTAAGTTGATAACGGATTTCAAAGAACATTCATTTCAAGCTTTTCAAACAACAGGACTCGCTGTATTTCTTTGACATACACTATTTTGAACGGAATATTTGTTGAACAAAACAAGATGTGAAGACATCAACTTGCATCTGAGAAGCTGGGACGGGGTGTGATTTATCCAAAAAAAATGGCCAGTTTAGTCAATACAAAAAATCATTCCATCATTTGCAGAAGAAAATCCTTCAAAATGAAGAGAAATTTATGTCAAGGAGGTATGTATTTTTCTAATCCCTCTGGGCTCCCATGTTTGTGGATTTACACTTTGAAAATCTAATATAATTATAGTTTTTCTAGTTACATCAGCTTAACATCATTTTACCAGGGCACGTGATCCTACTTCCTAAAAAACCACAAGAACTGTTTCTAGCTGTGTTTATGGAGTGCTTAGATCACAGTACATGTATGGTGGACACAAGAACACAGACAGACCTGTGATGCCACTGGGGAGCTGCTGCAGGTCACAGTACCACAGCTGGTTGACCGGCTCACAACCTTCAGTGATGGACAGAATGGCATATCGACCATCGTCTGATATCTGGGAAGAGGAGGGAATCAAAATGGGTCGGAAAGTTAAGCTCTGACGAAGCTTTAAATGATCTTGATCATAATATCAAGTGATTTGAGATCATTAAAGACTTACAGTTACTGAGCTGTGCCACTTTGGATGGTCGGGGAACTCAGCAACCAGAATGTCTTCTGACTGCTTGGTGCTGATGACGTGGTAGTAGAGCTTCTGATTGATGTTGCAGGTGGTTTCAGTGCCTTAAGTGAAATACAGAAGGGTTAAATCTTGAATATATTTGTATTAGTCTTTGTGTGGTGAATGGTTGCATTTGTGTCTCTTCCTAACCATCTGTTTTGCCCTCCTGGCGTGGGTAGCAGTTGTAAAAGACGCCCTTTGCATCATGAGTCCAGGCCAGACAGCTGAACTTAACCCTCTCCAGTACATCAGGCAGTGGGCTGAGGTCATCAGCCTTCATGAAATGCACTGTCACCCAGTCTGAGCCACTGCTGCTCAGACCATATGCAAAATATTCACACTCCTCCGACAGACGGCCCACTGGATGGAGAGAAAGGACAAAAGAAAGAGGGAAGTCATCAGCAGTGTAAATCTCTTTCTATTCACCTGTGTGTATGTGTGTTTCTGCACAATACAAGCGTGACTCACTCTTCAGTGCCACAGTGCCATCTTCAGAGAGTTTGTTCGGGTCAAAGAAGATGGTGGCAGGTGCATCCAGAGAGTCCTGCACATACAGCACATCCTGGTTCTGGAGGCCTTTGTTGTGAAAGTAGAAATACCTGAAAAATAAAACAGGAAATAAAGTCAATTTCAGACCTGACCTTTAGGTAAATCCTGCTCATAAGTGTAGTTGTTTTTAAATCTGTGCAGTGCCCATCCTTTAAATTTTAACTAGTACCTCTTCCCTCTTTTGTAAGGGCAGCTGTATTTAGGATAGTCATAGAGGTCAGTGAGGCGCTGGTGGAACTGAGCCCGGACAGCACATTTCTCCAGGTACGGCATAGTCACTTTGTTCTGCTCTTCAACAAAGGCCTGAAATAAAAAGGGAGAGTGAGGAGGGATGAAATTAGGAGTGCTTTCGTCAAGAGGCAGCTTCAGCGTTCTGCAGGAGATGATCGCATACCATCGTTTCTGCACTGTCAGGGTCCTCCAGCCATGCATAGGGATCACTGATCTTCGTTCCATGGTAGTCATCCACCTGTTGATAAGACGTCCAAGTTAAACAGGAATAGGACTTTGATCATTGGCTGTTCTAGACAGATTCTTGATGGATTTTCTTTTTCAATAGCGTGTTTGTAGCTTTCCTGCAGAAACCGTTTCTGAGCATCTGCATTTTATCTGTCAACTGTGGCATAAATATCTGGCTCGTCACTTTGTCCTTTGTCAGTGCTGGCTTGGTGTTTTGCTTTTGAAACACCAACTGTTATGCATCAGTTGATATTGACATGCTAAACAAACGTTAGTCTTTTTTCTTTCTAAGTGCAGGCAGCTGCCCAACTGACTTGCAGTGAAAGAGGCAGATTCCTGTGCGGATGAATGAGAAAATTTGAATGATTTTGCCAAGAGCTGTAGCCAGTTTCCTGAGAATCAGCTCATCAGTATTCCTGAGAATTAATATCAGCTTGGCACCAATTAAAGAAACTACAATCAATGTGAAAAGCAGGCATGCACAAGTTTTGTTAAGCAAGTTGAGACTAGACCTTTTGTTTTTTAATCGATATGGGCATGTCACTTTATTTCATCGGACCTGCAGCTTTCAACATAACTATCAAGGCAGGACCCATCTGATATTGGATGGGTACACAATATTGCTAAATAGCCCAGTTGATGATTTGAAGTGCAGATAAAGAGAAGATGGATCTTTGCATCTCAAACCCTGAGAAGATGGCAGCCCTGTAGTGGGAAAAATCTCTGCAGAGAATGTTTCACACTCCTACGTGTTCGTTCCCAAGAAATTAGGGAGCATTTGCCCAACCCAAAACCTACATGTTCTCAAATGTCATACCGCATAACAACTATCATACACTCCACACTGGTATAGTGTTTAGAGAAAAATATGTCTTACCCAGATAAAGAGCTGATTGATTGTCACATCACAATGGTAAGTGAAGATTCACACATTTCTGACAGCACCGCACACCTCAGGGCCTTCCAACGCACTACAGCATGCCGCAGCGAAGTCAGCAGACACTGTATATGTGAGTTTGTGAGTTGATTGTTTCTCCTTTCAGTGCCCACTCAGATATTATGTTGCAGGGTTTGACACATGAGACACATGGTTTGGATCATGTTTGTTATTCTACTCATGTATTCATTCATACCTCATCGTGGGAGGGGACATGATGAGCTGATCTTTTCTAAGGTTACAGAATTTCTAAATGTAACATGTAGCATTTTTTCTTCTTCCGTGAACATTTTAAAAGTAAATGAAGCTTTATTTTTTCCATCTAATGCTTAACAAATTAGTATGTAACTGTGTGTGTAAATACTTTCCTAGTTAATTCTTTCATTGCGTCAGATGAGACGTGACACATGCACTACCCTGTTTGGGACTTGTGAAAGTCATTGTTTGTGGGGTCTTACTTCACCTGTTCCGCTTTGCCAGTGCAAATGTCCTCTTTTAGACGTATTCTCATGTTTTGAGACATTTCCCTTTGTTGTATTACATAACTGCAACTGAGACACCAGCAATTCAGGCAATGCCTATTTGGCTCTGCTGTATTCTGAGAGCTCAATCGTTAAAATAATGATACAGGTGTGTCAGTTACAAGCATAACACAATTGTGTACTATGGCAAAATAAAACATACACCCATGGCCATAGCTATAACCAAGACACTAAGGCCATGTCCTCTATATTTTTTCTGGGAATTTGCACCATTTAATCACCTTAAGAGGAGTTTAGATTCTAAATCTATAATAACTCTGACCTGACATGGAGTGGAGTTCAAGGGCTCATTCTGATGCATTTACAGTTTTAGGCAAAGAAGATTATTAATCATTAATTTGTTAAATTAGAGTGGAAATTACTAGTCAATCGATAAGTTGATTGACAAAATTGACTGGCAGCTATTATATTTGTTATTTACGTGTCATTTTTAAGCAAAATGCCTAATACACTGTGGCTTCTTGTCAAATGTGAATATTTTATGCTTTTCTTAGTTGCCTATAATAGTAAACTGAATATCTTTGGGGTGAGGACAATTAATATGACAAAACAAGCAATTAAATGAGTTTGGGCTTTGCAAAATTGTGATGGACATTTCTGCACTATTGTCAGGCATTTTATGGAAACGATTGATAAAATAATTGGCAGATTAACCAAAAATAAAATCATCCTTAGCAGCTCATTTCATCTCTATAAAAAACAGACGCGTTTCTCTACTAGAATTAAATCACTGGGCGTGTGCTGAAGGAAACACGTTTTATACCATGATGCATCAGGCAGGAAATTAGCATAAAACATAAATTATTAGCTGAATGGTTAAATACATTTTTTGTGCCTAATCTATAATTTCTTTAGTGGGTGTGGATATTATCAAAATCAAAGATAAGGCCCTACGCACACCACACCTGAACAGGGTAGTCATAAAGGATCATAAAACAATGCTAACTGTCAACCAAACAAGTCAGCGTGAAGTAGCTGCTGATTCACGGTGACGTCGTTTCGTGGGGTGTTGGTTTTACTTCACCTGGACTGCACGACAAATGCGTGGAAACGCAACACGTGCTCAAATAGCCACTTCTTCGTGTGTGTTACACTACTTCAACGACTTCCTTTCAGTTGGCCTTATAAGTTTGGTTTTTGTTCCGTCATTCTATTGCCATTCGCCTCTGTAACCATACACCCACATAAGTCGCCTTTCTCTTCCTGGTCTCGCTTTTTCTGCTTGTGAATTTCACCGACAAAAAAGGGAGATAAGAAAAAAAAAAAAGCTCACAGCAGGACTTTTGACACTGACCTTACTCTCATCTCTTCGAGCAGCCGGGTACTTAAACGCCATTGTGGGGGTTCCTATAGTGCTCCTCTGTTTAGCCTTTCTCTTACTAATTTGTTTTTTCTTTTTTCTTTTTTTTTATCGTTGTGAGTGCAGCGCCTCCAGTGAATCAATGGGACCTCGAAGTGAAAGTGAAATCATTCCCCTCCCCACACACACACTAACAAGTCTGCACGAACCGCCTGGGTTGGTTCTGCAAACAGGAAATGATGTGGCATTCAGGGCACGGCCGTAGTACGTGCTTCTGCGCATTTGTGAAATTAAAACGACACTTTTTACACAATTTAAAATCTCCCCCACCAAAACATTTCATGTGACAAAATAGTACGTGCCTGCAGGCGCAAGTGTCTTAATGGGAATTTGTAGATAAAATGTGACATTGTGGTGAGGGACTCAAAGCCTTGAACTTGTTATTAAAGGGGCAAAATAAAGAGGACGTGTTTGCAGGGAGACTGAAGAGCAGATGAAGCAAAGAGAAGTTGCGCATTGATACTGAGAACTGCAGGCTTGTGGAGACGGCATACGCACTGAAAGACTGTAATGATAATGATAAAAAGCAGTGCTGCTTTTGATTAGATATGATCATCCCCAACAGCTGCATGGTGTCACAGGCCTTTCAAAACCTGCAAACTGAAACTAACCATTACTGTCATTACTGGTTTGAATCTTTTCATTATTATTTATGATTAATACGTAAATAATTTAGTCAATAAAATTACTAAATGAATCACATTAGTCCAAAAGATACTTAATTAAAAACAATGTAAAACAGAAAAGTAGTACATTTTCACAAAGGTAAAGCTATAGTGTTTTTACAATTGACCTCAATGATTTATTGATTATCCAAATTGTTGATCATTTTCAGTCAATTGACCAATCAGTTCTAAAGCTTTCACATAAGGCATTTCTTTATCATTCCTTTAGAGTGAACAGAGTGGTAGTATTTTTTTTCCATTTAGAAGTGATTAAAAATAGTAAGATGACAATCCCATTATTCATTGTTCTATCTTCTCCACTTTTCTTTTTTCTTGGTGGGAAGTTGCATTTCTTACGGTAAATGAACCATTAATAGTTCAGTCATCTGACAAGAAAATTAAAGGCCTGCAAGTGTCAACAGCAACACCTGCATTATGTAATTGGTAGTCACACTATGACACAAACAAAACTGAAACCACAAGCATATGATGCACCTGAGTTGTGAAACAAATACAATTTTCAGCCCCAAACCAGAGAAACAAGATAATGACAATTTAATTGAAAATAAAAACAAGTTCTACAGATATGAGTCTTTCACTTTCCGACACCTCAACGTCACAACTATAAATAGTTCCTTATCTCTTTGAAAGGTTTGGTTTTGACATATTTTTGCCTCACTTTTTCCCTAAGAGACACAGTGTTGTTTTAGTCAGTCAAGACGTTCATAATTAGCTCCATTAACATCCGTCATTTCATCACTTCTATTTGTTGTGTTAGGAATTTACTTGTAACAGATTTAAAACTGTTGAGACATCGTAACTCCTGGATTAACGACCCCCACCTCACCCCCCACCCCCAAAATGGAAGGACTGGAGCTGAGACAGAGAGAAGGAAGAAAAACAGAGTTTCAGACGTGTAATCTGTCTAATCCACAAAGCTGTGAAAACGACTGGGGAGGAAAGGAGGGAGGAGAGGAGGGGAAAGATGGAGGGCAGGGAGTTAGAAAGAGGGCTAATTTCAAACTAATTTAGTTAAGGTGATTAAGTGAGACTGGCTTGATGAGAAAATAAGCTGTTAGAAGGCCTCTGACCTTGTTTCAGTGTATTTACCACTGTCACATTGTATGTGTATATAATGATTTCACAGAAACCAGATACGATAAAAAGACAAAAACAAAGCGGATAGGTTTTCTATTATAAATTCTATATCTATTAAAAAATAAGAAAATATAAGCAATTATTATATTGTGTCACTATTAACAAAAAGGAAAGTCGAATTGCGTCACTATTCATCATAAAAACACAAGATGATTCACAAGACACTCACTATCTGATGGTTAAAATGCTGACAGTAAAATACAATTTTAGTATAGCCACACCTAATTCATGTTATCATAAATTATGATTAAATCTTATGATTAAATTTCTCAATGATATTCTGGGTTTACATGTATATCTGTGTGTATGTTGTCTGTTTTCTGTGCTACATCTAAAAATTCTGAATATTAATACATTTCATATTATCTGACGTTGTGGTGAAGCAGCCCACTCTGAATTGCAGAAGGGATAATTATAAAAAGGCAACATTCGGTGGTAAAGTAGCCAATTTAGCCCAAGCTTTGGCGATTACCTAACAACTGTATGGCAACAAGTGCTTTAATTGGCAGTAAAGTCTACAGAGGGATCCCTAATCTAGGGGGCCGTTGGGGATGAAAGTGGACCAGGCCAAGCCAAAGGCAGATGGGCTGTTACAGCAGATATTTGGGGCCCCAGACAGCCTGAGCCATCGCTGAGCCGTGCAGCAGTCCGACTGGGCTGGCTAGGCCCCTATACGGAGGCCGGCTTCAGCCTGGTCTGCATGGCGTGCTGTGCAGATGGGCCCTAATTGGCTGGAGAGACCCAGGTAGTTTGCCAATCTGCGAAGACAGAGAGATTAGATTAGCCATGTCAGATTACAGCAGAGCAGAGTCAGACAGTGTCGTCTGACTGCCATGAAAAGCTCCAGACTCACCCACTGAGAGAGAGAGAGAGAGAGAGAGAGAGAGAGCGAGAGAGAGAGAGAGGGACAGAGGAGAGGAGGAGGGAGGGGCTGAGCTGTTGATGTTGTGAGGAGGAAAACAGACGGGGTGATGAAAAGTGTGTTAATGAAGGTGTGTAAATTAAAGGGAAGCAATGGGAGAAGACCTAACTTTTTAAGAAAAAAATGATTATGAATAACAATAATAATAATAATAATAATAAGAAAATGTGCCTGGAAGTGAAAAGAAAATATATAATGGGTAGAAGAAATTCAATAGGCCTGTAGGCTTGTATGTATGTAAACATAAACACATAAAAACATACACACACAAGTGAACAACATTACTCACTCCTATAGCCCTGCTCCTCAACAGATGGTGCAGAGCGCAGCCACTGAAACAGATAATCCGTTATTGTTCTGAATATTTTGATTATTGTCCTGGTTGTCATTTCAAAATCATACACAAATCACCTCCTAACCTTAGCTTGATCCTGGGCTTACCGCTGCTCCGAAGCTAATATCGTTGGCTCAGCGCCCAAAGCCGTATTGTAATATAACTGAGAGTGCTATTCCATAAGCTTCTCATTTTAGAAATTGATGATGTAGAGATTTGTTCTCTGTATGGAGAGAGCACAAAGAGAGGCTAGGGGGGCGGGGGAGATTTGAAGAAGGTGTTTACAATTGCTGGCTTGTGTTGCTGCCTTCAAGTTGGATTTAATCCATAGACGCACAAAATGTTGTTTTTTGTTCATGATTCCACTGCGAAATATGTCCTTCATTCCAAGTGGCACCGCTGTTTGGCACCATATTTGTAAAATTTTTGGTTTTGTTTATTTATGAATTTCACTTTTATAATTTTTCTTTTTTTTTCATTTCTCAGACCTAATTTTTTTCACCTAGAAAACAATTATTTTCATATGTCTTCTAAAACCGACATACCCAACCTCTTTTTATTTCAATTAAACCCATAAGCAGTGCAGCCCGACCTTAAATTAGTGATAATCGATGAAGACCATGGTGGTAGTTGAGGCCTGATGCCAAGTATTGATCTGTGGTTAATGTTTTTGTTCTGCGGTACGCATGATGCCCCAGGGACAATAAAAGACCAGTGAGATTAAGACAATTAGGGGGTTGATTGTTATCCAAAAGACGAGAAGAAGAAGAAGATTAAATGAGGAGATTTAGGTCAAAGTGGTGATGTCCAGAGGAGGGAAGGAGGAGGGGCAGGGAAAAAGGAGGAGGGCAAAGAAAAGGTGGGAGGAGGAGGAGGAGGAAGGATTTGGGTCAGAGAAACTGATCGCTGGTAGTGTGAGAGGTTGCCCTGGCCTAGAGAAGAGAGTGATAGAAGGAGGGAGGAAGAGAGGGCCTGATTCCAGGCATGACTACATTGGATTAACCTGGAGAGCAAGGTGGGGTGTCACCTAGTGTACTTCACCTGATTTCCACATTGGGCACACCTGTCTGGGGATTTTCCTTATCTGTCTAGACTTCTGAATCAGCATCGCTGCTGTGAGGTTTTTCTTTTCTGCCTTCTCTCTCTGTCTCACTCTCATCCTGTTGCCCCTGATGCCCCTCCCTCCTCCTTATGTGGCCAGCCTAATTAGCAGACATTTTTATTGATCCGCTGGATTTGGTGCTGAAATCCCCTTCTCTGTCTGCCAGACAGATCTTGGACTAAAGTCTTTCTCTTTAGCTGTTGGTCTGTGAGATTGGGGAGGGGGCGGCAGCACTTGGACCCACCTGTTGACCACAAGCCAAAAGCGTGCACGACTTTGCTACACCCATACATCACCCATTTCTTGTTCCTGTTCTCCGCATCACAACATCTTTAAGTCTTAAGGACCTCATGTGATCTGGACCTGCTAGTTATTAATTGCCTGTGTTGGGGGGGGGGGGGGGGGGGGGGGACTAGATTTAGCAATAATTAGGGTTTTAGGCTGGTGGACTCTCATTAGTTCAGGAAGTAGGGGATTGAGATAAACACACCCTGATAATTAAGTGGTAGGGAAAGATTATAAACTACCAATTAGCTGCCACACCGTAGCTAATAAACTTACATCTGCTGGCACTTGTTGTGTTTGTAAGCTGTTGTTCCTGTTGTTCACAGTGTTATGCAATATGGGATCATTGCATGACATCTCTGGTAAAGTACTTCAGTATAATTTTAAGGTACTTCTACTTTACTTCCCTCTCATTTCCAATTCATGCTACTTTATTCTTCTGCTCCACCAGAGCCAGAGGGAAAATATAGTACTTCACTCAACTGCATTTATTTGATAAGTGTTAGATTAGGATTTTACATGTTTTGCATAAAACGGGACTACTTTACTGTAAGTACCTTACTTTTCTGTAAGTAATTTAAACTAACTTCACCTCCATCTGCGACAACAGTAAAATGATGCATCAGTGTTAACAATCTCACAGTTTCATACTGATATATAACTTTTGATACTTTAAGCACATACTTTAACTTCTAAATACTGCTGTATGGCACAGTCGTCTTACTGTTCAGCTTAAAGCTCAAGGTTTCATATTGAAACTGTATATACTGAAAGAAAGCTATGTCATGCAATCAATTTTGTTTATGAATGCCAGGTTTTTCCCTTTAACAGAAGACTCAAAGTCCCACTGGTTTAACAGGTTCTTAAATCTGATGAATCAGGTAACAGGATTTCATTACATGTTACTGTAATGTGGCCTGTGCCTGTGTGCACCTGCATGTCCAGCACTGTATATCGGCAACTGCAGGAAATGCACTGCATCTACTTATTTGCAGAACTGTGTATATGGCAAAAGATTGCAATCTTATGTAATCCAAATAATTGTATGAGTTATAAAAAAAATCAGTACACCCCAGTCACATAAAGCACAATGGAATTAGAAAATGAATTTTTTAACAGAGAAATAACTGTTGCAAATACTATGCAAATATCCCCAGCTGGTGCTGTGCTGCACCATCCATGCGTTCCCCTTTTGTCACGACTAAGCGATGCACTCTGAGTGTGAACATTCACATGCATAACTGAGAGAATCACAGCATCAGCTCAAAGATACATCTCACATGTAGCCTCAGATTGAGCCATTTTTAACGACTAATATCTCTCTGAGTTTGTACAAAAGGTGAGCGCTAAAAGGCTTTTCATGTGTTTTTGTTTGTTTTTTTTTTAAAAAGAAGAAGAGCCTGTGCAAATGAGCAGGCACCACAGAAAAAGAGTTGCTGGTAATAGCAAGATCCGTGTCAATTCTCAGAAAAGATAAGATGCAAATATTTGTGGTAGTGACGCTGACTGAACTGGACAAGTATACGATCAGTGTTCTTTTATTAACATTAGCATGAGCAAGGTGCTAGTTTTTATCATCGTGTCATTAGGTTCATGAAAAGACACAAGAAAACAAAGTTTACAGTACAGAATGCAAAGCTAAGTTAAAGACAAAATATAATATACACTGTTGCTCATAAAGTTGGAATAGAATATTTTTTTTACCTCTTTCCATGAAATGATTGTGACAATGTGGTTTATTCTTGACAGATAAAGTGTACAACTTTATTAGTCAATCTCTTCCAAAGTGATTACTGTTGCATTTAAATAGGAATAAACAGAGGATTGTGGCTGAAAACAAAATTATTCCAATTTTATGGGCAACAGTGTATATGTTTTATTAATGTGGGAGATTAATACAAACAATTTAATAACACCTATTCAAAATACCATGCATATACTCTGCTCTCAGATTAAATTAGACCTGTGAGCTCCATGCATCAGTTCTCATATGGTTCAAAGTCACTGTATATGTGGTAAACAGAGTGATGATGATAATGCAGATAAGGATGTTGTTTGTTGAGACCTCTGGCTCCTTCCTCCTTCCTCTTCTGTGATGGCATGCGACCCAAAAGGTGTGAAAATGACAGAGGTTATTTTGGTCTGTCATAGTCACTCTCTGAGAAACTATGGCTTCTGCTACAGATGCTGGTGAGAAAGTGTCAGCTCTCACTTAGTGTTAACCTTGTAAGATAGACAGACCAGCAAGAGGCTGAAAAGTGTCAGATTTGTTTAATAAAAAAAAAAGTCATCTAAAGTCACTACGTTTATCTTGTACGGAGGCTAAGTCAAGTATGTCATACACATTTACGGTAAATGTATTGTAGTTATAGTTTTGCTATAGCTTTGAATCATTGATGAACTGCTTTGCAAAAAAGCAGAAAGACACAGACACAACTGATGTATGTTCTGAACAAATCCAGGGCAGACAACAACTCATTTTGCAGCAGAGTGTGTTTGCAAGAGGATGATGTAATGGCTATCAGCTAATAATAGTCACGCTGAAAATATATTTTACTCTTGTACCTTTATCATTATGCTACAGTGTCAGTATTGTGGTAAGTTTGTTAATTAAAGTCTGTCAGTCATTTCAAGGCCACAAATATGTTTTTTTTTATTCTGAGAAGTGCCGTGCACACTGGTGTCCTTGTGTTTATTTGCCCTGGCTTCTCACAGAGAAAATGAAATTACAGCTTATGTTCATGCATTGTTGGAGTTTTCACACGAATCCACTCTATCGAGTTTCTGTTAATGTATAACCTTTACTGAAATGAAGTTGAACCCCTCCCTTTTTTTTAATCTTTGTCTTCCTAGTTTTGATAGCATCTGCAAAGAGTGAATTTCACCAGCAGACTGAGATAACTGCCCCTCCTTAAAATCTTACTTTTTCAATTGATGTTTTGCCATGTTTCCAAAGAATCGGATGCAGTTCTGTGGAATTGAACAATAACCAAAAAGAAAAAAAAAGACAGTCTGTGGTGGAATCCAGTGGAGCAGGAACAATCACCAGGAAATTGCACCAATCTTAAAACAGGTGGAGAAAAAGAGAATTTAAGTTGTTTTTATTTGACTTCCTATGGTTAAAAAAAACACTTAACAACGCTTCTTAAGTCACTGGAGGTGTCTACTTTCATAGATTGACAAAGATTAAACACGAAGATTAAAATTATGCCTTTGTGTTTCAAATCACACCTGGATTATACACGTTGACCTATAGAGCCCATATAGGATTCCCCCCCCCCCCCCCCCCCCATATGCAAACATGATTGCTTCCATAAGCTTTGAAACGGTACTTATCTGTCGTTTAGTTGTCCTCAACACACAAAGGCCTCTTCCAATGAATTTATAAATATCCCCTGAGGCAACTTAGCAGGTCAAACAAGTCACAATTATTTGTACAAAGACGGATGTTTGCCAAGTCACGCTGTATGATGTGTATAAACTCTAATTGAAACACAATGTTTTTTTATTTAAAAAAGCCATACAAGGAGATGCATGTAACTGCTGACATAGAAACCATAGATCATCCTGTGGAACAATAAAGCCCAAACAAAAGTGATGACAAATGATTTGTCAAAACAAAACCAACAGGGAAAACTCTGACATTATCATTTCCCACTCATCCACTGACAACAAAGGGACTTCCAACCGCCAAAGACTTCTACCCATTTGGAAAGTAAGCCTCACAAAACAAGGATGCTTCCAGGAAAACAATTGCCAATGCATGTCAGTGATAAAATGCAATAATGTAATCCTACATATTTAAGGTTCAGCTAGCACGGATAATCCTCCTGGTTAAAGGGATCTGGTAGAAAATTAAGCTGGCCCTGGCTGAGTAAACAACAACCCCCCCCCAAAAAGTGACGTTTCTGTGGCTACTTCCTATAGGTCATCTACTTCCTGGTGAAGTGGGTGTGGTATTTTGCCAGGGACAGCAACTACAGTACCACGGTAACAGTGCATTATCAGACAAATAATCCTCTTTTTCTCCCTGAGGATCTGCTGCTCAACTGTTAATTGTTTACCACAGCAGAACTGGAAAAACATCAAGGGAGGGGGAACACTCATAGAGTAATAAGGAATGTGGACATGTAGAAACTAAGAAAGACAGAGTGGGTGATGTAAACATTGTCATAACCTATCCCTAAAGTATCATAAATTTTAGGGTGTGGCATGTTTCAGAGGGACATTG
This sequence comes from Seriola aureovittata, assembly GCF_021018895.1. Classification (NCBI taxonomy): domain Eukaryota; kingdom Metazoa; phylum Chordata; class Actinopteri; order Carangiformes; family Carangidae; genus Seriola; species Seriola aureovittata. The sequence goes on from NC_079379.1 coordinate 8,780,509, forward strand.
TAGTCAGTTTCTGGCCAAGCAGCTGTAAACAATGTGAGATGTCACATTTGTTCCATGACTTGATTATTTTTACTTTCATTCTCAGTGAAAGAAAAAACCACAGATCCTGCACCTGACAACTTCTCATCATTACAGTATGTAATGGGCACCTTTTTAATGCCTTGTTTTCTTATGGTGGATTGGAATTTGGGCCATTGTTCATTTCCAGGTACTAGACCACATGAAACTAAGAATCTTACTTATTAGAAACTACCTGGAAAGACAATGTTATGATGGATATGCTCTCATAAAATATTGAGGGGAACGCATGATACTGCCAACTAAAACTCCCCTAGTTTGTTTTTGTAGAGAGAGGGTGTAAAAGGAGATGTCCTGTGTGGATTGTGATAGTAACAGAATCAAAAGTAAAAATGATGACTAATGATCAACAATGACATTTCATCTTTCTTTACGGACATGTTTAACATGTTCACACTAACTGACTTGTTTATATGTGAAATGTTACAATTACAATACAAGATGCATTATTTTAACAGCATTTCCTGTTTTAGCCATGCTAGTGCTTAAATAACTCAATAATTTGTACATGGATTGCCATGACATGTTGTTGAGACATTCACAGCCCCCAGTGGATGAATTCTACTGACCTTGGTGGTCCCTCTAGTGCCACCATGAAGTCATTTGTGGTTTTGAGTGAAATGTTAGGACAGCTATTGAATCACAATAAAATCTGGTAAACATATGTTCCCCTCATACCTTTGGTGATCTCTTCTACAATATATGATATATATATATAATATATGATATATATAATACCTAATACTTTATCAGCAAAACGTATGACAAGCTTGTCAGCTGTACTTTGTGTTAAGAGATAATACGCTAACATTAACATGCTAACAGGGTAAACTAATCTGTGAACATTGTAAATATATTATATATACCAGCTAAACATCAGCATGTTAACATTGTCACTGTGTTCATGTCTGCATACTGATGTTAGCATTTACCTCGCAGCAATGTTGTGTCTAAGTACAGCCTCATAGTGCCACTAGCATGGCTGTACACTCTTGGTTAGCGTACTGATATTAGCATTTACCTCATGGCACGGTTGTGTCTGAGCACAGCCTCATAGAGTCACTAGTATGGCTGAACACTCCTTGTTAACAGTTGGACAATAACGGAAACTGTAGCTGTAATTGACATTAGTCATGCTTTAACTGTCAGGTGCTCAAGAATAAAAGTCAACAACCCCACCAGCATGTAGAAGTCCCCAGACGGACTCTTCTGGTGACTCATAGAAGGAAAACTGGATTAGCCAATCCACTCTGAAACTGAGTTTGCCTTTCTAACACTCTACCAGCCATAGATCAAAAGTATAGGCATTAGACAGGTAACAGTCACTACGACATTCCCATATTGCACAAGCTTTAAATGCCTTCAGATTCCTGTAAAAGCATACTGCTTTCACTGACAAATGGGGACAGCTCTGGCTCATTCCTGCCATTGCTGCATTACACTTGAATGCCACACCTTCCATGGGCACACATTTCCTTACAAGGAGCTTGTTCAAGAGAAGGTAGAGGTAATTTATGTTGTAATTCCCTAAAAAGAAATCGAAGAGTGTATATTGTTTGGGAGGGTTTAACATGGAAATAAAAATACTCCTTTTCTGCCTACTACTTTTGTAAATTTCTTGGTTTTGAGTTCTGTTTCAACTACTATAAGTCACTTACAGTGACAGTTCAATGTAGGAAAATGAAGATTTTAGCATTTCTGAACCTATATGCTTAGTCATTTTGTGCCTGGCTGTTTTGTCAGTGTTTAAAGTAAAATGAAAAACAGAGCAAAAATATTTTTTCTTTAGCACCAGTTCCCCGTCAAAACTCTCAGTGGTTAAGATTCGATTTACGAGTGTGCTGTGGTAAATTCATTCAGTAGCCACTATGTAGTGTGGGTGTGGGTGTGAGTGGGTGTGAAAGTCCTTACAAGAAATATGTCATATCTAAAAGTTTATTTCACAGAATAGAAACATTTGCACAAGGTGGTACTTTCTATCTACACTATACTCCTTTATGTCTTTTTAAAGTGTCTGTGTCTGATGTATTCATTAATTGTTTGTAAAACAGGGGTAAAAATTACTTAATTTTCATCTGTAACCAAAACCCTGAAGTTTATATTGTCAAAAGAATAATGACAGGGCCTTTAAGTTTTCCAAATAACTTTACATTCTATTACATGATGTATTATATGTATGTTATTTTTGTCAAACAGACAAAAGTACAACGCAAGTTACACAATTGTTGCCCATTGGTTGGGGTACATATGTAATGTGGCTTGGGGGTGATGCAAGTTGGTGGAATCAGTGGTTATTGATGGGTAAACAATAGGATTATTTACTTTATACCCCTAATTGCCCTATTTGTTTTCTTGTGGCTTAGGGGAACAGATGTAGCTGCCTACATTCTAAACTAACCCTTACTTCTTTGTTTTACTTTGCTTATGATTCAGTTCTTTCACATTGTATATCAGATTTATTTGTGTATGCATGTTCACTGTACGCAAACAACTGTGTGGATTTGTCATCACTGTAGAAATGACTGATGAGTGAACGGAAAGGGTCTTTTTTTAGCTTAAGGTTTAACTCAGCAAAGGATGTAATGCAGCTCACTTGTAAAATCAACATTTGGTAGAGCAGGTGGCGGCTTTCTCTGCACTGTTACTGACACCAGAGCCGTGCAGAATTAGATGTTGCATAGCAACAGGTGTTCATTTAGACCAGACTATTACGAAATACCCAGGTACCATCAACCTGGTATTATCAGGTCTCAGGTCACATCACTTTGTCTGATTTTCTCCGTCTCAGACAGCTTCAATACAGATGACCCCAGGTCTTTCCTCCACTTATCCTTTTCGTCTTGTCTGGTGCCCTCCCTCCCTCCCTCCTTGTGTGAAGGCTCAGTTCCCCTTGCCCTGCGAGTGAGGTTTCCCTCCCTGAAAAGGGCATGTCTGGACCATCTAATGTCCCGGATGTGATGTGTGTCCAGGGGTGAGATGAGTCGGCTAGCCTGTTATCCTGGAGTGCTGGGTCTTTAGCCTCTGAGCCCTGAGCCTGAGTCCAGACTGTCTGCAAATTAGAGAAATTAGCCCAGCCGGGTGCGGGCCAGTGAAAGAGCCCAAATCCCCACTTCCCCTCCCTCTCCCTTCCACCACACACACAAGCACACGCACAAGCACACGCACACACACTCCTTCTACCACCACCATTAACCCCCACGCCGCACTGGGCAGTAAAGCTCCACTTGGAATAGCAGTCTTGCCATATGGCAACCAATTTACTATTTCACCAGCCAAGTCAAGAAAGAAAATGTGGGGGGGCAGGGGGGTGAATGATAGACAAAAATATAGTTATATTTGAAATCTGTATATCTGTATATAACATATATCAACTACTACTGTTCATCATTGTATAATAAGTTCTCAAATATTTCTCAGTTCTTTCGTGTTTTTAGGAACAAGGAATTTAGGAACTAAGTCCAGTGTCGCTCTTGTAAGTTTGCCGTTTGTGACATTCAGCTGCAGGTTTTTTAACATTTGGTAAATCTAGGTAAAGATGCATGCTGTAAATTACAGTAATAAAAACTAAGTAAAGTCATTAGTCATTGTTAAACGTCACCATTGATAAAATGACCATCCAATACAATATGCTGAGTTGCGCAATGTAAGATATCACATGTAAAAAACTTTTAATTCATTTTTTAAGTTAGGAGAATAAAAGTTATTTTGCATGTGATGAATCTGATAAATTCATATATTATATACATTTTACAAATGAAAACATACTTTTTTTTTTTTTTTTTTACAGTGGGCAAACTGAAAAGTCACATTCTCCTTTTTACCCTCCATATGTTGTTTTATCTGTTCTCTCCTTTCCTTCCTTTCTTTATGCATACCGCCAGGTGAGGTGACCCAGAGCTCCATGTTTGGTCTGCTATGTGTGGTAATGTCTGAAAGTAAAGGCGGACGCTCACCAGACAGGTGTCTAAGTCTCTTTGCTGCGTGCTGGGATGACCTGCCCTACATCTGTACCTCTGAATGAGCACCGATCGGCACAAGGCATGTATCAGTGTGTTTAAAAGAGAGGAAAAAAAACATTATTTTTTATACTTTATGTGTTATGTGTGCAGATCAGATACATGTGAAACATTCTCAAGATTTTTTAAAATTCAAAACATAGTATAAAAATTGTGCTCGTGTTTATTTGAATGAGTCCAGGGTTTATTTTGTGGTGTGTGTGTGTTTGTGTGTATGAGCGGGGTCTTAGGGGTCTTAGTTAAAGACGTTCTACAGTGAGATGTAGGTCAAGGAGATACAGTGGCAGCAGATTGCTCATTAAGTGCCAAACCAAGCAAAAGTCTATGAGTGTGTTTTTCAGTGGCAACAGGCCAGCCATCTGCTCCTCCTTTATTCATTCATTAACATGTCTTCTTTGTGTGTGCCCTGATGTGTGTATGTATATGTGTAAGCATTCATCACAACAGCACTTGCTGGCCAAGTGTACAACGTCACTGATGTTGTTGTCCAAAACCAACAGTTGTGTGTCAGATGGCTCAGTCACATGACCTCAGCGGCTTGTGATTGGCCTGAGTGTTAAGCTAAAAAAGCTTGGCGCAATCCACTTCATGAGTTTCTGGTGACGGTGACAGAGTGGACACAGCAAGAGCGGATACCCAAAGGATCTAACTGAGAGGAATCCCTGAGGAAACCTTGGAAATAGAGGAGAGAGTATAAAGGGAAAAGAAACAACTAAGGGATGACATAGCCAAAGACATGAGGATCCTACAGCTGAATGAATGTGTGAAAGTAAGTAAATATATTATTTCTTCTTTGCTTGCAAGAATAACCTTGGGTAGTTCAAAAGATGGATAAATGATACAGAATGAGCAGAAAAGGACTGGCTGACCTATTGGCCTTTCAAGAAATGGCTGGTTAAACTGAATAGCCAACACAGGGATGTTTGCCAGGAGCAGTGTCAATGAACTTTGGTTCTTAATGAATGGAGGTGTCTGCTTGAATAATGAATGACTGCCAGGAGGTGTTAAGAAATTGAAAGTGAGCCTAGTGAAGTCACACAATCAGAGATGTAGTTGATTTTGGATACAAATATTGCTCGTGTTGAAAATTAGGGCAAACTATTATATAACTTGCATGTCATATTGTCAGTTTGCAGTGGTTAAAGTGGTAAATCTACTGCCACTTTAAAAAAGGCAAAAAGACTTTACAAAAAACTTTCTTGCTGTTTTCATTCTCTCAAAAAAGTATTTACTTCAATAATAATATAATATATAGATAAACTAAAACCCCATTCTCTCTTCTCCGACCTTCCTTTTTCAGATCTTGAGCTTCAACCAACATACCTAAGACAAGGGACCTCTCCCAACCAAACCAAAGTACTTTTATACCAAAGCAACCAAAACCAAACAGAACAAAACCAAAACGAGAGGTCTTAAAGCCTGAGTCCATCACCTACAGTAAATTCTATATTGTCAAGATGAAGCTGGATAGCACACCAGGAGACATGAGCGGGTGGAGGGAGGTGGACTTCGCCCTCAACTGCACCTACATTGTACCAGACCAGGTGTCGGACCCCAGTTTCAGCTTGCCCAAAGCCATGACCTCCATCCCACGCAATCTCACCTTCGAATACGGCACAGACAACGAGGTAAGAGTAATGCCTTTGCTTCAAATTGTTTGTACATTGAGATATTTTAATGTCGTACTCTTGAAACTTGCAGATCATAAGCGCAGCACATAATTTAAATCATAAACTCTAACATTAACTCTACTTTAAGTTAGTCGCTGGACCTGATTATGTTTTGGGAGAGTCAGTTTTCTGAGATTAAAGCCTTATACTTCAAAATAATAATTCTCTGTTACATAACATTCTGTTGGGATGCCATCTGCATTGGGTTACTTGGAACAAAAGATCTGCTGACTAACGAGTTCTTCACAAATGCAGTAGAATGCACAGGGTGTGTGGGTGTGCATGTGTGTGCGTGTGTGTTTTCTGTGTGTGTGTGTGTGTGTGTGTGTGTGTGTGTGTGTGTGTGTGTGTGTGAATGTGGGGCAGTGGACATGAGGTCACTAGCAGCTTGAGGTCAGGGGCCTTATATGTCTTCTGGCCACCTTAACTTCCATGATGTCACCCGAATGTTTGAGCCATTGTGCAGCTTCTTTATATCTCTTTGTGCATGCATGCAGGTACTGTCTTAGTCAGGACATAAACACACACACACGCAGAGTAAGATATCAGGGATCAGTTTGGCCTCCAGCAGGTACAGCGGTCTTTACAACCGTGCCTGTGCTCTTTACCTCTTGTGCCCTTTCAGGAACAGCATACGCAATATCCTTTTACTATTTTTTTGGTCAGTCAGCTGTTCCCAGTGCAGTAAAATCAGGGATCTGCCTTGACATATCATCGTCTGCAAAGCGCTGCAATCATGTCTTAAAGCAAGGTTTTAAGGAGAAATATGTACTGTACTGCTTAAGAGAAAATGATTCCCTTAAAAGGAAGAGAGAAAGCAATGTCACACTCACTTCTTTTGTAGCCGCTCTCGACATTCAGCACTGATGTTTGTGGTTGACTTTGCTGTCCCCTTCCTCTTTCTCCCCTGCACTCTCTACCATCGTTCCTCTTCTGTCGCTCTCATTCTCATCGCTCCCTCATGCCTCTGCAGCATTAAAAGCATACAAACCATGGTGATAAAATCTCATTGAGGACTAATTTCAAATCCTCAGCTCTTGTTTACCGGCCGACACGTCTTACAAATACTTCACAAGCTCACACTTGAGGCAGCCAAACTTGATTTTGCAGTTTGCTTGTGCTCGCATACAGCAGTGCCTCCTTGACCAATAAAAACTATATTTAAATGTGATGATATATCATATCCCCAACAACACACACAATTAAGTGCGTCTGCGTGGGGGTATACATATGTGATCAGCGAGACAAAAAGATATGAGGTAAGAAATGAAACATGAAAACAAGCAGGCACTCACATAGTTGCCAGTAATCGACTATGCTTAAACTCCTGTCCATCAAGTGGTTTCCCTTCCTAAACATGGTGTCATGTGAATCTCTCTCCCTGACTCACTGTCGCCAATGCTGGGAAATTCATCGATGATCGTGAAACACAGCTGCTCCTTGGTGTGGTTTTGTGGGATGCATAAGTCACTGTAAATGAAAAGCACAGTTCACACAATTGACAGGAAGGCTCACAGAGGAAAGGGATTTTTCACACAGGCGAATGTATGGCAGATACAGTGCGATCTAAAGAGCCTGAATGACAGCAGAGAATGGAGTCAGCTCACTTGGATTTATACATGGCTTGCATATCATCATGCAGATCAACATATTGGCTGTACTTGTTCAGCACCTGTTTGGCTAAGATTCCCAATTTGTCATTTTTATCTGGAAGCGTGCCGGGGAAGGCGAAAAAAAGGGTGGAGGGGGCACGTGGCAGATGGGGCGTTAGCAACGGGTGTCAAAGACGGGGGAGAGAAAGAGGCAGCGGAGGGAGGAGGGAGAAGCTGGGGGGATAGGGTGTGTGAGTTGGTGGTGGTGGGGGGGATTTAGGTTAAAACCAGATGATTAACTTTCATCAGGGACAGGCAGCCAGCCAGGCAGCCAGCCAGGCATCAGGCTTCAACCTGGCGGACACATGAGCTATTTTGAGAGAACCCAGAAAAGACGAGGGACATGGTGGGGATGGTGGGGGGGGGGGGCGTACAGGAGTGTGATAGCGTGGGTGCACACTTAAGAACGCCCACCCCCTAATTTTCTTCCGTTCCTCAACACCCTTCCCTCCCCTCCTCCCCCCATTCTTCCTCCAACCTGGCTGGACTGAGCGGTTAAGTAGCAGCAGCGGGCCAGCAGCCACAGCGATTCGTTAGTCACGCAACGCCAGCGACGCACAATGTCCCTGTCACACTGGTTCATCACATCCAGGAATCACCTCGCTGGCCTCGGCGGCTGCACTACACACACGCACACTCTCACACGCGCACACACACACACCCTGCTGCCCTAACTGACCTGTTGTTCTTCTAATTAACTGCTTATACAACATTTTCAAAAGGTGACTCCACCCTTCATACTGTGATAAATCATCACAAGTTGTTCAGGTGTTTGTCACCTTGTTTTTGTCTCTTTAAGGCTTGGGTGGAGGGGGTTATTCAAGGATTGAAGACAAAGCTCCTCAAGAAAGCGAGTCTGTGTATGCGCCGCAGATGCTGCTGTCTGATAGCGTGTGTGAGTGTGTGAGTGTGTGCGTGCGCTTGGGTGTGTTTTGAGGAGGGTTGACCCCAAGCTTTTGCACTCTCTGTCAAGTGTGAATCATAAAGCCACACTAAAGGAGGACATAAATGTATTCTTACCAATGCTGTTTTCTCATCCAGCTCACTAAAAATAAAACTACCTCTAAAGGTCAAAAATGATGCAACAACCTGTAGAAAATAACAGAGCATGCCACATACCACACAGATTACCAAATACATTACTGTATATCCCAGGGCAACATATTCTCATGGGAGAAAAAAAATGTCCCCCACACGTTTCCTTTTTGCAATTTAAAATGTGTTTGGACAAGCTTTGAAACACCTTTTCCAGAGAATCCAATCGTTGGTCTTACTCATTTCCACATCTACAGACAGATCTGAATCAGATGTTTGAAAAGGCTTTGTAAGAAAGGAAATAAACTTTTCCGAACAGCAAGCATATGGCGAGCAAGATTCCGTCTTTGTGGCTTTTGATTCAAACATGTAGTGTTAATTTTCACTTAATGATTAACAACACTAAATGAAAGCTGCAGAATGCAGCATTCGTGAGGATCACAAGACAAACAACAGGTGACATTGCTTCCTGTCTCTCTCTGTGCGTGTGTGTGTGAGCATTTGTGTGTGTCTGTGGTTGTTATGAGGACAGCAGGTCAGTGGAGTAAGTCAGAGAAAGTGTAATTCTCTTCATTCGTTTAACTCGTTAAGTGTAGAAAGTGGGTCACCTTGTGAGCTTCAACGTGAATGTAGAGCTGTCTGGGTCAACATGGCAAAGCCACCGCGACTCCAACTCAGGCCAACAACCTGCCCGATATAAACAATGGACGAACAACAAGTGCTTCACTGTGTTGTATGTGTAGATTTAAAATGACGGAACTAGCGTATGGATAATTCCTATATGAGAACTTGAAAGATCAATGAGTGTGTTCTTGTGGCTTGAGGGATGACTTTTTATGTCTTCTATGAAGGCTGAGGGTTAAGTTATTCCACATAAAAGAGGAGAAAGATGGGGAATAGACTCTAAACCTAATGATATACTGTATTTGTCCTGTTTTCCAGGTGACAGGTGTGTTCAGCAAAGAGTACATTCCTAAAGGGACTCGGTTTGGTCCCCTGCAAGGAGACATCTACACCAAAGACAACGTACCCAAACAGGCCAACAGAAAATACTTCTGGAGGGTAAGAGAAACAAATATACACATGCACATATCTACATAGATACACAATACATATGCACAAACTCTCTTTATATTCACATTTTGGCATCAAAACTACAAATCAGCTCAGCATGGGACTGGTTAAACTGGGGAAAGTCTTAAATGTAGATGTGAGAAAATGACACTGGGAATAGTCTAGGAGCTATTATTCATGAAAAAAAAAGACATTGGTTGCTTGGATACAGAAGTTTCACTCGATTCCAGGTCCATACGTCAATAAGGAAACAAAAACGCTTTCACATACACTGAACAGGCGCACAGGGGTTTTGGTCAAAATTTTAGAGGAAGTTAGCATGTGTGGATTCACTCTCACACAGTCATCAGAGTCTTACCGGCACTCAGGTCCTATGCAACAAGTGTCACATACACAAAGGAAGGGACTATTGTTCAATGAACACACACACACACACACACACACACACACACACATACACTCAGACAATCCTTGTATTTCCGCCCCCATGTAGTTTTCCAGTCCTCTGTTTCTTTTCTCACACATCCACACTTTGTTTGTGTCATTCAGGATTTTTTTCTTTTCTGCTGAGTCAATTCCCAAAAGGACTTTTTGCTGCCACCCTACGTATTTTCCTTCCGGCTTTATTTCCTGTAAACCTGTGCAAATGGGTGTTCCTGCAATAGTGAAAGTCTGACGTTCACTTGGCGTGATTATCTTATCAACCACATGACACAGGTGAACACAAGCGGACGTGCTGCCGGAGGCATGCCTGCATGTGTGCGCATTTGGCAGCCTGCCAGCACCTGTCTTGTCACGCTGCCAACTATCACATTTCTCTTTAGTTTTGTTTGGTTTCATAAGTCAAAGCACACATTCCTGTTCTCGATCAAAGAAGTGATTGTAAGTATGTTTATCACAGGCATGTCAGTCATGAACTAAAATACAAGACAGTTATAATAATATTATTAAGATATGAGGAGGAGAGAGAGGAAGAAAAAATAAGAGGAAAAGAGGGAGAGTGAAAGAGGCAGTAGACAGGCCACGCCTCCATGACTCAAATACAGTGACGCTCACACACAAACACACACAAGAGTTAAACTCTCAGGACGCAAAGAGCACAGCTGTAGGGCACAGACCAAAGGAGCAAAACACTGTTACCGAGGAGGATACATTGTATTTAGATGTACATGGCAGAGGTGATTATTTTGACTTTTTTCTTTCTACTCTTGATATATTTAATTTATTTTTTAAATATCGTTTTAAATATTTTTTGGGGGGATTTTAATCAGCATTTCATTTTAGTTATTTCAAATTGTGGTGGTAATAGGATCAAATGCTGTCATTAATGGTGGCCACTGCAGTGGATGGTCAAACAGTATAAAGGTTAAACAACTGATACTTGTTATATTGCACACAAATCAGCTGCTTTACAACAAGTGTGTCTTCTTCAAGTTTCTCATATGTGAACATATTTGAACAATTTTCTCTCTTTTCTTCTTCTGCAGATTTACAGCGGTGGCCAGCTTCAAAACTTCCTTGATGGCTATGACGTCCACAGGAGCAACTGGATGCGTTACGTCAACCCAGCCCGCTCACTGCCCGAACAGAACCTTGTGGCGTGCCAGAACGGCCGAGACATCTACTTCTACACCATCCGGCCGGTGGAGCCCAAGCAGGAGCTGCTGGTCTGGTACAGCCGGGAGTTCGCCCAGAGGCTCTGCAGCCAACAGGACGACATCAAACAGAGTGAGTGCAGCAGGAGGGGAAGCTTTGTTATAATTGTGGATGGAGATGTAATGGTCTTTGTAGACAAGATTAACAAATATCTTGAGGCACAGGAAAGGGACGGAGCTTATGTTTGGTTGTTTATAATGTGATGGTTGTTGGACGTACAGTACAGTGCCCTTGCTGTTTTGTACCTACAAACAGATTTGCAGCCCACGTACACCCAAAACAACAACATGTTTGGTGAACTTGATTCCCCCTGTGACCTTGCATTTGTCTTGCTGAATAATGAGTTGGCGGGAAGGAGTGAAAGACAGCTGATTGTTAGCTGTTTTGATGTGGAGGCAGCACAATGACACACAAAAAAAATCTCTGTCAGTTCTTACTTGCTCGAGCTGATAAAATGACAGATTTAGATCTGTGCCATGACTAAACACATGCTTCAGGAGATTTTATCAGCGAAATTCTTTCATTTCAAGAGTGTATAAAGACACACATTATGTCGTAAAGAAGACCTGATGGTATCTTTAACCAACAGTAAACATAGTTGGTTTGATGCTGTTTCTTCCTGCCTGGCTCACCCGAGAGAGCCAAATATTTATGTAAGATAATGTGGAATGCAAACACCACACATAGACCAAACAAATCTCAGTATCACTCGAGATGTGGTAAAGAACGTGAGGTTTGAAGGAGAGTGGAGAAGCCTGAAGGGACTGATGGGTGGTCAAAGTACCTATGTGAGTCATTTGTCTTCAGCTATAAGTCATACCCTCATCATCCCGAATGATTGTCTGCTGCTACAAAGTCTGATGATTCACACTAACTGGATACACCAGATGCATCATCAGATCAGATCATTCATCTTGGTGACTAATGCTAAGGCGGGATCATTACATTGTTTTATCACCTTAAAGGATCTTAAAAGCATTCAGCTACCTTTAAGTCCAGGTATGCTGATTGTTTGTCCTCAGGCTTGATTTTTCTGATATATTGTGAATGCAATCTAGGTGTTGGTTGTCAAGCCTTTGTGACAGAGCTTTAACACACAAACCCAGGGGACATTTTGAATCAGTTTGTGCTTTCAAATACATTAATCTAACCGGGATGTAACTTTGACAAAGAATAAAAAATGAGGTGATCTATCCAGCACAGGTCTCACAAGCTGATTTTCTTATTTAAGTGAATGGCGAAGGAAAAGAGTTGGTATCTTTAGGATTACATTTAGATATGTAAAACACTACGGTATGCTTTGGAAAATGGTCCACGATAAATAAAAAGTAACTACAATCTATTTGCAGCAAATAGACTGAAACATGCAAAAATAGTGGTTTGGCCTTTTAAATGACCTTATATGTAACTCACACAATGAACACTTGCAGGCACACCTACACATATAGTGCTTAGAGACAAATTTGACCAGTCAGTTGAGCAAAGGCTTTCTCACAAAGAGAAAGAGAACGAAAAAGGGAAGAGATGTCACTTTATTTTTTTGGTGACCAATACGGTAAAACAGTTATTCTCAGAAAAGGTTTCAACCAGCGAAACTCAGAGTCTTGCCGTACAAGTGCTCGTACTTGACATGACACATGGACTCCCACACACTTTACCACCAACCCATTCTCCCACACCAAAATCACTACTATAATTGACAAATAGAAACCTACACTGTATGATTTACGTGTCAAGTCAAAACTGAAACTACTATCATTTACCATAAGAGGGACTGCCTTCCTCTGTGGGCGGATGTCTCCTCAAACTCCTGTTTAATGCCATTATCAAAATCTGTGACGATACTCAATACATTTTAATTTTCTCGCTCACAGAATACATGAGTGCTGATGAAGACCGCGAGCCAGAGTACACTAAGCACCTACCTCAGCAGACATGGCTCAAAGAGAGAATGATGGAAGACATGAAAGAAGAGAGGGATGACGAAGGAGAGGAGAAGATTGATGTGGAGATGTTGGAGAGAGACACTCCGCCCGACACCCCTGACGAGCAGATCATGGACTTCAGCAAAAAGGTTGAGAAGGAGGAGAGGGGCGAAAGGGATCCAGAGGACCTGGGGATCATTCCTTCCCCTCAGCCTGAACACAGAGAACCCGGCCTGGGCTTAAATCACCCATATTTACCAGATCACCATCCGGCACTCTCACACAGAAATCTCCCCCTTCATCTCCACGGCCTCTACGGGCACAGGGAAGGGCTGGTGTCATCTTACCCTCTTTACCCCCAGTCCAGACCCCTCCAGCCCCCCTACCAGCTTCTTCCCCCGTACGGCCCGCACTATCCTCGCTTCCTCCTCCCCTCGTACTCCCCTCCCTTTCCTGGGATGCTGCCCTCAAGAGGATCCCTCCGATACAGCAGCTATCTGGGCACAGACGGAGTCCCATACCCACCTATCGGCTCACCTAATCTACTTCCAGTGTCCCTCCCCTACCCTCCGTCCCCACAGGGAGGTCTGAAAGAACTAACGCCAAATGTATCACCACCACGAGGCGCCCCAGCCACTCCAGAGCTCTCCCCTCTCCCCAAGACCACCAGCCAGCATCAGTCCCCTGAGCAGTCTTCCTCTGGCTGCGAGGAGGCCATGAACCTGAGCCTGACTACAACCAAAAGCAGCACAGCGCCTCGCAACGGCCCTGGCCACAAATCCCTGCCCTACCCACTGAAGAAGCAGAATGGAAAGATCAAGTACGAATGCAATATCTGCTCAAAGACCTTCGGACAACTGTCAAATCTCAAGGTAACATTCAATTCCTCTGTTTTGATTCAGATTTATTTGAATGTATTCTGATTTATAGACCCATCATTTGCCATTCAACACCAATGCTCATTACATTTCTTTGTATGACCTGTGTGACTGTAGGTCCATCTCCGAGTGCACAGTGGTGAGAGACCGTTCCAGTGTAACTTGTGTAAAAAGAGCTTCACTCAGCTGGCCCACCTCCAGAAACATCACCTGGTCCACACGGGGGAGAAACCGCATGAATGCCAGGTATGTTGAAAATCATGACCCATGTCTGTGTTATACAAGCTTTACAAGCATCTTACTGATCTCACTGTGACACTGATGTACAATCAAGAGTGAGAAAAACACAAAAAACACAACACAATATAAAATATGGATAAATGCACTCTGACTCACATACCTTTCTGGTAACTCAGTGTGATCCTCATTGAGCCACTACCCACCTTGTCATGTAATAGCATCTGTATTGTATCTTTTGTTCGCCAATGTGACTATGTGGGTGTGTGTGCTTTGAGTTTTGTTGGATAGAACTGGTCTTACAAAGAAAGAAAAGTAGTCCCTCTTGTTTATGAAAGTGAGACATGGAACAGGAATAACATGGTCAACCCTGATACTATACTAATAATAACACCAAGATGTTATCATACTGCCCTGCTAAGTTTTTCCACAATAACCTTAAACACAATCCATTCCTAACCTCTCGTTTCATGTTTTTCTAGGTGTGTCACAAACGCTTCAGTAGCACCAGCAATTTGAAAACACACCTGCGACTCCACTCTGGAGAAAAACCTTACCAGTGCAAGCTGTGCAGCACCAAATTCACCCAATACATCCACCTCAAACTGCACCGCCGCCTCCACAGCAGCCGCGACCGCCCCTACCGCTGCCAGCTCTGCGCCCAGGCCTTCTTCCACCGCTTCTCCCTCCGCATCCACCAGCGCACCTGCTGCCTGGCTAACTCCAACGCTCCTGTCAACGTGCACATGAAAGAGATGGTGGAGCGGTTTGACGCAAGCCAGGAGGCCGACACGCTCACAGAAACGGCATCTTCACCACAGGTGGGGGAAGCTGTTGAGCGTTGGTTGGCTCGTACCTTGGAGGGCGAAGGGAAGGAGGATCAGAAGGAGGCAACCATACTGCTGAAAGCCCTGACAGCAGCTATTAACGCACCAACAATGCCCATGGTCCAACCAGTGGTACCCGCATCACATCACAGCCCTCAGTTGGCCTATCAGGAGAGGGCCAGTGTTGTCCATCTCCACAAACGGCCAACAGTGAAGACGGAGGGACAGTGAGAGGAGAAAACATAAAGATGAACATACAGCATATCATCAACAAAGAAAACAGAGGTCGCCAAATAAAACTCCCTATATTGTCCATGAGGGGCATAACAGGGAATATGTACTTTCCACTGAGCGCAACACCAAAAGAAGAGCATTCCAAAGACTGGGCGAGGGTATTCAGTGATTGTACTTCCTCCCGAAACTCAGTTTAGAAAATTAAAAGAGGAAGGCATTGTTAAGCTGTGAAGTATTTAAAACTCTTTTCACTCAGGTAGAGAAGTGTTTGCTTTTTGTGCTTTAACTTATTACTTTTTTTTTTATTTGAGTCATCTATATTTATTTAGTTTTATCATAGTTTGTCTTTGCTGTTAGTGTTTTTTATTTTTATTTTTTTGACATGTTGACATTTCCAAGGAGATCTGATCTCTTAGGAAAACCACAAATGGACTCAGGAACAATAACATGGCATAAACCTGTGGATAAGTCTTCACTTCTTATATCATGTATTGTTTTACTTTGTTGTGTGACAGTGTGTATGAGCTTCTGGATGCATGTGTACAATGAGTGGAAGTATTAATGAAAGACAGGGTACAGTGATAGCACAAACTTTTTTATTTATTAATGATTAAAAAGGGGAAAAAAAATCAGGTATCTTGAAACTGTTTTAATAAGCAATTGCCAAAATTACAATCAAAGAACATGTATGTGTAGCACAATTTTTGGATTACTATTTAACTGATTTTAACATTAGGAGAGACAAGATTCAGAATACACATTATTCAAGTCATGCTTTGGTTATCCAGCAACTTCTCAAAAAACCAAATGACACCAAAAGAAAATATTATAGATTCGATGTGATCACATTATCACAATGAAATTTTTACATGGCTTCTATTCTTTGTGTATTGCTATGTAGCTCTTTGCAAGAGTCAAGTGTTTCAGCTATTTCTCACATACAGTACAAAGCTTTACTGTGAATGTCTGTAAAGTCGAGCTTCATCCAAATCTTAATTCAGACGTTGGTACCTCATGTTCAGCACTGGACAACAAAAAACAAGCAAAACAGGAGCACAGTCTTCCAGCATTGTTAATATTTTTGTCACTTAGTACTGGAATGAAAATGCAACTAGGTCTGTGTGCTTTTGGTGTTACCTTAAATGAGAAGGCGGGAACTGTTCTTGAAAATTTGACTACTGAGTCAGTAATGTCTTTTACCATTTTGTAGTTTCTCTTTCTTTTATCCAGTATGTTTCGATATGTAGTTTATTTTTCAAAACAGGTTATGAGATGTTAAGAATTTATATGTGAGAGAATATTTTGATGATACTTTTATATTTACACGATGTAGCATATTAAAAATATTGTTTCTATACGCCTGGTGTTTCGTGTCTGTTTTCATGCTTGTGTAAGATTTTCATTGGGGAACAATACAGGGACTGTAAGGGAAAAAGTAATAATTTCTGAATTCCCATGATAAATGAAGCATTATTTCAGGCAGTGCACAAATGTCTCGCTAACAGTCATATGATAAGCATTGCCTCATCCCTTCATGGAGATGATGAGGCAGAAAATAACCAAACCCAGCCCCAGGAAAACTACAGTTTTGGTTAAATCAAGTACTTAGAGGAGCTACTTTTTAAGTTGTGCTATTGCTACATAGCCAGCGTTAGCATTAATAGCTGTTTACTTAGCAGTGTAGAAGAAACGTGAGTTCAGCATCAAACTTAATTTCTTCACTCGCGAACAACTTTCTCCAGCTGTGGAAAGTAACGCCAATGTTAACTCTCTCCATCACGTCTTTTCTTCAACTGAAGTTAGCTTTCTAACCAGCTAGCCACTGTCCGTCACTTCCGATGTCACTGAAGCCTCCAATCTGCCCTGAAGATGTAGTGCTGCTCAGAGAGTGTATTATAGCAAAGATCCTCTATACAGCCTCTTGTAAAGGCAACAAAGGCTGAAGCTGCCGCTCCCAGCAGGGAACCACGTTTTGTGGCAGAGAAAACTTAACTTTGCCTGTTTAAGTTTAGGGAAACACTGTGGTTTGAGTTCAAATGACTACTTTGTTAAGGTTGACTGGATAACTGGAAATGAACAGCAGTATCCTGTGTTGAAGTCTGAGTAGTCACCAGATTTCAGAATTTTTTTTTTTAAATACACAGTAAATGATCCAGATCTTTCCTAAAATGTATGTAGTCTAATTTGAGTTCGGTGCAAATCAGTTCAGTACTTTTTGCGCAATCCTGAAGACAAACAACAGACATGGGTGGAAACATAACCTCCTTGACAGATGTAACAACTCCTCAGGGTACATTAAGTCTGTAACTTAGTGTGAACAACTTTCAGACCTGTCATTTGACACTCAAGTATATAAAGTAGGGCGATTATGTTTTTCTTCAGTTGACACTCTTTATCAAGAGTAGACTTATCCTCTCACATGCAAAGAAAGTCATATCTGCTTTTATTTCTTCCAGGATTGTAAATCCACTGACTGCACTCACTAAGAGAAATATCTCTTATACCAGCTTGTTACTCTAATTAACATGTGTCTGTATATGACTTTTAAACTGATTTTAAAATAACATTACAGATTGTAAAACCTTTTATTCTAATTCTTTACAAATTTTGTTATCTGGTTATTTTGACACATCAAAAAAGTCAGAAACGCACTCATGTGGGCATTCTAATAAAATTCTTGAAAACAATAACTTGGTGACACAGTGTCTGGGATTGTGTATTGTAGTAAGGAACACAATGCATTTGCCCTTGCAACATCTTGCTTACCCCCCACTTCCCCTTCTTAGTAATAATCTCTAGGAAGTCCCGCACTAGAGCCTCCTGACTGGTTTTCAGACTCTTTCCCTAGAAGTGAGAGACTAGCCAGTCACCGATAAAACGCAGAAAAAAGCATTGCCTACCTCATTGCACTGCATAACAAAATCAATGTGACAACAGATATGGATGTTATTGTTACTGTCATATAATACTGCAGAGTTTAAAAGGAATGAAAGGGGTGTGAACAACCAATGTCGTCAGCAATTACATGAAGGAACATTGCAGGTGTTATGTCATATCGCCTGTTTTGCCTTTGTGACCTTTGCGTCATTCAGATTTGAGTTTAATTTTCTTCATTGGAAGAACTGGAACGTCAGACATCTCATTTGAGGTCAAAGTGTCTGATTATTGCCTCTAGATCACCACTTTCCAAACAAGACATTTGTAGATTTAAAATCTGAATCTCTTCCTCTGCTTTTCTTAAGATAACCATGTGGTATATCTACAGGCACCAGAGGCATGCCTGAATGAACATGAAACCTCAAACTTGATCATTTTTGTCCCATGACAATGACACATTCTTTCAATCAACAGAATTTATAGCAAAGTTACTGTAAGCATGATTTGCTCTTAACAGTAATTCTCTCTCAGCCTGTCTCTCTCTCTCTAACTGTCTCTTTCTCTGTTTCTCAATCTCTCTGTCTCTTAACCACATTCTTTTTCTTTCTGCTGTGCAATGACTCTTCATTCTATAGTATTTCCTCTTGTGATCTAAACACCTACACACCACTGACCAGAATAAAAACACCTCAGACTTTATAAAGTGTGCAGTCAAACTGCAGTGGTGACAGGAAATCCTCTTGCTCTGCCAGGCTGCCAGCTACCACCTACACATCTATCCTATTGTGTAATTAAGAAGGAGAAAAAATTATATACATGTGTATTGTTCTCATACAGATTGCGGGGCGCCCCAATTATTCACCACATCCTTTGAAACATAAGGTACATATGCAGCCTTAAATCACACAGAGCCCAGGACTGGGTTGATCCACTCTTTGCAAATGTATTACAAAGTTTGTGTGTAAAGTGCTTCCCACATTCAACATTTTCATTTACAGCTAGTTTGAAACTGTCAAACCAAATCCGGTTGCACCATTAGAACTTCAGAAATGTCTAAGCTTGTAAATGGTTGCTGGAGAACATCTGCAGCTCCTTCCAATCAAAAGCAATCAAATATGTGAACAGGGATTGCAGCATCACAAGCTGTAACATAACTTAAAAAAATAACAATTTTAGTAAGTACAGCCATATATTAAACTTTACTGCCTGTTCTTTGTAAATCTAAATATAACCTATATATAACAGGAGAAATACATGTTAGTCACATTGATGCATTTTAGAATGAGAAATATCTGGTTATGCTAACCTAAGCCTCAGCCATGTAATCTGAGGTATTTATATTTTCTGCTATTTTTGTGAAATATAAATCTTTTGAGAGGTCTGCACAGAGTAGATTGCCCCCATTGCTGTATGTACTCCAATATTACACACTCTCATAACTATAACACACTCCCATCTCCCTGCAGATGGGAAGACAGACAGGAGAGAAGAGATACAGCGCGATCACTGTCAGTGGACTACAGACTCATTCAAACTGAATTAGAAATGGTATCAGTCATTTAACAATATTGTCATTTGCAGGACTGTTGCCAAGCTAGTTGACAGGACCCACATGAAGCAAAAATCCTGTTCATATTTTCTCCCTCTCTGATCTCTTGACTTCTTGAAATAACAGACACCGTCTGTCAATGGGAAGCTGTAAAGAAGTGCAGCTCCAAAGAATCACAACAGGAAATACTTAAATCCGTATTCAAGCGAATTAAAAGAGAGTTCAGCATCTGGTCACTTGAAACAGAACCTGAACTTTTGCATGCACTATGCAGTCACATAGCTTCCCATGTAGTATACTCTTCACAAGGACATTTTCTTCAGTACACATTAGCGGGTATCAATGGAAGTCGTTATCTTGTTTTAGGTTTTATCATGCATCTAACCTGCATAAAAAAAGGATTGCTCAATATTTTCTTCTCTTGAAACCAACTAAATCTGACTTCCAGGGGGAAACGGATGCAACGTTTCCAGTATCTCTGTGGAAAATGCACACTGGGAGATTACAGGAATCATTGCTTTATAGTACAATGACACGTTCAACTGGAGTCACTTCCTTTGCTTTCAATACTAAGAAAAAATAAAAAAAAAATAAAAAATCACAGTGTAGAAAACTGCTGTCATTAGGTTGACATTTGAGCTTGTCATATCTCAACAGTCAAAAACCTAATCTGTCGTGCTTTTACTTCACAAACAGCCGGTCACGTCCTCTTGGACTGAATGAGCAGTTCTCTTGATCAGATTGAATTACATTTTCAAGCAAAGTGCAAGTCACTAATTCCAGGCATTTCAGTGTGTCACTACCATTACATTAACAGGAAATTTACACACATTGTTTAGACATTAGACATTTAGAAATTAGTGTCAGCTCCCTCCTGCCACATATTATACCCTATCCTTCTTTCCTAGAAATACTGATAATACCAAAGTGATTCAGTGTATGAGAGAGGCGGGAAGGGGAGGAGAGAAAAGAAGGAAAAGAAGAACAAAGAGTGAAGTCATTTGTGTAATGCTCAGGAAATAAATGCCAGCTTGGAACTTGGTAACATTTACAAGCTCTCATGAACATGTTAAAGAAATATAAATATATATATAAGTAATATAGGTAATACACACACACACACACACACACACACACACACACACACACACACATATATATGCATAATAAACACATAGTTATAGTTATAGACAAACAGCCACTGTTTGGTTAGATTTAGGCACCATAAATGTGTATATATATATATATATATATATATATATATACATACATATTATTTTAAACCTAAGGAGAACCCCTTCTGATCACAAAATCACTCAAACTGGAGGCTGTTGTAAATCAACTGTGACATGTTTTAAGTTTAAAAGTCTTTGGCCAAGTCTACCTGCAACAAAAGTCATAAATTGCATCATATATGCATTACACTATACATATTTTGGACATGAGTCAGAGCCATACGACAAAGGTCCTCTAACCTTGAAGAAGTGCTTATTTTAACCCAAAAAATAACCTTTTCTAAACCTAAACAAGTAGTTTTGGTGCCTGAATCTAACCAAACAGTGGCTGTTCTATAACCATAACTATGTGTTTATTATTGTTACCATGACAGCAAAGGTCAGGTAGGCCTGCTGCTGGTATGTATTCGAAGTTAGGGACAAGCAACCTATATGGTCGTTTAAGTTGGAGGACATGTTGCAGATGATATAATGCATGGACAGTACCTATAGTGGTGAAGGACGTTGGCAGGACAACTGTGCAGTCTGTATGGTGTGTATGATACAAAGGCAGTGTTTTTGTCTGTGGCCAAGCCTTTTTGTCCCTTTGCCTGAGCTTCTTACTTGGAAGAAGCTTATGTTGGCTAACCACCAAATATCTTTACCGTGTTTCATTTTATGAACTACTCATGTGAATCAAACAGCTTTCTGTTGTAATTCAACAGAAAGATTCAGAGGGTGATAATGTTAAATGGTGTGTGTGTGTGTGTTTGTGTTTATTTGGGTGAGAGTGCACTGAGAACACCAAAGCCAACAGACTTTGCTCCAATGTCAGTGTTCCCTTTCACTTTCAAAGTACTGATAGGTAGTGAGGCGCCTGTCTTTAATTTTATGTTGGGTTCATCATTTATGTTCATAAATCATTGGTCTCAGTTTGTTTGACTTACAGTTTCAGTTATTTTTAGTCAGCAGTAAAGGCCATATACATGGGTGTAGGGCAATAACACATGGCTGTGACGCTGTAGCAATCAGCTAAATGGGTCTAAAGGTTTAATGCATAAAGATAAAAAATGGTGGTTTACATCACCATATTTGGTGAGTTCACTTCAGTAAAGAGGCTTGAAAGTGACATGTTAAGAAAAGTAACCCTGCTACAAAAAAAGAAGAAACTTTTTTTTTAAAATGTGTGCAAAAGAATATGACACTTAGTCCTATTATATGGCAAATCAAGCACTATTAAAACATATTATTAGCATCTGTTACAGTAAAACATTATCAGGAACTTTAAGCCATGAGCTAATTATGAATCTTTAGATATTCTTTCCAAGAATGGAGTGAACAAGGTTGTATTACTGAGAAGGCCTGAACGCTTAAAATGTACTGTGTGTAGGTGGATTTGGTACCAACTGACGGAGCAAGGCTGGATACTAAGCAAAGCTAACCAGCTGCTGGTTTTAGCCTTATATTTAAAGCACCAGTCTTCTTATCTAACTATCTGCCAGAGAACAAATAAGTGTATTTCCGCAGGTGTTGAACTTTTACTTCATGGTGGTTCCTGCTTTATTACCTGACCCTGAAACCACCTGTCAAAATCTATTATTAGAACAGTCATAATTTCTGCTGATACTGTGCTTACGTGGTGCATTGTCACTTCCTCTACCTGTACACAAATGACTACACAGCAAACCGGGGTGCATGTAACATTCTGGCATTAGAATATTATACACAGTGCACAGATAGGGGAAGGAACGCAGATCAGAGGGACAACAAATCATTTTTTCCCCATGGCCACTATGCAGGTTAATTTTTTTTTCATATTAATTTCCCTATCAAACAGGTAGCTCTTAGGGTTTCCATATTATATCCTTCAAAGTTGCCAAAGGGAACTTCCCAGCAAAATGATGGATACTCTGATGTCACTTTAATTACACTACATATGAAAATGAAGTCATGGAAGATTAGTTTTCAGTATCTTATTACACATGATGATGAACAAATAGTGTGGGTGGTACAGATAAGTACGGATAGTTTTTATTGTCATTACAAAAACACCATAAATCTGAGACAATTTACACCCAAAACACAAATAACATGTAATTTTACTTTACAAAAGACCAGTGTTGCAAAAGAAATCCGTCATTTTTCAAATACATGCATTCTCTTTCTCTAAATGTAGACTCTACTTTCACATCGGTTTAAAGACTTCATTTAAAAAACCTAAACTGAAAAAAAAATGTATTGTTTTGTATTGTCATATGAAAAAAAAAAATTAAAATCATTGTGAAATAGTGACATGTGGGGCAGTTGCAAAAAAAAAAAAAACCTTACCTAAAAGATATGCCATAGAATTAAAACTATGCTTGTAGCAATATTTTGAAAAAGATTTCATAATATGAATTAAAAATTACACCACCACTCATTGATTCTTTTCTTTTTCTTTTTTTTTTTTTAATATATGTATAATGTATGTATGTATGTATGTATGGATAATTATTCTCACCACAACATACAAATTCTTTTTTTCTAGTTCGCTCTTGTGCTTAAACCACCAGCACTTCACCCCTGCTTGACGCACAGCGGCCTTCTGTCTGTGATTGGATTAAAGCAAGCCGTTACCGCCATCGTGAGGCAGAGCAAACGACATGCATCTAAACTTGTGCACAGACTGGTCCGAGTGTTTACGTGCATTTAAAACAGATCTGCGATCAGGTTGCAAACTGCATAGAGAGAGCACAAGATGTCGCCGTTGATCAACTGACATTGCACCTACAGATATTTCATAATTGTAGGCCACGTAAGAAACCTAATCCCTAAATTGCTCTGGGAGCCTGTTTCAAGTAATTTATCATCAGCCATGAGACCTATAAAAGGCTATTTAACATATTTATGAAATATGACATAATCAGATTTTGAGACAGACTGATATAGCAAGGATTTTATGTGTGTTCACAGTCCACCAACATTTATCAATATGGAGGCCGGTTTCCATATCTGACCTTAGAAATACTGTAAACTGGGAACTAAACACTAAAACAATAGAAGTTGAACCAAGGAGCTCGCTTGTGCATCTCGACATTATAAACAGCATATGTATCCTTACATCATCTTAAATGGGTTATGGAGATGATTGCAAGCAACTTAGGCTTTAAAACAAATGAAAAAAAAACAAAAAACAAACAAACTTTGGAACCATTTTCCTGTCATTTTTATGGCATCATGTAGAATTGGACCAAGTGTCATCAAGAAGCAGTGTCACTGGGAGGATGTCTGGCTTGTGGGTGTTGCTCCTCAGGGGCGTGTCGCTGCACCTGAGCTCTGCGTGCTGCACAGACAATGAAGCGGCAGCAGTCTGTCATCCGTCAACAAGAGCCATCCGTGCGGTTTCTTCTGCGGCTACTGATGACCAGATCCTCCGCGGAGACCCAGACGTGACACGTTTAAAGACCTCTTTCCGCCCTCGGTGACATACATCGCCCCATTGGAGATGGCGAAGAAGAGTTCATCCAAAAAGTCTCTGAAAAGTTTGTTCTCCCGGAGCGAAGCTAACTTGGGCGAGTCGGTGGAGAAGGATGCGAGCAAAAATGAGGGAGAGAAGAAGAAGTTTAAGTTCTTCAAGCTGAAGATAAAGTCGAAGAGCGGCTCTGCCCCCGAGAAGTCAGCTGCTGGGAGCCAGCAGGTGCTCAGGTATGCTGGCACAGTGTCGAGATGTTGAATCAGGAGCCAGGCTTCATGCCTGTGCATGTGTCATACGGCCTCCCATGGAGGAGCAGTGCACGTCTCCAGTATTCATCTAGTCTGCTCCAAATATGTAAATTTGTCCTCCAACTCGTTTTGTCTAAATACACATCAGTCAGATCGTCTTAAATCGACCCGTGCATTTGTAGTAGTCTTCGTTGTCTTACATCAGTAATGCACAAACTGTATGTGATGAACTGGATTTGATGTTTTATCAGCTGAGCCTTCAGATACTAGTGACAGATTAAATCAGATCTCATCATACAACAGGCGATTCATCAGCCAGTGCAGAAATAGAAAAGGAAAGGTTTTATGAGGCTGGAGTGTGATAGCTGAAAAGGATCATTTTTAACCCCACGTTTAATCAGTTTGCTCAGATTTGGCCAGACTTTGTAGGACCTCCTGAAATGAGGACTGTGAAATCCATGAAACCCTGTCCAGTCTTTCAGTCGTGAGGTAACTGTGCAAAAGAGCAAATGAATGGTGACATTAAACATTTCTCATTAAGTTTTGCAGAATCTTCGAGGGACATGTCTTATGAACAGTTTTAGAAAAGTACTTTTCTTTTTCTTTCTTTTTTTTGGGGGGGGGTATATTTTATCCATAATATTATTAGGCATGTAATGTTTTTGCTGTTAAAAAAACATGCATGCTCGAAGTTCTCTTCTCTTCACTATACCAAGTTATGTGCTGCAGACAGGTTGTTTTACAGCCAAGCAATAAACACATTATTCTGAACTGAGCTGCTACGACCATCTGGTAAATTGCTCATCTGTAAACAGTAAAGTCTGCTGGACAATCAATATAGTAATCAATTTAAGATTATGATCCTTAAACCAGGATCAGTGTTTCCAAATAGCGATTTGTGATTAGTCAATATTGACTTCTACGCAGTACAGAGGAGAACTAATAGTGATGATCATTAGTGCAAACTAATGTACAAATCTGGAGCGTTGCTGGGCCTAGTCTTTATGTTGCTTCACTTCATCAATGCTACTATCAGTGGACTGAACTCATGAAGCCGATACACACATCTAGTGTATCTTTTGCTTTCAAAACCTTGAATGGGGACATATGGGGTAAGACATCAAACAGGTTCATCAGACAGTAATGTGTTACATACTAAACAATGTGGCCTTTACATTTTCACCACTTGCAGTCAAACAGGATTGGGGTTAAGGTGGTTGTAACAAGCAAGTGCAAGAAATACTACAATGATCAGTTCAGATGTATCAAACGCCGTTCTTCCAGCCAGCGCTTTGTTTAAGCCTCACACAATATAAGCAGAGGGGTTGTGCATAGACACACAGGTGAGGCGGCGGTTGAGCCACGGGTCACATGCCAGGACTGTGTCATCATGTTGTTCGTGTGGTTGTAGACTCGACTGAGTGACGGCCTGTGTTTGCACAGGGAGAAAAATAAATGATGGAGCTGACACTATGAGAACCGCCTTTGCACACAAGAGCGCAAAAGCAAGGGTAAAGTTTAACAGGGTATGGATGGTACACATTCAGTGTGAAATGATAAACAATAACATACAACAAGCTTCCAGTGATATATTTATATTCATTTCTAGTACGATGAATTAAAAGAGGATAAAAGAATGATAGGTCATTCCAGCCTGTTATCCACTCATTGTCAGATACATTCACTTTTTAAAGACATCAATGAGCTGTTTTGTATTTGCTTTTCTATTAAATTGATTTGTAGTGTATGAATACATTTTTAATTGTTGATATCATAGGTGAATGTCCTAGATACGAGAGTCCAGACATAGACTAAATCTGTTTTTGTTGTTTAGTCGAGGATTTAGTTTTAATCCATGTCAAGGGTTTTATCTGGCAAAGACTTGAGGATGTCAGGGTCTAAATCTTCAAGGTATTTTGTTTGTTTTGACTTTGTAGCATTTCATAGAGTTGAAGGTGATGTCACAGTCACACTGGACATTAATTGAAACTTACACCCTGCTGTATGAAATTCCAGAGGAAAGACTCAAGTCTCCTTTTCAAACAAGCCAAACACACCCAGAGTTTTAGTATCTGGGGTTTGGTTGTCGGGCTCCTGACTAAAGTTGTGGAATAATAGAGGTACTGTAGAGAAACCTGCAACTCCGCATGCCTATTGCATTGCTATGAAACTACTAATAAATGACCCAAATACACACACACACACACACACACACACATCATTGTGCCTAGCCCTAACCCTAACCCTAACCCTCAACAGTGTTGAAATATCTGACACTATTTAGAATAGTTGAGTATAAATGAGTCACTGTATCGGGGAACCTGTTACATCTGTGTAAATTAACACTGTAGTTCCATAAACTGAGCTCACTGCAGAGTACAGTAGAAATACTTGATTAGACCCACAGAAAACCTGCAGAATGAGCTACTGTGACATAGTCAGTGAATGAGGGTCAAAGAGAGTTAAATGGAAAATAAACTCCTCATGAAAATATGTTTTTTCATGTGTTTACATATGAAAGATAAAAGGCTGAGACAGAAAAATTACAATTTTCAGGACTGATTTACCTTTAACAAACAAATATCCACCGGCTCGGGCTCGTCAAATTTGATCATTTGTTACTACTGTTTTAATTATATTATTGTTGAGAGAAGATCTATTGATTTTGGAGTTTTGGTTGGACAAAACAACAAATGTAAAGATGTGACCTTGTGATATATGGTAATGGACATTTTAGCTGGGCCACTTTCTTTCTATGCTGACCACACGGGAGCTGATCTGAATGAGTTTCTAACTCTCTCTCTGAGTGATCATTTTACAAGCACATGTGGCTAAAATCTCAGCACAGCCGTTGTCTTTAACTTACGTGTTTGGTGACTTTGTGAGACAATAACATGCAGAGCAGCAGTTCGGAAGTGACTGCTGGTTAACGTGTGGTCTTAATGGACTGTGTTTCAGTCACTATTTCATACTTGTTCCGTTGTCTGACAACAGAAGAGAAGAGCTTTATTGGGAATTCAGCTTTGGGGATGACACTGATATCATTATGTCAGAGTTTAAAAAAAAAAATCAGAAAATTATATATGTGCCAATAGTTTTTTTTTTTTTTTTTTATATATATATATATATAAACACATACACAGCTAAACCAACATTTTTGAAATTTGATGACAATGAATTGTGACCACAATCTGTATTAACATACGCCAATACCCACATAATTTATCTGCAATAAGCTAATATTGGCTGATTGATATTCATCGATATATATGTATGTAGCTATATAGCCAATTTATTGGTCTTGTATTGGTTTATAGACTCAATGGTGAGTCAGGTAATCAAAAATAAAGGATGGAATAACCAATAATGGAAATGATCATTAGATGCTGCACATTATACATCTTTGGGTCTAGTATAAACAAGGTGATGATTAGACCCAAGCAGATCCTACAGGACTACTGCAGTAAAGACTCCATCCTTTAGGACTTTATTCTCAGGTGATATTTGTCTTTCTTCACCATTGTCTGGCCATTATTGACAGACCGGGTTAGATAGCAGCAGAGGAATTCATAAAGCAGGATTCAGTAAAGTTAAACATGGCTTTGTCTGTAAAATCAATGGTTAGCTTCAAGTAGTAAATCTCTGATACTGCTGTCGAGCTCATTTATATATGCTCTATTCAGTCCATTCATCTTGGTTAAACAGGACTATTGATTCCAAATGACAGCAGGGCTTAAAGAATTCTTGAGCTGACAACATAAAGTATCAGTCAGACAAAAGATATAGATGATCCCTAGTTCAATGGAAGGATCGCTGCGGTCTCTGCACACACTATTCAGTCATTTATTGGCATAATATTGGATTGAACTAAATTTGTGTCCACTAGTGTGCATTCCATCATCTGAGTTTAAGGAGTTTTGGAGTAGCTTAGGGGATTTCTGAGTTTTAAGAGCCATAATTATTCCGCATGATTGACAGCACATTCTGAAGGTGAAAGCAGCTTCTTTCTGCCTTTTTGCTGTCTCTGTATTTCAAGTGGAGTAAACTGGAGACCAGTTAGTTGTTGCTCATAAAGCAACAGCTGTGTGCTCTGAAGAATGAAAATGGTAAAACATTAACTTTAATATCTCTTTTCTGGTAATAGCACTTGTGCCAAGTAGCAGTAAATAGTGATACAGAAAACGTTTAATTAAGTTGCATTTAAAGCCCAATTAAAATGTCTAAGAAGTCCTGACATACTTTGCCTCTGCAGACTGTGGGGAGGAGTGACATACATACTTTAGATGTCTGTCATCTCCCATAGGTCCTAAAAAATGCATCTCACATACTTCACTGAGCTAACATGCAATAACCGTACACCACACGAGCTAACAAAGATTGTTTGAGCAGAGGAAATAGTGAGTAAACTTTCCAAAGGGTCCCAAAAGCCCATTGTATCCCATTTTGCATACAGCGAATATGCGCTTTCACTGTAGCAAGTGGTTGTAGATACTATGCAAATGAATACATTTCACTAAAGCAGGCCTCACTTTAGCTCCCCTCCTCTGTCTCTCTCTGTCTGTCTCTCTACCAGTCTTGTTCTAATCCAAACAAACAACTCTCACATTCAAAGGCACAGGCAGAGAAAGTACAGAAGGGACTTTCATCTCTCAGCTACATCCTGTTGAACTCGATCCAAATCAAGAAGTTCATAATGAGGATTTTTAAAATTTTTTCCAGAGTGTCAGGTGTTGTAAGTTCACACAGTGAAAGGCTTTGAATGTGCCCCTTGGTGATGTGTGTTTGTGTGTGAAGACACAGGATACACAGAAAAGGATATGACTCATCCTTTAATACCAAAAAAAAAAAAAGGAAAAAAAAAAAGTTATTTAGCTTGTAGTTTATTTGTGTTACACACTGCAGTGGTTAATTACTTGACTGATTCCCAGACTATTATGCGTTAGAAAGGACAAATACACAACTTTTGGCAGCTGTCGAGGAGTGTGTGAGTGTGCCTGTGTGTGTGTGTGTTTGTCGTTTTTTTTGTTTTTTTATTGGCATGTATGTGTGTCTCTATGTGAGCCTGTCTGATTATACAGGATACACACCAGAACAGGTGTCACCTAGATGAGTACAGAAAATAAAAAGATGAAGCTCCTACCTGCAACAACAGCAGATGAGATTATGTGCGTGTTTGCTGTGCGCACCCATGAATATGCATACGGTTTTGTTCAAGTCACGCTCCAAACTGTGGCGTTGAGACTAGTGTTTGCTTGTTACTTGGCTTCCTGTTTCATCCAGGTGCGCGGAGGTAAACTGCCCGTGTGTATAAAGAGACCTTTGTACCATTTGTTTGATGTGATGACAGCTTTTGATTATTAATGGAGCCTCTCTGCTGACTTGGAAGACTCTGCTTGGCCACACGTTTGGTGCCAACATCCCAGGACACGAGTCGGAAACGATAGTGAAGACTGAACTAAGCCAAAAGTTTTTTGATGCACGTTGAAAAAGTATAATTGTATAATTTTCTTGTTGTAGGTGACAGACAGTGTAGCTTTTTTATGTTGACATATTTTTTCCTGATGGCACAATTAGTCCTTGTTCTAAACAAAAGTCAATCTGTCGTAAGTCAAACTTACTCTCTGCTTAGCCGGTTCTGTTCAACATTCCCTACATAATGATTCACTGCTTTATTTTACTAAGCAGCATGTTTTCCCTCTTTTTTTAAAGGTACCTTTGTACCCAGGATGAGATAGACATATAGTTTTGCACAAGCTTTATCTCACTGCAGCTGTATAGCGAACTGAACATGGACTGATATTAGTGTTTCCGAGCGTTTGTACCCATTTGTGCTGTATATTAACTCATTCAGTAATCATAAAAAGTCTGTGTTCACATAACGGATATATTTTCAAGTAGATTCTGTGTTTTCTGCGTCTGTCCCCCTCAGTGCTGCTGAGCCCAGTAACTCTGCAGAGGATGGGGAGGCCTGGGCTGACAGCATCGTCTCGGACAACAAGAGGTCTGCTCTCTATGGCACCGCGCCCAGGTCAAAGGTCAGTTAAGCCGTCTTCATTGTTGACCCCTTTTCACAGGTAGTTATCAAGAATTGGGGACAGTCCAGCTTTTTCCAGCTTTTAAGTCTTTCAGGCAGCTCAGTCAAACTGGGAAGTTTTTTGTCTGGATCATGTTGAGGGCTGAGTGTTATAGAGACTGTGTGTGCACACAAAGTGGGTGTTTCAGAGAGCTGCATGCACACAAGGAACCAGATATGAATAATTAAACTTTTTGTTTTAATTGCCTTTAGCTTTTAAAAGTAAAACAAGCAAATAAAACCCAAACAAAAAACAGCAGTGTTTTACACTCACACGTACACTCAGCATTCCTCTTATTCCTGTTATGTACTTCACAGGGAACAATGTAGTCAGCCAATTGAAACAATTTCAGTTTCAGTCATCTATACTGGCACAGATATAATCAAGCACATTCCCTGACTATTATAAACTTGTATGTCATTCATAGAAATGCTGCAGTGTGCTGCAGGCATGAAAACACATTACTGTGTCTGTGTGTAATATTACTCTACCTATTGCAAATTCACAGTACATTGCTTACAGTTTAGTTTATTTTTTTGTTTATTTTAAAGTTTATTTGTACAGACAGATATTACTTGCTTTGTCTCAAAAGGCTTTATATGTCACCATCATTATTTGTTTCACTCCATTGCCAAGATATAAACAAGGAAAACTCATAAAAGAAAAACACTGGTAAAAGATGCAGAGGAGGCAGTTTCAAAAGGGCTCTTACTTTGTCTGACGGATGGAGGCGCAGCTGTAGGTGAGAAAAGGCAATAACGGAGATTGAAAAGAATTGTAAATTAATTTAAACAGTCATATACAAACAGAAATCAATTATTGATTTGCAGGCACGGTAACAAATGTTCTAACATTTTATGCAAAAGCTAAATAGACACTTGTACCGGTACCAACGGAGCTGAGTCAAAACTGAAAAAGTCTGAAGAAGTCTGATCCGGCTTATAGCAGGTAGTTGTTGTGTATATTGTGTTTTTCCTCAACACTTAAACTTGCAAATGCAGCCTGTCTGAACATAGGATGCTAAAGTTAGACTATCACTGTTTATTTTTATTTTTATTTTGAGTGATGGTTAATCTGAACCGTGGTTAATGTGTGTGACACAGAGAGAAAATAAATTTGCATTATGCAAAATAGGTTTAGTCATCCTGGGGATTATTGTTCATTAATAAAATATGGGTTTTAATTACATGGGACCATTATCCCGGCAGTTATATGCAATAAAAATATGGCATCTGTTCTGTCAACTGTAGCAATCAAAGGCGGCGGCTGATTGGTACCCATCAGTAACCAGTTCTAAAACATACTTGTGGGCCCTGCCCTGAAATGATTCTGTCTGTGCTTGCAGCTCCCTCATCAGTTCAGATCACAGCTACAGCCAGGATCATTTCTGTAGTAGATATTCTGAATTCTGTTTGCATTTACATCATATTGCTGCTTTGTCTTTGAGGATGGGGCTTGTGTGGAGTTGTCTTCACCCACAGTTTATCAACATCCTTTAAGGGTGGAATAATGTCAAGCACATAATATATTGCTTTATCCCTTTGTTGTTGTTTCACATCCTATGGAATAATATGGAATAACAGAAATCACATATTATAGATTCTGTGTAGGGTAATTGCTTTGGTTGGTAAAAGTAACTGTCGCCCACTCTGAAGAGATTGAGACGAATGAACTAATCTTGTTTTATTTTATCATCCCTAAAACTGATGTGCACAAACACTCGTGACAGTGTCCTCTATATTACTGTTGTGCGTGTACTCACGGCTCTGTTTTCCTCTCAGATTGCAGTCCTGTGAGGTTGTTTCTCTCAGCACTCTGAATATAACTTGTCTGAACAAGATTGAACAAAATTTTGTTTGTGAAAGATGAGCCCCCCCACCCCAGCTGATTTCATGATTCCCTCTTCAACGGTAGTTGCATTCCACCTGTGCATTAAAGAACCTCCCTCGGGGTCTTAAAGGATAATTAACCCCCTTTAAACTCACAAGAACGCAGCCACAGATAGCTCTAATATGCTATGCAAAGACACACAATCATATTTATCCATTTTTATAATTTAACCATACTCATATTCTTTTAATCTCGACTGAGCTGCTCTCACAAGCTGCATGTCACCAACACACAGGACCCGTCTCTAGAGGGCACCATAGCACAAACAATGGCACATACAACACTTTGTTCTGTTCACAGAGTCTGTTCAAGTTCAGTAAAGTCCCTAGCGATTGTTGCTGCTCTACGTCTACAGCGCTACACTTAAATTTTAGCTGCATGACTCTGGCTGTGTTTTGCCTGTAGTAGATGTAATACAGAGTTAGACAGGGAGGCAGGTGAAATACACCAAAGACTTCTTATTCCCTCCAGAAGAGGGTGCCAGCGCTTCACTAAGCGGCCATGTGGTGAGGATCTGACTGACTGTGATGTGACTGCTTGTAGCTGATACCTGTTTTTTTTTTTTTAATCCTACTCAAATCTTGTACTTCTTAAATTGTAATTCATTGATTGGACAGGTGTTTAAATTGAACAGTTGGATGTATGAATGCAGCTGATGTGCGTGTACACAACCATATTTTGAAAGTGTGTGTGTACAGTACGTTCTACATACAGTACACACACTTTCAAAATGAAAAGTGATGCTCAAAAAAAAATGTAAAGTGACCGGAAGGTTTGATCCCTTGCGTTGCGTGTGAACAGATAATGCCGAATGGACTTTATCTGTTAAAAAAGGGTATGATGGTTCACGACAGCAGGGCGGATTTGAGCATTACCAGTGGATAGACCTTTTCCAAATGTTGCAATGTGGGGCCAGACCTCAGTGGATGCTCACAGGAGAAGTGCAGGATAATCCGATTCATCTAGGGGCCTTCATTTACACCCGAGGCGTCGGGTTACTTTTCGGGAAGATGACGTTAGAATCATCCATGATTCTAGACCAGCACCTTTAGGATGAAGTCAAATGAACTGAAATGGGGCATCGATGGAAAGGAGCAATCAGCCTTGATCTGATTGTTCAGTTTTGACACCAGCAAAAAACTCTAGGGGGCCTCATTTATCGAAAACATTTAAAGGTTGAGATGAACGTATTCCAAAAATGACCCTTAGCCTGTGGTGAAATTAGTCTATTTTTTTTTTTTTAATTGTATGTCTGTGTGTGAGCTTGTTTTGAATTTAGATAATGATATAATTAAGTGGATGAAGACCTCAGTCTGTCTCCACTAATCATCATAACTCAGAAGTGTTATGATGATTAGCAGTTTCTTGCTTGGCCAACGTACTGTGCTCGGGCACGTAGAGGAATTTATTTTGAATGTTAACCATACACCTACCTTAAGGTGGTTTATAGCTTTTGCTCTGTGTGCACATCATATGCATGGAGACATTTTTAATGCAGAATACAACGGTTACCGACCTGCATCAGTGTACCACACTTGAGATGTATCCGACACAGCACAGTTGCCCTGTCCACCCACTGCACACTCAACCCCGGACGCCACTCTGATTGTTGTCTTTGCCTTGCATACTTTCTAAAGTATCCATCAGAGGAAGAGGAATTTTTAAAGGCACACCCAGTTTCAAATCTGGCAGATGGCAGTGACAGATAGCTTTGTGCGCCATTCTGCTTTGTCATCACGGATCAACACGCACGCACACACACACACACACACACACACACACACACACACACTCGTAAACAAACACGTAATCACCAGAGCATCACCTCTATCTTTTCCCATCAACAGCACAGTTCAGTATCTCCTTGGGAGCAACGCCTGGGTTGTGTGAGGTGCTCTCTCAAGATACTTTCATGTCCTTTTGAATGTTTCTCCTGCCAGATTCAATCAATAAATAGCAAAAGAGTGTGAAGATGTAGATGTTTCCTATGTCAGTTGCAAAGCGCCGCACCTAAACGAAGCGGTCGGTCACTTTTATTGATGATGTAAAGGCAGCTCAATGCTTTTTCTTATCCAAAGTATTGACAGTGTCATTCACAACCAAAGAGCTGTGCATATAGGCCTCAACCTGGACTGAAAAGTTTGTGGAATTTTAGCTAAACAGGACAATTTGGATATTGGTCTACAGTTATTTGGATTACTCCTATGTCCTCACTTATGCAAGCTCTGGGAATAACGCCAGTAAAAATAGAAAGGATAAAAATGGGAGATACATGCTCAGCAATTAGGAGCGCAGAAAGACAACGAACATGTGACCAGCTGACTGCAAAGTGTCTATTAAAGGCAGAACAGCTCTCAATAGGATCATATACCGGGAAATCATCGAACATGCTTTCATTAGATTTTACCACCCTCCTGAATGTTGCAGGGTTTTAATGTAAAAAGTTGAAGTCGTAATCACATTCAGCTTTTGTTGCACTGTAGTGCGTCTAGCGAGGGGCCAAGCTTTGTTTCAACAAGAATAAGGTTGATAGTTCAGTGGAAAACCATGGACTAGATTTGTTTTTTTTTTTTTAAAAGTGCATGCTTATTCAGGAAGAAACAGAAATTACTAATTCAACATCAGGATTCCAGATGTAACATGAATATCACTATCATAGAGGTCATTTAGAAAAGCTTGTTCGGATGATGATCACTAATCCCTTGAAAACACCAGTTGTCATTCATGTTTTAGAAAAAATGAAATCAGTTATCATCAGATGTTAAAGGTTGTTTTCATTGATCAGTTGAGATAAATTGAAGCTAGATTAAACCTCTGAACTGTGGGCTACAGGATATGTAAACACATACTGCAGTAAGCATAGTAAAAGTAGGACTATTTCACAGGAACTCCAAACCACAGTGTCTGAAACAGAAGCTACCAGGTTTAGTAGATCGTGTTCTACTAGTCTGTCATTTTTTTCAGGGTGGAGCAGCTTTTACTGCCTGGAATGAAGTTAGGGTGTCAACTCTATTCTTGTTTACAAGTGTAAGAACTCGTAGTCTTTGTGGTGGAATAATTTGACAATGTGTAATATCCTCATTCTTACCACCAACATAAGGAGTGTTTGAAAGTGCCGAGTCAACCTTTAGCACAGAAGAAGCCACTACATCTTATGCTTCTGCTAATCAGGGATCTTATAAACAGCAGGCCACACTGCATTCCTAGATATTTTTAGTAACAAGTTATATTCATCTAGTTGTTTATTTTATAGGGGACAATGCATGTTAATGAACATCAGTATAAAATACATAATCTAACATGTGGGAATTTAGCAAAAATGCTCATTTACATAACACAAATAAACAAATACAAATCTAAAATACACAAATAAAAAAGACTACCATAAGATAAAATACATTTTGTATTTCATTTATTCTCTCCCTCCATCTTTCCCTCTTCTTCTCAGGGCAAGGAATTCAGCTACTCAGAGATGGACCTCCGTAAACCCAAACGGTTTGCAACCTTTTCCTTTGGCTTTGGAAAGAGGAAGAAGAAGGATGAAGCCAATATCTCAAAGAGCACGTTCGGCCTTCACAGCCCAGGCATTGAAGAGCAAGCGGAGGTAACATCATTCACTGAGTGTTGTTTTCCTCCAGTAGCTCTGTGGTTATATTGTATATTATTCTGAATTATCAATAGCATCGACTTGTGCCCCTCATATATTATCATTATCATATCATGTCCGTTTTACCACTGCAAAGCATCTGTTCTGGAAGAGTCATCCAGTCGTGATCTTTCCAAAACCCAGTACAGCACTTAAAAGTGTTTTGTAGTTATTTCCAGAATCGTCACAGACTTGTGCCTCCATTTCTGTTAAACAATATTTATCCTGCTGCAAAATTTTAAACATTTTTAATCCATTTTCACAAACCAAAGTATAAAAAATACCATCGGGTATATTTATGTGTGTTATGTTGTTTTCTTCCATTGTTTTTTTTAATCATTTTTTGACATTTTCATTCTTAAAAACAAATGTGTATTTTTCCACATTGTACTGATTAAGGAAAAATTTAACTTCCAACTGCCATCTTATTTTTGTATTATGAAATACAAAAGTTGCAATTTAGGTAACAGTTTAAAACCATTTTATTTTGATCAGTGGACAAAAGATTATTGTTATTGATCATCATTAGAAGAATGTTTCAGGATTTCGGAAAATACAAAACAACCTTCTGAGCGTTTCAAACACCAGCAGGGATTTATCTTTCAGAATAACACAATGCTCAGCTCTGTGGACTTAGATGAAATGATAATAAATGGGAGGCACACAAGGGGTAACTTATCCACATCTACAAATGATTATTGCTTCCATTATTGTCTTGACCGCATGTTCTCCATTATTTCATCATCATCTTCTTCTAGACTGATCTGGACCTCAGGCAGATGGAGCTGGATCAGGCCAAGATGAAGACGACGTTCAGTATGTCACAACCGGAGCTTGACACCAGTGACACATTTGACATCCCTTCTCCTCCCGCTGTAGGCAAAAACCAATCAGGATCTTACTTCACTATCTCTAACCAACCAGAGTCATTTGTCACTGTAAACACCCAACCGGAACCAAAGGAACGTCAAATGAACGGCTCCGAACATTCGGATGTGCAGGAGGAAACGCCAAAGGCACCCATTGCTTCCATTCCAGAGCTCCAGCTGGATGATGAGAAATTGAACACTCCTGTTCATGACAACTCATCCGAAAGTGCTGCCAGATCTCCCGCTCCCATGTCTCACACAGAAAGGATCTCTGTTGTTGATACCCAGACTGCACCGAGCCTTCCGGCTAGCCAGCCTCCGATCGCGCCTGACACCTCAGATCACAAAGCAGCAGCACTTGTCGACCCTCGTGGTAATGATATCCCCCGGCAGCCTTACACAATAACAGAGATCTCTCCTACCGAACCCACCAGTGTTACATTATCACATCATCAACCTGACGCCCCTGACATAGCTGACAGCACAGCTCCAAGTGGTGAGGCCTCCCTGACAAGTTTTGACTCCAGAACTGATGCTACAATTACAGAGTCAACCCCCGTTCCTCACAATGACAATGACAATGACATCCCTGCTCGTAGCGCAGACGCTGCCACCATCCACAAAAGGGTCTCAGATTCTCGCACCGTGAAATCTGTTCCCAAAACCGCCAACGGTGTCACCGCAACCTCGGCTGTTAGCAGTGAAAAGAGTACTCCTCACGGTGAGGATGTAGTTTATGGAGCGTTGTACGAGTCGCTTTTCTCCCAGAGTTTTACCTCTGAGATAATGTCATCCCTCCCAACCCCTCCACCTCAAATCCGCACCGAGG
This sequence comes from Seriola aureovittata, assembly GCF_021018895.1. NCBI lineage: Eukaryota > Metazoa > Chordata > Actinopteri > Carangiformes > Carangidae > Seriola > Seriola aureovittata. The sequence goes on from NC_079379.1 coordinate 8,818,441, forward strand.
TAAGACATCTGAACACCAAACCGGAGCCTGTCGTGGTTAAAACCCTCGACGAACGTCATGCAGAAACTAACGTTACATACTCTCGCCTGTCGTCCTCACATGACTCTGCCGCTCGCAGAGTGGCCGATGCAGAAAGCAGTTATGCCAACACGCGTGCCAACTTCAAGGTCGCCGGGTCGAGTGAGAGATTTACCTCTTACCAAAGTTATACTGCGACTGATCTTCAAACAGATACAGACATCCAGCACAGATGTCTCCCTTCCTCTCTCACTTCAGCTTCTCAAGCAGCTGGTGAAGACATTCCTTATTCAGAGCTGACTCGCTCCCAGTCAGAGATGAAATCAGGCGGTTTTAGCCTCATTCAAGACACTGTCAGGTCAGTCCCTGTGGTTCAAAACTCTGCCCCTCCCACTTCTGACTATGTAACATCCCAAGGGACGGATACTCGGGTTACTGACTCCAAACAGAGAGTGATCCTGGTCAAAGAGTTAGTGTCTAACGAAGCAAGCGCTGATTCTGGCTGTCCCTCTCCTGTGCTTGATAAAATGAGCACAGTAAACGGTCTTGGGTTAAAAATCGAAACGAGGGAAAGTTTTTACGCCGTGTTTGGTTCTGGGCTGACGGAAGGGTGTGAGGGGACCTTAAGCCCGACGTATCTGAGCGTGGGATCAGACGATGGCAGTGCCATGGAGATGTACTACAGCGCTGAAGAGGACAACGCAGAGGAGAGCGAGGAAGACGAGATGTACACCATGGATGACAGAGAAGAAATTTGCGCGCTGGATGCCGTGAAAGAGATGGAGCAGGGGGAGATTGCAGATAAAGGAAGTAGCAAGACAGATGAGGGGGATTGGAGGGAGGTGACTGTCAAAATACAGACTGACAGAGGCAATATGGGTAATGAAGAAGAGATGAAAGATAGCCAAACTGAAATCCAGCAACAACTGAGAGGTCAGAGTTCAGACCCTGGAAAGTCTGAGTTTCTTGTAAGCAGTGATGCAAAGAGTCAGGAGAAAGAAATGGCCACCACAGCGTTGCCAAAGATTAAAGAAGAGGGGGAGGAGGAGGATGGGAGAAAAGAGGAGTTACTGGCCACACCGGTTCAGCAGGTGAACACACTGATGGTATGCGAGGTTGCTCCACCCTCCAGTGAGCCGCATGTGCGGTGGGGGCGTTCAGAGGGAAACTGGACGGTGGACTTGGAAACAGAAGACCACCTGAATGGAGAGAAGAAACTCCCAAGCCAGGAAACACGATATCCGGCTGACAAAGACATCAGGAGCGCTGAATGTACACATGCTGATTCCAGTAACACTAGAGAGGAAGATGTGATCACACCCACATGTAGAGAGGCAGAGGAGCTAGTTTCACTGACTGCAGACCAGAGAGGAGAAGTGAGCAAAGAAGCCGGCGGTAACGCTACAACAAGCGCAGCCACTGATGCTTCCACTGGAGCAGAGGTTGTCACAGGCGTTTTAACACACTGCACTGAGCTGCAATCAGACGCCACAGAGATTGAACACAATAGGGCTCTGCAGAGTAGTGAGTGGGCGGATACTATTACTCAGAGCACAGAGAGAAAGGGGACGGAGCAGGAACAGGTGGCAGTCGAGCTGTCAAACTCCAGCAACACAGACACACACCCTCCCGATACCGAACCTGCAGAGGCGCTCTCGGAGAGACCCAAGCATCCGGCAGAAGCCCAGCCCGACCTGAATCAGGGGTAAGTGACAAGTCTTACAATGCTGGGAAAAAAAAGTGTGAGTGTGTGTTTGAGTCCAGGGCTGCAGGTGTACTGGATTCTAAGATCAACATAAATGGGATAGATAGGTAGGTTCAGGTACGTTAAGTAGCTGTCAAGTCTGTGTATAACAGATGGTTTTCACTCCATAAAATTCAAGTTTAGGGAGCATCAGGGGAAAGTGAAGCAAGTGTGAGTTCAGGTGAGAATGCTGTCATTTAGGAAATTGCAGCCTCTGTAGCTTCTGTGTAGGCTTGTATGACATATCGCCTGAGGGGTTGTTAGACGTACATAAGTATTGTTGATATCTTGTTTAAGGGAAGTGATACACACGTGCTTCCTAGACAATAATACAATACATGGGTAAACTTAACATTCTCGCCTTACCATCTGATAAGGCCCAGAAATGTGTGATGGCTAAACATTTCCTCAGGTAAAAAGGTCAGCGGTGGATTATCTGCCTTGTTTACCAACAGACCTGTGAGGCTTTGAACACACCCTTTTTTATTTACCATATGTTAAGCGTTAAGTAAGGTCACTAATTGTTTTAAACTCTCACTTTCACATACTCTCATCCTGATGAGCCGACTCGGATTGATCAATCCAACGAGCATTTATCGTCCAGAGATCACATGTCACGATCCGTATACAGTGTTTAGCAAGAAGAAGACCAGCAGTAAGTTAGTCCACTCTACGTATGTTTACAACTCTGAGCCGCCACTCGGTACTATGGGGGTGCAGCATTGATTTATGGGGGCGTAAACAACCTACCAGAGGAGATCAGACTTGAAGAGTCAGTTCCCTGTTTTTTAAGACACATTTTATCAAAAAGTTTTGACTGTGTGATGTCTTTTTAATTTCATTTGCATTTCACTTTGATTTGTTTTGATGTTTTGTATTTGACACATGAGGCACTTTTGTTATTTGTATTGAAAAGTGCTAAACAAATAAACTATTATTATTATTATTATTATTATTATTATTATTATAAAGATACAGACAACTCTCACATTGGCCCTCACATTTCAATTAATCGATTAACCGATTCATTTTACAACAATATGAAACATTTGAGAAAATCTTTTAATATTAGAAGCTGGGACCAGTGAATATTTGGCATATTTGATTCATTAATTTATGAATCAATTATCAAAACTGTTGCTGAATAATTTTCAAGTTGATTTGAGTTTGTGACTGCATTCGTCACAGGAGCAGAGCCACACCCCAAAACTCACATATATGCAAGGACCTAATTCATTTTCGATCAAAAGAAAAATAATCAGTCAGCGTTTTGATGATCTAATAATAGTTAAGATCATTTGTCAAGGTACAATGCAAAATATTTTGTGATGTCAGCTTCTCATCTCTGTTTTATATGATTGTACATTGAACATCTTTTGGTTTTGGTTGAAAACAACACGCCATTTGAAGGCTACTATTTTCTGACGTCATTTAGACTAAACAATTGATCAATGAATCATGAAAAAATTATCAACAGATTAATCCACAATGAAAATAACCATTAGCTGCCGCCCTATTTTTTTGCACTAAATGGTTAAAGCTTGTCCTTACTCATCAAATCATGATCTATTCTGGTTCCACAACCTGTCCTGTCACATGTCGAACTGGGCCTCATGCCGGAATGTTCATTTGCATATAATGTTTATATGACACAGTTATGTTCTGGTGCTACAACATCCCATTTTTAGATTTCGCATGACGCTGGCCCTTGATCAAGTATTTTAATTTGCAGGAACAGATAAGGCTGAAGGAAGAGCACGAGTGAGTTTTCAGGTCATGGCCACACCTTGACCTTATGGCTTTCAAGAGAAAATAGCTCACAGCAGAGTGAGCTCCAGTATTTGAGCATGTGTTACTGTGCAGAGGTGTGTGTTTTCCTGGTCCATCTCTTCCTACTTGACTGTTTGGTTTGTGTTAAAAGTGTTAAACATTTGCATACAGAGAACAAAACCTCCCTTCTTTTTCTTTTTTCTTTTTTTTTTTTTTTTGCTGTGAGGTGATGGGAGAGGTAGATTTTTTTTCTCAGGAGGACGATATTTTCCTGGACTTGATGTGACAGGTGTGGATGTAACGTTGTAGCTACATTTTGTAAAGATGCAGAATCTTTAGGTAGCGCACAACATAAAGGAAAAGCTTCAATCTGCTTTGCTGTATTCACAGCAAAAAGGCATGTTTTGGCTATATGTGTATCGCTTGTGTTTTTGATCTCACTGCTTAAACGTTGCTGATTTTTCAGTGTGATTTCCTATTTATTCATGCTGTGTCAGATTATTGCACATCTATGCTGCTCTATAAAACCACTAGATGGCAGCAGAGACATGTTTTTACTTGGCTGGAGGACGCTGGCTGACCGATTACTACATTACAGAGACACAGAGGATTAGGAGATAAGGAAGGCTTGTCACATATGGCAGAAACGAGCAACTATTATATATGTAGTATTACAAGAATAACTCAAACAACCCTCAAAACACATATGAATCAGAATGAAGAACCAGGTATAGTTACTTTTATGAAACATGGCCTATAAAAACAAGGTTTTTATATGAGGAACAGTTGTCGCCTTTGGTTAAGATAGATTTTGTGCAACTGTGTACATGTTGAGTCAAAGTGGTGAACTGGAATGTTGTGGTTACATCTTGCCAAACAGTGTCAGACTGATTGGCAATAAAAAAGGAGTTGTTTTCCAACAGAGTGTGTGTGTGTGTGTGTGTGTGTGTGTGTGTGTGTGTGTGTGTGTGTGTGTGTGTGTGTGTGTGTGTGTGTGTGTGTGTGTGTGTGTGTGTTTGAAATGCCTATCATTTATAGCTCCAGCTATGTTTTTTTTTCCATAACCTGCCAACAATCAAGTTGCGGCCTCCAACACCAACATTGATTCTGGTGAACAGGCACGCCAATGTTCACTGAAAGATAAATAATGCAGACAGGCTTCAGGAGTCAGGAGGAGTAAGACATGCTTTTAAACCAAGGCTCCCAAAAGATGCCATTAGAATCACCTTCTTTTTCTTTTTTTTCACTGTAAAAATGGTTGCAATATCTGCGACATTGTTAATGCTTGGTGTTGTAAGTCTCTTAACTTGAAAAAACATCTGAAAGAGTTGAGCCAGTTGAGCCACCTGCAGGTCTTTAGACAGAACTTGTGCTTTGTCCTTTGTTTTCCTTCCAAGTGTGACTGACTGGCTGTTGGCTGATAGATTACAGGAGACACAAGTGGAATGACAAACTTCTCTAGAATTCCCCACTGTTGTAAATGACCTTTTATCTGGAAAGCATCTGAAGGAAGTTTAGACCACACCTTAACCTGACTCAAGTCATCTTCAGGAAATCCTACCTCTTAACACCTACCGTTGACAAACCAAGGTCGTAGGCCTAGAGTCTTCTGAGGTGGTTGTTTGTTTGTTTTTCTTTACATCATTTATCACTTTGTCACTAATCAGACGGACGTATTCTAGTCTTTCCGTGTCTCACACCAGAGTCAGTTTAGGGCTGTTGTTGGAGTCTTGACGTTTGACCACAATTTAGATGAACTGACGACCCAAATTCTCACTGGATGAATAATATATAACCAAAATATACTAAAAAACAAATCACTTGCTCCAAGTCCCTGACCTCATTGACAGTTGCTACAAACCCGTAATTTACACTGTGACTCTATTTCAAATAGTCAGTCTGAATTACACTAATATGAGCAGCAAGTGAATATTTTAATCTTCAAGAATTGCTGAATTCACTAGGAGAAATCCTACTGTATCATTATTTTATCTCTCATGTGTAGATACATATTGATGGTATGAGGACAATGTTTTACTGGTAGTCTCAATAATGAAGTTAAACACAGGGCGCTGGACTTGTGCATAATTGCTAGTCAGCAACTGAATAGTTGTGATGTTTTCTTGATTGCTGTTACCTTTAACAAAGTGATTGATGATGTGTAAGTTGAGCTCGGTAAAGCTTCAGGGCTTTCTGGTGTTTGACAGCGAGACAGATGGCAGCTCTTTGCAGAAGTGCTCAGCAGTAACACTACTGTAAACTCCCTAAACCATCCTTTAATCCTCCCGCAGATGTGTAGAGAGAAGGGAGGCTAAACAAGTAGAACATGCTAATGGGATACACATGCACTCTTTTCCCGACTCGTAGTTTTCTACAAATCATAGAGAAACTTGACCCGATGTGAAAAGTTTCTTCTTCTTTTGTCCTGAAATCACGTTTTGCCCGGTGGCTTCTCATGTGAGCTCCATCTGTTTGCACAGAGCTCTAAGCAAACACTCAAAATCAATATTACGAAAAGGCTCCGCCCTGGATGCACTTTTTCTAGTCTGTGAAGTTTGTGTGTCTTATGTTAAAAGTTAAAAGCATTGTGTTTTGAATTTGCAGCAATGTTACTGTAGAGTTTTCTTTTTTTTTTTTTTTTTTTTTTTTTAGGAAAGAGTAAAATATCCTAAACATCCAGCACACACATGGTTGTCATTCTCCAGAGACCACGATGCCTTTTAAAAGGAATGCTTTTCACTATTGCTTTGCATGTGAGGCTTGGTCAACTATGTGGTGACCAAATTCCAACACATTCTTCACACCTGCTATTAACGGCAGAGTATTTTTAAAGATGTTAATCAGTACAGAAAGATTAGTATTTGCTGTTAAAATGGGTTGACCATTTACTAAGAAATGACATGGAGGCAGATACAAATCATTTCATGAATAAACATAATTGTATGGGACGTCTTCCTTTCATGTGGCGCTTTAACATTCCCCTAAACTGAAAGTCACTCTGTGTTCAGGTACATAAGGACTTCATGTCCCAGTTGAGGCTATATGTCCAAGCACATATGTGTGTGTGGATCTTGAGTGCCTGTGCCTGGAACATGTACATGTACTGGTGTGTGTGGGTTATCAATCTGCCCGTACCTGTCTCCTGGTCTTTTTTCTGTGTCAAACGTGACATAATTTAAATATTTCAGCCAACTCTCAGGAGGAGGTTTGGGATCGCTGCCAGAATTTTGTGGGTGCCCTCAGGTGAAGGTGTGGTTCTGTGATTGGACCAGCAGTGTACTCACCATGTCCCAGGAGCTCTTATGGTTGGGAAAAAAAAACAAAAAAACGTGCAAACGGCTTAGAGGGAAAAAAAAAGATGATGTCTGCCATTGTGAGATCCAGATTTGTATGAGATGAGATTTCAGCAAGGGGGGGGGTGGGCTGTATTGTAGAATAAATACAATAAAACGCCACATTAAAGACTGAATCAAACTCTGGTTTGTGGTTTAGCTACTATGTAGTATCCTGTTGCAGCGAGAGACAATGAACCACCATGTTCATCTTACTGTCTCTATTCATGAGCTTTTGGCCGGATCTACAGAAGCAACAGTTTGAGAGTGACTAATCCTGTGTGGTCAGTGTGTGGAGAGTCTGGTCAGGGACACTGATACTCAAATTGTTTGCACCCATTCACTCAATGATGTTTTGCATTGCTATTCACTGCAACTGAGAACATGTTTTTTCTTCTTGTCGGTATTTCACCTTTTTTTTTTTTTTTTTATGTGTGAACAAATATACATTTCTAAATCTAATAATTTTGCCCTAAAAAAAACATTTTAATTACATTGTCCTCATTTCTGTTCCGTGGGTGCAAATGACAAGAAGAAAAAAAATACCACACAGGTAGTGAGGCATGTCTAGTTTTATTAATTAACTGATATTCCAACTTGTGGTGGTAAGCTACATGTTTGCAGGCTTTGTTATTATTGTTAATATTGTTAGGGATATTAGGATCCATTGTGTAAAACCCTTTAAGGGGCACTTTGTACCTGTGGCATCAGTATTTTATCCACAAATTCAGCACTCTCTGACCTTTTATTCAATTATACACTGAGGCAATTATTCATGACCTTTGAATAATCCTCCCCTTGGCCTGTACGTTCACGTGTGTGTGTCACCTTGAAATTGTAAAGAGCAATAGCATCTTCCCTGCCAAATAGTTCTGAAGTGTAATGTCAGGGTTGTTGACAGTGAGTCACGATGTACATTCTATTGTCTAATCTCAAAACCTTTCCACCATGTACTGGTAGTCACAAAGTCTATGAGAACAACACAAAACCTTTTGCCCTTTGAGTCAACGAAATGTATGTAACTCCTCCTTGAGAGTGTAGAGATCCAAAGATCTATTAAAGGTCAAATGATTCACTGAGGGAGGATAAAGTCAGATTTAATGCTTGAAACTTCCTGACATTCAGTTTAATAGCTATTACTGGTTCATCAAACAATACTGATGATGAGGAAGAAGTTTTTATTTTTGTTGTAGACACCTCAAATTAATGTAAACCAGATCCTGAATGAAGGGTTTCTGTTTTCAAACAATAATTAAAAACGAATCCACTTTACTTACGTAATCAGATGTGCAGACTTTCACGTGTAGAACACAATTCATAAATTCAGTCTTTGCTTTCTATTCCAGTCAATATCAAACAACCGCTGCAATGTGTGATCGTCTCCACCAGAACATTTCTGGATTTTGTGGAGCTATTTGATAAAAATCTTGATTCTTTATTGTGGGATGGGCAACAAAGAAGAACTTACTTCCAATTTTGACAGTGTGTTTACTTTGAGTAACTCCGGTTGTCAGCTGACAGCGTTTTGTTTATGTTGCACTTGATCTTTCCAGTAGAGACTTGTTGGTTTTATGTGTTTGTCTGTAGAATGAATCCAGCTGATTCTCCATTTTCTACTAGAAATTTCTTACTAGAATTTGCGATACAACTTAATTATGAGGCCTTTGTAAACTATACTTGGCATTGCATGCAAGTGGTAATATTCAAAGTGTCTCTGTGTAATTTGCATTGTTGGTATTATGTGACCATGACACCCTGGAGACACTGCAGCACTTTGTGCATTGTGGAACAGTTGCCATTATTAAATCAGACTCTTGCTTTGTCTTGTCTGTTTTTTAACAGACTTTTTGTCTCTTTTTCTTTTTCTCTAATTGTTCAGGTCTCTGACAGTTTCAAGCACCAACGCTGCAGCTTCAGAAGTCTCTGATTCAGAAAGTCAGGAGACAAAAGCCGACCAGAGATCGGTTGACAAAATGAATTCAGGCTACAGCAGCCTGAGCACCAAACTGACCATAAAGAACTTGTCTCCTTCTAGGGAGGATGACTCCAAAAATCGATTCCATAAAGTATCTCTGATCACATACGATGATGGTCTCAGCCAGGATACAGTGGATTTCGCTAAAACGATCTCGAGGGAGACTGAGTCAAATGGAACAGATCTCAGCTCAGACTACAGGTGGAGAAATAGATTTGAGGGGGTTTCCCAGTATACACCACACCAACCAGAGGATTCCTCTTTTTCTGACTCTCTGAGTCACAGAATGTCTGACACCTACTCCAGTACCTCTCTCCTGTCCTCCGAGGCTTCAACATACAAACCCCACAGCGACACGTTTTCCTCCTCATTCTCCTCCCCCACTCCAGATGTACACTTTACCACTGGCAGCAGGCTTAGTGACAGGACCACAGTTTATGCGAGCCATGAGAGCGAGCCAGAGGCAGAACCAAAATATGAGTGGAGGAGGAGCTTGGTGGAGCAGGAGGAGCCTGCTGCACCTGCAGGTGAAAGAGAGGGACAGAGGGAGGGAGAGGCAGAGTCAGAGAGGATAAAGTCAAGCTGGGAGTCACAACAACTCTCTGTGTCCGGCTTCTCCTCGGCACTTCAAACCAGCTGCACCGACGGTTTCCTAGAAGAAAACAACGACGATTCATCTCGATTTACTGGATTGTTCAAGGCCACGCTTGTGGACCTGGACCCTGGAGCTCCTCACTCCTCTCCCCCTGCCTCCCCAGACATAGACTCCCCCAACCAGTTCGACATGGATAGCCTTGTGGATACCCTGAAGAGCATGAGACCTTCCCTGAGGCCCAGGAGCATGGGTCCACGTGCACCGCCCCAGGTCCTTGTCTCCTCTCTGCCTCCCATCGTCGAGGATGCTCCCAGCCCCGTTACCTCTCATACCCCTGCCTACCTCACCAGTCCCACAAAGAAGATGGAAACAATAGGCACCCCTGCCGAGTCCTTCAATGGAGTAAGCCTGCTACCTGCTGACCTGGGACTGAAGAGGAGCTCCCCCAGAGACACTCGTTCACCCCTGGAATTGATGAAGCAGAGCCAGCAGGTATAGTGCACTGATACCTAAATTAATTAAGTTGTCTTTGGAAACCTCATGTCCATAACTTGAGTTTGTGGTTTTCACAAAACAACAGTGAAATCGCATTCTCACATTTTTAAGTGTACCTTCAGGAAACAATGATATTAGTTTATATTATATTATTATGGTATCATTGTCTAATATAGGAGTTATATGTTTGACTTGTCTTTAAAGGTTCACCCAGATTACAAAAAGGTATATGTTCTACATATTCCTCTGTGGAAACTTGGCTGCTGATGCAGAAAAGGGATGATGATGAAACATTTTTTAAAGTCCTCCTTCAATGAAAATCAAGGAGCTGAAAAAAACAAATTCAGACAGGTTTTATACATCAAAAATCTAAGGAACCAATCACCTTCAACCTGCTGGGGAGGAGCAAAAGGAAAACGAAACCTTATCAGTTCAAAAGAGCCAGAGTTTGCATTAGAACAACCACTAACACCGTGTCAGCCACTACCAGTTACAAGCTAACAAACAACATAAACTAAATGAAAATGCTAACTAAACTTGCTGTTCTGATACGTCCCCTAGTTTAAGTAGAATTTCTCAATGAGGACACAAGCATTGAATTTTTTATTATTATTATTTTTGTGGGAAAACCATGTTAAACATAATATTAATCATAGCAGAGTATTTTTGAGTACTTTAAAATCTTCCCCACAACAAAACTCTCAGAGATTAATAAAACCAGCACAATCTGCATGAATAGATATCTTGTAGAGGTACATGATAACATAGTTTTTTTTTTGTAACTCGGGTGAACCAACATTTTAACTCATTGCTGTACTTAATGCATGTGTTCAATCACCTGCAGGACCAGCAGCCACAGTCTGGTGCAAGGGGCCTGAACTTGCCCATGAGAGCATCTGCTACCAACAGTATTGTAATTAGAAAATCCTCGGACTCTTCCCCCGACGACTTAAAATCCCCACTGCTTAATGGAAACGGACTATTGCCGTCTTCCAACACAGGCTCTCGCCTGGACAACAGTGTCATCTTTGGAGGCTACAGGTCATCATCCATGGATCAGACAGCGGAAAATGGAAAGTCCCCGCGCTCGCTCTACCGCAGCGGCTCGCTGCCAGAAACGGGGCTAACAGGTGATTGCATGAGCACTGGACTAAAAGAGCTCAATGAACACAGCCCCGGGAAAGAACCAGTGGGTTCTCGCTTTGAGCGTTTCTCCTTCCTTTTGAATGCCACATCCTCTGCGTCAGGCTCCTTGACCGGAGCTGAAGACCCCAACGCTCGTATGAGTCGGCCTCCACCACTAGGCATCAGTTCACCACCCTCCAGCAACAGCCCCACACGCCTCCTCAGCCCCACAGGCTCCATAGACCTTCACAGGCCTTTCACCACCACAGACTCCCCCTTATCTTTGTTTGGCCAGACACAGGGGATGGGGATGGGTGTAGGTACTGGGACACTGGGCACTCCCATCCTGCAGAGGAGCTTCAGTGGTGAGGGCACCACGGGGGTCCAGCAGACTTCATTGTTCAACAGTGTGCATGGAGGGTCTCAGTTCCAGAGCAAAGAACCTGAGCCTGATAGGAATTTAATGTCGAAATACAGAGCCTTCCCTGATGCTTATGTGAGTATTACTAGTATTGTCTATTACAGTATTACTATATTGTCTACATGAGTTACAAGAGCATAATATTGCTGAGGAGAATGAGGATGTTAAAAGATGTCAAAGGACTCTTGCATTTCCACCTTTTGGTAAATAGGTTGTAGAACTAATTTATGTAAGAGCAGGCCTCAGGTCAGGTAAAACTCAGCACACTGTGTATGAATAATGCAGTTCCCTGCAGTCCAAGGCAAAGGTAAGTGTGAGAATGCAATTTTAAAGAAGCAGTTTTCTTTTTATTTCACATTTTGTTTAACTTTCCAGGTTTGGTTGCACGCAGTATGCATAGTTTGCAGCCAGTGGAAGGATGAGTGAAAGTTGAAATGGTAGCCACATCTATATTAATCCATATTAGCCTTTGTACAGTATTTATATTTATTTATTGTGTAGGCAGCTCTTAGCCTCACTCTGAGATCCATTCCCCTCACTATTGTAAAACAGACAAACAACAGATCAGTTTACAATAGGTGAGAGATGACTTCATATGTGGTTTGTTGTGCACACAGGAAATGGCTTTTGTTGGTGACTGCATACCCTCACATACTGTAACATTTACCATTTATGAGCTTCTTAATACAAGTTTTAATAGAGCAACATTAGATGTTAAAAGTTGGAAGTGGTGGCTTATGGTTCCAGTAACAACCAGTGCACCTCCGGTCTCAAACTGGTACTGCAGTAATCATAGGTTATCAAAAAATAAAATGGTAGTCAGTGGGATCCCAACTCGTAATCGCTACCTGTCAGGTACATGTTATTCCTACTTAGCATCACAAAGTCACATAGAAAAGGGTGTGTATCCAGACTTATGTGCATGTATGCACTTGTTCTTCCATGCGAGCATTTGTGTGTTCATGCGGAGGTCTTAACTGCTTAGGACATGTCTTAAAATTATTTTTATTGGTAAGGATGAGAACACCTACTCACATGTGCACGCACTGCGGGACACATGCCCTCTGTCTCTCTCTCACACTGTCTCTTGTCTGTTAGTCAACAAACCGAACCTAATTCTGATGACACCACTGCTTTCAGTTGTTCTTCCTGTTTCACACCTCTGTCAAGAAACCATCAAATCTTTTAAGCAATTTTACACTCAAACCATTATAATTAAGCATTAGATGTTTCAGTTATATATGCCAAGAGTTGGAAAGCACAGAAGTGACCCCTGAGGGAAAGTTGGGGTGTTGGTGTGACAAGCAATAAAACCAGATCCCTGCAGTCTCCCACTGTTCTCAGCAGTGCAGTATTTCATTTTGATGATCATTTTTCTCCATGCATAGGACATGTTAATGGAGTTATCTACTGTATGTCTATGCAAATACAAAATGAGTGTCAGCTGCATTCTGTAAGTGTAGCTAGTCATTAGTCTTCAGCTGCTTTGTGTAGGTTTTTATCCAAATGTTTGCACAGGACATTCATTCACATTCAATCGATTCTACAGATCTGCAGGGGGGGGGGGGGGGGGGGGGGGGGGGGGATTCACTGCAGTACATGTTATTCAGACAGGGAGTTTAAAACTGTAGAGACAGGTAATGTGACCACACTTGTGTTACAAATATATCGAGTTGCTTTCTGCCTAGACAGCTGATTACCTGCGCACTAGTTTGTTTCAACTGGATGTGAGATCAATTTTAGTGAAGCAAAAAAGGCACATTCATTTTTAGCTTGTAGTTTTGATGCTAAAATTGTGCTATAATATAGACTTTAACATTCTATAGAAACTTTCACATATGCAAGTAACAGTTTAGAAAAATGTGGTTTAAACTATGCCATCTATAGATTTTACTTATACAATTACATATATATTTGTATAAACTTGTGCCAAAGGACCAAGGATGCAATGAACTGGCTCAGTAAAAGTAGCGTGCTAGTGTGCTGTTATGATGTGGGTGTCAACAGTGACATATTTTACATATTTATCCTGCCTCACGTCAGTCAGCTGAAAAAACAAAAGAAAACTAATGGATTAGTCTGTAAAAACGAACAACTACACAGAGACACTTGAACAAAAACACATGACATTCAGGAAGTTTTGAACACGATGCAGACTGATGTGTGCCTCTGTTTGTCCAAGTGTTAATAGGATTACATCCTGCAAACTCCCTCATGCAGTTAAACCATCAGTGACACTTTTGTCAGCAGGTGGGTGTGAGGCCTCTCGATCATTTAATCTTGGCAGAACATTATATGCTCCCCTCTTTTTTTTTTTTTCTTAAGTCTCAACTGGGCTCCGCACCCATCCTAGTTATCTGTCTGTTCCTGCAGACACACAGCCACACCTAACCTTTTGTGTTTATCCTCATATTTCTGTTTGCTTGATATGTGATGAAGCAGAGTTGACAGAGAGAAATAAGCATGTGACAAACTGATTATCTGTTCCTTTCTATGAGTTTTTATTTGTTTTGTCCATCAGCATCCTGTAGCACATGTTCATGCATATTCTGATTATGCGATTTGCTGAAACTGCACATTCCATCTGCTGTACCTACTTTTATGGGAAGGCAGCTGTGGCTGCCAGGAGGGGAGGAAACGCAAGTTTCAATAGGACATCAAGGCAGCTGTAAACACATCACTGCTCATGAATGATGCAGTTGTTTGACCTTGTTTTGTAGTAAAGGCAAGGAGAAGTTAAGGAAGTTAAGAAAGAAATATATAGCCTATGCACCAAACAGACACCGACTACTTTTTTAAACATAAAAATAACATTTTGAAAGAGTCTGTTTCAAATTGCTAGAAATGCAAGTGTCTCAACAGGTTCTAGAAAGTGAAAGTTTAAGCCAAGCACCAATGATTTCACTAGCATTAACTTTTGCTCAAACAGCCGTGGTGCAGAGCTGTGAAAGTTAGGCATCATCAGATATTAAAACATTGTCAGAAATGAGCTACTTTTATAGCTAGTTGTGCTATTGCTACATGGCTAGCCGTTAGCATTAACAGCTGTTTGTGTACCAGTCTAGAAGAAGCGTTGGAATGCAGCATGAAACATCATCCCACAAGCAGCAACACCAATGCTAACTCTTGTCTCTGTCGTGTCTTTCCTTCTGCTGAAGTTAGCACGCTAACCAGCTAGCCTCCAATCTGCCCTTAAAACATAGCGCTGCTCAGAGGGCATATTATAACATCTTGAATTAAAAAGGGTACAATGACTGAAGCTCTGGTCAAGCGAATATCACCACCACCCACTCCCAGCAAGAAACCACATTCCACTTTAACTAGAGCAGCTGTTAGGATGTTTGAGTGTCACGATTAAATTTTAATATTAGCTAAAATCAAGTGCCCTGCAACAACAGTACTTTTGTATCTGATTGTATTCATGAAGAGGCTGGATTAATTTGTGAATATACTTGGTTAGTGGACAACCAATGCAGGTGTTGAGTTTAATTTATATACAGTATATTAATTCAGTTGTGGTGCTCAGTGGTCCTTAGGTGATCTAAAGACGTGGTTTTCTATAGACAGCAACAGTTTGAAAAAATAATTTTAATCTTTGGAATTGGATACACATTATTAATTTTATGCTCAATAATTTTCATTACTTTAATCATCTTGCATAACACTTTGATTTCTTCTTTGCATTTAATGTCTTGTAACAGGCCCTTTGCAGCTATAACCATGATTTGAAGGCACTGTCTTATTCTTGCATATTTTACAGCTTCTAAGAGCCAGGAGTGTACTTTAGATCACCTGTGAGCCCGACTCAGGTGTTGCTGTCAGACAGTTTACAATGCCGTGTCAAACAATACTCCTGTATTGCTTAAGCAGTTGTCACTCAGTTTGGATCAGGGCTTTCTGCCATAAAGCATCTACATACAGTACATTACACACATTGCTATGACATGTTGACTTTGTAGATTATGCAATATGGCAGCATGTCCTGTGACAACACTGTTTTGTAGAAACAGTTCCACGTATGGTTGCGTTAGGACATAAAGATATGTGATTTTACTACATGGGGACCATTAGTAGTTCAGACATAGTGAGTGTTGTCAGGTTTACAGTAATATGCTGCAGGTTAAAGCTGAACTACCAACACAAAATGTTAACCAATGTGCAAAATTGTCTTGAGCAAATTTGGCAGTTCATTAAAACATGCATACACAAAAAGAAACACACAAAAATACTCCAGTTACTCATAAAATACAATAGACAAAAATGATGAAAAGACCATAACAAAGGGGAAAAAAGACTACTGTGGGATAAACAACCTTTACTATTTTAGGAATTGGTTGCATAAATGAGAATGTGCTCTGCTGGTAAAACTGATTTGTTTCTGTCATACAAGTAAAGCTAATGTTTCTTATGTGAAAAAAGAACTTTACATCTAAACAATATCAAAGCTTCAGCACTCAGAGTGCAAAAAAAAGAGAAATGCAGGAACTTGGCAGAAGGAAGGAAGGTCAAGCTTTTGTACTTGCTCTGTGGTGGGAAGCTGTTTTTGTTGAATGTCTGCGAACAGTAATGAGTCACTCTTTTATTTACTAGGTCAGTGCTGAAAAGGCACCAAATGGCCTCTCAGCTCCTTGGCTCACTTTCGCTGAAAATGTAAAAAGGTGTTATGTTGCAGTTTAAAAAAAGTACAGCGACTATTTCAGCCTGTAAAGTTGAATAAATTCAGCTGAGATTGGCTATTTTTTATCTATCTATTTCAGAACCTTTTCCAAATTCAATTAGAGCAGAGAGACCTGTGAAATAATAGCTTGAGTAGCAGGCCCTCTTTGGTGGGTAACAGGATCCAGATGATAACCTGTTTCCTACAGAGCTCCCAGAGACTGAGAGAGGCCAAGTGATACCTGAGACCAAACACACACACACACACACACACACACACACACACACACACACACACACACACACACAAACACACACACACACACACACACACATACACACACACTAATCTCTCTAGTAAATGTATATGCAAATTGCACAGCGCTAACCTGCCAGCACATTCCAAGTCCAACAGGTAAACATACCAAAAATACATATATCCAAACCGCAATTTTCACAGCAGGAAATGCATATTGTACTCAAGAAGTGAAACAGTGAGTTCATTCATTAGCTACTGGTTCCACTGGACGGTTTTCTAGAATAATTGTAGAACCGACCTCTGGTGAGCTCATACTGTTGTATTAGTATTAGGAAGCATCAGGTTAAAAAGATACAACGGAGGAATGTATTCCCACCTGTGAAAGAGGCACTTGTTCTGTCATGAAGGATGTCCTCTCTCCTCACTTCTCCTCCCTGACGCCCCCACAACCTGTTGGACAGGGTGACATTAACATTGGATCGTGTGGCATGTGTAAATTCACCAGGTGGAGACTGGGTGTAATCTAAATGATTGCTGGGGTTGTTGCGTAATTACATTCTTACACATGGTTCTATTGTGTGCACGTTCTCAGTTAAACTGAATAGAGATATCAGGGTTGGATCTAACCTTAAAACTTGTATTGGTGAACTACATTCCTCATTTTCACATGTGTAGATAATGTTAATGACAGTATTCCTTTAATATTGGTCATATATAAATTTGTATACAACCTTGTGCTTTGTCTTGGTTTTTATCTTGACCTTTTATCGTATTAATGACTTGCTTCTGGATGAAAACCAAAGAATGTATTGCCACATACCATATATTTTAATTTGCTAAAATATATTTTCTCTTTATCCATAGCTGACTAAAGAGAAGGAGCATGGGAAGCTCAATCCTCGTCCCGGAAAGGTGAGTCTTGACAACAACACACAGCCTTGAGTACAAGTAATCTTCAACCACATGCTGCTGAGATAAATGCACATTCAAAGCTGACAGCTGACAGTAGTATAATCACTGTGAAGGCTGTGTTACTGTGGAATTTGCTGCAACACAGGCTAGATAAACAGTCACTTTATTTTCTCGTGCCACAGGCAGCACACATTCATTTAAAGGTCCCATATTGTACAAAGTACAAATGTATTTTTTTGATTACAAAGCAGGTCTAGGTTCTATATTAATACTGTGAAAGTATCAAAGTGCTCAGTCCACAGAGACATGCTCAGAGCCTCTCTTCTGATTGGTCCAGAGAGAAGCCTGAGAGAGGAGATGTACAACTACATCTGGATGGTTTTGTTGCTTAAAACCACATATATATCTTTTCATGGATATCAAAAAAAAAAAAAAAAAATCAATAAAACACTGTGAAAGTGTAAAACATGGGACCTTTTAAGAGTCTGACGTTAGAATTCAGTTCAAAGTACCGATGTGTCTAAATACAGCCTCACAGACCCACTTGTGTGACTGCAAAACAATACACAAAAGAATACGAGTGGCACTTTTTAGTCATTATCTTTTACACAAACAGCAGCAGTATATCATAAATGTAGTTGTAAAGTAGTTTATACTAGCAACCTGCAAAGATGTTACCAGAGTTTTGTTGTGAATCTCAGTGTAATCCGACATGCTCTTACCCATCCATGCACAGAATACGTTTACTTAAGGGGGAAAAAGACATTGATACGAAGCTTTCACTTTACTGAGCTTTTCTTCGGGTTAGCACGTGGCCTCTTACATAACTGCGATTTCATAACCATTTTTCAGTAGAAGTAGGAGACTTGTCTGGTTAAACCCTTTGTTTCCCACCAGATAACCAAAGACGTCATAAGACATTTTCATTAAAATTTCAGGCTGTGATTGATGGCAATAAAACAGCATACCTGCCACATGTGTCTGTTCCAAGTTGGACACATATATTAACAACATTTAAATGTCAGGCCTGCTCCTGCATGCAGCAGCAGAGCTCTTCATTTTCTCACTGAGGTCGTCCACGAAGGATTTGGAGCACTGGAGGTGGAGCTGACATTTAGGTTTACCTACTGGGTAATATTCCATGCTGCAGGGCCTCAAACCAGAATAGATGAAACAAATCTGTGCTGTAGATGTGAACAGGTTTCTTAAATAAGATAGTGTACTCAGATTGAACCCTAAGTAACAATGGAAGAGTAAATAAAGATATGCTGGTATATATATGTATTTTATTGTCTTTGTGCAAAATTGACGATATTCAGGAACGAATGCTACTTTGCAATCCTGCTACCTTACCTGTTACTGTTTACCTTGTACTGTTGTTGTCTTTAGGGGATAAGCATTAAATATAGGAGTTATGCTTGAATATGAACCTGGATATATTGTTGTGTATATTGCAGTAGTACAGGTTGACCTCTTGCTTGCTATCGTATCATTCTCACTGCCCAAGTAATTGGCTTCTTATATTAAGAGTGACTTTCTAATCAACATATTTAATTAGATAGACGTTTCCCTTTGCAGACGTTTAGATCTGATGGTCTTAAAGAAATGGAAAATGTCTTATCACACCTGTGTTGTAAATGATCTACGCTGACATCTGTCTGTGTTTTCTTTAGATGTACATTTTTGATCGCCCGGGGATGTGCGGCCAGAGGATCGAGGTGCGCAGTGATGTCATCGATGCTACGCCCTGGGAGCTGCAGGAGACCATCTCCATCAGGGTCATCAGAGGAGGGTGAGTGTTTGACTTGCAAGCCCACTGTCCATGCTTACAACACATTTGCTATTCCAAATCTTCCCTTAAACAGTGTAGCTGTGTCAACACTAATTCAACATTTCATGTGTAAGCAGGAGAAAGCCTTGTTTCTTCTTTCGAAAGTTAGATAGTCTTGTTTCTGACTGTTTTGAGTATAATCACTATATACTTAAAACCTTACTTAGACTTAGTATGTAATAGGGATTCACACATCTTGTCTGGAGTCAATTTTAAGTGTAGCAGCACATTTAGATAAGCGTGCTTCATATATGATCCACAACCACAAGCCACAATTAGTACAGATGTGAGGATGTTAAACATAATTGCAACACAACAATCTGCAGCCAAAGTTAAACAATTTGTTTGTCACTTTCAGCTGGTAGTATGTAGAACTGTCACCATTTATAGCAGTAAACAAACAGGTCTGTTTTGCTCATGCCACCCCCCACATACTTGGCATCACATTAAACCTGAAGCCTCCTAAAATCTACCTAATTGCAAAGGTAGATAGAGATAGATGAGATTTCCGCACCTTGTCCTTCTAGAAATGTGAGGTGTGTAATTATACAGTGGTTTTTCCAAATAAACCCCTCTCTCTCTCTCTCTCTCGCTCTCGCTCTCTCTCTCGCTCTCGCTCTCGCTCTCGCTCTCTCTCTCTCTCTCTCCGGATATACTCGTATATCATGAAAACAAAACTGCTATTGATGCCGTGTTGACATGCAAATGCCATCAATAGCTGAAACACCCACACGCAAGCTTAAACACACTCTCTGCTCTCAGATGTGGAATGTTTTACCGAACGCAGCCAACAGTGTGAACACGCAGAGACGCTGATGGCACTGCTCTGACCTGTACACACAGCAGGCTTGACATGTTACAATGAGTTAATTATAATGTCAGCTCAAGCATCACACATTGAACCACTGCCCAAACCGCAGCTAATGCTGTAATTAAAGCGTTATGTAAGTGGCATTTGTATCCCATTAATCCTTGATTTAAATTAAGATCTACTTTCTTTTATCAAGAGATTACTTCAGTCAAGCAGCACAACGAGTACTAAGAATGGTTTGAAGGTACTTGTACTTTACATATGAATACTTTCTACTCTGCCACGGTTCAGAATGAAATGTTGTACTTTTAATCCTCTACATTTATTTGACAGCTTCAGTTACTTTACAGGTTACCATTTTACATACAAAACAATGGATCAACTTATAAAATAGAAAGCATTATTAAAGCAAAATAAAACATTTTTTTCACATGATCCCTTATAAAAAATAATTCAAAAAGAGCATTATTTAGTTTGCGCGCAGTCATGTTCCAGATGTTTCATCAAAGAGGGATTTCTCCTGTAAACCTCTTGAGGTACTATTTTGCCGCCACTTTGCTCGCGGCCAAGTGACAGTTATGGGATCATCCTAACAGTTACACAGCTGGAGAAGAGCCACAAAGTCTGAACTAGCTGATGTTACACAACAATATGTGTCTTAAGTTTGCCAACATAAGCTAACCGCAAACTTTTGGTCATACAAGAACAAGTATGGTTACAGCTGCGAAGCCCTTGAGTGCATTGAACTGGTCAGTGGTGTGTTTTATTGTTTAGTAATTTCACTTTTCATTTTTTGAGATGGAGACAGTTTGAGTTTGACTTTAAATTAATTGTTTGACACCCAATGAAGGAAAAATTTCCCCTTTTAGAGATGAAAGGGAAGTCCAAAAAAAGAATACAAATTTGTTACTAGCTCATGTTAATAAGCTTTGACATTATGAATACGGGAGTTTTACTTGTTACTGAGTCATTTTCAATTGTTGTATTAGTAGTTTTACGTGAGGAAAGGATATGAGTACTTCCTCCACCCCTGAGCAGCACAAGCATGTTGCTTTGGCTAAGTTTCCTCCCTGTCTTCTGCATCTTTGCATGTGTTCTTTAACCTCCTCTCCTCTCCTCTCCTCTCCACTCCACTCCTCTCCTCTCCTCTCATTATTTGCATTGACAGGGTCTATGAATTCTGCATTCAAACACATGCCCAGAGCACTGTAACCTCTATGTCTCTCATTGTCCTCCTCTCGTCCCTAGATGGGTGCTGTATGAGAAACCCAACTTCAAAGGGGAGAAAATCGCCTTGGATGAGGGAGACATTGAGCTCACCTACCCCTTCAACCCTCCAGAGGAGCAGCTACAGAACGGACAGGAGGAGGGAGAAACAAATGGTGAGCAGACAGAGACCAAACCAGCGAGGAGGTTCATCATCGGATCTATACGGAGAGCTGTCAGGGTAAGACCAGTTCAGTTCACTCTGTTGTTTTTGGGTGTTGTCCTAAATTGTTGTCACACACCGTGAGCTAAGATCTGAGGGTGATGATAAAATACAGTGGAAATTTTTATTTTTAGGCTCTAGTGTAATGTCCTGTCTGAATAGTTCTCATAGATGTTCTGTATATCGTAGTCCTTCAATGACTGTCTGTTCCTGCACTTAATAGCTCCATCTAGTGTCACAAATAACTACGACAACCTGTTCATCCTTTTTTTTTTTTTTGCAAATGTATACCCAAATATACCCAAATTACCAAACACCAAATGTTCCAGTTGTCCGAAATGGTCAATACCTTTCCATCTACTTCAACAA
Source organism: Seriola aureovittata (assembly GCF_021018895.1). Taxonomy (NCBI): domain Eukaryota; kingdom Metazoa; phylum Chordata; class Actinopteri; order Carangiformes; family Carangidae; genus Seriola; species Seriola aureovittata. Next base: position 8,840,183 of record NC_079379.1, read on the forward strand.
CATTTGACAGCTCTTATGTATTACTGCAATGCAGAATTGATATATAATGCAAGACCTCTAAGAGCTCATACATTTCAATTAGACTACATTCATATGATCTTCAACTTTGGCTGAAATGAGAACATTTTTTTGTGTGTGTGTGTCTTTTTTTAATCAAAATTGAATATACAGACTTATTTCAATACTTTGTTTTACAACAGATGTAATCAGACCATCAGCCAGGGCAGTATACTGGCCAGCATTAGCTTATCGCAGATATGTCAGTAGGAAAACATCAAACACTAAAGTTGTAGACACACTTGAGATAGTTTAGAAATGGTAATACCATTATGTGCAAATGTATGTTTTACAGCATACCGAAAAATATATTTTTACATACATGATCAACATATCATCTTCTCAGCTGTTCAACAAATATCAGTATCAGCCTCAAAAATCTTTTAACAGTATCAGAATATATAATAACTTATTGGATTTAGTTGTTTTCTAAAACTATTTTTGTGCATTATGGAGTGTAGTAGCAGGTTTTATTATCTGTTTTGAAATCTTGATGGTGACAGGATCATTTTTGTTCACATTTTGGATTATTATGTGTGGCGTTAACTGGGTATATAGTTCCCTCAGAGGCAGCTGCAGGACATGATTTCTCAGTTCCTTCAGGACTGCAGCATAACAGCCTGTTGTCTCCTCCACCACATGACATTAATGGATGCTCTCTGTCCTCCCTCAGGACTACAGCGTCCCAGAAATCAGTCTTTTCCCAGAAGAAAACGCTGAGGGGAAGAAGGTCATCTTCAGAGACACTTCTGATGATGCCAGGATTTTTGGCTTCCCCGTTAAGGCCAACTCTATCATCATTAACGCCGGGCTGTGAGTTATGAATTATGAGTTATGAGTTGTGAGGAAATGCTGGCTTTTTCTGCTATTAATAATTTATTTCAGCTAGTTTGAAAAACTACCTTTTTTTTTTACCTCTCAGCTGGCTTGTGTACGGACAGCCCTTCTTCCAGGGAGTACCACGTGTCCTGGAGGTGGGGGGGTACTCCAACCCTGCAGCGTGGGGGGTGGAACAAGCCTATGTGGGATCATTGCATCCGCTCAAAGTAGTAAGTGGCACAGCACAGTGCGCTGCTTATGAGTACTAACAAGTTTCTCCACTTATGTTCTATGTAAAAGAAACATCACTTTATTGCTAACATTGTGTGAATGTATTTGTCTGTTTGTTTGTTTTTTACCACAGGGTGAACCAAGAGTGGAAAACGTGAGTGAACCAAAGGTAAGAAAGTGTTGTTACACTATTATTATATATGTTTTCACTTTTATTGAGCTCGCTTATCTAACAGTGATATGAATGACACCTTTGACACTTGAAAAGGTTATCAGTGTGTCCTGATTGTGATTGCCACTCTGTGTCTGCAGATGGTGATCTACGACAAGCCGTACTTCTCTGGGAAATCAAGGACCATAACGGCTAACATGAAAGACTTCATGACCAGGACAGACAGACAGCAGAGTGTGTTTATGTACAGTGTTGGTTCGCTTAAAGTACTTGGAGGAATGTAAGTGCTGCTTTCTAATGTTTGTATTCACCAGTAAATGAATAAACAACCTAAATAGTACTGCTGCGCAATTTAGGTAGGGGCTAATACATGAGGCAGAAAGCCAATGACAACCAGCTCAGATATGAGTGCTTTTTAACCCTTTGCCTGCTTCTGTGACTGCAGCTGGGTGGGCTACGAGAAGGAGGGTTTCCGAGGTCACCAGTACTTGCTAGAGGAGGGAGAGTACCACGACTGGAGGGTGTGGGGAGGCCGTGACGCTGAGCTGCGCTCTGTTAGGGTGATACGAGCAGTAAGTTTGTGTGTTAATAAGTAAAAATCGAATCTTTTTAAATCCTCTATTAAATAGCAAACTACAGGAATAATGGTCTGGAGATTGTTCATGCATTGATTAATTATATTCATTATATTATTAAAGTTTTGTTTGTCCTTTCAACTCCTCTCATATTGTATAAAGTGAGATTTCCATGTCTTCTTTGATTAAAAAGAAGTTCTATATTAATACTGTATCGAAGTATCAAAGTACTCAGTCCACAGAGAAACACACATAACTCATTTTCAGAAACTGAACCTTAAAACAAATAACTTCTGTTACTTTGTGATGTCACAACAACGCAGCCCCAAGCCCAGCCCACCTGCACCCACCATCCAACCTTGCAGGATTTGGTTTCTCTGAGTGTTTACCGGATATCAATCACTCAGAAAGCAGTCAGCCAATCAGAAGAGAGGCTCAGAGCCTCCTCTCTTCTGATTGCCTCACTGTTACTAAAGCTCCAGAGAGAGGAGATGTAAAACTACACTGAGATGGTTTTTGGTTCTTAAAACCACAAATATATCTTCTTATGGATATCAAAACTTCATAAAACACCACAAAAGTGTAAAATATGGGACCTTTAATAACCTTGTTGTATAACACACTGGTACGTGCATCATTAAAGTCTTATCTAATCTAAAAAGTGACTTTGTTCTCCCCTCTGATGAATGAATGGCCTTTGTAATTCTGATACTGAGTGCCAGAAGTTTAATCGAGGCAAGCAGCAGATGTCTTTCTGGACGGTATCACAATAATCCCAGGACATCAGAGTTATATTTCTAATTCCGATTTATTACCTCAGGACCATTTAAACTTTGCACAATGCAGTAATGAATGAATAATGGCAGGAATGACTTGCAACATCAATTATTTGAAGAAAGTTCAAACATTCTTAAAGAAGGCATCTGATTAATGTGTAAATCCTGTCTTATCTGAATAGAATAGCAAAATCACCATACAGTACATATGTGGTTTAAGTAGTATTTTGGTAAGTGCACACACACCCCCCCCCCCCCCCCCCCCCCCCCCCCCCCCCCCCCTTCAACATACTTGCAAGTTAAAAAATGAGGCACATAAACACAGATGATTTTGGCATTGTCAAAAATATGACTCTCATCAGAATACATGATCTTACTTCAGCTGGAATTGCTTGGATTTTATTTTCTCCCTCCAGTTGCGTTAAAGTTGAGGTAAAAGATAGATGTTCCCACACTGCCCCTTAATTTCATTTACTGGGGGCTTTAGTGTAATTTGGGTAAACTCACCCGTCTTCTTGCTCCTGCAGGACCTGACAGACCCGTTGATGGTGATGTTTGAACAGCTAGAAGAAGATCAGGAGGGAATGCAGGAGAACACATTCGAGGTGACTGAGGCCATTCCTGATGTCGAGCTGTTTGGGTACAAAACCTCCACGCGCTCCATCCAAGTACTCAGCGGGGCGTAAGTACACTCCATTCACCACTGTTGTAACATGGGGGATTAAAGTGGCACTGTAATACAATAATCAGCTAATTGTGTGTTTTTCCTTCCAGATGGATCGCCTACTCTCATGTGGACTTCTCCGGGGACCAGTACATCTTAGAGAAAGGGTTCTACAATAACTGCGCTGACTGGGGCTCTCAGGACACTCGCATCTGCTCAGTGCAGCCCATCCTGCTGGTGAGGACCACTGTGAACAGGAGGACGACACAATCCTATCAGCAAGATCTGATGAGCGTTATACGTTACTCACATCCTTGTTTTTTTGTTTGTTTTTAGGCTCCAGGTGACAGCACCAGGTCCAGGAGTGAGGTGAATATATTGTCTTTACATTCCCAGTTTTATGTTGTTTAATGCGCCTCAATCAAGTTCTCCATTATGCTTTCCATCTAACATACGGTACATCTGATCCACAGTTTTATCTCACTTTTAGATAAGATATTTGGCGTGCTGGACTTGCTACTGAGTTCAGAGAAAATGTGACAAGATTAAAGAGAGAAAAAAGGCAGGGTTTGCTAACACAGATGCACACACACATCATCCAAAGCCCAAATGTTGAACTTGAAACTTTTGGCTCGAGCTGATTCTTCTGCACTTTCCTCATGAAGGGAAAACCCCATTTGCACGGAACACGTCATGAAACTGGACTTATTGTTTCCACCCGAAAGGGGCCTTTTTTTTTTTTTTTTTTAATCTTGAATGTGAAATATTAAATAGAAAGTACAGTACACTGCATTGTAAAAAAAAAAAAAAAAAAGGAAAGTAAAAACCCTCTAATCAGCGATTACAAGGCTGCAATAAAAAAATAAAGATAAAATTAGCTGGAAGAATCAAAGCTCTAAGGCATTAAATGTGCTGATCTCTCACTTCACTGTTCTTCCCTTCTTTCTGTCAGATAATACTATACTCTGAGCCAGATTTTCAGGGCGAGTGCCACATCTTTGACCGCAACCAGGATGAAGTGTCAGAAAAATACATCATCAAGTCCTGCCGAGTGGTGGGAGGAAGGTAAGGAACCATAACCTAAGCATTGAGACGGGGAATAAAGGGAAAAACAAGTCTGAAATACACAGAAGCAAAGAGAGATGTGGGAAAAGGTGATTGAATACAAAACATAATAATAATAATGCAAATTCTCTGTGTTTCAGCTGGGTGGTCTACGACAATCAGCAGTACTCTGGGACCATGTATGTCCTATCTGAAGGGGACTACCCCAATTTAACCAGCATGGGATGCCCCCCCAACTACACTGTCCGTTCTGTCAAGGTCGTACCAATGGTGAGAAAGCTCTCATATACTTCAGAACAACGCTTTGTATTCTCTCCTTTGTCTTGCTCTAAACTTCCGTCTCCCCCTCCTTTCCCGTCTAGACATTCTCAGTTCCCTCCATCTCCCTGTTTGGCCTCGAGTGTCTGGAGGGCCGAGAGATCACCACGGAGAACGAGATCCTCAACATGGCCGAAGAGGGTTTGAACAACCACATCCTGTCTGTCAGAGTCAACAGCGGCTGGTTCGTGTTCGGCTCTTTGTCTTTGTGTGTTTTGGGGAGAGTGTTTGGCAAAGTGCTGTTTGTGTGTTTGCATTTGGAAAAGTGTATTTGCACTTGTCACACATGTCACAAAGTAACTTTCTTGTTTTCCTCATGAGCGGCAGCTTTTCATGTTTTTATGACACTAAGGTCATTGAAACAAACTACATGGACAGTGGTCATCTGATCCAACTGAGTTAAACAACACTAAAATGCTTGTTTTGGTCGCCTTCCTGTTTCATGTGACAGTCAAGCCACAAAACACAGTCTTTAAGTTTTGTTTCTCCTCCTTTGCAGTTGGGTGATATGTGAACACAACAACTACAGGGGGCGCCAGTTCCTTCTGGAATCAATTGAAATCACCAACTGGCCAAAGTTCAGCTCACTACAAACTATTGGCTCAATGTATCCAGTCAGACAGGTTTGTTAAGAAGTCTTCTTTACCACTTCAGTACACAACTAAAAGGCATGAATTGAACCATAACACTTGGTTATAACACCACAGTGTGAAATGCCGTCTATAGTAGTACAGCAGTAGATGACACTGAAAACCTGTAGAGTAAATTCTCCTTGTCCTTTTTGGGAGATATTAAGTTTTCTCATATATTTACATGATAGGATGTATCTATGGGTAGGGTGGTGTTGAGCCTCCCCTGGACAGAGTAGGTGGCTGGATAACCAAAAAGAAAAGGCCACATCCATCCTTTCATCAGTAGAAAAACCTAATTTATAAACTTAATCAGAAGAGAATGTGTCAGTAAAACAGTGAAGGAGTTATCAGTTTCACACTTTTACAGCACTTAATTAACATCTCTAAGCAAAACTGACACGATAACTGTTTCCATAACACCGCCTCCTTAAAGGGGTGGAAATGATTTAGATTTTATAAAAAAAAAAGACTACATTTCTGAAATTTCCAAACAGAGTCTTTAATAACATTGTCGGTACTTTGCCTCCTGCAGAAGCGCCAGTTCTTCCACATCAAGAACAAAGAGAGCGGTCACTTCATGTCCGTGCAGGGCGGTGTGGAGGAGATGAAGTCAGGGCGAGTGGTGGCGACCGCAGAGGTGGAGCCGATGAGCGACATCTGGTTCTATCAGGACGGCCTCATCAAGAACAAGGTAATGCGTCATCATCATCATGCAGCTTGTGATGATCTGATGATCATCTTGCAAAACACCAAAAACCTGAACTGGATTTTTCTAAGTCCTCTGGGCTTGTCTGATCATGCTCTGTCTCTCTGTGTGTGTGTGTGTGTGTGTGTGTGTGTGTGTTTGTGTGTCCTCTGTAGTTGTCCCCAACCATGAGTCTTCAGGTGATGGGTAACGTAGAGCCGGCAGCCAAGGTGGTTATGTGGACAGAGACTCGGCAGCCCGTCCAGACCTGGACGGCCAAGATGAGAGGCCTCATCACGAGCCTTACCTTCGCTGGCATGGTCCTGGATGTCAAAGGTGTGAACAAGGGGGAGAAAATATTTATTTTATCGCAGGCTTCCTTAGATATTCTTAATGTGAAGGCAAAGTTGTGAGATTAATTAAGTTGCCTTTTCAGAATAAGAGCTGGTATTTGATAGGATTCCTCTTGTGAAAAATCTTTGTAGCTGCTCCACATATAGTCTCCTGAATCACGTTAACTGATATATCTTAAATTTGAGACTTTATTAAGAAGATTAAAATAATGTTGGGTTTTATGAATATTTATATTGCTTTTACTTTGTTGATGATTGCTTCAGTGTTACCATGATGGCTGTAACTCTTTTAACAACATTATTTTCCTTTTCTTTAGGTGGCAAAACGTACGACAAGGAGCACGTGGTGATAATGCCGGAGAATGACGAGAGGCCGAGCCAGCAGTGGGAGATAGTGTTGCTATAAAAATCTCATCTTCTTCTTTACTCAGCTTTCCTAAGTAGTAATAATATCCCTTCAACACTCTGAGAACTGCTGCCACTGCCTTATGATGTAACTTATATCAGTGCCTGTAATATTTTCTTTACTCTGAACTCCATGATCGTATCACTGTAAACATTCAAGGCCTGAAAAAAGCTGCAGCAGACGGTTCGGTGCTTTGCAAACTTTTGTGTTTCTGTTTGTTTGTACTCTTGTAATCAAACGATTCCATTTTCTCCAAGTCAGTGAAAGACTTTATGTCTGCAAGGACTCCAACAAAGAGAACTGTAAGTGCCTTTACCTGCTACAGCGGCTGGTGTCATCACAGGAGTTGGACCACAAGCAAGATTCAATGTATTTCTGAGGATGTACTGAGTTACTGTATACAGTACACGCCCAGCACGGACAGACCCGTTCCATTGTATCCAGTGATCAAAGGGATGGTTTGACCTACTCCACGACTTTGACCTTTATCTGATCCCTTGTCAACAATTTGGGTATTCAGACACGAGTTTCCTTGTTTGAATGATTCCAGGCTCATGCAAATTCTCTGACTGTAGAAGCAGCTGTAGTTTTATACCTTTGTTTACAATGGAGCAAACCAAGTTTTAATTGCTTCCTGGAGAGAACACCACGTGGCTGCCAGTGCTTTATACAGACAGTGGAAAAATGAAGCCAAAAGAATGTGCAGTATGCAAGAAATGTGCATTATGCTTTTTAAAAAAAAATGATTTATATATATATATATATATATATATATATATATATATATATATATATATATATATATGTATCGCTGTCTGTTTTATGGGAAGTGTTGCAGTTATGTAAACAGTCTATTACATTACATGCTGCAGTGCAATGAAAGGGGATGTATGTGTCCAGTGTCTGTCATGTTACTCTGTCTCTTGTTGTATTTTTGTTGTCAGAATCTGTACCTGCATCAGCTGTATGTTTAATATTTGATACTAAAGACATAATGTCTATTGTGATGTAAAAGGGAGTGGTGTTAAGATATCGAAAACAAAAATAAATGATGTTAAATTAAAACAAAGCTTATTGATTGACTGCAAAATAGTCTAAATAATATTTTTGTATCATTATGGGAAAAGACATCTTGTTTCCACTCTTTCGAAAATCCACCCCCCAAAAATCCAACTTCGTGCAAATACAGCATCACAATGTTTCCTCTCAGTGCTGGAAAAAGGACATGTATGTGTATTCTGGCTTAAATGGACTATTTTCATCATTTATTTCAAATATTTACTCGGGCTGTGTTTCATTCATACCTCCCCTCACTGCATTCATCCATTCATACTCTCGCCCATTCAGTTTCATGACTGTTTTGTGTGTCTTTATGGGCTACACCAAGCCATTTAACAAAGACAGCATGCAAGATGGAAAACAACCACTCTTACTCTTTTATTTATATTCTTTTCTGTAATCAGAGTTTAAGTTTTATTTTCTTTTATCAAGTATCTTTTCAGACCTTCTCCGATTTTTACATCAGTGTGTATTGTTGTATTGGGATGTTCAGCACCTAGAATGGGTGACACCATCACACTCACAGAGATTCATCTGCCTCACTACTCACACTTTTATTTCAAGCACTTTACCTCTCTCGCTATCAGTTCACACTCTTTTTATTCTTCCTTTTTTACTTTGTCACCACACACTGGGCTACGTGTGCAAGCTTTCCCATCATCCACTGCTTCTCTTAGCTGAAGAAAAGGTAAACCATCGTACCTATTTGTTTTTTCTCTCTGCTGTCATTGCAGTCTGTGCTGGTTCACAGCTTCATCTCTTATTCTTCAACTGATGCTTTCACGACATCCACAGCACTTTCACGTTTTTAACTTCATCCAGTACCTGCATTTAAACCTTTTTTTTAGGGCATTTTTGCCTTTATTGTTATAGGACAGTCAGAGAGAGACAGGAAAGTCAGGAAAGACATGGTACTCTTAGTATTTGTGTTTTGTGTTTATAACTGTGACAGTATTTCATGTCAGCGACTCTAGATTTTCTTCAGAAAATATTTCCTTTTCTAGTTAAAGATTGTGTTTTGTTGAGCATATAGTGGTAAATCTTAAGTTAATACGACCAAAAGCTAAAAGCTGCAGATCAGCTTTGTTTGTAATAACCACACAGGTCTCATATTTCACTGAGCTCTGCAGTGAATGGCAGGTAGCAGCTGAGCAGCACAGAGGACAGATCAAAACCATGAGAGGAACATATTTGTTCAGTGGTTTCGTCATGCTCAGTTAGCACTGTGTTTTCTGTCCATCTGAAATTACTTTCTAAACAGATGTCTTGTGCTGTGTGTACTTTCTCTGTATTTCAGAAAAAGGGCAGATGAGCGTTTTAGGAGTATCAGATTGTTATCGCTGTGCAGCCACAAATACAGGAGCTGAAAAGGTCCTTTTGTTAACTCTTGTGACAGAAACTGGCTGGAGCCAAAAGACCATCAGGTTATGCATGAGTGCACCGGCCTCGAGGAACGGCTATTTTACCCTAAAAAACCAGAGCTCCGGCCTCACCTACTGACAGAGATGATTGGCATGTTGTCTGGTGGGTTTATTTATCTGATATCTGCCCCATCCGGCTAAAAAAGGCTGTAAGAAGACAAAGCTGTAACTTGAGAATCTCAATACTAAACATTCTCCAATGAAGGGGATAAATTGTCTGTCCCAAAACAACAGCAACCTCACTGATTATTTATTTATTTTTGGCCAAATCAGCCACTAAATCTACAACTTGCGGTCACCTCACAGAAAAGGTCACCTGTAAACAAACCCGACTGTCTGGATTCCTCCTTTGCGAGGAATGTCAGCATTTTACAGGTGGGCTGTCGTAGAGATGACACAGACCAATGGCTGTGAAGATACTGGGCAGTGATTGGTCAGGAGTTTGACTGACAGACAGTCAGGTGTGTGTAGTGGGAGCAGACGTGGCGTAGTAAGGGTGGGACTGAGATACAGTGCTGATTATAGGAAGCTGTAAAAGAAAAAAAAGAAAAACTCCAGTACCTCCACACCTTTCTACAGCTGCCAGAGCTTTCTGCTACAGGTAAGAAAAATAAGCATTCCTTTTTTTTAAAGAAAAATGTAAGAAAATCTTGTATTATTGTGTCATTCTGTCAAGTGTCTGCTTTGGCATGTTGTCTCTTATAGATAAGGGAATATAACTTAAAGTAATTTAACTGTTTTCTTAAGATAACTGCTGGTTTCATGAATTCATTAAATGATTCACTGAACAAAAAATCAGTTCAACTTTTTCCCTTTCCTACTGTTTACACCACCAAATTGGATTTACTGTACATTAATGTCCTTTACTCTACATGTGTGCTAATAGAGATAAATATTATGAACCATTTATTTCTATCTTCTCACATTCTTTGTTGCAGGTAAAAAAAAACCATGGATCCTGATTACTTCAAATCATACGTGAGTAGACTTTTCCCACCCTGTTCTCCCTCTGTCATTGCATTATTTCTCTGTTTACTACGACTCCACATTTGTAGATAACGTAGACAGGCGTCTTGCACTCTGATTATCTGCATACCTTCTAACCTTATCTACAAAAGTCACTACGTACCTGCTGGAATGCTACAGTGTGATGTCATGTTTCCTTTATGAATTTAATGCAATCAATTCACCTCAGTTCTGCTCTGCCTAATTTTTCAATTCAATTCAATTTTATTTTTATAGCGCCAAATCATAACCCAGCAGTGGGGAGGAAAATCTCCCTTTTAACAGGAAGAAAGCTCCAACAGAACCAGGATCAGAGTGGGTGGCCGTCTGCGTCGGCCGGTTGGGTTGAGAGTAGAAAGGGGGGTGGGGCAGCTGTATATACTGTTGATTTTTATGGTGAAAGTAATTATAGCTAATACCATAGGTTTAATGGTGTTATCAATAATATTAGCAGCAATGATAATGTGTCTCCTCCTGGTGATAAGATTCAGTCCTTTTGCTCTCAACCTGCTTTTCCGATTACTTCACCAACCATGTCCATATCTAACCTCCAGTCACCGCAGGACTAGAGAATATTTAACATTCTTTAAATTCAAGCACGATGAAAACTGACTTGTATCTTTGCTCATCCTTTGTTGGTGCCTTCATGGTATGTCTGTCAGTCTATTATTATGTCGCTTCTTCTTCTCTTGTTATGAATACCACTCGTTTCCTGCCACTCCTTTATCACACTTCTGATAGAATCAGACAGGATCTGTCAGAATTTTAGTTGTGTTTACCTTTACATTATTTATTGGTTTGTCTTTGTGTCTCTTCCTGTTCATCATATAGGATATGTGTTGGGGTACCCTTGGAACAGTGCGACCATTCTCCAATTTCCACCCTGACAGAGATGTTACGGAGATCCAGGCGTCGCTGGAAAAGAAAGGTAGCCTACCTCTGCTAGTAGAGCAAAGCTGGTTTGGAAAGCCAGAGGAGAAGATTGGTGACGTTGGATAAATGTGTACACAGTCTCACCTCTTAACATTCCTCGCCCAAACGTTAAATACTAAATATTGCATCATAATTGAAATGCAAATATTGTGTCCCTGGCTCAGATGCTGTGACCCTGGTGAGAATCCTAACCAATCGTAGCAACGCTCAGAGACAAGTTATCGCCAGTACCTTTGAGGAGATAACACACAAGGTAAAGAAACAATTGAACATGTGAACATGTTTACAACAGCTGTTTTTAATGGAGAAGCATCTAAACCAGCATTTAGAAGCTAAGACATGAAACTCAGAAGAACTGTTTCAAAGCCACAGCAGCCCCCCACTGTAACATTTCTTAAATAGACAAAGTTATGCAACACAACAAAAATGTCTGTCTGTTTGTTTGCTCATCTGAAACTTCCAAGTGTTTACTTATGTCAAAAGGGTCCAAAGGGTTTGAACACACCTTTGTGTAGAGAGGGAGTTCATCAGTATACACCTATATAATGTAACAGTGTGTCAGGCTGAGGCAGAGCCTGAGTTAATGTGATGCTGAGCTACACACTGTTAAAGTTTTTAATACTTGGGGTATTCTCATTCTCACAAGAAGGTGACAGTGTCTGGCCGACAGGCATTTTTCACACTGGTACACTGTGCTCAGACATGTAGGACGGACATGTATCAGAGCATCAAAGTCCACAGAAGAGAAACAGAAGTTAAGTTGTGCTTATCCACTGAGTTTCAACAGGCCAGGTTTGAGGTAGTTTGTTTTAGATATCATTTACACTGAAATGAGTTTTATTTTAATACAGGACTGCAGTAGTGGCATAGCAGCTGTTCCATTATTCTCTCAAATCAAGTCATTTTCATTGCATTAATGTTGATGTACATTACTGCCGAAGCTCAATTACATATTGTTGAACAATATTCATGTGGTGGTGGTGTAAAATATTTAAATTATAATAAAAGACCTGATGTTTAAAAAAAAAAAACTTAGTCCATTTGTGCTCGTGCCACAGGCTATAAGAGAACTGGTGTAGAGGTTGTGACCAATGTGTTTGCTGTTGTAAGGATCATATGCTATGGCTAAGTCAGCGAGAGTTAGCTGTTGGCCGAACTGTTAGCAAGTAGCAGCTAGAGCATGTTATGTTACCTACAGGTTAAAACACAGTGAGAACTGATTTACAATAGCATAAAGAAATATTGTTTTTCATATTGTATTGCCATGTAAAGTATATTTTAGGATTGATTTTTCGTTTTAAACCCACCAAATAAGACTTAACCCAGAGGTTTTCGTCTGATGCTCCTTCATCTATGTGCATCTGTGTACAGAGATGACCAGAGACAATATCTGAAATATGAGAAAACGTCTTATTCTGTGCTGTCCCAGGACCTGGCAGGTGGTTTGAAGAAAGCTCTGTCTGGAGATCTGGAAGTTCTGCTGCTGGAGCTGCTGATGCCACCTCTGCAGTATGAGGCTCAGCGCCTGCAGCAGGCCATGTCGGTGAGTGGGTGTTTGTCTGTTTGTTTGTATACATATTTTGGGGCGTGGGGGGTGGGCTTGGGATGGGTTTTCTGTCTGATGTCTATCTGTCATATCTCAGGACACAGTACGTGTGTGCTTGTGTGTTTGCAGGGTATAGGCACGGATGAGGAAACACTAATGGAGATCCTGTGCACACGATCTGGAAAGCAGCTTCAAGAAATCAGTGCCACATACAAACAATGTAAATGAGAGAGCTTTACTTGTCTTCTCCCCAAACTTTGTGATTGATTGTTGTGGACATTTAAAATGCATAATCTCTCGTGTATTTGCCTTATTTTTTTTTTTTTTTGTCCCCTTTTCAGTGTACAGGAAGGACCTGGAGAAGGAAATGAAAGGAGAAACCAGTGGAGACTTTGCTAAGCTTGTCATGGCTTTGCTAAATGTAATTTTGAGTATTCGCTTCCTTTGGCCTCAGCTTTAATGACATAATTAAAACAACTGGCCTCAAAGCTACACTAAAGTTACAGTGGGCATTGTTCCCCCACCATTCTTAATATTAACACATAATATTACCTATGATATGAAATAACAGTGACAGCTTTATCTAAAACACTACAGAATATTAATCATTTGTTCATGCTTTGTGTAGATATGACCTTGAAATTGCAATTAAGTATTTTATTTTTCACTCTCACCCCCAACAGAAAGAAAATGTTGTTGGTGGAGTTCAAAGAGACATTGAGGTATTATTTCCCACAATGTTTTCATGCATACATTTTGTGATCTAGGTGTGTATGTGGTTTTTATTCTGTATTCAAAACATATGCAATCGCCAGTATGGCAGTTAGGATACTAGCTATTGTTCTACATTACTGAAGTGTATTAACAAGAAAAGACAGCTTTGAACTTATATAATAGCTAACAAGAAAACATTTTTCCAATGATTTATTACTAATTCATGACCCTCTCACATATATTATTTATATTCAATATAACTGTGATAAGCTAGGGATAAAATAAGGGGCATTACTTGCATTATTGTATTGGGAGATCTTTTATCTAAAGTTTGCAATATGATGCTAAGGTTTGCCAGGGCATTACTCACTGTTTGTGGCACTGCATGCAAAAGTGTGAATACTGCTTTTAAACTTCTAAAGAAGAAGAAATGTCCTATTTAAACCGCTGCTTTCGTGTCACATTGGCACTTTGCTTTATGTGATTTTGTGGTTCCTAAACTTAGACCGTGTCCAAGGAAGTCTATCTACACAAATGTGTCTCACAGAAGAGGAAAGCTGGCATAATACACTTGTAGCCCTTACATGGAGCATGTAGCTGGTATAAACAAGAGCTAAGTGAAATTTCCCCCCTTTCTGACTGTGTTTTCTTGTTTTTTATTCCTCCATTCTTCCAGTCGCTCTCTGCATCACTAAATGGGAAAAAAGCTGATGCAGGACCATGGATTGACATACTGACCTCTAGAGACTCAGACCATCTGAACAAAGGTGGGGCTCCTCTATATGTTTCTTGCATAAGAGTTTCTGTCAGTTAGTCTTCAGTGTTTTAAATATAAACATGCTCATGCTCCCCTGGTCTTGAATTTTACTGACAGTGCTGATGGGACTGGAGCTGGAGAGCGGACAGATGGTGGTTGAGGCTGTGGAGAAGAAATTCTCAGGAGACATTCGACTGGGTTTGAAAGTTTTAGGTAAATATTGTTTGAGATAGTGCGAACACAGTGATCTGTACACACTGCTCATGTTGATTAGTCACTGACATTTCCTGATATCTGTGTCATGACAGTGCAGTGCATTCAAAGCCCTGATGTTTACCTCGCTAAAAGAATAACGACCATGAAGGTAAGATGTTGTCATCATCAGTTGTTTCTTTTTTTCTGCTGATTGATTGTTAAAGTATGGTGACTATATGATGATGTATCAACTGATTGATCATCATTGTTCATTCAGTTCAGTTCAGTTCAGTCCAGTCCAGTTATGGTTTATTAGTCATATATGTAGGTTAACAAAGGGTCAATGGTACATTGAAATGTGTTGGATGAGAAAATGGGTCAGCTCAGCAATAAGAGCATTAGTTGTATAAAATAGAATATATGATAAAAAAAAAGAAAATAAATATGAGAATATGGGATGAGATATAAATAAAAAATAACACTATAGTATAGATTACAGTAGTTACTCTAATAATAGTTTGTTTCCAATCCAAACTTTAAATGTCTGAAAATCACTTTGAATGATGCTGCTATATAAATAAATTTGAATTTTGCTACTGCCTACTTCTACTGTATGATCCTAGCCTCTTAATTGGGCCTCTAGGCTTCACAAATCATCTTTGTCTATCTGTGTGCTACAATTTTGTATTTACATTATAATGCTCAGTAAATCAGAGGGCAGTATTTTGGCAGTAGTTGACCTTACTGTCACCATAGCAAACTGTCATTCAGGTGAATTAGGAGAAAGCAGACAGACATAGGGTCAGACTGACAGATGTGCAAAGATGACTGGTTAAACCTATGTTCCTGTTGTAGGCAAACCTGTATGAAACAGAAAGGACCTTTTATACATGCAGGAAACCCTCTAGTACCTGAGATCGTTAAATACACACATAACTGTTCACACACAAAACATTTCACTCTTGCAGACACCAATTGTGCAAGGGATTATGGTGTCTCACTCTGAGGAAGATCTGCTGTGTATCCGAGCTGCCTACATTAAGTTAACAGGCACTTCTCTCTACACTGCTCTACAGGTGGGTGACACACATCATATTGTCATAAATACAACATACACATACTGTTTGCATTCTTTCAAGGGAAATTGCACAGACATTTTTACATGTTGCCTAAATCTCCTCTTTCTCCCACAGAAACACTTCAAAGGAGACCATCTACAGGCTCTGCTGGCCATCTGTCGATCTGAAGACTAAACAAAAGCTACAAATTTTATGATGTGCAAAAATAAACTACATGTCCCATTGCTGCTAAACATATTTTATGGAATCTCATTTAATTGCCTGCTCTGTGTATGCTTGCTTTAAAGACTTATACAAATACATGCAACTAAATCTAAGAAGTTCTGTTGGATATTTTATGAGTGCAGTTTGTGCATTTGTTTTGATAACTTTTACATCTATCTACAAGTAATGGTTCCTGATCCTGATGTCATATCTACACACAGTATGTTTTCCAAATGGTGCTTATAAACAGAAAATAATGGCACCCTTTCTTTTAGTAATTTAATATTGAATTATTTTAGAATATCATTTCTCTTTTTCGTTAATGTTATATGTCCAAATATATAATGTTTATAGAAATAGTATAACAATCAAAGTTCAAAAATGTATATGTTAATCTTAGCTAACTCTGGCTAACTTAAATCTCTCCTACTCTTTCAATTATTCCTGATACCACACAGAGTTCAGATCCATTACATACCATGTTTCTTTTAACGTGACGATTTAACAAATACCTTAAGTTTATCAATACATTACTGAAGAACAACCAGCAAATGTTTAACACACTTAAAAAGTTCAATACTTATCCTACTCCATCAGTCCCCTCAGCGGAGCACAACTGCATTCATTCGACTCAAGAACTCACAGAAGAACACAGACTTTTTTTTAAAGTGAGTTTTGCTATTTACTGCTCAGGAATAAAGCTTGTAGAGCAACAGTGGCACTAAAGAAAACAGCAGAGAAGCTTTGACTCTTGAGCCTCCATTTGGCGTTGTGGTGGCTTCAGTGATTGACGTTGTTCTTGTAGTGGTTGGTGTCACAGTTGTAGTGGTGGTTGGGGAAAGAGTTGTTGTAGTGGTTGGTGTTGCAGTTGTAGTGGTTGTTGGTGCAGCAGTTGTTATAGTGATTGGTGTCGCAGCTGTAGTGGTTGGCGCAACAGTTGTCGCTGTGGTCGGTTTCACAGTTGTCGTCGTGGTTGCTGCAGTAGTTGTTGTAGTGTTTGGTGTCGCAGTTGTCGTCGTAGTTGCTACATCAGTCGTTGTAGTGTTTGGTGTCACAGTTGTAGTGGTGGTTGGGGAAGCAGTTGTTGTAGTGTTTGGTGCCGCAGTTGTCGTCGTGGTTGCTGCATCACTTGTAGTGTTTGGTGTCACAGTTGTCGTGGTAGTTGCTGCATCAGTTGTTGTAGTGTTTGGTGTCACAGTTGTAGTGGTGGTTGGGGCAGCAGTTGTTGTAGTGTTTGGTGCCGCAGTTGTCGTGGTGGTTGCTGCATCAGTTGTTGTAGTGTTTGGTGTCACAGTTGTAGTGGTGGTTGCTGCATCAGTTGTTGTAGTGTTTGGTGTCACAGTTGTAGTGGTGGTTGGGGAAGCAGTTGTTGTAGTGTTTGGTGCCGCAGTTGTCGTCGTGGTTGCTGCATCACTTGTAGTGTTTGGTGTCACAGTTGTCGTGGTAGTTGCTGCATCAGTTGTTGTAGTGTTTGGTGTCACAGTTGTAGTGGTGGTTGGGGCAGCAGTTGTTGTAGTGTTTGGTGTCGCAGTTGTCGTGGTGGTTGCTGCATCAGTTGTTGTAGTGTTTGGTGTCACAGTTGTAGTGGTGATTGGGGCAGCAGTTGTTGTAGTGTTTGGTGCTGCAGTTGTCGTCGTGGTTGCTGCATCACTTGTTGTAGTGTTTGATGTCGCAGTTGTCGTGGTAGTTGCTGCATCACTTGTTGTAGTGTTTGGTGTCACAGTTGTAGTGGTGGTTGGGGCAGCAGTTGTTGTAGTGTTTGGTGTCACAGTTGTAGTGGTGGTTGGGGCAGCAGTTGTTGTAGTGTTTGGTGCCGCAGTTGTCGTGGTGGTTGCTGCATCAGTTGTTGTAGTGTTTGGTGCCGCAGTTGTAGTGGTGGTTGGGGCAGCAGTTGTTGTAGTGTTTGGTGTCGCAGTTGTCGTCGTGGTTGCTGCATCAGTTGTTGTAGTGTTTGGTGTCACAGTTGTGGTGGTGGTTGCTGCATCAGTTGTTGTAGTGTTTGGTGTCACAGTTGTAGTGGTGGTTGGGGCAGCAGTTGTTGTAGTGTTTGGTGGCGCAGTTGTCGTCGTGGTTGCTGCATCACTTGTTGTAGTGTTTGGTGTCGCAGTTGTCGTCGTGGTTGCTGCATCACTTGTTGTAGTGTTTGGTGTCGCAGTTGTAGTGGTGGTTGCTGCATCACTTGTTGTAGTGGTTGGTGTTGCAGTTGTCGTTGTGGTTGCTGCATCACTTGTTGTAGTGTTTGGTGTCACAGTTGTAGTGGTGTTTGGGGCAGCAGTTGTTGTAGTGTTTGGTGCCGCAGTTGTCGTCGTGGTTGCTGCATCACTTGTTGTAGTCGTGGTTGCTGCATCACTTGTTGTAGTGGTTGGTGTCGCAGTTGTAGTGGTGTTTGGAGAAGTAGATGTAGTCGTTGCTCCAGGTGTTGTGACAGCAACAGAAGTCTAATTGGGAATAGTGTGGAAAAATCCTTTCAGTCAGTGTAAATCAAGTTCTTTGTTGACCAAAAAATACCATTACAGCCAGAACTGCTGGATAGTACTGCACTAATATGTAAAAATGGACAACAAATTTCCTCACCTGCAAGTAAATCCAAACAAATAAGTTTATCGTAAATGTTTGGTCTAGATACAATACCAAGCACAGGAGTCCTGCATTTACAGACTACTATGCACCTGCCAGATATAGTTATGGTTTAGAAATTAACTGCTGCAATAAAAGAAGAGGAACCACTGGTTGTGATTATGACGTCAGACAAGGGACAAGTACATAATGTCCCTGTTAACATTTTGTAACATGTATTTGGGTGATGATGATCAGAGTACAAAATAAGAAAT
The DNA here is from genome assembly GCF_021018895.1 of Seriola aureovittata. NCBI lineage: Eukaryota > Metazoa > Chordata > Actinopteri > Carangiformes > Carangidae > Seriola > Seriola aureovittata. Next base: position 8,858,680 of record NC_079379.1, read on the forward strand.
GATAAAATTAAACATTCTAAATAGTTCTGTACCTCCCTTGACACAATGTATTTAATCCCTTCCAAATGGAAAAACCAACAATACATATGTTACCGTACTTACCATCCACCTAAGGACATAATTTACTCAAGTCATTGCGGAAGAGAATACCTTTTTTTCCTAGTGTAACAATAGTGCATTGTTTTTTTTTTACTTTTCAAATGATTAAACATTAGCACTCTTTATATGTTGCAATGGATTAGAGATTCATTTCAGCTCTTTTGCTAACCTGTCATGTATTCCATCTGCACAAAGTGTTGTTACATAAATTAAGTCACAAGGACCAGTTTTAAAAACTGAGCCTTCATCATTATGTATTTATTTAGTGAAAATCCTAAACAATTTATGCAACAGTTACAATAAACATTTTCCTATTTTACTGTTACAGCAATATGATACTGTGATACCATGACTTAAAAAAGAAAGACTTGATGCCTGTTCAAGACTTTTTAAATTACATGAAAAACTCATCTGACCTTTTCAGGACAATGGGGCAAGTCAGCAGACTGTCTCAACCGCAATGACATTCCCATCTACAGTATTAGTCATTTAAAAAGTTATGAGTACGCTAGTTACCTGTGCTAATATCAGCAGAGCCAGTGTGCAAAATCCCAGAGCCAGTATCTTCATGGTGGAGAGCCAAGAGGAGGCCGAGATGTGCTTGAGATGTGAAGGAAGAAGGAAGGCTGATGGGTTCTGTAATCCTGTGAAAGTCCTTCTATTATAATTCACCTCTGGGACCTTCCTCTGGGAGACTGAATGGAAACCTTTTGTTTTCTCTTTTATATGAAACTATGAATATATCAGGAGGGGTAGGTGCTAATTTATGACGTACAGTATGCCATTAAATCTGGATCCAGGTTGGTTGAGGAGGTGCGTAAGAAACATGCACGTGTTAGTATAGGGCATCTTTCTTTGTGAAGTTTCGATAACTCTCACCTTTGTCCTTTGCAGTGATTAGGAACTACTCACTACTCACACTGACACTTTGTTCCTGTTACTAAAAATATTTAAGTTAAAAATTAATTAGAGTTAAAGTAATCAAATATATAAAGTTTTTATGACACTAGTCAATTATTAGTTGAACAATTCATTTTTATGATATTATAACAATCCCCTAGAGCTACAGTGAGTGCTTTTCTTTCTCATCTGCTCACCTTCAATTTCAGGAAACTTTGTAGATTTAATTATTTCTATTTTTTATGGCTTAAACAATGATTGAAATTATTCTACTTTGTAACCATGATGTTGACACCCTGTTTAATTTTTAATGTTAATAAATATATATGGCATTCCATTAAAATCCCCTGCACTGATGGAGCTGATTGAAAAATAGATGATTGAAAAATTATAAGTGATCAATTAGTAGTAGACAATAGTCACTAGTGCAGTTATGTCCAATGGACTGCGACATTTAGATTAATCGTAAAGATAAAATGATTAATTTAACCTTGTTCCTCAAGGTCGATAATTGACAAACAGATACAGGAAAAGGCTTCAATTTTGTTTCCTCATATGAGCCTGAGACACAGGATTAAAGGTCATTTTAATTCGAAGAAATCCTGAGAGCCTGAGTAAAGGTTTTTATCTGAGAAAAAAACATAATACTGGTTTATTATTTCCTGCTCTGATAGTGAGCTGACAATGCCAATAAAGTCTAAGCAACACGCTACATATTGATTGAATGTTCACACACACTGGAATCAAGAATGACATGGTTTGTCTCAATGGTTTCCTCATAACCCTACATAACAAGTGCAGCATCTTTGCTGTGGACCTTGAGAGGCTACAGAGGGCAATAGTGCCCACTTGTTTTCTTATTGGTGCGATTGTAAAAATATCTACTCAGTTGTTTAGTGTTTATTTGAGAAGTATCATATTGCTCAGTGAAATGAAAATAATGTCTTCATTTTAAAAAACAAAAACACAAAACTGTCTGTGTTTTTACCAACTTATTATTTTTAGCATACATAAAAATTTGTCAAAAAAACTCTAAGGTTGAGTACAATTACCATTTATTTATGTAACTTAAGATCTGTGAAGAGAGACAATTTTCAAGATGGCACTGCTGGAGTGGCAGCTAGCTACAGTAGCTTCAGCTTGGTACCAAGCTTTTTTATCCGTTTCTTTTTTCTTTTTTTCTGCAACTATTGTGTTCCTTTTGTGTGCATACTTTTGTTATTATATTACATCAAACAGACTCAGCAAAATGATCAAACGCATGGCTTGTCTTGCATTCTGCCATGTAGCCATTGTCTGCAGCAGGGATTAGGATGAGCTGGCGACACCAGCTCAACATTAGAGGGATTACTGGGAGTGATGCAGAGACATGGCTAACCAGGCTAATAGATGTCCAGATCATAGAGGCAGACAAGACAAAGGAGAGTAGTAAGAGGAAAGGTGGGGGGGCTAGCTGTGTTAATTATAGAGCCAGCTAGCTTTCTAATAACTGCTTCAACTGCTTCTCTATACATTCAAGAAATGCAATTTAGCTTCAGTGTTTGCAGAAGCCAACAATCCCAATGCCCTTTTCTTTTCAGAAATTGCACTTCCTAGTTTACGTAATGTCTTTAACATTGCTTGAGGTTTGATTTATTTAAAAATCACCAGATCATTCTATCACAAGAGGGGCACATCATCGTTCTGACTAAACCTGCTGACTCACTGAAGGGTCATTGTGCTTGTTTACCTTTTTATCCTGCTCCTCTTTCATGGACTTACTGTAATAGGCCATTCTACCATGCGGTGTGTGGTAATGGTATTTATGTTATGTGAGCTGATTCTGAAACTAGTCCTACAATATTTAAGTTTTTATAACCTGAAGAATATAAAATGCATTTCTCATTTTAAGGAAAATATGATAAGAATTGTCATGTTAAAGATAAGCTATATAGTCCAGCATTTGGGTGTTGGCTCAGTATTGATGTCAAATCTTCCTTATACAGTAGCACAACAAAAGCCTCCTTCTTGAATAAGCTCTATCTCTCTGAGGTCTGCCTCAGCCATTATTTTACCACACAATACAATACCTTGACTGACTACTCTCTGTAGAGTGTCGTGCCAATAAAAACCTGTTAGACAGAACAGAGGGAGCATATCCATGATTCATATCGGATGTTGAAGCTTTGTTTTTAATCTCTTTGCTTTAAAAAATGTGCAATGTGGAAAAGAAATGTTTTTATTTTCAAACATAATCATTGCTCTTTTTCATCTTGATGAATATATATTATTAAAAACAAATATTACACGTTTGTAATAGAGTAATAACATATTTCACTGTTTATTCAATGTTTATTGTTTTTTTAAATATAAAAAATATAAAGCAAATACTCACATTACCACTTGTACTACTGTGTATGAATAATTATAGTAAGACACACACACACACACACAAAAACGGTTGCTTCAAAAATCTACACAACTACTATACAGTGTGAAATGTAGACAAAAATTACAATATGTTTATTAATTTATATTATATTCATATACTTGAAATATATTTGATTGAATAAATAATTGCACACAAGACAATTAATAGGCCTACAGTATATATAAAATGTAAATATGGTTTAGGATATGCCATTCTCTAATACAAACAAACATGCCTAAACTCATTATGATTCATGGGCTGCCGCTTTTTCCATCGCTTATCAATGCAGGGTCTGATACCGACCTGTCTAAGTTGTTGTCTGTTGGTTAATTAATAAGCTGACTCTGTCACTGTGACTCGTTAATCATTTCATAATCTCGTAAACCACATTTTTTGTAAACACAAAACAACTGAAAATCTATTTCCTCTACAGCAAACACTCTACAGTAACATGAGATTTGCAAGGCAGTGTGAAGCAGGACTGTGCAGTGTAAGACTCACTCCATCTCTGAGCCTCAGGAGGGCGCTCACTGCCAAAGTGCTTGAAGAACGAAAGACCCAAACAGCAGACTGACAGAGGTGAAGACGTGGCTCTGTCCGCTCTTTGTTGTCATGATGGTCATGTAATTTGTGCCGCCATTGCCCGTCATCATTGTGGGTCTGGTCCCGGTCATGGTGCTGGTGCTGGTGGTGGTATTGGACATGGTGGCATTGGCTCCTGAGGTGTTGCTGGTAGTGTTGTTGTTGTCGTTGTTGTTGTTGTTGTTGTTGTTGTTGTTGTTGTTGTTTGTCTTAGTCTTGGCCATGGGAGTGATGGTGGTGTAATGAGTGATGGATGCCTTTTCTGAGATCTGAGTGCATAAGGAGAGTGAGAGGAGACAGAAAAAGACATTAATGATATAACATTACATTGTAATTGATGCTGCAGAGCATAATATTTTGTATTGAATTGCAAAAAATACTAACAAAACCAGGTTTCAGATTCAAAACTGGTAGTGATTTCACAAAAAAAACATTATTAATGAATAATAAAAGTGCAAAATATTAACTATGATGAATATTTCTTGTGACTTATTGGGGTGCATCTGTTCATTTATTAAAGATATTAGAACTTTTTATGTTACAATTTTCTTTTTAGCTTCGTGTTTATCTCCCTTTCTATCTACACTACATGAGTCTTACCTGTGCGCAGACAAATCCCAGAAGAGTCAGTGAAAACAGCCCCAGGACACTGGATTTCATATTGGATGAAAGATGATTTCCTCTTCAAGATAAACAGAAAGCTGGAGATAGCTTGTTAAAACCTCTTTCAGGTTCAGGCCAGTCATACACTCGTGTGTCCTTGCTGAGAGTCCTAGTTTTGTAAAATGTGTATTTTTACAGAGGCTGGCCTTTTATAAGGTATTCAGATTATTCACCTGATACCTGTTTTCTTTCAGGAAGTCTGGCCTCAGTCTCCACCCCAGTGATGAACCACAAATGCAAAACCCCCAACTAAGCCAAGTGATATCAATCCAGATATGGATGTAAGAGATACCCACTTCTCTGCTGTCTTTTGTTCCGCAAAGCTCCTCCAACTGCTTAACTGCAGCTATTTTTATCCTTTTGTGAATGTAAGATTGAGATCATTCGTTAATACTTCATCTTATTGAATGAGACGCAGTAAAAAGCAGAATTCTTCAATAATGAGTTGGGATCCCAGATCAGGATCCCAGTGAATATCTTACTCTGAGGATAATGAAGGTAAATCAGATGGAAGTTAAGTCAAATATACAACTGATACCAGTAATTGTGTACTGATTTATCCTCCTGTTACTGCATTTAAACCACACCCTACTCTTTTCATCATAACAATTCCCCTGTTGTTTCAAATCTACTCAACTGTAATACAAAGCCATGTTTAAGTTTGAACTTTTCCAGTAATATAATGCAACAAGACAACCTGAAACCATTTTACCAAAATGATTTGCTCATTCTTATTATACTCCACATACTGCAAAAGTTATACAAATATATTTAAATTAATTGCCGTCATGTCCGAAATACGCTGAGGCAGAGCCATTAGAGAGAAGCGAAACTAAATCTTAAAGGTGGTTCGAACATCCTGAATTTAAATGCGCTGTTGGAATGGAATTTGTTTTTAATATCAAAGCCTAAATGCAAATGAGGTTGCAGCTGTGATTCTACCATGGCCATCAGTTTTAGTAAAACTGAGGATTAATCCAGTTCTATTGAAATTTTCTGAAAAATGTTTCCATCATTTCCAATATGTGTCCTTTTTTCTTTTTTTTTTACTTTGAAGAATACATTTAGAGTCCAATGCCAGTTCAATTACCTTTTTATTTGCCACAAAAATCCAGAGAAATTTCATAGCCACTGTTTACATTAAGTATTTTGTGAAATATAGTTTTAACATTTGAAGCATGGGGTTACACATCATATATAGAGACTGTGTGGGGAAGTCTTGGTAAAAGTGGAAAAGAGCTCAGTGCAAACAAAGCACTTCATAACATTAGTATGCTAAATGTGTGACAGTCATAGCATGAGCCATTAAATAAGAGGCTCCGAGAGTCAAAAATCAAAACATTTATATTGAGGAAAGGTGAATCTGTGAACTTTTCCCTTAATACATAGGAGGAATTATGGATTTAATATAAAGGACAAAAGTCCCTTAGGTGGAGGTTGTACACTTTCAGCCCTCTGCGCTGTAGATGAGGATGGAAATGACAGGCACCAGCAGTTGACTGTAGCACCCGAACAAAGCAGCAGACCCTGCTGTCGGCGTTGAAGTCCCAACACTCTGCGTGGTGGATGATTTGGTTGTAGAGTTTTGAGTTGATCCAGAGGTCGTTGTGGTCTTGTTTGACGCAGCAGTGGTAGTTGTGGAGGTTGAGGTGACGGCTAAGGTGGAGGTGGGGGTGGAGGACGAGGATGTGGTGGTGGAGGAGGGGGAGGGGGAGGAGGAGGAGGAGGAGGGGGGGGTGGAGGAGGGGGAGGGGGAGGAGGTGGTGGGAGTCGGGCTTGTGGTTACAGTAGTGCTGGTGTAGCTGCTGGAGGCTACATGGGTGGAGGTGCTGCTGGGCGGTGTCGTGGCCGATGGAGGTCCGGTGGTCATTGAGCTTACTGTTATTGTTGTAGTTGAACAGTTGGCGCAAGTGGGTGACTGGTTTCCCTGTGAAAGAAAACAACAGTTTGCAGTGCAGAAGAGATGCAATAAGTTCAGAGTCACAGTATATACAAACATAATATTTTCTCATGGGTATGAGACAGATGAGATTTAATGTTTGTGGTTGTTGCAGCAATAAAAAATGTATTTAAACATTAAAACAGCATCATGTTTTTCCAGCAACAATGTTCCAGCTTCTCTGGATAATCCACACACCTCATTGTTAGCAGCTTTTTTAATAATGATGCAATTTCAAGTAGTGAGCATTGTTTCTTAAAGGAATATCTCAATGAAGTGAAGCTTTTTTTTTTTTAGCTCAGCTTAGCATAAAGACTGGAGGCTTGGGAAAACAGCTAAAGCCTGGTTCTGTCCAGAGTTTAAAACAACCCAAAACGCTGTCTTGCACAATCTTGATTAGCCCGTAAAGGAGCGTGAATGTGAAAACATCAATATTTATGATTTTTTGAGGGAGTTACATGATGGATCTATTTCTTGACAAACAACAGCATCAGCGTGGTATTGCTAAATAATCAGAGCACACAGTTTTAGATTTTGGTGTCTGGACAGCAGCGGTGATACCACACCTGGCCACCTGCCTGTGTCTACGAAACTGCAGTCACAGTCTATGCGTCCCGCTGGTAACAACAGTTTCAGCATGCAGTTTCCCTTGACATTTTTTTGTCTGTTAACTACTTCAATAAATGAGACACAAGGTGTTAGGGATCTTTAAAGGTGGTGGGGTTTTTGTTTTTTGTTTTTTTACTTTGGACAGAGCTAGCTGTTATCCCCCCTTTAAGCTATGCTAGGCAAAATATTTAATTTCTCTTTCACAAATCAAATGCTTAACTATCCCTGTGAAATACACGCTACTGTTGAAATGTTTTTAAATGTAGATTTCTTAGTGCTCTTAGCCCACAAACGAAATTCCTCCACTGTATGGGGGAGGCAGCAGAAACATCTATCTGCATGGAGTGAGAAAATATGTAATGTGTGTGATCAAGATGATGGTACCAGGCATGATAACTTTATAATAATATTATAACAGTAATAAGGAGATAAAATTAGATTCTTGTCTGTTGTGGCCTACTTATCACATCGCTCTGTTCGCTTCCTCACTCAACACCAGCTTATACTGTCTGCGTTTCCTGTCTGTATCATGCTTTCGATCTATGCCACAGATAAAAACCTTCCTGCAGTACAGTGTGTCTCTATGTGACAAATCATTCAGAGCCACATCATGCAAAGGTCAGGCGATTGCTATTCCAGCTGAATACGTGGGTTATGAAGTAATTTACCATACTTTGCATATTGGTGTGTTTGATAGAGGCCTGCAGCGCCTGTTTGCCCTGCACTCTTTGGCTTATAATTGTCCCCCTGACTACCTTCTTTGTGTATTGCATGTGTATTTCATCTCCCCTCCAGTCTAGACCTGTGCTCTGGAAATGGGAGTGCTCCCGTGTCTGACACCAAGTGGCTCCCACCAGAAGCAAAAGAAAGGATTAGTGATGGCTGACAAAGTAAAGTAGGTCTAATATATTCAGTTTCACAGGATTGTGGCAGTGTGGGAACTATAAATAAATTTCCTGGTCATTGATACGCAGCTGTGGGACAGCTGAAATAATAATTCAATATTACAAGACTAGCAACCCTCAGTTTTCAGAAAAATGGTAGAAAAGGAAACATGTTGACTAACTACTTTTTATTTTGCTTTTAATTTGTTTTATCCAATTTTATTAATTTTTTTTTGCAATTGTTAAGGTTAAGAATGAAAGGAAAGATCATGAGACATACTATTAAATGGACCTTGTGATGACTACTGCTTTTAAGGTCAAGAATGAATTTTCAATTACATTTTTTTTTTTAATTCATGTTCCTATTATTTTACTCTTAGTAATTCTTTGAGAGAGATGGACTATGAACTTTTGTGTTCAGTAGTAAATACAATTCAAACGGAAAAATGTAAATTTACCTTGACTTTGAGATGCATTTAAATGTTTCATTTACTTCCCTGGCTAATTTGAATGTAACCACATTTAAGATAAAAAACAAAGGGCAGCTGAGCTTTAAGCTCAAAATCCACATAAATTAGCTGTTCAACCGGTGTTCACCAGTCAGAGAGGATGAACTGTTTGCCTGTCAGTGTTCCATCACAGTCCTCTGAATATGGACTGAAACTCAGGTCATTTGTCCCATAATATGTTTTCCACCAGGTTTCCAAAGTGTCTCTTACCTCAGTGCTGCCCAGTAACATGAAGGTCAAATGCACACAGAGGACAAGCATCCCTGTCTTCTTCATCTTGGTTTTCAGCTATTCCCCTCAAGCTTTATGGCTGTCCCCACCTCTCTGTCTGTCCTTTTATACCTGCCGGCTCTCCATAACACTGATGCTGATAATGGTGTTAGTCTTCAGGAAGGGCTGTGCAGAAAAAAAAATATCACACACACATCTACTCTGGAGCACTTCCAGCCTGACCTGTGTTAATAATTCTATAAGAGATGTATAAATTAGAATTAGGTGTGGATAAATCTTCCCCCTGTATTCTGACTGAATGTCTAAAGCTAGGCTTACACTTTGTTTTACCTTGACAAATACTGACTGGTTCAACCCTGGAAATTAAAGGGCACTGCTGTAATTATGCTAGAGAATTTGGACATCCTGAACCGTCCCACATCACAGAGAAGTGCCATATTACAGGATATATTATATTACCACACTTTATTTTGTCCCTGATTGTTCAAATTTATATAAACAGGGCTGGGTGTGTTGTGTGCAACTTTATTTTTCAGTAGTTTTGATTTCCTGAAATATGTGTTATGTTTGTTATATAACTAACAAAATTTCTTCTGTCCTACAAGGTAAAAATAAAAAACACTTGAGAAAAGTCGTATTTCAAAGGCAAAAAACATTGAGTTAAAAGATGCAAGTGAACCTTAATAATATGTTGGTACAATTTGCTGGTCTTATAATCAATATTTTATATATCTATTTGTTTATTATCAACAATGTATCTCTGCAGTTCCGAGCAGCTATACAGAACTTTTTCATGTCTTTCAGCAAATTCTTCTGGGTTTTCCAACCTGTAACTTTCCTTTCTCTGTTGATGCTTCTCACGGCATTTTTAGCCACAGCAGGCATCTGTTTTCAGCACGAAACTGTTTTGTTGTGGTCTTAAAACATTTAGTGAAGCGTTTAAGCACCAGATGATTTTCTCAGGGGTCGGTGGAGACCAACACAGGGCTAAAAGTGAGAGTGCATATTAGACTTACATTCACCAGGTGGCTAGAACTGTGACTCAAAATAAATGCTTATGTTGCTCAGTGTCTGCTGAATGTGTAAACAAGCCAATGTTTGCTAACAATTCTGCCATATCAACTAAAAAGTTGATATATACCAGTGTGGTGTTTGCAGCTTGTTTCCTTAAAGTGGCACTATTATTTGACCTCTATTAGTCAGACTCGAGCCATAACATGATGATTACAGCTTCTACTGTCTTGTTAGTGACTAGAATCTCTTCTCTAATAATTATTATACAACCGATAATACTGATCATTTATATTTCCATGTCCTAACAACTTCAAATCCTTATGTTTTGCCAAAAAGAATATAAGCTGGTACTTGTTCAGAGCATTTTAATGGAAATAGGAAGCTCATTTTTTTCCTCTTCATATTTAACTTTTCACTTTCGACCGAGCTCTGATACAGAAGGGAGAAACCTGAGAACAGAAAGTCAGCTAAGGGAAACTTGATGTGATCTGATAAGGTAATTCACCTAAAAATGGAATGTAACCACAGAAACCCATCAGTAAAGACTTCCAGGGGTTACGTTGATAGTACAAGAATCCTGCTGTATTTATTTTCATCTTTTTCCACTCCAGTGACGATTATTGTGATGGAGACTCGGAGAATAAGGCACGTTTGATTTCACCTTGTCTGTTGACTTGCAGCCAGAGGAGCTGTTAGTGCAACTGAAGCAAGCAGAAAGGAATGTGCCCCTGTGATATTTAGCTTTTGATATCAAGTTTGAACAAATACTTGAGGTAAAACTGGCATCTTATCACTTTATATGAAACAAAGCGATGATGTGAAAGCCTCAGCAGTCTAACATTTTGGTTCTGTGAAAAATAATCAATTTTGGAATATCACTAGGTGCAAGTGCTGCAGTTTTAAGCGTAGAAGCGATTCACTTACGAAAGAAACATATAGCAGCTTGTACCTTTTATTAGATCAAGTTCATTTTCCCGTAAAACTTTGACTTGTGTATTCTTTAGTAAAAGTAAACAGACAGTCCCTCTCATTTTGATTTTATAAGCTTAAAGATGACAGAGGGAGGGGTGTGACAGGACAGCTTCAAGTGATAAGTTGCACAACTCTCACCAGAACTCAAAGTTAAGACTGATACTGTCGCACACAAATGCAACCTACAATCTATACAAAGCAGGTGATTAAAAAAAAACAGTGTATATGCAGCGATACGTTTTATCGACTTTAATTAAAAACAAAATCAAATCAAAAACCAAAGTACACAAAACATTACACAGATGCCTTTAGTTTTCTCTCACGATCATCATCATCATCATCGTCATCATCATCATCATCATACAATCTCAAGGCTAGAGAGGGAAGCAAACTTGTTCCTGTACCAGGTTCCTCTGGTTGCTACGACATCACAACCAGTCCTTTGTGGTGCTTTATCAGCAGTGTTATCACCATGCTGAATATTTCCTGGTATTGTGCATTTTAATGTCTCTTTTAGATAACCCAGTGCTCCGTGTCATCAGTGCTAAAGTCCTCAGACACTGCTGTAACAGATGCATATTTAGCATGTGTGTGTGTGTGTTTGCCTACATTTCTGTTTAATGATGGGCTCCAAATGAATACCTGAAGGTCAATAATTAAGCTTTAAACATTGCATCGCACTCTTCCTCATTTTTTTGCTTTTTGTTTGGCATGTTTTATCTGACTTACTGATTGCATTAGGTTATGTTTTACTGTCTTGGCATGTGCACAGAATTCAACCATAAAGGTGAGAGAATGCAGTTAAAAGGAGGAAGAGGGGTCTTGTAAACATTTCATTTGATGCTCAGAAGATAATCACGTTCTTATGTACTCAAAATTGCCTAACTTTGGAGCATATTGTTACAACACTGAACAACCGATGATTTACGAAAGAGACAAATTAAAGCATTAAATGCTTAAGTCATGAAGGACCCATTTTATAAACCATGCCAAATTCCTCATGAATGTGTTGCTTCTGAAGATAAAAGGATAAAACACTAAATGCTAATTTTTTACTCTGTAGTATAAAAACAAAACAAGAGTAAACAAGCTATAGTGGTATCTTTGTTCACCATCAAACTTCAGTACTCTCATGATATAACATGCAAATGTCTAGCAGGTATAATGTTCACTGTGTTCACAATCTTTGTTTAGCATGTTACCATACTAACATTTGCTGATTAGCACTACACAAGTATGGCTGATGTTGATGGGAACATCATTAGTTGCAAAGGTATACAGTCATGAACCAAAGTATTGCACAAATTAATATTTTTGACCTGATGATGGTGCAAGAAGAAAAGTCAGGGGCTCACCAAAATTATTACAATTCATCCTTTAGGTATCCTGAATGTCAGTGCAAACTTTGATCATAATCCATCCAATAGCCTTAGTTGTTGTGACATTTCTCTGGCTCACTGGCTATAAATAGACATAAAGTAATATCAGTTATTGTCAAACAGCTACATAAAATGTGATTCAATTTATATCAACATATACTGTAAATCATGAACAAAATAAACTAAGGATATTCTTTAAGCCATACATACTTTGCAGCATTGTCTTTTGGGACACAAAAAAGTTAATTAACTAAAGTAACTTTACTGTAATTTGTACAGTAAATTATGAAAAAAGTTCTCATCAGTTCAGAGTTAAAACAGGATACAAATGACTTATTGTTGTGACACAGAATGTAGGGAGTAAAATAGCTCAAATTTCGCCTTTTCTTTTTCTTTTTTTTTCTGTATACTTGCCAGTTTCTTTGTGCACTTTTTTCTTGGACACTTAGAAATAAAAATGATGAAATAATGAAACATTACTGCCATTTGTTTAATCAAATGCTGATGATATCTACGTGGCCATTACTCATTGTTCAGGTTGACAAAGGCTCTATTAAACACTAAACCGCACCACATGAAAAAAACAAAATGCACTTCCTTAAAAATTCTGGACCATCACAATAAATGCAACCTTCAAAGAATGGATAAAGCCTGCTGCATTGATTTAGCAAATAGAGAAAGCAGCTGAACATATAACTGACTAATGAATTGCCATCACTCAACCTAATTGGTCTGGCTTGGCTGAAAGGCAAGCAAGACTCATACAACCTTCATTTAACCCACAAATGTCTGGTTAAATGGGTTTTTTTTTAACTGTTTGTGTATAAGCAAAACTGCATTGTCTACTACTGTATAGGACTGAACACATTGAGCAAACAGTATTTGCATAAATGCAGAGAAGTAGATATATTTCATGTTATGATATCTTTAAATATAAGTAACAATGTAACTATGTTCATTTGATAAATCACTGCACTTTGTAACTTGAAAGTAGTTGTACTCCTTTATACTTTTACTCTACTACATTTATCTAGTACTTTACAGCTTATGATTTAATAGTTAAAATTAAACTCCCCAACACTGCAGTACTTCACAGCCCCCTTTAAGCCCCAGCTCTTAGTGTAAGGTCAGCTGTGCTGTAGTGAGGTTGGTGTTCACTCCTATGTGTTCACTATATTTACTCACAAATTACCCTCTCCAACCCACACTGTATGGTCTCCACCTGGTGGTGGGAAATGTGTCTTTCTCTGCCAGGAAGTGACGTCATGAAAACAATAACGCGCTCAGCTTTCTGAAACATCAGTGGAAAGGTCTCATTATGTCTTATTTAAAATAATAGATAAGCAAACGATATTTTTTGCAACAAGCAAGCAAGCTGGATATATTTGCACAGCATCCAGCCAAAGGACGTTATTTAATTAGGTAAGTGGTTTTCTGCACTCGCCACGCAGTTAGCTAGCTAGCGGCTAAGCTTTCCTCTGTATGGGTTCTTTATTGTTCAGGCTAGGCTTGGTTAGCTACAAGGATTAGCTTCTGTCTCAGTCATTCAAAACGCTGTTCCGTGAGTATCTTAAGTTTAGTGCGTACAAGAATTAAATCTTCGGCCTTGTGGCTTCTGTTAACAACTTCAGTTTATGTGATGTAGATAGAGTTGAGTACATCGTATGTTATATTATGGTTTTAAACACTTTCAGTTGAAAGTGGATAACAAGTTTAACAGTGATAGAATGTTACCAAGTACATTTACTCAAGTACTATAAATATTCATAAATATGCCTATGGTATTGAGGTATTTGCATTTTACTTTTTCATACTACTTATTCTACCCCACTACACTTCAGAGAGAGATATTGAACGTTTTACTCCACCACAATTATTTGACAGCTTTAGCTATCTTACTTTGCAGATACTTTCGTTCTTCCAGTTTCTCAAACGTGACAATTTGCTACTTTGGTCTCAGGTATAATTGTGATGGACGTTTAATGAATTTACAAATCAATCAATCAATCAATCAATCAATCAATCAATCAATCAATCGATTTATCTAGAATGAAAAAATATTAATTTTGTAGTGTTATATAAAATAATTACAAAATGGCTACACCTCAACAGAAAAATCCCGTTTACACCTTACACATAATTGTATGAGTAATAATAATCTAAAGACAGATGATGCATAAAAATGGCCTCTGATTGTTGTACTGTTATCCTGTATACATATAAACACACACACACACATATATATATATATATATATATATATATATATATATATATATGAATATGTGTGTGTGTGTTTCTGCATCAAGTACTATTTTCCTGGTTATACTTAAATACTTTTCGAACTAATGTGGACGTTTTACTTATAATGGTGTATTTTCTAGTGCGGTGTTAGTAGTTTAACATAAGTAAAGGATCTGAATACCACCACTGACTAACATGCAAATAACTCTGTAGTTGTGCTTTATTGAGCTATCACCTTTATGTACTCAATCACATCCCTTTCCCACAGATTTGTGTAGTGATGGCAGCTTCCTTACCTCAGAAGCCGGGGATGGCAGGGATGCCTCCTCAGCAGCAGCCCCACCTGCCCCCCAGTGCTGCCTCAGCCCAAGGTCAGCAGCCCATACCCCCTCAGGGAGCCCTGAGAGAGATCTCCCCAGTGTTTCTCTGTCGGATTGGACAGGAGACCGTCCAGGACATTGTTACTCGCACCATGGAGATCTTCCAGATCACACGAGCCACGCAAGTAATGAACATTGCCATGTGTCAGCTAGCTGTAGATACTTCATCTCTTGTTCTGAAGCTTTCAACTATATCACACTGTATTCTACTAATGAGTGATACTTGAAAGTATTGACGTTTAAACATCAGATTCTGAGCACCTCTAGGACTTTTCGTTCATGCTGAATTAAAATTAAACTTAAAAGTAAAAATATTAGGTTTTTGAATAAATGAATAAATAATGATTTAGTTTAGATTATTTTTACAAAATGAAAATTGTAAATTACTAAAGCCTAAGGTGTTGTTTTGCAGTTGATTCATTTTTGTCAAAAACAAATTTGAAAAAAAAAAAATACGGAACCATTTTTTAATCAAGCATCAAATTGTTGCAATAGAGAAACTGGAACCTTCAAATGTTAGGGTTCACAAATAGTTGACTAACTAGTAAACACTAGTTTTGTCCACCTCTATCTGCACAGATGAGCAGGCCAGAAGATTAAAATGACTTACCAGTTCTTCACTGTCATGATAGATCACAATTTTCATGTACAAAATGTCTTAATTTGCTTTCTGACATATTTTGCAATAGCTACTCAGAGAAAAATGTTAAAATGAGAAAGAGTGTATTTTTTACCGTCTCTTGTCAGGTGTGTGTGGACATTAACTGAATAGCTGATGCTTTTCGAGCTTACAGGGTTCTTCTATCCTCTGTCAGTATGTATTTGTCCTGTCCTTCCTTTCTGGTGTATCTACTTGGCATGCTTGTCAGCATCTGTCTTACTCATCCTTCCACCTCCACCTGACTGGTGTCTCTAATTGTCTCTTACTGTGTTTCTCAGTTTATCGCTGACCTCTTCCAGCTTGTCCTTGTCCATTAAACTGCGTTTTTTTTTCTGAGCTGAAAACTCAGAGCAAGTGAGCCACATCAGGACCAAGGACTGAATGCCATGAATAGGTGCTCATTTGGGTGCATATTTTCCCTCAGGTTGCTAGTGCAACATCCCACAATTTTGCCATCTGTGGATCAAAAAATCCAAAGTATTTCCAAGTGGCATTTTTTAAATTGCTCCGAGTGCAACTCACTCTCTCTACTGTAGAGTTGGGTTGAGATCTCTCTGCCATCATTACCAGACGGTTGCTGAATTATTTGCTCCTTTCAGCTTGACCTACATTTCATTTTCAATCAATGAAAGTGATGTTGTGTGACTCCTGTTTGTCATGCAGTACATTCAGCGCAGGAGCCAACTGGCAAGCCAGGCAGCCGCGGTAGTTGTGGCTTTTTATTTATTTATTTATTTTTTAATACAGTCGAGTATTTATTTTCACAATCGAATGTCTTCTGTGTTTGTTTTTTTTTCTTCTCACATTTCGATTAATTCACCGAATACAGACTATTCGTTTACAGCTCTAATACCGTCTTCATATTAAAAATATATCCTGTCTACCAACAACTACTCTTTCTCTGATCAATCAGAAACCATCTGAACCAAAAATGTAACCAAGACTTTAACTGATGAGAGACGTTGTGTGTCTTTGATGTAGCTTCCTAATGGTGTGACTCAGAGCCAGGCGATGTACCAGGACCGCTTTGGGAAGCTCCAGGAACACCTACGGCAGCTCGCCCTGCTCTTCCGAAAGCTTCGGCTCCTCTACGAACGCTGTGTGGAGATGACCACTGACCTGCAGGAGGGGCCAGCAGAGGTTAGGAAGAAGCCCTCTTTTTCTGTTTAGATGTCAGTTTACTGTAAAAACTGCGATGGCCATGTAATATAACGCTGAAGATGGACTGTCCTTTTTATTTGGGCTTGATTGAGAACAAACTTGTCAGTGTATTTCGTGTGTATTTCTTATCTTGTCTTTGTTATGTATCAAAACCTGATGCATTCTTACCAAGAAAGAGGAGAGGAACCATTTTAAAACCTCTCCGTGTGTCTTCTCTCTCTGCAGCTTGTGCCGTATGTTGGAGAGGAGGTGGTTTCTGTCAGAGTGGAGCCCTGCAGTTCTGCTGTCAACCAGGAGAGAAAAGAAGTTCTAGAGGTGTGTTTCTGTTTTCTCTCTGTCTCAAGTCATACTCGGAAGTGGTGGTTAATTAACAGCCAAATATTTAATATCAACAATTTTTGCATCAAGGTAGTGTCACGTCCCACCTTAAGTGCTGTTCTTTTACAGCTGTTTTTTTTTTGTTTTTTTAACATTGGTGGGAAATTTTTTAAAATCCCAGACATTTTAAGAGCTACTGGATCAATCACAAAGTAAAGGTCCTACACTGCTGCCACTTGTTAAATAACACCAGTAGACTGGTAGACAGGCTGACATTTGTTTTGATACTAAAATTCAAAACAGACTTTGAAAAAAAGGTTTAAATTACCAAATGACGGAACAGTCAGTCAGCTGTTCTGAAATGAGCAAAAAAAAAAAAAATCCCCTGCAAAAGCCTCTAGGTGGCAGTACTGACATAGGCCTAAGTGTCAGCTTGGTACTATGGGAGAAATCCTTTGCAGCTTAAGTAAATTTTCAAAATCAGGGTGTTGTTTTTATTTATTTTGTTGTTGTTTTTTTGTTTTTTTTTAACATTAAACTCAATATTCTGGTGTGATCAATTTTTCAGGCTTTTTCAGGATACATTTTTTAGAGGAAAGGCTTACCTGAGATTTGTTTGTTTTACCAACAACCTCAGTACCAAGCCAGTTAAAAGTAACTTTTTTTTTACTCCCAAACTCCTCCAGCACATATAATCAAGTCTCAATTACTGAAGATCAGTGATGTTTACAGAGAGTACACTAGGTTCTGTCCTGAAAGGATGATAAAATGCTAAAGCTGTGGCTCGTGCACTCTGAAGAGTTTGACTGAACGTCATATGTCTTGTGCTTCACCTGCAGAAGGTGCGGCAGAAGAACCAGGAGATGAAGGTTCTCATGGACCAGATGAGGAACCTGCTGTGGGACGTCAATGCCATGCTGACGCTCAGGAAATGATAATTCTTCACTGGATCCACTCTTTTCCACTTTTTTTTTTTGAGAGAGAGAGAGACGAATCCCTCCACAGCTGTACAGACTGCGTTAATGGCAAACACCAGGTGAAATAAGGGAATTTCTGTTGGATTCTGGATATGGGACTTTCTACTTAGGTGCAACCTCCTCTGTGTTGGCACTTCATCACTGAAACTGACACATTACTCACAACTTCATCCAGCATCTTCTTTGGTTTATTATCTGTTCTATTGAAGCTGTTGAGGGGAAAACTGTTAATGAGATAGAATAAGGCTTAAATGAAAATTATTAGCTTTTTTCAACCTGTAACACTCCAACCACAAGAATTGTTCCCTTTTTTTTTGTACAGGGCAGCTGACATCCTATTTTGTGACTTCCAAGTGCTCTATAACTGTTACTTTGTCACGCTGTGTTTATTAAGTTATGGACCTTTGTTTTCGTACTTTTTAAGTAATGAGTTGAAACCTGTATGGCCTCAGGTAAAAACAACAAAAAAAGTTTTCCTAAAACACTACATTCATGGTGTTTTGCTCCCAGGTGCTGACTCGACACCAGACAGACTTGAATTCACTGCAGGTAATTCTTGCAGAAAGCACAGAAGCTGATCTGACAACTGTGTTTACAATAGGAACAATTGCCCTTATTATACTCTGCCGGTTGTAAAAACACTATGGTTCAGAATTCAAATTAGCCCCTTGGCAGCTATTGTATCTCAGGTGCTTTGTACATAAATGTGTGTGTGTGTGTGCATGTGCTTAATGAGATTAGCTTCTTGAGTGCTAGACAGCACACCTGTTTACCCTGAGGGTGTTGAGGCTTGCTTGCCTGTGAATTTATTTTTGTAAACTGTGGGACGAGAGGTAGGCCTACTGGGTCCATTTTGTTTTGTATAAAATAAATTTTTTTTTTTGAAACTACATTTCTAAATATATATATACTTTAAAGTCCTGCTTCTAAATACAGGACTGGCATACTTTGCTGGATGTGCTTCATTGTGGTAATTCCAACCCTGAGGGCTGATGTGGGAATGCATGTTCTCCTTCACAATTGAGATGATTCATAAGTAAATCAAGGCGTATCCACCGACACATAATGATGCATATTCTGACCCTGACCCTTTGTATTCATCTTTCTTTACACACCAGCAGCTTATCTATGTAGTGCTCCTACACTACAACAAGGCATCAAAGACCAAGAGAATCCCAGAGTCACAAAAACACAGCTTATATGTAATTGAGTGCTTTGGATTGCTGTAATTATATTTAGGATAATTCATTCTGCCCAGAAAGGTTTCTCCATTTAAATTGCTCGGGGAAAAAATAGGATTTTAAAAGTGCAAGTAAGGGCACGGTACATGCCGAAAATGATCAGTCTAGCCAACCGATAGGAAAATATGCTTGTCTCAGCTGCATGTGTTTACACAATATGAACTGGGATCATGTTAATTGTTGATGAGCTGTGAAATATGAAGCAGTAGTGCGCTTCGTTGAGAGTAAATTTGGATCTATTATTCTTGCTGTGTAACTCAGTTTTTGAACAAATTGCAGTTTCTCATAAGTGACTCTTATGTGGTTTGCTGTGTTTTGTTTTGTTTTTTAAAACTATGATTGCATAGTTGGTCAGACAAAAACAATTTCAACGTGTCACCTTGGGGAAGGACATTTTTCTTTTTTACCATTTTCTGACATTTTATAGAACAAACGATTGATTGAATAATGAGAAAATAGATGAATTGGTAATGAAAAGTTGTTGGCTGCAGTACTGGTTTTTCACATTTTGAAGCTGCAACCAGGATGAAATGCTCCTCTCATTGGAATAGGGACTATTTCCTGTTGCATTCCTTTTAGATGTGTAATTACAGGATACAAATGTGGCTAATAACTATTGGCCTCAGTGATATGTTTACTTTTTTACCTTGTTTCCTTCATGTCTGCTGAAAATATACGTCCTGGACCTGTTTTAATAGAAGGTGTGTGCCAAGTAAGGGGGAAACAAACTTGAATGGTCTGCAGCACCATGCCAGAGTTTGCATTTACAAATCATTTTATTGGTTTTACAGTTAGCATTTTGATGTGAAATGATCTGTTTCCTTGGCAACAGTCCCTGCACGGTAACATTGAGACACATTGACAGCCGGAGTGCATGGCACCAATACCAGTCCCTTGGGTGCTTCTGGCATGAGATAGCTATTCCCGTCTTATTCTCACGACAATAGCACTGACATCAGAAGTGTTCCTTTATTTGCTGTCCAATAGAGATTGTCCTTTCTCAGTGAGAGGCCCAATTACAGGGACTCTTTCAAGGCCCCTGATTTTCCCTCCTTCGTTGTCCTGCCAGACTCGTGGAGGCGGGAGAACCACTTGAAGCTCCCTTCAAACGTTTCTCTTCATATTTATATGTATATAGTCCAGAACAGTCCACCAGGGTCTGTCTGATGATTGTACTTTGTCCATAATGCAAACTGACTTTGTCCACATCCCAGACAGTTGTCAGCTGTCCACCAGTGATTGGTCCAATTGTCTGTCCAAAAGGCCACTAGACCAGACCTCCCAGTTTCCCCAGTCTGTCTGTCAAGTTCATGCCCTCTCCAAGTCTTTGTACTTCTTCCGAAGGACGGACACTTGATCTTTGAAGAGCACGGGGTCCAAGCGGAATTGAGAGTGAACTAGAGGCATATAGCCAAACCAGCTGGCGAAGGTGTTGACACACTCCTGCCGCTGGTTGAAGTGCTCCGGGTTGGCCCAGGGGACGCTCTTCGTACCCTGGGAGGAAAAAACAAGACACCCTAATTAATCATCCGGTCCTGTCCTGACATCTGAGTAAACAGCATCCTCCGAATAAAGTGAATAAGACAAATGGCCGCCTACCTGTGGACTGGGCAACTCTTTGTACTGCTTCCTCTGAGCCACTTTGATTGGTGGCAGGTGAGTCACAGCAGAGACCAGGAAGTTCATCAGGATGTCCTCACAGTTGGAGGTGCGATCCACCAGAGTCCGCAGGGACTGGGGCAGGTAGTGGGAGAACAGGTAGTGGTAGTACCTGTGGGACAGGTGGAAGTGACATTTGTATTCTGGATATTCTTAATGAGAGCAAACGGGTTACGATACTCCAGATATAAAAGGAGTACTGATCAGAAATCAATTTCTATAACCAGGACAAAAATCACAGATTCAATTTACCACAGCTGCTGATGTCAAAAATAAAAATGAAATTATGGGTAAAATATAAATTTTGATGCCAGCCCGACACAACAAACACTTATCTGTTGAATAGAGAATCATTGATTTTTGCTGCAGACATTTACCAGCCTTTTTAGTGCATTTTCCTGTTTTAACAGCAAGAGAAGCAAGAAAACCCACACAAAAGATGCTTTTAAAAAATCATATTATTACTGTCAAAGGTTAACCTATTGTCTATTATAGTGCGCATGTTCTACCTCCTTTAACACTGATAAACTTTTCCAGAGGTTGAGTGGTGGCGTCTAAAATCAATATACGTTATCAGTCACATTTAGTTCGGAAATGGCTTCTTGGCACCAATTTAAAAATCAATTACAGGATCACTGGACATTTCAGCTGACAACCACATGCCTTGTAAATTCATCCTTATGTAAATACACTCAAAGATAAATTACTGAAATGTGTTTAAAAATAACAATATAGGGTTTGACAAGTTCATAAACTTCTGTTTTCTCACCTTGCCACCCATTTTCTCTCCATGACACATTATGCAATTATTTCTCTTGCAGGATTATTTTGTCACATCTGTTGCCAGTGTGCAAACCTGATGTTCACTATTATTTGTATTTTATTACAAATTAAGGTTCCTGCACTTGCACTGACAGTAGAATAAATCACTTCAGACAAGCACATCTGCCAAAAAGCCTCAAATAAAAACACTAAATATATACACAGTACAGGCCAAAAGTTTGGACACACCTTCTCATTCAATGCGTTTTCTTTATTTTCATGACTATTAACATTGTAGATTCTCACTGAAGGCATCAAAACTATGAATGAACACATGTGGAATTATGTACTTAACAAAAAAGTGTGAAATAACTGAAAACATGTCTTATATTTTACTTTCTTCAAAGGAGCCACCCTTTGCTTTTTTGATAGCGCTGCAAACCCTTGGTGTTCTCTCAATGAGCTTCATGAGGTAGTCACCTGAAATGGTTTTCACTTCACAGGTGTGCCTTGTCAGGGTTAATTAGTGGAATTTCTTGCATTAATAATGGGGTTGGGACCTTCAGTTGTGTTGTGCAGAAGTCAGGTTGATACACAGCCGACAGCCCTATTGGACAACTGTTAGAATTCATATTATGGCAAGAACCAATCAGCTAAGTAAAGAGAAACGAGTGGCCATCATTACTTTAAGAAATTAAGGTCAGTCAGTCCGGAAAATTGAGAAAACATTGAATGTGTCCACAAGTGCAGTCGCAAAAACCATCAAGCGCTACAACAAAACTGGCTCACATGAGGACCGCCCCAGGAAAGGAAGACCAAGAGTCACCTCTGCTGCTGAGGATAAGTTCATCCGAGTCACCAGCCTCAGAAATCGCAAGTTAACAGCAGCTCAGATTAGAGACCAGATGAATGCCACACAGAGTTCTAGCAGCAGACACATCTGTAGAACAACTGTTAAGAGGAGACGGCGCGAATCAGGCCTTCATGGTCAAATAGCTGCTAGGAAACCACTGCTAAGGAGAGGCAACAAGCAGAAGAGATTTGTTTGGGCCAAGAAACACAAGGAATGAACATTAGACCAGTTGAAATCTGTGCTTTGGTCTGATGAGTCTAAATTTGAGATCTTTGGTTCCAACCGCCGTGTCTTTGTGCGACGCAGAAAAGGTGAACGGATGGATTCTACATGCCTGGTTCCCACCGTGAAGCATGGAGGAGGAGGTGTGATGGTGTGGGGGTGCTTTGCTGGTGACACTGTTGGGGATTTATTCAAAATTGAAGGCATACTGAACCAGCATGGCTACCACAGCATCCTGCAGCGACATGCCATCCCATCCGGTTTGCGTTTAGTTGGACCCATCATTTATTTTTCAACAGGACAATGACCCCAAACACACCTCCAGGCTGTGTAAGGGCTATTTGACCAAGAAGGAGAGTGATAGAGTGCTGCGCCAGATGACCTGGCCTCCACAGTCACCGGACCTGAACCCAATCGAGATGGTTTGGGGTGAGCTGGACCGCAGAGTGAAGGCAAAAGGGCCAACAAGTGCTAAGCATCTCTGGGAACTCCTTCAAGACTGTTGGAAAACCATTTCAGGTGACTACCTCTTGAAGCTCATCAAGAGAATGCCAAGAGTGTGCAAAGCAGTAATCAGAGCAAAGGGTGGCTACTTTGAAGAAACTAGAATATAAGACATGTTTTCAGTTATTTCACACTTTTTTGTTAAGTACATAATTCCACATGTGTTCATTAATAGTTTTGATGCCTTCAGTGAGAATCTACAATGTAAATAGTCATGAAAATAAAGGAAACGCATTGAATGAGATGGTGTGTCCAAACTTTTGGCCTGTACTGTGTATATATATATATATATATAAATAATGGAATCTCTACATAATTCATCACAGGTGGAGGGGTCAGGCAGCCAGCACCTTTATGGTAACAGGCATGGAAACGTCTACAGGAAGGAGTAGATGGTGTGCTGTATGTTGATGATATGTATCTGGGACAATTTAACCATTTCACTGCCACTGGGATTTGATATTTATAGTGCACAACAAACCAAACCCCTGTAGTACAAGGCATATGTTTTCTATTCCTTCAGTTTTTAAGACTTGGGAAATTTTAGTGCAATGCTTTCTATTCAGCTGGTAATTTTGCATTACTTTTTTTTTTTTTTGCAAAGCAGTCCTATACTGGAAAAGCCATTCGGTATGCTGTCACATGACTTCACTAATTTTGCGTGTAAAAGACCAAATTAAGGTTCCCAGAATGAAATAGGTACATTTTAACTCACTTGACTACTTGTTATTTCTCTGTTTAAGTGGTGAGAAGGGGGGTGTTTGAGGTAACACTGATGAGTCTTTAAAATATCATTGGGCCTGACCAATGAGCTGTGAGGATTCAAATTAGCATGCATGAAATGTGTTTTCATTGAAACTGCTGACAAAAACGACCACATTGTCTTGAAATGTCACAGCTTTTAAAGCACCTTCTCTGTGGAACAGCTTGAAGTAATTCACCCTCTTCTTTTTCTCTCACATAATTATCCTTGATCCTATTTATTTCTGATCCCATATTGCTTCTCAGGTTGATATTCATGTCATTACCCGCCCCGCAAAGCTCTCTGAAAAGCAATCTGTTTTGATCTTCAATGCTTAATCAGTGTTGAGCTGGTATGTCTAAATTTAGGGATGTGCACAGTATATGAGTGCATGCTTGTTATAAGTAGATAATGAAAGCATATTATTAAACCTTACAGTCCACTGTTCGTTAACTATGCACATTAGGAAAGCTCTGAAAGGGTGGAAATGACCTCAACAGTGTTGGTGTACCTGTGGTAGAAGGCAGCTCCAGTCAGGACGATTGAGTAGTCGTTGGTCCATTTAGAGGTGTAGCCCCAGGCGCGCTTTAGGGGATCCCAGAAGTGGCTCCTGGGAGGGTAGCCCACAATCCGCTCAGGGAAGCTCCGCCACACCAAGAAGGCAAAGTTCACCTACGAGTGCAGACATGAGACACTTAGACTTTTTCGGGAGTATTGATTTTTTTTTTGTGTGTGTGTGTGCGCAGGTCTGCTGTATATTTATTACTAAACACTGTGACGCATACCTCACTGGTCAGCAGGACCGTATCCTCGTCCAGACTCAGCACTGCTTCTGTCTCTATGGCAACGTGAGGTAGGAACCGACTGGTAGTCTGAAAGAGGAAAACAGTAATAAGTCTTAGTTCTGGTACTGGAGGCTGTGTGTTGTCTGCCATGTGCTTTGAGAGATGATGAGAATGAGTGAGAGATGATCATGTGACAGTAAATCATGTTCAGTGACTGAGATGAGTGAGAATCACTACAGATTTCGCCTTGGGAGGGGGAGGAGACAGTGATAGTGAGAGGGAGACGGAGAAGAAACATTGAGAATAAGTGACATTTATGAAATCAAACGCCACACGGATCGGTGGACATGTCACATATACATGGGCAGGAAGAAGAGACGGAGAGAAAACAGGCATCAAGGAGAGGGACCAGTGAAAAAGAGTAACAGAGATATGGTGAGGAAGAAAGCGAGACACATAAACAAACTGAGCGAGCGACAGTTTGTCATGCTGTCACTCAGACGTCAGTGTGAGTTGTGAGTGGCGTTGGGCCTCACCTTCCTCCTGCCGTCTGTCACAGTGAGAGGGACGGGCATGGGAGGCCACTTGCTCCGACTGGGTGGCGGCTTCTCGCTGTTCCAGAGAATAATGATCTGCAGCAGCAGGAGGGAGGAAATTGTACATAACACATACAAAGATAGACGCCTTAGATCAATCAGAAATAACTGCTGACATCAATCAACCAGACGGGCTGGCAGAGGGTTGCTTCATCAAAATACCATGCAAAGCTTATTGCTAAATCTTTAGTGTGGAAGACTGCATTTGTGCTGAAACTGTGTTTTCACCTTTTAAAATACACCGTCCCACCTGTGGAACAGTTTGGCCTTAGTAGCGCTACTTCAGGTGTGTTTTGTGTGTCTGTACTGTACTCACTCTTCATACAACCTTGACAAATTACAGTTTGAAAGTCTCCCGATTCATCTGTGCAAAGCATGGCTCCAATGTGTTTTCCACACAAAAGGTGCTACTACAGGCCATATATTCCCTTTTTTTATGGGAGGCAGAAAAACTGAAATTTCTACTGTGTTTGTGCCTCTGTAACTTTGATTCACTATCTTTTTTATTCATCCTGACTTTTTGGTTGTAAAATTTAAAGAGTTGCCTTTCAAAAAGAGACCAGGGTTACAACTGTATTAAAAAGGGTTGAAGAATAATAACCTTTTTATTTTTGGTTACATTCTTTTCAGCCTTGTGGACAAAAACGGGGGTGTATGCTTACAGTTACCCTTTGTGCTTACATTATATTTCATTTTATCATAATGTCTTTAATCATTTACCTGCGAGCAGTACTTTGATTTAGAGACCACCTGAAGCAGCTTCATGATTGGCTGAGACTGGGAGACCAATGGGGAGACGGCATGTATGACAGCAGTGAACTCCTGACCCGGACTGACCCCTGAATGAGGTCATAAAAAAGAGTAAGAGGTGAATGTATTGTATTAATCCATCAAGGATTAACAGAACAATTTAAAGCCACCATGTGTATATTTTGAAAATGTACATTTCTGGCACCCTCCAGTGTTGGTGTCAAAAAAGACACTGTGGTAGAAAGCAACACTTACACGCTGCTGAAGGAAACATATTGACTGCGACACATCTCACAAGGATTGT
Organism: Seriola aureovittata; assembly: GCF_021018895.1. NCBI lineage: Eukaryota > Metazoa > Chordata > Actinopteri > Carangiformes > Carangidae > Seriola > Seriola aureovittata. Next base: position 8,885,030 of record NC_079379.1, read on the forward strand.
CACATTTTTCCAATCAGAATAATATGAAATATTTTATATATTTATATATAAATTATATATCTAATCTACACATAGTGGCTTTTAATAGTTAGAAATAATAACAAACCATATTTGTAACATAATACAAAATTAAAGCCAATACAGTCAAGGATTTTAGGAAATATTTGATTATGATTTGCTGATGGTGCGTTGATTACTCATGTCTGCCACCACAGCTCTGACATAAGAGTTCCCCATTCTAAATGTGCAATCAAAATCTGCATGTTGAGCAGACTCATTTGAATCAAGTGTGTGTTTACCTAAACCCAGGTAGTAGAAAGGGAAATGCGCGAGGTGAGTCGAGTACTCTGGTAGCACCAGCAGACCTCCTGGCAGGGAGTTCCACATGTACTTGTTCCTCGATATGTGAGAAAACACACGGTCCTTAATGATCTGGGAAAAGACAGAAAAAACACAGATGAGGTTGGATGTGGACTGCAATGTGAGAAGCAGAGAGGAACATAGTGAAGTAACTGTTGTGCTCATCTTGTATAAGCCTGCACTACATTCTTTTTTTCCCTCCCCCTAAGCCGGTGGATGAGAGTCTTGGAGCTTAATGTAAACGCCACTGCAATTCAAGTCCAGACACACTTGTGTTTGCATATTACAGCAATCCCTAATGATATGCTCTGTGTACTTCCAATTTTACACCAACAGGAGGTGTCCACGCACTAGCAACACTGGCATCCACTCTGAAGCCCTGTGCCTCACTGACCTCAGGCTGACTGCACAGCTGGCTCCCATGGGGAGAGGTTCCCCTCTACATGCTGTATGTATATAAGCAGCTTATCACCAACCTCCAGAACCTCTTCTTTATTATCTCTAGCACAAATCCCCAGCAGCAAATACACTAGGGGCTGCCAGACTTGCATTTATAAACATCAGAGTGCAAAGCCTACCACTCACTGGGTGATTTCTTCAGATTGCACTGGGGTTAAATCTGTTGTTTCCCCGCATTTTTTCATGTGCTGAAATTAACATTGGCAGTGTGTGCAAAAACTGCTCATGTAAGGAGGTTATTTTCTTTTCATGCATCGTCTAACCCTTGGGCTAACCTTCAAATGACTTTCTATTAACTGGAGCAGATAACTTTGGAGTACATTTCTTCTCAGCTTGTTCAAAGAAAAGAAAGGTAAAACAAAAGATGAACAGAGAACGATAGTGGATGAGAGAAATGTGGACGCTAAACCTGTGAAATTTAGCTAAAATAAATCCAAGCAGTTCTCTGTTTCTTCTGTATATTGCAATGACTCTATTCGAAGATGAATCTTGACCTGTAGCGTTGAAAAAGAGACATTTTCTCACAGTCTGATAATAGTGAGCAGCAGTGAGGCAGAAACTGGCAGGTTGAGACTGATATTTGCAATGTAATGATATATCATTTCTATACATCAGGGGATTTCTCTGAGACTTGAGGCAAATCGGATGTGGACTGCTTTGAAAATGTTCAATAGACATACAGTACAGCACAGTGCTGAGACAGTAAAAGAGTAGAAAGGTAGAGCACGGGCAAAGATCCAACCCCATAATCATAATGATAGAAGGTTGGTTTGACTCAAATGTGAAAACTCTGTTGGAGAGACTTTCTGAAAGGGGACTGATGATAGCACACAGGCGGTAAACTGCAGAGAGGTAGCAACTATGGCTGTGTGCTCAACAGAAAACCTGTGTTTACAGCAGTGGATTCTTTTTCTAGATGTTTTCACTGGAACGGGCAGGGTGCTGCACATTCCTGAACAGAATTGTATGGTAGTGGAAACACTGAGTATTCAGTGTTACAAAACATTTCAATTAGGTTTTCTCGTCTATACACAGTGGGCCAAAAGCAACATTACCCTTAAGTGTTTGTGGGAGATAGACAGAAGTCCTTTTGCTGGTGCTGGAGGTCAAGGAAAAGGAGAAGAAAAAAAAAAAATCGTATTCATTCTGATGGAATTTTTCCCATTGAGTTCAGCTTTACTGAACAAGCAAATGTTTGACCAATACTGAACCGTCTGAAAGGTGCTGGCCTTGGTGGGAACGGAGAGACAGAAAGTCTGAAATGAAAGAAGCTATTGTAGCTTATCCACTATCCCCGCTATTGTCAGGACATAAACTGCTCGACAACAGAGGAATGGTATTTTAGACAGGACAGGAATCAATGGCACAAATACGCCTATTGATCAAACAGTGTGAACTACACTCAAGTATTTGTATGTCAAGTATTTGGACAGTCCTTCGGGCTCTGAGCTTCAGCACATTTTGTGTGAAAGATGTAGTTCTTTTAGCTCATGGTGTTCAGGGGCTCAATAGTAATTAGACAGATTCGTGTGAAGTCAAACAAAACTGCAGCCACCTTCAGCTCTTGCTTGTTGTGGGGTCTCGCTGCCTTGAGTCTGCTCTTCATCAAGTGGAACGCAGCTCAGCTGAATTGAGATCAGGTGAGTGACTGACGATGATCTTTCATCTCTTCATCCTGAAAAGATTTGGTTGCTCTGGCCATATGTTAAGGGTCATTGTTCTGCTGAATGATGAAATGTCCTCCAATGACTGAGGAGTGAATCTGAACACATTGAATGCTCCTGCATTCATCATGTTGCTCCCATCAGCAGTGAAATCATCAATAAATGCCAGTTCCATTGGAGCCATACATGCCCGAGCCATAACACAGAACCACCACCACGTTTGACAGATGAGGTGGTGGCTTTGGGTCATGAGCTGTTCCTTTATTTCTCCACACTTTCTTCTTTCCATCATTTTGATAGAGGTTGATTTTAGTTTCATCAGTCCATAGAGATTTGTTTCAGTACTCTACTGGTTTCTTTCAGTGTGTTGCTGTTGTGAACTGCAGCCTGGCTTTTCTGTCTTTTGAGGCTTACCAGGGGTTTGCATCTTGTGGTGGATCCACTGAGGTCATGGTCAGGAAGTTTTCTTCTTCTTGTTGTTGTTGACAAGGAAATATGTCCGCCTACATCCTGTAGAGCATCCTTCACTTGCTCTGCAGTCATAAAGGAGTTTTTCTTCACCATTATTTTCTGCTCATCCACAAGACTTGTGCTCATCAGTCTACCAGGTTGAAGATTTAGATTTTTGCAAACCAACTACCTTTGATATCTTGCCGATAGAATTTTTTTCTTTTTTTTTTTAAGCCTCATTATTGTCTTCTTCACTTGCATGGCCACCTCTGGACAGACAGCTCCACCTTAATCTAAATGGCAACTCTCAACTCTAAGTCAACTTTGAGCCACATTTGAGCTCTTTATTGTGCATGAACTAACACTGAAAGGACACACAACTGCCCAGAAAACATTTAACACGTGTCTGTTTACTTTTAAATCATTGCAATTTCGGTGCAATGTGTTACAAGGGCCATATATTCCTCACAGTTCTTTGAATATTGATGTAAACTTTACTTAACTTACAAATTAAAGCTGAGACCTGTAACTTTATTGTAGCATCCATTGTTTTATTTCAAATTCAATGTGCTGAAACACAGAGCCTGAAGAACAAAGAAATGTGTATATGTCCAAATACTTATGGTCTGGAGTGCATGTCCTTTTAGCAACCGAGCTAACGAGTTTACTAAGGGCTGTTCCCTGTTCAATAATTCTTTACTGAATTACATGATGTACAATCCTGAGAAAAAATGCCAGGTCAGAGTTTGTGGAGCTAATATGACTGCCTGACTGTGCTAGCATGTTCCCACGTTAGCGCTTGGCTCACCAGATGGCCTTGAATTTCACACATTTTAAGTATCCTAATTTAGTGAGTGTTTCGTTAGCAAGTGAAACCAGATAAAAACAAACAAGCCCAGCTCCTTTTAAATGAGCCAATCAATTGTATTAAAAGTAATATTTTAGCTTAAATTATATTTAGATGAAGCTGTCAACTCTTCTGTAGTTCTTTACATGACATGGGAGATATTATAGCTGTCAGATATTGACAATCTCTAACTCAGAATCACAGGAAAGAAGCAAACATTTTTGCTGACTCAGTTGCTCTTAATTACGGTCTACACTAAATGATGCGAACACAGCACCGCACCAAATGATTTGTACTGTGTCACTTTCTGCTGCGACCGGGCTTTTATTCTGAGTGTGTTGAACCTGACTGACCTCCAGCGTGGTGAGGACTATCTTGTCCACAGAGGAAAAGTACGCTTCCCACAACATCTGGGTCCTCTGCCGGAGGGCCAGGACTCTCTCATTCCCAACCGCTCTCACTGTGGACGGCACCTGAGGAAAAAAGATGAGAGATAAAAAAAAAAATCAAAAAGAAAAACACAGCAAAAAAAAAAACTGCAAAAAACCCCCCCCAAAAAAACAAAGCCACGAAGCATTTTTATTTGGGTTGTTTTTGTTAACCGAATTGTGTCTCTTAAAATAGACTGGAAAAGAGAAAAAGGAGGAAATGGCGTTTAAATTATCAAAACTGCGTAAACCATATTGAGTGGTTGCTTAATCTGCCCCCCCTCCCAAAAAAACAAAAAACATTTGATACAGAGCTGATTTGAGTGCCGTTTTTCAGTTAATTAGACATTAATTAGAAAAGGACTAAATTGGGGGTTTTGAGTGAATCACTAAGATTGATTTAATCACTTAGAGAGTTAAGCTCGGCAGCTCAATCAAAGTAGAAGAAAGCCATGTTGAACTGAGAAAAGCAGGAGCAGTTGACTCCTTTTAGCTGTTCAGTCTTCACACAGCTAACACATTTTCAAAAGCTTTCTGTGTTTTTTTTTTTTCCAGTCTTGTGTAAATTGCCTTGTTCTTTCAACCTCTCAGTTTCTCCTTACACACATCGCTTCCTCTACATTTCACTACTTCAACCGCCTTTCTCATTCTCCCTGTCCTTCCTCCTTTCTCCTCTCCATTTTTCTTTCCCCGACGTACATCTGAAGGACGGCTTCACTATAGAGTCGTCCTCAGTTTGTCTGAAGTGTCTGCCCACACTTAGCCTTTTTCTGTGAAACCCTCACACTCCTTAACCTGAATATTTGTGTGTGTATTTCAGTGAGAGAGTTTTGCAGGTATGCAGAAACACCGCTGATGAGGTCGGCTCACTCAATCCAATCCTGGCCTAATTTGAAAATGTCTCCCCTTGCCGGAGCTCCCTGGGCTTGTTCCTGTTCATTAGTTGAATGCCAATTCATGTCCTCTATTGATCGGGATCAAAGCGCAGCGATGCAAAGCAAGACATGATGTAATTTGTGTGAGGGAGTGGGATAACTGTTGTAGCTGAAAGTGAGCCGGCTTTGCTTGCTCATTGTGTTTACTTGTGTGAATGTGTACGTGTGTGTTAGAAGAGAGACGGACACAGAGGATGAGTGCTTTTCAACTGAAGCTGGATTAAGGCCTCTCCACGGGCGTTTAATCTCAAAGTGCCCCAACCTGTAACCACACCGTTTGATACAGGTAATGCCCGCTTTGTAGCCCTGTGTGGTCGATGTTTCCCAGTGTCCATGATTATGTTCACCAGCTGATCTCTTTGCCTAGCACTGCCATAAAGATAATATTATTGGACTTGGAGGGTGGTGGTGGCGGCTGAGGGCTTTGTTGCATATTATACTTGTCCGTCTTTCCTCATGTGCCCTGTCGGTATCTGTACTGTACCACTGTCACAACTAGAATGAATCAATATGCTCACAATATCCCCTTCTGTTCCTGAGTTACAGCTTTGAATAATGGTCAAAAGTGTCTTCACAGATCGTTATGATGTCAAAGTGAAGTCGACCTTTGACTGATTGGATATAAAATAGCATCACTTACTTCATCATTTGCCCTACTAAACATTGGTGTTAAATTGTGTCATAATTAGCGCATGAATTCTTGAGTTATGAACAAAAATGTCTTTTGAGAGGTTACAGTGACCTTGACCTTTGACCACCAAAATCTAATCAGTTCATCCTCGAGTCCAAGCGAATGTTTGAGCAAAATGAAGCAACTGAATGAATGAACGAATTGAAGCAGTTCCCTCAAGGTGTTGCTGAGATATCGCGTTCAGGAGAATGGGACAGACAGACAACCTGAAAACATAAGGGGAAACATCTCTGTGCTTTGTCCGATGCAAGCTGACCCTGAACTGGTGAATGGTTTCTTCTCACAACAGGGAAAAACAATCTTTGGGCATGTCTGTGAAGATTCTTAGTCATCCAGGTCATGGTATATCTATTGATCAGAACCCAGGCAGCCTTTTGGATGAGTCCAGATGCCTTTAGCTTAACACTTCTGGATAAATTTCAGGTATATGGTGACATAAAATCTCAGAGAAAAGTAGTTTAAATCGATCTGTATAAGTGTGTGTGTGTGTGTGTTTGGATGTGTGTGTTACTGCGTATTTGCGTTACCTGCAGCAGTAATCTCTCGTCTCCCTCAATGACTGCCTGGTTCCACTGTATGATGTCAGAAAACGGCAGCTCCCAACCGTTACTCAGCAACACGGGGATACATGCCGCCTGGGAACACATGCACGCGCGCGCGCGCGCGCGCACACACACACACACACACACACACACACACACACACACACACACACACACACACACACACACACACACACACACACACACACACACACACACACACACACACACACACACACACACACACACACACACACACAGACTTTAGAGAGATACAGACAGTGATATTGTGCAGAACTTCCATATGCATAACTTAAACTCTGACCAGCTGCAGTTTGACTTCTAACTCAGCTTCTCTTTGGCAGTAAACAACATAACATGACATACTACAGCTGCATGAATATAATACAAGCTGTATGAGTTCAGTCCCAGCTGCTTGGCACTGTGATATCACCAGCTGAGCAGTTAATGTGATCAATGCTCCTGTGTGTAAATGTATGTGCAGCTAAGTGTTTGTTTGTGTGTGTGTGTGTGTGTGTGTGTGTGTGCGCATGCAAGATCCCTATAGGGTGGTTGGAATGAGCAGTAACTCCTATCTCTCCTTTCCCAGGGAGCCCAGGAGGTTTGTGGAAGATAGTAACTCATATACATGCAAACACAGATGTGGCTGACAGGGGCTGACTATGTGTACTAATTAGGTACAACAACCGAGGGACATGTGCAGGGGAGCAGGTAAACTGGAGGAAAAGAGAGAGGGATGCAGGGATGGGAGGAGAATGAGAAGGAACCGGTTGATACGTGGAGACATCATGCTTTATTGAAGTTGATTTTTGATGTTGCCTTATCCCCTCATTCACTGACAGGTTTTTGATGTTGTTCCACTTTTTTGCTCTCTGAGCCCTCCTTTGGTCCCCCCCCCCACTCGCTGCTCGTCTATCGGTTTCTCTCTCTGTACTCCTTTTTCCACTTCTCTCCACTGCACTCTCATCCCATCCTGCTCTCTTCCTCTCTCTACTCAGTGTGGTCTGGAGTGTTGATGGGTCTGGGTGTTATCTTTTTTTTTTTTTTTTTCCCCTCCACTTTTTTTTTCTAATTAAACCACTAGAGAACAGCAGCAGCAGCCAAAATGGTGGAGATCAAACGTTCTCTCCGGCCCACCGGGGGCTTCCATGCTCCTGCATTTCATCTGAGAACAGACCTGCTGAAGGACACTCCAGCAAATAGGAGGACTTGTATGTGTGTGTGTGTAAGTGTGTGTGTGTGTATGCGCTTGTGTCAGCCACAGGTTACAACGAGGTCACACGAAGAGTCCCAGAGTTATAATCCAAGGCCTCTAAATTTGAAATGCAGCCCGAGGCCTGGCTGAGTCTTCTTCCCGGGAGATGAGGAACGCTGAGGGTGAGTTTCAAACGTTTCAAGCGCCCCCCCTGCCTGGAGGTAGGGTAACATGAAAGCCTATGTGCTGTATAGTTGTTTTTAGTTTGTTTGCATTGGGAGATGAAGAAGGGGAGGTTTGGGGCGAATGTGTATGTGGAGGAGTGAGCACATGTGTGCCTGTGTGTATACTGGAAAGCTGGCAGTAAGTTTGCCACCACACTGGTAATTGCCAGTTCTTTTGTGGGCTCGGCTGGCATCGAAAAAAAAAAAAAAAAACAAAAAAACATACACAACCGAAGAATCTTGAAAAGCGGCTTGAATGGAAAAGAGAGAGGCGAAAGCAGGGAGGAAAAGAGCGAGGGAGGGGAAAGAAAAGACATAGAGAGAAGACAGGAGGAGAAAGGGACCATGACTGCTGCCTGCTGCCAGGCCAAGTGGGTTGTGTGTGGATTTGTCCATTCAGCAGACATCAGCGGTGGGGCAGGCTGCCACTCCTATGGATGCTTCCGGCCCATTCATGCACACATACACACACGACTCAGAAACACACACACACACACACACACACACACACACACACACACACACACACACACACACACGTAGCCCCGGAGAGCAGTGTGGCCAGGGAACGTTGTAGCAGCCAGAGAGTTCAGTGTTCGGCAAATCTAAAAACAGCCACTACTGCTTCCTGCACTGGTGTGAGACTGTCGACTTGGGTGGCAGAGAGAGAGAGACAGAGAGAGAGAGAGAGAGAGAGGAGAGAGAGTTGCAGCAGACTGACTGGTTTAAACTGTTCTCTCACTCCTCTGCCGGCAGTTTCTTCATTGTTTGTGTAGTCGCACATTTCACTGATGGGCTTAAATGAATGATTCCAGAGTTTGCATAAGTGTGTGCGTGCCTCCGCGTGTGTTAATGGACCCATTTTAGTTTAAAAGGCCTAGCAAATAGCAAATAAAGCCTTTATGGCTAGATTTGCACTCGACACAAAACAATGGTCGAGGGAAAACACTTGCAGATGTGACCATTAAGGTGTCAATAACCAAAAGACTACATAAACCACGGCTCTGGAACATAAACATTCTGCATCCTGTGCACTTCCATGTTGACTTAACTGTATATGAGCTGGATCTCATTCAACCGGGGCTGTTTCCTGCGCAAATGTAATTTGGCCACTCTAAGTGTTGTTGTAGAGGGAAATGCTGCAGCTAATGTCTTGATGACTGTTGTGTTGGCATATAGCACGTTGAACGTAGCTGTTTGTTATATCGGCCTGAATTGCTCAGACAGGATGAATGCAGGATGTACAATATAACAGAATTACTTTATGTAGCAGCCTATATCTATGAATAAGGGAATTATTTCAACTTGTAAGCACATCCAGTATCACATAACACTGATGACTGTGTAGAATATGCTGTAGATTCTTTGATGGGTTAGTTTGTGCTGTCAAACTTAAAGCCCCTGAAACAAACATTTAGATTTCAAAATGTGAAAATAATTTTTCAGGTTGTGGATTTAAAGTTAATAAATAAATGATATACATAATATGCATATATAATAAACACATAAGATTTATTTAAAATATTATATAATATAATTCATGTAATAATATTAACATTTATCATTACATGAACATAACATTAACAAGTTTTGTTAAACTCACACACCGCTTGGGTTGTGGTGAAAGATGGGTTGAAATTGTATGTATCTGTGTGAATTGTGTGTGTAGTTTGTGTTTCATACACAATCTGACAACTTGGATAATGTCAGACAAACATACGAAACATATGGATCAGTGTATGATGATTATTATAATAAAGGTTGAGGGTTATGCAAGTTACAGGAGTTTCCCGGGAGAAACAACAAAACGGGAAGGCACCGGGAGATTAGCTTGAAATACAGGAGACTCCTGGGAAAAACAAGCGTGCCGGCAGGTGTGCTGAAAACTCAAGGTTAGCTTGATAACATTAAATATTCATGTCAGTTTTGAAAAAGAAAACACAACCTAATCGATGAAGAGTTTAGGTGTTGCTGTGGTTTGCCAAGATTGAACTTTTAACTTGATGAGAAGAGACACAAACAAAAACACAAATAAAGAAACCCATGTGGTATTTCTGCATTCATGTAGAACCCCTAATGCTAATAAGAAATTGATGGGCTTTAATGTTAAAGAAGTATGACTAATGAATGATGAATACTGTTGATGGTACATAGTCTACGGAATAATAGAGATTTTTACCTGTAGTGACTCCAGGAAGCGGAAGGAGCCGAGGCGTCGACCTCGAGGCACCAAACAGAAGGTGGAGTTGTGGAGGAGCTCCTGGTAATCAAACCTAACAAAGAGAAGAGCAATTAAGTGAATACTCAATAAAAAATGACGTATACAGAATTCTAGAGGCTGACATGAGAGTTTGGCTGTTTAAAGGATCTGCTAATTATTACAATTTTGATTCTAAAGGAGGAAATATTTGCCTACCCAAGAGTTAGGTCCTTGTAAAACACAAAGACAGGAGAGGGTAATTGTCACATGCAAAATAAGATTAGTCCAGGGAGAATGTTTAAGATAAATATTTCAAATTACAGTGATGTCTAACAACTGGTTCAATAAGTGCTATGGAGATAAGAGACTGAATTAGAGTGTAGAAGCGTTTTTAAAACGTATAACTGCATGAAGATACTCTGCGTGTTACCGTGCAAGACATAACCTGATCTGACTGTAAATATATCGTTCTTTTTTCTTTTTTTTATTCAGCTCTGAAAATGATGAAATATGAAAAATGCCTGCAGAAAAGTGCAGCTCTTGTTGACTAAAATCACCAAATGATAGCAAAGAAATCTAATAACCGGCCTGCCAGTGCGGCAACACACACTCCCTCTGATATATGATATTTAACATCTGTCACACATAAAACAAGATTTTTGTGGCTTTTCATTTCTGATGTTTAGTCATAATGGCTCACATTACAGGGAGTCATTAATCTAGTCCCCCCCCACCCCCACCCCCCAGACACGTTGGCACCACTACAGATAGCTACTGTACATTGGAAAATATATCCATCACTAAGCTCATAAATAAATATGCCCTAATCTCTGTTCTGTATTGATTTGTGTTGTAGACAAGATGGCCTGAACTTGTGCCAGAGTAAGAAATTTTGAGTGCGCTACTCCCACTGCCTCCTGCTCTACGTCAACCAGGCGAGCTCCTCCACTTTATTCTCATATTTCATACTTGCACTTTCTATAAAATAAAAAAAATAAAAAATAAAAAAAACAGCCAAATGGAAACCTCTGCATCAATGCTCTCCTTCATCTGCTGAGTGGAACAACAACGGACAAGTGGTCTAACGGTCTCGTGGTGAAGAACCGCACAGTGGAGTCAACAGATTAGAAAACAAACAGGCTCTTATGGGAGAGTTCAACTTTCCCCCTTCACTCTTTTCCTCCTCATCCCATCCCTCCACCCCACCTCTTCCTTGAGGTCTTTACCCCCCCTCCCCCATTCCTGCATCCAGTTTTCAACTTGTTTATTTGCAGGGGGAACGTCAGTGTGAAATATGCCTGCCATTAATCTTCTCAGTAGCTTTAGTCATTTATTTAACCCTCCACGAGTGACGAGACGCAGGCCTCCTGGATGAGAAAACTGGAATTTCATTGCTGATGTTGGCATCAATTAACACTGCTACGCTCACGTCCAGATCTGAGTGGAAGTCACTGGGAGTGTTGTATATTCAAAAAAACAAGCATACACAAACGTTGGCATCGGTTTACTGAAAGGCAGCCTTGTTTGGCGTCAGCAATGGGCTCTGCTCTAATACCCCCCCCCCACCTGTTGATAGAGCTTTGCCATCGCCGCTGCTGTGCATCTACATGTGTGCGTGGGCGTGCGATGGATCTTTGTGCATCTGCAGCAGTGTAAATCTCCAGCGTGGAGGGACGATGTACATTTGAGATGAATCTCCATGCGTCACGGTGGTTAAAGAGATTTACACAACGTATTTTCTGAGGGACTTTGTGTTTCAAATCTCGTCCTGAGCCTGGGATTTAGGTAAACACATGTGTTTAGCTATGCATGGGTAAATGAATTTGTAGATTGCATGCGTTAAGTTGTGGAACTCTACTGTGTATTCATGTGTTCAAAAGGGAGTAAATTAATGTGTAACTGAGAGTGTGTGTTGCTTTCAAAAGTAAATATATTTGCTCCTCCTAGAATAAATATTATTATACTTGGAAATACTGGTGTGAGAATATATTCATGTTTCTGCTTGTATGTGTATGTGTGTGTGTGTGTGTGTGTGTGTCTCCGTGCAAGCTCTACATGTTTATGTGTGTGTTTGCATGTGAAACAGTGGGACCCCTTGTATGTTGCAAATGTGGTGAGACTGAGCTGTCTAGTCTGACCCACTTCTTTCGCTGGGCCTGCTGTTTGTGTGTGTTTGTGCATGTGCATTTGTGTGTGTGTGTTTGATAAAGCATAACTGCAAGTCAGCTTGCGCATGAACTAGTGTGTGTGTGTCTGCATGCAAGAGAGTCTGAAAACCTAGCAGTCTGGCTGTCCGGTCTGCCTGCTGCTGCTCTTTAATGAGGGAACGTACTTAAATGCAGGGAACAAGTAAATCATTTAACAGCACTTTGTTTCCAACAACAAACGACCAGTCCTGCTGTACCTCTCCTTCACTCTCCTCCTCTCTCTCTCTCGCTCTCTTTCTCCTTATTTCTCCTCATCTGCCCTTTGTCTCAGCATTTTTCCTTTGAGTATGCAGGTTTGTGTTTGTTTGCTCTGTAATACAGAATCCAGAGGAAAACAAAGCTGCAGTGTAGGTTTGTGTAATGCACATGGATGTACTTCAGGGCTGAAACCATTGGTCAGTTAATCGATAAGGCAATCAGAAGAAAATTGAAAACAGTTGAAGTGCCAAACATTTGCTGGTGAAGATTTCCTGCTTTTCTTGGTATTAATCTGTAGTAAACTAAATATCTTTGCATTCAGAAATGCTCTTCAGACATAACAAGCATCACTTGGGCAATTATATTTTTCTATACCTTGATACAGAAGATTAAATGATTAGTCTTTGGCAGATTAATCTATAATGAAAACAATCGTCTAGCAGTAACCCTGCAGATCATGTTGGTTTCATTTGTTAAAGTTTTGAGGCTCTCTCTCTTTTTCTGTTTGTTGTTTGCGGGGCTCACAGCTTTTTAAAGCAATTCTACAGACCCAGCTGTGAACTGTTTTCTTCAGGAAAATTTCACCCAAAGTGATATACAATCCATGCCACAGTACATCAGGGAGAGGCCACTGAGAAAAAGTTGCCACACATTGAAGTAAGACGGAAGAAAGATAGGCCTTTATATTGTGATGTACAGTAAATGAATGAAGAACCAGCCCTTTAAGTAGCTCTGCTGCTGGTAGACTGGTAGGTAGACCAAGCTAAATAACAATGACTCACTGTGTATTCATGTGTGTGATTGAATGCATGTCATTTTATATTGTGTATGGCAAGTATTGTGCCGCACTAACCCGCCTGCATGTTAATGTGGGTAAGCATGCATACAGTATGTGCAATGTACACGTACGGACGTGCACTTGAAGTATAATACAAAGGGGATTTGAATGACTGCTGTGTGCGCTGGGTGGCAGTTTGTGTGCGATTGTTATCGGGAAGCCCTCATTGTGGATGAGCTCAGATCTGTGTGTGCATGGGGATTACATTAGATTACATTACAAAGTTGATATACTGGTAGATTATTGAAGTGTCAGTGTGCATATTTGTATGAATACAGTGGATTTATGGAGTAAGCATGCAACTAAGAATGTAATATAATATATGTAGGGCTGCAACAAAGAAATATTTACAAGTTAGCTACTACCTGGTAAACACAGTGGAGCATTTAGCAGCTAAAGGCATAAAGCTAGAGAACAAAATGGAGCTGTTTTCAATTCCCATAAGTAGCCCAAAAATTCAGTTAATACATATTTAAGATTAATATATTTGGCATTTTTGCTTAATAAAATTGTTAAATTATATTATTTTTTAAAGCTTATAAGTCTGCTATTAATCAACTAATCGTTTCAGTACAGATGTAGTAATGTTTTGGGATGTGTACAGTCTGCAGAAACATGGCGTACTTCACGTCTTGACACTAGGTGTTGTCTGAATACATTTTCATCTCATTTGTATGCTCTTGATTGCACATTGTGTGTTTTGAAAAGTTCTGATTGTGTGTACACTTATAGCTGTAGAAGTGGGCACTTCTCTGTATGCATGTGCCTGTGTGTGGGGGTGTGTGTATGTGTGTATTTGTGTCTACATACACATTGCTTCCTCCTACCTTTTTTCCAATCTCCCAGTCTCCCGGGAGGACAGATATAGTTAAATATTAAACATCCAATATGGAGCCAATCTATGTAAAAGGATAAGAGAAGATGATTGTGTAGTTACAGCACAAACACACACACACACACACACACACACACACACACACACATGCATGCACACACAGATTTAGGCCTGATGTCTTCATACTGCTATCACTTTTCGTATTTTTGTCTCAGATAACCATAGTCTCATACAGAGGCATAAATAGAGACACAGGCCAAAGACTCTCTCACACCCACCCAATATCTCCCACAAACACACACACACACACATAGACACACAATACACAGCAGGCTGTCTCTCTTCATGTCAAGGCATTGGGCTCAGTGTGATACCACTATCATCAAAGCTGTGTTTTCTAAGATGGCACCACTCTGTGTCGCTGACAGTAAGTGCATGTGTGTTTATGTGTGTGTGTGTGTTTTGTGTTGTCTGATAAGCAAATCTGCTTCTCCTCAGCATCATCCCCTGCTCCCTTTCTCTCGCTCATACACCCATCAGCTTTGCCCTCCCTGACTTGTTTCTCTTTCCTTTCACCCTCCATTTTGTCGGAGCCTGATTTTATGTTTTAATGCAATAAACACAAGTTCTCTTCACTTAGTCTTTCAATCTTTCCTTTCCGCCTCATCCCGTCATGTACTCTCATCCCTCACGTATACTAAACATTGACTATTTAATGAATATTGACTGAGTGAAAGCGGAGAGGTTAAGGGATGGAGGGAAGCAGGGGTGGGGGTGGAGGCTGCTTGACTGACAGCAGCTTCTGGTCAGTTGATCTCCACTCTGCTTCCTGTAAAGGTCAGGTGTCAATAGAGCACGAGTGTGTTCCAGTATCTGTGTGCATGCATGTGTGTGCCTGTGCGCAAACACAAGTGTGTGGTTGACCAAGGTTATGGATTAGCCGCCACAGCGATAACGGGCCACTGTCAATACTTTTCATTCTCATGTACACCTCAGTGAGCACAATATGACCTGAATGACACAAGTGACTGTCTTGATAATGTCAACACACACACACATATACACACACAGACAAAAAAAAATCAGAAATTATTGCCAAAGTAATAATCCTGAACACAAACACACTGTTGTTCGATCACTGCGACTGTACAATGTAAAGAAACAGTTTTGTGCATCATGTGCTTCCATTTCTTTGCTATTAAACCTGTGAATAGAAGAACAGAATAAGAAGAATAAACTGAAGTAGCTCGCATTAGCTGATTGCAATCAGTTGCTTCATTCATGCTTCACAATAGCTGTCTCACTCATAAGCTGTTTTGCTACCAGCTGACTAGTGATGTGCATTGCTCCACCTTCAAATCCTTCTTATGTGCTAAGCTTAAACTATTGTTGTTTTAACTAAGATTTAATATCCTTGGACGTGTTGTTAAAGTGAGATTAGTGAATCTGTATGCTTGCTTGCTGTTAATCCTAAATTCCTTGACATAAATGTTGATGCGGATGCCATCTACCGGAAGGGGCAGAGCTGGCTCTTTTTCCTCAGGAAGCTCAGGTCTGCAGTGAAATGCTGCACGTTTTATCAGTTAGTGGTGGCCAGCGTACTCTTTTATGCTGCAGTCTGCTGGGGCAGCAGCATGTCAGACACGAACACAAAGAGACTGGATAAACTGGTAAAAAAGGCCTGATCTGTGCTTGGCAGGAGTCTGGACTCACTCAAGACTGCTATGGAGAGATGCATGCAATGTAAGATGGAGGCCATCTTGGACAATACCAACCATCCTCTCCACAACATTCTGGCAGGACAGAGAAGCAGCTACAGCTGCAGCAAACATCTCATCTCACTGCGCTGCAGAACAGAGAGGTTCAGGAGATCCTTTGTTCCCACTGCCATCAGGCTATACAACACTTCAGCCAAAGGAAGTGGACTAATCTAATTATAATTGTTTATTTATTATTAACTGTTTTCATTATTATTATTATCATCATCAACAATGAGCTAATGGACACATGAATTTCCCCTAGGGGATAAAAAGTGTCTATCTATTTATCTATAAGCTCCCCACATTTCCTGTCACCTCTCCAATGCCCTCAAAGTATACAATAACAGAACAACTTATACTGAGCCAGCACTCTCATACTTTATGCCAAATGTATGATAGTGAGGTAGTCTTATGAGAAGTATAAAATCTCCATATATCGTCCTCAGCTGTACAATAAAGGAACTGTACTGTCTGTATATGATGTGAATGTACACAATGTGTCACTGGACAAACTGTGGGAGGGAGTCAGGGTATGTGACACAGTGAGATGGAGGGAGGACAGAATATTTGAGAGCAGAAAACGGCGAGGGAGTGAAGGATGGAGGGAGAAAAATCACACAAAAAAGGGGGGAAAGAGAAAGACATTCAGTAGATGAGGAGAAATATGTGTGCAGCCAGCTGCTCCAGCCTCTGGGACTCAGGAGGGTTGGGGGAGAGAAAGTCACAAAACTACAGCTCTGTCTGCAGGCAATGGGTCAGGGGCTGGGCAACAACCTACATAAATATGCCACCAGACAGAAGTAGAAGCAGAGGGCTAATAGAAAGAAATTAATGCTGCAATAAGAGAATCATTATTTGGAAAACAAACTATTATTCTAAATTGAATTTAGAGCATGAGACAAGTGAAGAATGTGAACAACTAATTGTAAAGATTAGAAAGTATGAAATGTGAAAGGGGAAAAGGATGCTGGGAGATAGAGAAGAGAGACAGACTGAAAGGCAGGAGGCTAAAGACACAGTTCAGGTTTCAGTGTGCAGAGGAATGAGGTCTTCTAGTATCCACTTACATTAAACTGAGAGAGTGCTGGTGCTCATCCTTGTATGGACGACGTTTGGTGATGTCTTACAGAGGCAGCAAAGCCCATAATCTTCACTTTTTTTTGTCCTCATCATCCCTTCTCTATTTATCTTTTTTCCCTCATGTCAGTAATCAAATAAAGAATCAAATAAAGAATTAACTTAACATAATCTCCATGGCAAGGAAAGAAAATGGTGTTTGAGTGTGTGTGTGTGTGTGTGTGTGTGTGTGTGAACAAGAGAACACAAAAGAGAAGGTGTATTCAGATGTTAAATCCTATCGTGCAGCTGTTATGTACACGTAAGGAACTGACACACACACACACACACACACACACACACACGGTAGCAGATGGACAGATAAGCCATCTCCTTCAATCACTGCTTCTTATTCATCTTCTATTCTCTCACTCTGCTTCCACTTCTTCATCACCTTGATGGTGATCTATCACAAAAACGGAAATTTAACTGCAGCTTCAGTACTACTGTGAAACTCAGTTCAATTTAGAAACTGACAACACTTTCCACCAAGCTGAAATGACATCTAAACAGGGCGTAGGATGTTGTTTGCAATAAATTTTAAATAAACTTCAGAGGAATCTGCATGGAGCGAGCTGCAGTCTGGATTTTGCAGCAGAGCCAGCATGAAATTTGGAAACGCTGAGCGGCTCGCCACATCTTGAATTGAATCTAGTGCACCTAAACTGGTAAATGGAATTTATATTTAGAAAGGAACATGGAGCTATGCTGCTTACAGATCCTGCAGAGATTTGAAAGACCATATCACAGGAAACCATAGCGGGACATTTCAGTTAGATCCGTCTGCAGTGCATTGACATGGTATCAGACTTTGAACCCTACCCGTCCTTACGCATGAATTGATACATAAATCCCGCTGTCAGTCGTCCTATGAGTCCTTATGAGAAGGTTTCAACCCCTTCTTTGTGTGTTGCTATGGAGATCCGAGCAACATTTGCACTTCAGGTTTGGTTCTGTCCTGCTCTCCTGAAGTAAAGGAAGCGGTTATACAGATGTCATTGTTGCCATACCGACTTGTGTTGCCTGTGTGATTTATTGGTTATGATTCTGCTGTAAATACGGACATCTTTAACTGTATTTTTTAGGTAAGTAAAAGTAAGTAATGTATATTTCTATGAAAATAAAAGTCTTTGTTGTGGGGCACATTGGTTGATTAGAGGTTGAAACACCCTAAAGTTACAATTATAGAAGTTATTTTTGCTGAGAAATACATTATTAAACACTCAAAAATGTCTTTACATCTGCTTACAACTACATTATAGTGTGTAATAAACCATTTGTTAAATATTTGCTTATAAATGCTAAATGCAGCTAGTACAGTGTTTACAGAGATTTCATGTGTTTTTGTCTCTTACTAAAAATACCTAAAGATGTTTTCCTAACTTTGATTATTGCTTATTTAGTCATGAATATTTAATGTTATGGAGAAATACTTAAGTTTTTACTGGCTTTAAGGCTCAGCTCTCTTCTGTCTTCTGTCTATTGAATGTATAAAATGGCCCTCAACATAATCTATTAAAGAAAAAGTAATTGACGGCCACTGATGACATCAAATGTATCCTAATTTTCAAGTAGCTCTGCTTATCTTAAAAAATAAGATACAATATATTTATACTTGAAGCTAAAAGGCGACTTTCAATGGTGGATAAACTGAAGCGATTCATATTTTTGGCCAGGGACTGACACTTGCTGGTATTTCTGTCAACACTCTGGTATTTGTGACAAGCGGCTCGGCTGAAATCCCCAATTTTTATTCAGCTGTGTGTCTTCACCCTCTTCTTCCCTCTTCCGTCCCTGGCCCCTCCCATCACGCCCTGACCCGAGCACACACAGACACACGCACCTTATGGCTCCACAACAGTGTTTCAGATGTAAGTCATCCACCGGGGTTCAGAGACACGGGCTAACTTCTGCCAGCCTTCTCAGGCTCTTTCAGAGAAAAAAAAAAAAAAAAAAAAAAAAAGACAAGGCAGTTATTTCTGATGCCTCCGGTGCAGCCGGCCTCGCTGTATCAAAAGCCACCATTCCTCCGTGTCGCTTCGCTATCTAGCAGCGGACTCGCTAATGGATTTTCTGCCATGCAGCTTTGTCTTCCTCAGTTACCAAGAGTCATTACAGTTGAAGGCTCGAGTGCTGGGCTAAAAAGGAGTGATTTTTTTTTTCTCCATTTGCATTTGGATTCAATTGTTTTCTCTATGTGACAGTGCATTGAGAGAGTCATTGTTTACTCAGGAGTGACAATTAAACTCCCCTGTTACAATACAAAATCTGTTTTATTTTCTTTTTCTAACCTGCTTTGAAATATGACATTCAGACTGACGGTTCTTCGACCCATTTATCCTTAAGACACATGTTAAAACATTTTCTAATGTACATGTCTATTAATGGGAGAGCCATACATAATTCATTAGCAAAGAGCATGCAATTTGCTCATTGCACGTGGCTTTTAACAAGCAGATGGGGTGACATTAATGCAGCAAACCTCATGTAGCTGCCTGGTATAGAACTAATCAGTCGACAGTGTCATTTACGCTGGAATCAATTCGCATTGTCACCTTTTAAATTAACACTAATTACATTGACAGCCTGACACACAGCGCAAACAACACCAGAATCACTGGATGCACACCTGTTACCTGAGGTGAGGTTCATCTTTTGTCACAAAAAACTTGAAATAATTTCCTCATAACTTATACCAGTCAGGTCAACATGCTGTGTTATCATCTGAAACTGTAGACTCGCAGCGGGGGGTGAGATAAATCTCAGGGGGGGTCACAGAGTGATTACGAGGATAGAAAAGACGGAAGGAAAAAAATACATTTCAGCAGCACAAGATGAGGTTTAAATCTTTTCTTTTTTTGCAAAATACTTATTTTTCTATGTACGTTTTCTTTCCTCCGGTATCTAAAATGATTTAAATGAAACTATTTGTGAATGTGAAATCACTCTCACTATTTATACCTTGCACTGCATAGTACCTTTTATTCTCCTCTTCAGTCATTTTTGCATATTTTTATATTCTATATTTTTATACGGCTTTGTGTTTGTAATATCTTGTCTTAATGCCTTTTATGCCTTAAAGCCCTTTGAATGGCCTTGCTGAGTTGAATGGTGTTATACAAGTAAACCTGCCTTTCCTGTTGCTCCATTTTAACGAGAAACTTTTCTTCATCATCATCATTTCATCATCATATAATTTTATCTTGTTACATCATCATTTTTTGAACTTATTACACAAAATCAGTGTATCTCATAAAAGCAAGAGACATTTCTCATTACAACGTGATCATGTGTGTTGTGGAAATGAGCCTCGTGCTGCTGAAATGTGCAACTGCTTGTGTTAAGAAAAGGTTTTGTAAAAAAAAAAAAAGTAAGGCTACAGTAATTCAAAAAAAAAAAAAAAAAGGGTAGTTTTTGCATCTTAATGAAAGTCAAGTTATTTTTCTTTGTGAAATTTTGCAGAACAGTACCCAGCTGCCCCGGTTGCTTGTAGACACTGCTCAGGTCAAAGGCCAAAAGACTGGACACCACTGATCTAAAAGAACAGCTGTTACAGAATAAACTGGGCCTGTCATCTCAAAACCACTGACATTATACTTTTGTTACCAATATGTGTGTTTGCGAACATGCAGATTTCTGTTTTTGCTGCATTTAAGGCTTCATACCACTGCATTCCTGGCATATCCTTCCTCTAGTTATTATCCCTGTTGACATTACAGAGGTCCTGAACTCTGGTAGACGAACCACATATCCAGACCAACCCTCTTATATCCTATCTGTTGTTGGTTCTGGACTCAGTGCTCGGCTGCATGTACGCTCATCACGTACACAAATACACTGACCACCGGGCACCCTGTCATTACACACAATCCCTCCTCTGCTGAGTGTGTTCCTGTGTGTGTGTGTGTGTGTGTGTGTGTGTGTGTGTGTATG
This sequence comes from Seriola aureovittata, assembly GCF_021018895.1. NCBI lineage: Eukaryota > Metazoa > Chordata > Actinopteri > Carangiformes > Carangidae > Seriola > Seriola aureovittata. The sequence goes on from NC_079379.1 coordinate 8,905,933, forward strand.
CTGGTTTCTTTTAATACCACTCTCCATACGCACTTACTCCCCTCTTTGCCTCTTTGTCTTTATCTGCTGTCTCTCGTTAATTACACAGAGACGGGAGGACTAAGCTCTCTAATCTGAACGGACATGACCCCACCACCGGCTGATCCCTTAACACTGTTACTTATACCTCAATCCTGCACTCTCACACACACATATGCAAATTCGCCCACGAGCAGAGCTGCAGCCAAACAGACATATGCATGTAAATATCAAAAATAAATAAAAGGGGGATTTACGTCCTGAATCATGAAGGGCAGAGCGAGTGAAGGTGCCATAACAGGATTCAGAATGTGCGTTTCTTAACTTTCAAGGCCTGTTATAGACTCTGAACTCAAGGATGCTGTAAGTTGTTCAGAGAAGAAAGAACCATGTCACCATTTTCTGCTGTTTTTTTTCCTTGAAAATAAAGTGAACAATCGGCTGAAACTAAACTGCTGAGACAGGAAAAGCTTTTTATTTTTACCTCAAATTTGTCCCGCATTCATTTAATAACAGAATTGTGGTTTTATGCAGATTAAGGCTACATTAAATACCGTATTTTAAGTAGTTCCAGCTAGGGCTTATCAAAAGTGCTTTTCACTAAATCTATTTAAGGTAGCTTTAATTTTACATAAATCCACGTTTTTCATGTTTAGCTGAAAACGATTAAATAAAAAGCAGCAAAATAAAGATAAATAAATAAATTTAAAAAATGCAGGTTTTTAGCAAAAAGCCCCTGAAAATTGAGTACAAAAAGACAGCAGATTAAAATTTTGGTATTAGGGCCTTATCGCTACAAGCCCACACATACTCACAAATACAGTTTTCCTTGGGCATTAACACAGTGGTCAGCAACATGTTGTAACCAGAGATAGGGTGTGACAAACTTCATCATATGGGGTTGTTAGTTATATATAGAAATGGGAGCACAGCTGTCTGTCCATTAGGCTAAAAGCACAGCAGCCCAGGAACACGACTGTGAAGTCAGTGGCCTGCTCGTCTCTGTACGACAAGATGGAGACGAGGAGGAGAAAGACAGAAAAAGAGAGATCTTAACATAGCTGCTGAGAGAACTCCAGACTTCGGAGAGGGAGGGAGGGATGGAGGAAAGATGCATTTTAAGGACAGCGGACTGGAACAGGTTTGATTTCCAGGATTGTAGGCATCTGTGTAACACGGTAAAGATTAGATGGAATGTAAAGGATCAAAGCTGAAGGGGAACAAAAGAGGGAAATACAACTTGATTCTTCATCAAGTGTTTTTGGCAAAGCTGGAAAACGATCTTCTTACGTGTGCCAAGACAGTGCTGTGAAACCAACTCGAGCTGATGCTCTGCCTCTATCTTATCGACAGGACTGGATTAGCATTCAGGCAAAGTGGGGAACCGCAAGTCTCACTGCTTGTCGACTGATTTGTTGGTAATTTGATTAAACTGCTAATTTCTTAAAGAAACTGCACCATTATCAGCTAAGAACAGTGCTGCATTATAACTTAATCCTGTTTTCTAAAAGGGGCTCTGTGTCTACATCTAGTTTTGAAAGGAGCAGTTTGACATTTTTGGGAAACACACTTTCTTGATGAAAGTTAGATGAGTAAACTGATGTTGCATCACTGATTCTGCCAGGACAGTACATATACTGTATGTAGCTATAGCCAGCAGCAGGTCAGCTTAGCTAAGCACTTTATACTTTTTGTACTGATTCACCAAACAAGATACAATGGATCAATTAGTGAGCATTAGAGGTGCCGGACGGAGCCAACTAGCTGCTTCTAGCCTTTGTGCTAAGCTAAGCTAACAGGCTGTAGCTTCTTATTTAACAAACTGAAAGTGAATAAGCACATTTCCCAAAATGTCAAAATTTTTCTTTTAAGAGTTTTATTACTTCAGTTGGTTTGCGGTGGGGGTTCAGCGGGGGTCCACCAGCAAAATCTTACCCCTGGGCCTCATGACAGGATGATCCAGCCGTGCTTATGGAGTGATTTACTTCTATTATTGAACTCTTCAAAGAAGTGTAAAAATCTGCTGGTGAAGTGAACTTTTTCAGTCTGTTTCCAATGAAAATCAACGTTTCAAGAAGTTTTATAGAAAGAAAATTTCAGTGTCTTGAAAGGGGACAGAATAAAGGAAATGTCTGTACTGGAGAGAGAAAAATGACACCAGAAAATTCTTGAATCAAGTTGATTTGCACAGAAAACTGTCTGAAACTGAAACTGTCTTTTCACACTTCGTCTATATTTTAAGAAAATAAGACGTAGAACTTAATATAATTGACTATAAGATTTCTGCAGTGAGGGGAAAGCGCACTGATGAGGAACATCAGGAGAGAAGGAGGCACATAAGGACAGAAACAGAGATAGAGAAAGCAAAGGTATACAGGGAAGAGGAGAAAATAAAACAGCATGCACTCTTTGCAAGAGAGGATGGAAAGAAAGAACGAGAAAAAGCTCACTGTCTGTCTGCCTGCCCACCTCCCCCGGCGTGCAGAAGGTGTCTGCTGCAAGTCTAGCGTGACTGATCTGAAATCAGGTTTTCTGCCTATAAATATAGACCCGAGCAAGGCGAGGACGCTTCCACTTCTCCTGTTTTTTTCACACCACGCGCACAGTGCGTAGGCCACAACCATGCTTTCATTTTCCATTACGGCCCGGATACTTTATCCAATGTGCCCGTCGCAGAGCGAGGGAGGGAGGATGGATGACGGAGGGTCTCGGAAAACACTGAAAATGAGAGTCTTTCATTACTGTGCTCCATAAGTAATGATGTTGGGAGGGATGGATACAGGAGGGAGGGAAAGAGAGATATGCGTAAGCTGGAAGCAGGAGCATTGAACACGCGTCAAGACGGTCTTTTGGGCGAGACGAGAGAGGAATTATTTATAGTGAATTTACACATCAATGACAGTTTTTTTCCCCCTTGTGATTTCCCTGCTGCATGCTGAAAATAAAATGTGTTGGGAGCTCGTAGGAATGGCAAGAAACGCTACGCTTGTGAGCCTGCACATGCGTATGTATGAGAGAGAGGGAGACACATACGGTTTGTATTCATGTGTCGTTGTGTGTCTTTAATAGTTTAACCACAGGAAAGTGCCAACAAATGCTCTGTTTGTCTACTGCCGGCCTGAGAATTACCAGACTTTGGTTCCTGGTGATGAGACAAGCCTACTGCCAGCACACCGGGTAGTCTAGTAACAACAAAACATGACACACACATACCCAAACCCATATATATATATATATAGACACGCAGAAGCAGACAAGTCCCATCAGCTGCACCGTCGTCATTGCTGCACCACCTATGGTCCTTTAAGCCAAACAGACAACAACAGCCATTACATCAGGCACAATAGCACTGCTTTTGAGAACACAGTGTCAAACACAGTCATTAAAGCTATTTTAGCTCTGAACAAATACTGCCACATATAGACAAGCAGCTGTACTAATAGCTATGGCTGAAACGCCCATACACAGGTGGGGCTACAATAGGTATGGCTGTCATGTGGCTGCACCCTTTGAAGTCAAATGAGAGGGAAAGTTTTGTAGAGACGATGGGATCATTTGTGTGTGTATTTGTGTGTTTGTGTGTGTGTATTCAGCCGTCAGTCACATATAAAAAAAACACACTCTCATGCCCTCACAAAGCCTCAAATAGCTTGTCTGTTAACATAAAGGCCACGACACAGTATGTTCTCTGCCCTACAGTGCGTGTGTAATGTTGAAACTCAACCACATAAGTTTCTAGACTCAGGTTAAAAACGATTACCCACTTATTTTCTACCTTAATGGACATTATGCCACAAGAGATTAACTGGCACCCTGTAAAAATAGAGAATGAATCTCATTTTGGACTTCAAATGGCACTGACTTTAGGTTTTATGATGAAACATAAAACAGGGGGCGGCTGCTTGGTTTATGGAGCCATCTCTAAATAGAGCCTCTATTCATAAAGTCTGTCCATTTATCATAAAACTTCACGGTCAAATAAGTGGGATTGACTCTCTCTCTCAGCTGGCCTGGCTAAACTTATGATTGAGTATCTATCGCTGGTGGGTGTCCGGGAAAGAAGTTTTTGTTTTCCAGCAAAAACTTTTCTCCTACAAACTGAAATTGTCAAATTATTATTTTAGTACTGGAATCTAAGCCCAGCCCCAAAAATAGTTTAAAGCTGCACTACTCAATATTCTTATATTAACAACGGCTCAAATAACTATGTGTAATGTGAGCGAGGTTGCTCTTAATGATGAACTCACACACATCTTCCAGCTCTCCAGTTTCCCACAGCTCAATGAACCTTTAAATTCATTGTGTTGGTTTTATAGTCCACAGCTGTCAACTGTAGTATTGCCATATTATCACCTTCTTTTTTTTCCACTTTATGTTTATTGGGCGAGATTAAACAAACACATTCCCTTTTTTCCTTTTAAACTCTCATAAACGAAAATCTAAAACTTGCAATCTGTGTAAATTTCCTTCACTTCGCTTTCCTCATTTTCTGACATTTCTCCAACCTCATCAACTATTCCATTCTTTCAACATTTTTTATCATCGTCTTGACCAACCAGTTTGCATGCCGCCTTCACCTCAACTTTCCCTCCATACACTCATTCACACACACACACACACCTTTACCCTCATCCACTTTCCTGTTACCACCTTCTAAGTCGATATAAGGAACTCATGAGTTCCCAAATTTACAAATCAAGCAGATACAGAGCAACATTAGCATATATACACATGAATGAGCTGAAAGAAGCTGAAATGCTGAGTCATTAAAATGATTTCTTGTTTTATTACTGTGAATGACACCTTTCACATTCAAGTACTCGTGATCCACTCTTAATACAAAAATATTGATTATATCTATTATGTTTGTTTATTTGCTTTTTTTTTCTCCATTAATTTCATTTTATAAATGAGAAAAAGATTGTATTATTTTTATTATTTTATTATTATCTATCAATCTAAATTGCTGTTGCTCTCTAAGGAAGTTTTGCATTTGGTTGTACATAGCAGCTAGCATGGATGAGTACCTTCGCTACACATCTTTTTAATATTCATCCTCAGTGATCCTCCAGTTCCAAAACACCCAAAATGAAACATATGCACTGTAATTGCATGATATTAACCCAGATTGTTGTTTGGGGGGTGGGGTGGGGGGGTTGTTGTGCATTGTTGAGTGTGACTGCTAAAGATCGTTGAGGAATATTCTCTGCTGAGACTCCCTGGTGTGAACATAATCTGTCTCCATGATATTTCATCTTCTATTAATAGTTGCAGGGTTTAGGGGGGTTTTGCATATTTCAGGAAGCTGCATCCTGTACCAAATAACATCGAAAAAACTGAGTCATGATCAGGCCCGGCTTAACACCAATCTGTTATTTATATGCAATCTGGCTGACTAATGCATAAGTGTGAAGTCTGGATATAAAAGCATAAAATAACAACACAATATGTGACAAACCAAGGATGGTGGAAACTTTAAATGACCTTTCCCGCCTACCAAGAGACGTAGTTCCATTGAAAATGAACGTCACAAAAGTGTCCGTCAAATAAGCAAATGTAACGTCAAAGTAAATGATATAACACACAAATCTGAAAATTTTCTGCCTGGCAGTTTTCACCTGTGGAAGATATTCTCTAGATACACAAAGCCCCTATTTTAGAGAGGGTTTAGAGGATATTGGAGCTTGTGGTGACCCTTTCACCTGCGAAGGATATTGAATGGACAAAAGACAGTCTGAGGCGGGGTCGCTGCAGACGTGTGCAGACAAGTGGAGCAGAGAAGACTAACAACAGTGACACAGACAGTGAGGGCTGGGCAGAGAACAGATGTGTTCCTTCGTAAGGGTCATAAACATGAGTCATTCAACTTTGAAGATGGCTGAAGGGCACAGGCAATCGTATAGAAAAGTGTGAAGACTGGAGGTATGGGGGGGGAGAAAAAAAAATCACATCATGGTGACAGGAGGACTGCAAATGCAAAAGAAAAATAAAATGCTGTGTGATAGAGGATGAAAGAGAGCAAGGTAGAAGTGGAAGAATTAAGAGAGCAGGAAGGGAAGAAGAAAGAGGGGTAGGGAGACTAAATGGTCTGTTTTCAGCAGCAAATGTGCCAGTGGAGAAATCCATCACAGGAGGTACGGCTGGCAGCTCATCTACACTGCAGCCTTTGTTTTATGGCGTTGACACCGCCACCGCTGCTGTGTTTTCATCAGTCAGGGCCCTGACACCACCCTGGGGAGTCACACATGAACAGGCATACGTGTGGGCGAGGAGATCAGTGCATCTGCATATATGTGTGTGTGTGTGTGTGTGTGTGTGTGTGTGTGTGTGTGTGTGTGTGTGAGAGAGAGCTCCCACTTGTTTGTCTGCACCTGTATATCCCGGTGTAGTGAGTGATGCAGTGTGTGTCGAGATCATACAGATTAGTGTGTTAGACACTACTGTGGAGAAAAAAAAGCGAGACACCGGAGCATTGTCGGCCCCTGATTAAATCCTTAAAGTACTCAAGTAATCTACATAAGAACCTCAGTGTGAGGCAACTGTGGATTTTTTTTTTTCTTCTCCAGTGTGGCAGATTATATTTTTCTTTGTGCCGCATGCCTTGCAGCTTCTAGCAGTTTGTATTTCAAACACTAATTCTTCATGCTCTAAGGACAGCAGCAATATTCCCCAAAGAAACTCCTATGGGTGTTTATTTAGGCCGCAAACGCAAGTGGTAGGATCAGCAGTTACAAAACTGTAGAGTTACAGTTTAAAAGAAAATGCCTTTCTATCATGTACTTGTGTGAAAAAAACAAATATGGCAACCTTTAATTGTTTGCAACAGCGTTGCCGATAAATCCTGTTGCCATAAAACAATCTCTCTCATGAAGCAGAAGCATGTTTCGGTTACAAGTTTAAAAACTACACATCACTGCTCCACTTTCTCCCCGTCTTATTGGTCCAGTAACCTTCCAACAAGCAGTATGAAAGAGAAACATCATAAAATATAGATCCAAAAAAAAGTCTGTAAGTTGCTGTTTGTGCTCTCAATCCATAGAAACAAACACAACAAATTCGATTTATATGAGGGTCACTGTTCAAAGTGCCACTGTCACGGTTCATATTCAGCCTCCGACTATGTCTTTCCCCCTTGGCCCTGCATTCATTATGAAACTTTCCAGATCACTGCATACATATATACTACTTGTATACATAATGTACGATGTAGTATAGTATATTCATAGGCTACTATTTCTGCAGTTAGAAGACTGAAAAATCAGCATAGTTTACCATTTTCTTCTAAAAGGAAACGATTCATTACTTAGCAATGACACAGCCGAATAAAGCAAAATGTTTGAAATACTAATGCAGTTTTCCCATATGTTTTCACACATCCACAATTTCTTCAAACATTCTGCCCCTGTCCGTAGCTTCTTCATTACTTTGTGTATTGCTTTGTGGGATAGTAATGTACACCAACCACACTTTTTTTTGGAATGCAGTGAGCATGGGTATTCTTCTTTCGGTCACTTTCCCAGTGTGGCCACATACGAGATGGATGTATCTGATGGCAACTCAAGACCGCTGCGCTACTGCAGACCCGTGCGCACGATATAACACTGTATCCATTACATTTGTGCTTAGTGATGGCTCACGTGCGCCATTCATGTGTGTTTGGTTTCTCAGGCATTTTGTGTTACTAAGCACCGAGTCAGATATACACTGCATGAGCTTTCATAAAAATCTGGGTGAACGCAAATTACAAGTCAGAAACTGGTAATTATGATACGTCTGATATGGCACCTGTGTATAGACAATATACCTGCAGCTTCCCTACTCTTACTGGCCAGATAGCCTGTGTTGCTTTGTTACCATAGTGTTCACCTGCCTTCCTGTTTTCACCCCCTGGAATTACCCTCCTAATTCTTACAGCCACCACGATTAACCTTAGATTCCAGTAAAGTAAAGCCTTTACTTAAACCCACTTCCTGGGTGACTGTATTTGGCTTTGTTGCCTTTGGCCATGTGCCTGAATTGTGGCTTCTTCATCTTCGCCTCTTACCGTGTTCCATGTATTTGACACTCTTGCAATGTTAAGCAGAGCACAAATTAACAAAACTTAAATAATTGAAGAGCTCATGTGTGTGTGATCATTAGTCCATGCGTTTGCGTATGCTCACTGTATGCGTGTGCTTTCAGACCCCGACAGCAGGTTGTGAGGTGATTACCTGTGGTCTTCAAGGGATGAGGGAGGCCATGGCCTTTAAGGAACGGCTCAGTGTGAGGTGAAGATGGCTCGCTGACCTGCAGGTTTTTCAATAACTCCGACCGCTGCTGTGGACACTGTGTGTGTATGTGGGGTATGTGCGTGTAGTTCACACAGTGTAGAAGCCATCCAACGATGCACACTGGTCTGGCACTGCATGCGTTTTTCAATAAAATAGATTTTCCGCAAAGATTAGAGGAATGTTCTGAAAATCTATACATATATTTTGCAGCATTACATTTTTTTTCTACATTCCTGTCCTAGTATGTGTTTTGTGACCCCTCTGATTTATCTTGTGACCCCTTTAGGGGGTCCTGACCACAGGCTGGAAACCACCGAACTATTTGATTGTCAGTAAGTGCAGTGAGACCAGTGATGCAGTTAATCTGAAAATCCTGCAGTTTATCTTCAGGCATATTTGTCTCTATGAAATGTAGGCGCTCTTTGGGAAGAGGCAAGGAGAGTTGTATGTTTGTGTGTGAGTTTATAAGTCTGTGTGCGCCATGTACATATGAGCAGGAGCATGTGGAGTCTCTGTGACTGAGTGTGTGACACCTGCATAAACACAGATTGTTCAGATAAATAGCAGACACAAGAGGTCATGTCAACGGAGCCATTTTTATGTGTGTGTGTGTGTGTGTGTGTGTGTGTGTGTGTGTGTGTGTATCTGTTTTTGTTTGTGTGTGTGTGCTGTAGGGAAACAGTGACAGGTATGTGCATGTGTCTAACGGCACTCAGAATGCTTTACTTCTTCCAGGAACAAACGCTATCAACTACAAACTCTTAAGGCGTCACCAGCTTATCTAGATCAAAACAAAACATACACACAGACACTATGAGGTAAACAACGAGGCATATGACCTCAATTGATTTGGACACACAGTCCGACTTTGTGACCTTACTTGTTTTTCAATGACCCAACCACATAACCAGCCTCTTCTCTCACTCTCACACACACTCACACTCACACTCACACTCACACTCACACTCACACTCACACACACACACACACACACACACACACAACACACACACACACACACACACACACACACACACACAGGGAATGCTTTAGGGAAAGCTGGGCATTATGCCTGCAGTCTGCATTTCAGTGTAATTCCTATCAAATCTCTGTGAATTTGTATGTGTGCATGTGCTTGTGTAGGTTGTGTGTCTGTGTGTGTCTGACACAATTAACACTAATTGTTTTGCGAGAGAGAGATTTGAAGCTGGAGTTGGTTAGCTTAGCTTAGCATAAAACTGGAAGTAGAGGGGAAACGACTAGCCTGCCTCTTCGCAAGGGTAAAACCAACAGGTTGCAGTTTTTACAATGTTAATAAATAATAAATAAATAAAAAGTTAATGAATAAATAAAGTGGAAAAAGGTTCTGAACATAACTTCCTGTAATGTTTTTTTTCACTCTGGTTTTTGAACAGATTAAAGAAATGATGTTGTTTATTTTGGACGGAGACAGGCTGGCTGTTTCCCCCCATTTCCAGTCTTTATGTTGAGTTAAGCTATGTTAAGTTAGTTCCAGCTTCAGAGTGGTATCAGTCTTCTCATCTAACTCTCTAAATAATATCCAAAATGTCAAACAAGTCCTTTAAACTTTTTTTTCTCTGATGTAGACATTGTTCCTCTTCTCCGAAGCTACGTTTTCCCCTCTTTGTTCAAAAGAAGCAAAAAAACATGTATCAACCACAGAACTCAATCACATGGAAAGGCATGATGACAATTTACAAAGTTGTGGTGGAGAAAGCACAGCAAGATTTAGTCCTATACTTTGCAAGGGAATGCTGAAATAAAATACACAAATGGATTGAGAAAAAATGTTCTCCCTGGCTCTCCCAAAAAGGCCATCTACTACTACCCTGAGCCAGTGCTTCCCTAAATGGGTCGTAAGATAAATCTGATCCAATAGTTCTGAAGTAGCTTTGCCCTAAGCAGTACCCTTTCTGCCTCCACCTACCCCCAATCATTTTCATGCAGTCCCTGATCTGTCCACACACATAACACATGGAAGATTCTGATACATGCGCTCTTTCCGGTCACATCACTTTCAGCTTAGGGTCACCTTCTGCCACCTGACTGAACGTCTGCTCCAGGATCCATCTACAACCACGACCTACAGACAAAATCTCTCCTGAACGCCAGCAACAACGAGCCATCTGTGATCACAGGAGTAATGTAAATTTAATTTTATAATTGGACTCAAGAATCACAGTCGGCATCAGTAGTCGGTGAGAAACATGCAGCAAAGGTTACGGCTCGTATCAGCTCCCTGGTGCGACACGATCACTCTGCCTTTGAAGTGTTGTACGAGCATGTTGTTCTCCTCGAGGAGAGCAGAAGGTCAGCTCCCTGGACTCTGAGTCTGGTGGCAACACAACCATATGCTCTCATTTCCACCTAAGGACCTCAGAGGGTAGCAACTACATTGGTTTCAAGTACACTCCATAAGTGATTTGTACAGTGCACTGTGTCACATACAAAACTTAGTACGACTGGTCTGTTTAGAAAAGTTGAGTTCACGTCATGACAACATCTGATGACAATGACACAAATACTCTGCGTTGCATTTTAGAAATGAAACATTTTCTGCTTTGAGGATGATGAGGCTCATCCCTGAGGTGGACACGTGTAACTGTAAAGTAAATGGTATTTTTCACATGAAGTTCAACACTAAAGCTGGCTTCTGAAAATCAAAAAAAAACAAAACAATACTCTTGTCACAGTGTAACAATTTGTGCTCCCAAACAGCAGGCCATTGTTTTCACCTGCACTCAAAGCCTGTGTTCATACAGAACATCTGTAGGCTCAGGCAGAGTCAGCCAGCGCTCGCTAAATGATGTCCAGGAATTCACAGGTTGCCAAAAACAGTCTCTACACATCGAGTTACTTCTAACAAGTATTTTCTCGTTATACATTTTGGCGCATGTAGCGGCGCTACTGACCGGACAGAAGTACTATTACACAAACAGCTGCGTCATCATCCCTGTGGTTTAAATATAATGTGTTGGCAGTGTTAAGTTTGGACTGATACAAATGTACATACATTTTTAAATTTAAGAATAAAACAGCCTTTGATTCAATCTCATTTAGAATATGGATCATGCACTAATGTAATTTATAACTGATTACTTTTCTCACATCACTCTTAAATCACAATTGTGTGGATTCAGAAATATTTTCAATGGCTGTAACACTTCAGTACAACTACTTTTTAAATCGCAGGGGCCACTTTTCTGCATTGACTAATTTCACATTTGATACTTTAAGTACATTTTGCTTCTTTTAACTCAAGTAGCAACTTCAATGCAAGTACTTTTACAGTGTATTCCAACTTTTCTTTAAGTCAAGGATCTGAGTACTTCTTCCTCTAACTGGTAATCACATTCTACATGAACAGACGAGCACACACAATCTTATGACCAGTGGTTTTGAAAGAGCAACGGTTAAGTAAGCATGGACACTTCAGGGGTCCTACACACACATACACACACACGCACACACACACATACACACACTCAGTCTTCCTTATTGGCCGTGCCATCCACAGCTTGAGCAGCTCTCAGTGCAGTGAGATGGGAGACAGTGGGCGCAGTGTAGAGGAACTGGCCTTGCTCCAGAGACTCTCCAGAACATTCCATTGAGAGACTGCTGGCTGGCAGGCTGGATGGTTGCTGGTAAACAAGCTAAACAACAAACAACAACACCGGCTCTATGTAATTCCTACAGAGAGGGAAAAAAAAAATCCATTCTGAAAGGGGATTAACCCATGTCATATTATTCCTGTGATCTCTGACAATTCTGCCTCAATGTGCAAATACAAAAAAAAAAGAAAAAGGTTTGATTATACTATCAGTGAAGAGCTGCTCCGCTGATTGTATTACAGTATTTGGTATCATTTTACAGGCATAAATGCTTATTTTACGGTCCCTGACCAAAAAACATAGTAATGAATGTTATGCCTGTTTCAGTACTGAAACTCTATCTTATGGTAGACTGTCAGTGTAGCAGCACAATATTTGGAAATGCAGAACTTGTCCAACAGCTGTATTCCTGTCAGAAAAGGCTGTTAAACACAGCCACTAACAAAATAAATTATCAGTGTTTTCTGCGAGTGCCAGCTGTTGACCAGACAGCATCCGATATCGTTCCAGTCGGTTTCTTCTTTAATAGTAGGTTTTTTTTGTCTTTTAACGCAAGCAATTTTTGAAAATCTGTGTGATAACTTGATGATATAGCAGCAGGGGTTAAATGAGAAATCAGGGTCTGACTGGGAGTCTGTAGCAGTGACAGCTTTGGTGACAAATGCAGGTTCACACAGCATTAAAAAGATCTAATGAGCACAACAGTGCAAGAAGACAATTCATTGAGTTCAAGAAATAACTTGCCTGGAGTAATTAATGGCCTGTTATTTGCTGTGTAGTCAGCAGATTTGCTCAAAATCTCAATAGATTAGAACTAATCAGTAAACCAAACCCTAACAGGCTGAGACTCGCCCCTTTCATCTCTAGTTTAGCTGACCTCTGCACGGCTGACAGCGCCTGACTGACAGGAGCTGCACACCAACTGCTGCTAGTCCACACACATCAATCACGTCATTATGTGCTGAAAGAGCACAGAGTGGGTGGAGAGTGCTGACACTCATTTCAACCTGAAAAAAGTAATGTGGCTAAATATCTGTGCAGATTAGTAAGAAGCGTGTGGTAGAAGCGTGTTATGGCAAGGGCGGGGTTATACAAGATTTCTAATACTGATGCATTGAGATTTTTATTGTTTCCTCATGTTTCCAGCCTATGTGCTAAACTAAGCTAATCTCTTTGCTATAGCTTCACATTTAGCATGCAGACATGAGTGCAGTATCCGTATAAAGATATATTTTTGGTTTTATAATAAATGTAATAAAAATACAGCAGATTTCAGGTCAACACTCAGAGAAACCAAATCCTGTAACTTTGGACGGGTTCGGCTTGGGGCATGGCTGAGAGCAGTGACTGCTTTGTTGTGACATCACAATGTTACGGAAGTCCTGGCGGCTCGTTTTAAGGCTCAGTGTCTGAATACAGGCTGTGTGCATGTCTCTGTCGACTGAGTGCTTTGATACTTTCACAGTATTAATATAGAATGTAGATGTGTTCTATAATCAAAAAAGACATGGATATCTCAACTTTATACAATATGGGATCTTTAAGTAAATAAAGAAAAAAATGTCATGATTTCTACATGATTTATGTTTGCAAAGCATTTGTTGTTTTCAGAATGTACGCAACTGCAGTAAAACGACTTTATATTGATAATTATAATCCAGAAAAGGCGATGGTAAACTGTGCAGAGTAATGTGCATGTAGCTATAAGTGACTGTGTCTTATTGTACTATTTAGACGTGGCGACATGACGTCAGTGTACAGCCAGTATGTCGGGCACAGCTGCCGCAGCAACAGACGTCTCCTGCAGAAAACACAGAAAGATTACACATTGACTGAAAGTTAAGAGCAACTGAATCTTACTTTTATTGATTCGCCAGCCTATCAGCAAGAGGAGGAGTGTGGTGCATGTGAATGTGCAGTTCACTGGGTGCGAGTTTATACGTGTCAATGCATGCTTATATCTGTTGGTGTTTTTTTAGACGTATGTTTTTCTGTTGGTTCTTTTAAAGCTTGTGTTTGTTTCTCTTTATTTGTGTTTATATTGCATAAGTCCATATATCTGTGAGTACAAGCGCATGCAAGCGAGTGTGTTTCTTTGTTTTTCCTGATGAATGCAAATGTGAGAATATGTTTGTATTCCAGTGTATATCTATTTGGGTGTGTAATCATGTGCTCGTCTTCCTCTGTGTGTGTATTTCTGTCTGTTTTTGCTTGTGTGTGTCCATGAATGTCTATGTGTGTGTGTGTGTGTGTGTGTCTGTGTGTGTCTGTGTGTGTGTGTGTGTGTGTGTGTGTGTGTGTTGTATGAGGAAGAGCAGTCTGTGTTTGTATTCCCCAAGGTGGTGTTGTGTTGTAGGCACAAGGTTTGAGGTGAATTCATAATGGACGTGTGATTAATGAGTAAATACACCAGTGACAACAGGAGGCCCTTCAGAATGACTGAACCCCACTGAGTTTGCTGTTGTTAATGTATGGCACCTGTGTGTGTGTCTCAGTTAGTAACACTGTGGATATAATCCCACTCAGCGTGATCCTGCTATCGACCTGCACACACACACACACACACACACACACACACACACACACACACACACACACACACACACACACACACACTGCAATTAACACATTAACACTGCCTTTTTGTTATTGCAGTTGCCACCAAAACATCTGTCCTTGTCTGATGCCGGACAGTTTAGCTGTGACTCCAAGATCACATTTGACATATGCACACATATGGGACTGCACACACAGCCAGCTATAATTCCAGAGCGCGTCTTGTTTTTGTAGTTTCACCACTGATTAACGATTATGACAGGGCTGTTAATTGGTGAGATCTGGGAACAGGGTGACAATGTTAAATATAAGTCATGAAATGGGAGCAGTCTGACAATCAGACAGGTTGTAAACAAGTTTAGCTAGGTTATTTAAACCGCTTTACCAAAACCAAAACCAAAAGTGAGCACACAAAAATAATAATCCTTTATCGCACAAGACCTACAATACACTGTGGCGTTCAGCAGGTCATACATTGAGCCAGAAAACTGCTCTGTAAGCCGTCATGGATGTTTAAGTTTTGGAAGTAATTTCACCATTCCTCTTTGTTTTCTCTTCCACATGAGTGTGACTAATCTGAAGGTTTGTTTATAATCTGTTTTGTATTTCTTTTTTCTTTGTGACTTTATTTGGACAATGATGCCGCTGTGAGTTAACTGTCGTGAAATACACTAAACACATGGTTCACACAGCTTTCGCCTTTATCCCACAATATTCCTCAGTGAATGAAACCGGCTCCGGTGTCATCACAGTCAATGAATTTGCCCTGATTCACTTCTCCCGACAATCAGAGGAGAAATCTGGTTTGGGACCTTGGTCGGTACCGATGTTCAGCCCAGATTATCTGGTAGTGTGAGGAGTTCCCAGATCCAGTCTTAAACCTCTCTAACTGCTCACAGACATATCAGAGCCGCCCTGATAACATCAAACATGTTTGATTTTGGGAGTTAAAACCAGAATGAATAATGATCAGTAGTTACATTAGCACCAAAAGTACCAACAGTAAACATTCTAGCCTTTGTGGTAATGTTAGCTAGCATACTAGTGGGGGCAGACATTAAAACTGACAGCTAAAATCTCACCTTAAGTTTTCTCTTAATAATATCCATATATATTTTCAAATGGTGTACTGTGTGTGTGTGTTTGAGATTAAAGAGAAGAACATTTGTGAAATTTCTCCTTATGTGCGTGATGCAACTCGTTTCCATAATGGGCTGGGATTTTAAAACTCCTATAGTCTGAGCCCGGCTTTAAAGCGATGACATGTGGGCAGGTTCAATTCAATCAAAAAGGCTGTGAGATGCGGTTGAAAGCTTAGAGAGTTTAAAATATATATCAGATATCAGTTCCCAAAGACACGAATGAATCTCCGCTCTCAGCAACTGACAGTTCGCTAAACAGTCACTTGACACAGCAAAGCCTGTCAAGCTATCTGGCTCTTCTCTGCAGCACAAGAACAATGCTGCTCTTTATTTCAACGTCTAACATGAATCTTCAGTTGGTGAAAATGCTGACTTTTTGCATGGGGCACGCAGCTTTAGCTTCAGTCTTTTAGCAAAATATCATGCATGTAGACAAGGCTCTTTTACAGCTAATATGAGTCAGCTGAAAGTTGATGACAGCAATTTCAACCCACTCACATAACATTAGTGTTAACATTAGCTTACATTAGCTAGCTGCGACTGATATAATCAACCAGCACTAGCCCTCATTACAGCTGACAAAATCCACCGTTGTCAGCTTGAAATCTGTGTAAAACTATATCGTTTTAAAAGTTACAAAAAAATTTTGAGAGATAAAAACTGCCACTGTCAGGCATATGTGCCATGCGGTAAGGGAAAGCTTGACAGGCGTTGCAGCAGAAACTAAAGGGGGGCTTCGTCAGTGCAATGTTATTATTATTATCATTATTATGTTACTACTGCTACAGATGAGACCCAACTGGATGTATCCTTTAGCAAAGGTACACACATCTGTATAGTGGAGTAAAAATGATACACACTCACACACAGAGTGACAACAGCTGTCGCCGGTGACTCTCTGCACCGTCACTTCATCGGCATCAGCATCCACGAAAATAACAACTCCTCAATTCCCCTCTCTGAACCCAGAGGATCACACAGTCGTCACAGCTCTCTCGCTCCTTTTTCCGCTGAATCCTCCGCCTCCCACCTTCTGCGGCAACACCAGGCCAATATTTCAGTCTTCTCTTTAAATATTTCACATTCATTTTAAATAATTCGCTCTCATTTTTAGCGTTGGCAAAAGCCACAATGCGCAGCCGAGCCCACACACGCGCATGTCACAAACACACACAAAATGAGGCGTAAAGTTAATTAGACACGGAGCTGAGAGAGAGCGTCTTCCTGCTGTGACACAATCATCTACACTGCACCTCTAGGGGAGAGAAGGGTTGGAGTGTATGTGTGTTTCTGCATTTCATATACACACACATACACCCACACGCAAGCTTATATACATCTAAACACACACAGAAATGCATGCAGAAGCAGGAAGTATAAATCAGTATACACTCAGACAGATAGACAAACACACACAGAACAAACAGTGATTCACTGCTGTGAAACTACCTAAATTACAGCGACACACAGAGACGAATCATTATCCGACTTCATAAACCGCTGTCAGATGACAGATACACAATGCAGGGCGGATAATGTCTTTCATTGAGTCTAGGTGAAGTGAGACTACATCAGCTTTGTCCAACAACTTCCTGGTTCTATGGAAGCACGAAAACACACAGCTCCTCAAAAATGTTAGCTAGTCATCTTCCTCTGTTTACCCTGCTCTCCTCAGCTGGGCGCTGGCTTAGCTCAGCCATGCTTTGAATTCATAGCAGCTTCTTTACCTCCACCTACCCTACAACCCCTTTTTTTTGTGTGTCTCTGCTCATGTGTGTGTATATTGCATATCCTCACAGTCAAAGAATAAGACAGGGAAATGGTGGTTTAAGGTTCTTCCTGCAGATTTCTGCCTCCACCCCAATATGATGGAGATGAATGGACTCTTGTTTGTGCTGCACATAGCACTGAAAAATTAGATTTTAAAAATTCAACAGCAATATACTGTATCTTTGTATAAACAATGTTGCTGTTACTCAGGATAACCCACAGTCTTCAATGCAACTGGTTTTCATCGTAATAGGTTACCATAGGAATAGTCCCTGAGCAGTTCTTCACTGTTAACTTGAAATCATACAAGTTAACAGTGAGTTCTTTTCAAAACTTTACATACACAAAGCAATCTTTGAAAATAAGTGACAAAGTGCTTTACAAGGACACAAAAAGCCAAGAAATTTAGAATAGAATGAGGTTAAAAAAATAAATGCAATAAAATACAGACTATTTAAACTTTTCTATTTCTTTTTTCTAATAACAATAGTCTTTTAGCACAGCCTTAGGAGCACCACTTTGCCTTTCACTGTACCTTTTACCTCTGCAGTCCCCAACCAATTACATCCTCCTCTTTGACTAATGTTTGCTAAAAAAAACAAACTACAATATGCAGCTGTTTTAACAAATTGCTTAGCCTTTTTTAAAAGTGAAATTATACATTTGTGACCTATTTTTTCTTTGCGTCAGTGGGGCCAAAATGGCTTTAGGCTGAATTACCACAGACTGGCTGGGGAGGTTTGGAAGGTACTCAGCGACGGACGCATGGTTGGGTTTTGGTCTTTTCATGGAATCTGCTGACAATAAAAAAAAAATTAAAAAAAACAATAACACCAGCCTCACATTTTACATTTTATAGGCCTCTGACAAAAAAGTGCCATACATTGGAATGGAATGCACATCTAGCACAGGTAAGCACAAAGTCCTTTGCAAACTTACATATGGATTTTAGGTTTACTTCACTGACAACAACAGATGTGGTTTATGTAACTACAGTATATAAAATATTTCAGACAAATAATAAAAGAAAGAAAAAAACAACTCCAAACACATCAGTTGCCATCTGCTCCTGAGACAATGTTTCTGCTGACAAATCCCTCTCTCCCCTTTTAATCTCTCCGTCTCGTACTTCACTCCGTCACTCCTAAAACTCTCCACCTATGTAAGGCTGCATGTTTTCCCTTATTCCACCTCTTTATTTTGTCTTCATCTTGCTCTCTTTGTCTTATACTCAGACAGTGAGGGTCACTGGGAACACTGATTTTAATGGAAACAGAAATGACGTCCTCGTGTGAGGAGAAGGGGAAGAATAAAGCAACGGGGAGGGAGCACAGGAGGGAGATGTCCAAATGTTTGTTTATGCCTAATTGGGCCACAGATGAGCCAGCGGCCATGTCAGATAGCAGTCTGTCCAGAAGGAAGGAGGAGAAATGCATGAAGGAAGGGGAGGAGATAGGGAATAGACGTACCGCAGAGGAGAATTGAGGAGCGGTGGTGGGGTTTAAAAGGAGAATAGAGAGAGGAAGCAAAGAAGGGGGGAAGCAAGTGAGGGTGTTTGGCTGTGAGGAGAGAATATCAAGGACAGGACAGAGGAAGAGGGGTGAAAGAAGCAGTGTGAGGAATTAAAGGAGCGGCAGTGGAACCTCAGGGGAAGTGATATCCAGTAATTAAACAACAAGACTTGCGCAGCGTGTGTGGCCGCATTACAAAAGTCCTTATACTGCTCCCCGCTGAGCACATTCAAAACTACACATTGCATCTAATTAGAACAACATATTGGAGCTACCATTCTGAATGAATTTGCCCAGAGGGCTCATAGAGGTGCAGAAGTAATGTACAAGCATACATAAAAGGGCATATCCAACAAATATGCAAATATGTTTTAGTGCAATGCTGGTGAATTGCCCGAAGCAAGAAAGACTGAATGCCAAGATCAAAGTTGGTGATGAAATGGACAAAAAAAAAAAAAAAAAAAAAAAAAGAACGAAAAAGCCGACTGAGGAATTTTAAAAAGGAAGTAATAACATGAAATGAACGCATTCATACCCACCCACTGCAGATAAAGTCTGGAATGGAAACACTGCACTGGTCATTGCTGTGCACAGTAAATAAAAGTTATGGGAATGCCTTACTTTTAATGTGACCTCTGTGGTATGATCTCTTGTCCCGGTGACACCTGAATCAGTTTGAAACAGGTCATGTGAGCAAATTACTTTAGGAAAGATAATGAGTGTAAGTGACATTTCTCTGAAATACAGAAGTCTGAATGAGGAAAAGATGCGAGTGGAAAAGAAAATTAAAGCTACACTGCTCAATATTTTTTATATTTACAATAGATTAAACTATTATGTATAATGTGAAAGGTATCTCTCATGGCGACGTACCTACAAAGAATTATCACCCAACTCCGCAGTTACTCTCTCAGAGTATCTTTCGGCTCATTGTTTCAGTTTTAAGGCCTGCACCTTTAATGTGTAGGTCCAGTCTCACGGCTTTCATCAATGCTGTTTTCAGCCATAGCAGACAGCTCAAATAAACTGTCTGTATACTACCTACCCAGCACCAGAACAGCAGGTAGACAAAGTTAGCAATCGGCTTGTGATCATGGTGGGGCATTTAGCTGCTAAAGACCCAGATATTTCAGTTCATTTTCCGATTCAGCTCAATTCACAGTCTCGTTTTACTTCAACTCAAAATTAATAAGACGTAGTGCATCACCTTCATTTAGCTAGCAAAACATCATTCATCTTCAAGTAAGTGCAAAAATCTCCAAAAGAAACAGAAACTTTGAAGGAAAATAAAACATATGAATTACACTTGTCTTGTGCAAGAATTTCTGAAAGCAGCATGAAGTAGAGAAACAGGAAAGTCAAGTGGATTTCAGTTAACTTGTAGACTAACTTTTCTATGTAACCTAAAGGGAAAGGGTAAAGACAGACTAGGTCATGAGTCTATAGAGACACAACCGCTGACATCAGTTTCCCTCCTCTTCATTCTATCGGAGAGAAATTCATTACATTCCTCCGTAGCCGTCCGTCAACCACTCCCTTTTAGCAGGGGTGACTTGTATTGCTTTTTTTTTTTTTTTTTTTTTTTTTTTTTTACACATTAGCGAAAATTTTTCAATTTCCTGTGGGCGGTTCATGTCTGCTGGCTGTCGAAGCGGGATGACACTGGGTATTTGATGTCGGCATTGTGTGGTTTGAGTGGGGCGGACTGGGTTGAGGTTTCTCTACAGGGACGCTAAAGCTCTTGGGAAAAAGTAGAGAGAAGAGCGGGAGATTGAAGTCACTCCAGCTCCCGCCTCAGAAGCTGACAGCTGAGAGATTAGTGGTTAATTAAGTCAGACGAGTTGACTGGCGTGCAGGGAACAGCCCTCGAGCCAATCAAAGTTTCTTTTGGTCGGAAAACAAGAGCAGAACTACCGCAGCCTCTGGGGAGAGCTCACTGGAAGAAACTAGACTGGAGCAAAAAGCAGCATGAATACTTCCTGACTCCCCAGTTTCTCATCCCTCGCACACATCTGGAGAGGCTAGATAAGGAACATGTAATGAAAACAAAATGGTGATTGACACCTAGTTTGCTATGTGCATATTTAAAGCCATGCAATTTTACATTTTCAGGTGCAGAAGGATGCAAAAGAAAAAGATAGAGAGGATGAGAAGAGAGGGGAGGAAAGGAAGATACAGTATGTGACACTTAAGAATGCTGAATGAAAGAGAGGACGAAAGACAGACTGAGAGGAAAAGAGATTTGCATGGAGCATTTTTAAAATGTCACGCCTCAGTAGGACCATAAACACCATTCTCCAACCTCGCCACCCGGCCCCACACACACACACACACACACACACACACACACACACACACACACACACACACACACACACACACACACACACACACACACCACACACACACACACACACACACACACACACACACACACACACACACACACACACACACACACACACACACACACACACACACACACACGCAGTGGATGGGGAAAGAAAAAGAAAACGTCAAACCACTCACTGACCACTTCACATAAACACTACAGCTTTTCCCTTTGATAGCTCCTTCAAAGAGAACTTTCTGCTTTTGAAAGATGTAAATAGCTCTTTAATAACATCAAACAGGTCATGGAAATCACATCAAAAGCGTGGACAGGTTGAAGGTTCAGCTGGAGCGAGGTCATGGGGATGAAATTATTTTTCCAATTGTTCCATTTTTGTCTTTTCATGTTTTACTTCAAATATACTGAAATATTCTGACATTCATTTGGGGCAATACGATTATGTGCTTTCTTTCTGAAGGTTAGATGATAGGACCAGGATGATAGGATGACAGGCCACTTTCATGGCTGTACAGTAAAGGTGTAGGTACCACCAGCAAACAGTTAGCTTAGCTTCGTCCAAAGACTGAAAGCTGGGGGAAAACAGCTAGCACAGTGCTGTCTGAAGGAAGCAAAAATCTGCTTTTGCACTTCAGATTTTGTACAGAATGAACAAATGGGTTATAATTTGTTAACTGTGAGCTTTAGAGGTGTTAGCTAGGCAGATTTTGTATGCTAGCTAGACAAGCTGTTTCCTCCCGTCTCTAGTCTTTGTGCCAAGCTAAGCTTCCGGCTGTAGCACAGATACGAGAGTGGTATCAATCTTCCTGTCTAACTCTCGGCAAGAAAGTGAAAGTGTATTCCTCAAACTTTTCCTTTCATGTCTTTCTTGAAAGACAGCAGCAGGAGAAAGAATTAAACATTTTCAAGCCATAATTTACTACAGTGATGCACACAAGATAGCCCATGTGCCTTAAATTGATTTTTTTTGTTCACAATTTAATTTTGTTTAAATGCAAATATCAATACACAAACTGGAACCAAACAAAGAATCATTCATTCTGATTCATTATCCATACTGCTTGCCCTTATGGGGTCACGGGGGGAGTGGAGCCAATCCCAGCTGACATTGGCAGAGGGTGGGAACACCCTGGACAGTCGCCGGCCTATCACAGGGCTGATATATAGAGACAAAGAACCATTCACACTCACCATGCAAACTCCAAACAGAAAGGCCCCAGCCGGCCATCAGGTTCGACATGGCGGTGCAGTGGTTAGCACTGTCGCCTCAAGGCAACTAGGTTCTACAGAGTCACTTCCTTTACATTTGATTAAAAGAATAAAAATGCAGAGCATTCAAGTATAAGTTCCTTTTTTAACACTGTGCCCTTGGCAAAGTTACCACAGGCACAATTCTAATGGGTTTAGTTTAATTGTAGCCACTGTGCTTCAGAGGTTGCCCCACCTGGCAGTGAGATGATGAATGAGGAGAGAAATGAGCATCCTTATGTTGCAGTGAGGGACCAAGGGACAGGAGACATCTGAGAGGATGACAGAGCATCGTGGCCTAAGGTCTGTGCATGTGTGCGTGTCTGTGTGTTAGCGTGTGAGAGACAGAGATAAAGAAAACTGCACACACATTCAAACCAGAAAACTAATATTTGACTTCAAAATAAAGGTTTTCCCCCCGTGGAAATTCATTATATCCTTTCTTTTATCTTTGCAGTATATTATTTTTCGTTGTTACTGTTCTTCTCACCCTAGTTATTGTCTAGTTGGCTGTTTTTCCATTTCATTGCGAGTTTCTGGAGCCAAATTTACTTGGCAATAATAACCTCCATTCTCTGCTTCTGTACATTTTCATGATTTGCTGCATCAATCACAGCTTTGTTGCAGCTGAAGGATTCTAATCAAGAGCTACCTATGACTTAATGAGCAGCTTCATGATTGAACCCAGACCTCATTTGATATTTATACGCTTACACAGAATGGTTTCCTGGATGAAAGAGTCTGAGAGTGAGGATGGGGGTACAAAAAAAAAGATGAATTTAGGAGTCATAGTTAAATTTAATTTGTCTGTAGTTTATCATTTCTGAAAGTTATACTGCTGCAGAAGTTTTCTCTACAACTTTCACAATGCACACACACTGCTGAGAGCGCTACTGATCAAATCATCACTTTTACCAACTCAGTTCACTTGGCACTCATACTCTTGGCGCTGTCATCATTAGCACCACTCGCTTGCCAAGCCGGGTCTGCCTCGCCATTAGCCGCCGGCCGCCCTGCAGCGCTGGAAGACTGAAGGGTTAAACATGTCCAGTTGGGACAATGGTTAAGGCTGAGGGAAGTGGAGTGAAAGCTTGGAGAGAAAAGGGAACATTACGGATGAACTAGAGCAATCAGCCCAAGGCAGAGCAGAGGCTGAGCAGGGTTCAGTGAATTAGCAGTATCTTTTCCCAGCATAGATCAATGAAGCATTACCGTAAGAAAGAAAGGAAGGAGATGAAGAGAAGGAAGGATGGTGGAACAGAGAACGACAGAGAAAGGGAGACAGTAACAAACCAATAATTCGCCTCTGCCTTGAGCGCGCCTTCTCTCTCTGTGGTTCTCCCTTTCGAATCCCAGTGATATCTCCAGTCAAACAGGGAGATCACATATCCAGGATGGCAGGCTTCCAGCCAGAAATCAGGGAGCAAAACCATTTCAATACAAATAAAGGCCTGAGTATAAGCTTAATAAATTAAGAGGCTACCACTGGCTATTAACACTATTGTACACCCACAGTCAAATAGCCCCACGTGCACACAAAAGCAAATGGATTTGGATTTCCAATGAAATCCACATATTGATATGGCCAAAAGCCTCTCAGGATATCACTGTTGTTTTACAGCTGCGCTTCAGGCGCATCACTGTACTGGCCTGCAGGTTAATAAAGTGCTAGTGTAACATTTTGAGATTACCAGACACAATTTATCCTTTAGGCCTGTGCCAACCATGCTCACTTCCTTTCCAGTTTCCAGTTTGTCTGCACACAGTTTAAAGCCGCCACTAAGTTTTCATTTTCGTCATTTCAGAATAAGAGGCCTTCTGCCGACTTCCAAAATGACCAAGGAGGATAATCCAATACACAACGAATTAATTTGGTTTTTATTATAGCCTCTCTTGTAATTGTTATTCCATTGCACCTAGGATGAGAGGTTTCATATCAATGTGCGAATGTCATTACAGTCATTACTCACTGTCCGTCACTTCACAGCCAGACAGGGGAAATGAAACTTCACCAGACAATAATACCTCAAGAATGATTACAACCTCACAACCTGTCAATGGGTGACAAATTAAAGGAATAGCCTGGCTAAATTAGTGGAGATATATAACAACTGCAGATGCTTAAACGCTGCAGGTATTCAAGAGGAAGAGATCTAAAAAGGAAAACTGCAACTGGATTGTTTGATGAAAATGATATGAAAACTATGCTCTGGCTTCCACATCTAAGCCCAGTTTAACAGCTAAAGAAGATTTTGGACCAACTTGTCAGAAGGATTTCTCGACCAGCATGCACATTCGCAAATGAGAGATAGGGCTAAAGTGGGGATTAAAATCAGCGCAGGATTTATGACTCAGACTGGTTCACCGAAACCCATCTGGAGAAACACCATCACATATGGCCTGTGTCACACTTGTCTCACTTGTCACATGTCGTTGATGATTTTTTTTAATCATTATTGTAGTTTGTGAGGAAACACTGTATTGGAAATACCTCTTCATATCACAATCCAACAAACAAGTAGATACATTCTCAAAAATACAGTAACTCCATAACTACAGGTTATTAGAGAGAGAGAGAGAGAGAGAGAGAGAGAGAGAGAGAGAGAGAGAGAGAGAGAGAGAGAGAGAGAGAGAGAGAGAGAGAGAGAGAGAGAGACTAGAATTCAAACTGGACAGCACAGCAGTAAATACGGCACCACACATACTTCAATTTTAGCTGCTTTTTCTTCCTGCACTGGATGCTTCTGTAATAAAATTCTGGTGTTTATACCAGACTTACTGGGAGCTGCACTGGGAGCTGTGGTCCTGAATCCACTCTGTTGCTCTGCTTCTCCTGTCAGTTATCTGCAGAGCTACTGCTGCTATATGCACAACTATTTGAAGCATCTGGATATTTAACTTCTCCTGTTTGGAGCATTTCAGTCAGACGTTTATGGGGTTTTTTTTTTCGTCTTTGTTATTCATGTGAAACGAGTCGGCATCATCCTCCGCTGCCTCTGTGTTTAAACAATGATAAAGATACAAACACATCAACGGTAAGCGTGGGGGCGGAGCCACGGCACCGCACGGAAAATAGTGAGACAGAGAGTGAGGGAGAGATGACGGCCACAGTGAAGCAGAGCTGGCTGCGCAGCCTGCTCCACCGAGCCGATCACAACACCACAGCCACATGCGTCTCTCTCCCCTCTTGCTCGCTCCCCCGTCCCTCTCTTTCTCTGTGTCCCTCTGATTTTTTATTTTTCTCACATTGAGCCACTGGCCCAATTTGTGCAGGGGTCCATCGGGAAAAGTCCCAGTTCTCCCAATGGCCACTCCGGCATTGATGAAGTACATTTATGGGAAGAGCCCAGTAGAATTCAGAGACATGTCGAATCTATGTTTGAAGCTGTTCTGGAGGCTTGTCGGGGCCTGTACCCTACACTTGTTATTGTATTTGTTTTAATACTGGGCATCTTTGCTTGCTAACACAGCAGTTGTTAAGTTTGACACACATTTCCATTCATTTGAAATAAAATCTATTCGTATAGCTTCAGTTGCACTTCTTGTATCTTCTACAGTAGATTTTGACAAAACAACCTCCCCAAGGGCCATATCATAGCTCTTCTAGTGCCTGTGATCATATCACATTACAATCATCAACAAATGGAGTTTGCCCAGTCTTCATGGAATGTTAGATGTTAACATTGCCATTTTATCTAGGCACTTTAAGGGCTTCCTGTCCTTGCTGTTTTAAAAGTTTCAAGATTCAAAGTTTGTTCTTAATCGTGGGAGCAGCTGTTGACTAAACAAAACAGATACTAAATGGACCTTGAAGCAAAAGTGCTGTCTCCAAGGTCAAGAATGGACTTTGAAATTCAACTAGTAAGAGCAAAAATGAACCAGTTTCTCATCGAGAAGCTGCGTTGCTTACTGAATACCAGTTTTATGAACTAAATAGAGGAACACCAAGTACAGGGTGGCATAGTGGTCACTGCTGTCGCCCTGCTGAAGTGTCGCTGAGCCCCGACACCTGTCCTGTAGCTCCTCCAGACCTCTGAGTGGAGAGAATTGTTTCTACCGGGATCAATGAAGCACCACATGTTTAATCATCATTACATTAACCTAAGAGGCGACGTAGCAGTGAGGGCACTCTCATGGGAAGTTGCATTTTATGGGACACTAACATTGTTACTCTCACTGGCTCATCTGCCGCAGTAGCCCTGTAGTAAACCGACAGCGGCAACAATGAGGGATCGGAGACTCATTATCTAATCCATTCTCTCTTTTTCTCTCTCTGACTCTGTCGCTTTCACTTAGTGCCTCTCTGTTACGCACACACACAAACATACAGTCAGAAAACTGCTAATGCATGCTCACATGCACTAGACCTCCACTAAACCGCTGGACCTTGTTCTCCATCGGACACACAAATAAGAAAATTACCACATTCAGACACTCAGCCTACACAGAAAACAGTCCGTGCCCCATGGAGTATGGATTGCATTCCAGGGAGGGTGCCTCAATAGATCACACCATGTTTATTGGCTCCATGGATTCCCCTGAGTTCATTAGGCTCCAGAGGAGGAGGAAGGAGTGCACAGACTGAATATAGATTCACTCTACCACTGTCTGCTGAGCAGGCCCGGCTGCTCCATCAGCCTCTACCCTATTAGAGGCCATGATGGAGTGTGACAGAGTGTGTGTAAGTGCATGTGCATAGTAAGTGGGCAGAGGCTGGGTGGGTGGGTCGGTGGGTGCGGGTAAAGGGAGGCGTAATGCACTGGGAATGTACAAAATATTAGAGACAGCGTTTTGCCGTAACCGCTTCTGTGGAACTCATTTGTCTGAAGGCTTGAAATTCCTTCACTGGTTATTTCCCCCCTTTAATGATTGGAAATCAATATGGGATAAAGTTGACTGTAGCACGTTTAATTCCGCAGTTTAATTTCAGAGGGAAACATTGTACTTTTTGCTCCACAACATTGATCGGACAGGTGTAGTTACTAGTTGCTTTACAGATTAAGATTTTATATGATGTGATAAGCTTATAAATTATAATACAAATTGTGTAGCAGAACTACCTGTGTGCACATTGACTACAACAACGAAAGCCTACTTACTCATTGATGCCTCAGTATTAATAATCTAATAATGTCTTACATAATAATATACCAGTTACATGGTACATTTTTCGGCAGAAAGAGTGCTTTTACTTTTGATATTTGAGTAGGATTTTGAATACAGAACCTTTACTAGTAATGAAGTACATCTATATTGTAGTACTGGTAGTTTTATTTTTGTAGTGTATCTGAATTCTTCTTCCACTGCTGGACCCTGCCTTTCCTAAAGCAATGGAAGGATTGAGGAGAGGAAGACAGAGGAAATCACATAAGGAAAAGAGAAAAATCAAAGGGGGAAAAGAGAGGAGCAAATAGAGGACACAGATATAATCTACTTTTTGAAGTGAATATAGCCAAGATTGTTCACACACTCACACACATTGCACCTGATCACATTACATCTTTATGGGCAGAAAGGCAAGGGGGGCTGGGGAAGCAGCAGAATGACAGACAACAGTGGAGCAAAAGAATAAATTCTAGAAATAAAAGTCAAGTAAGCAGAAACAGTAAATCCCTTTTCTGCAAGGATATAAAGCAGACATATAGAGAGTGACAGGTAACACAACAAAGAGAAGGAAAGAAGGGAAGCATGCAAACCCTCATTTTACAGTAAGAGGGGGAAGGTCACTACACAGAGAAAGGGACAGAGACAGAGTGCTCTGGTTACTGGCAGTCAGTGGACAGAGAGACAAGGAGAGTGATAACCAGGGGACAGCTGGACACATAGAAGCAGGGCTGGGCGTGCAGGGCAGTGCCGGCTGGGCACACAGGGAGAAACATGAGCAGGGGTGTGTGAGTGTGCGCGTGTGTGTGTGTGAGTGTGTGACTCCATGCATCTTGTGTTGAGAGAACGATCAAGTGAAAGAAATGGCGGCAGCAGCAGTAAAGACAGGAAAGACAGAAAGAGTGTGCAAGGGCATAGGAGGGGTATGTATGTGTGTAATCTGGTGCTTGGCATTGGGTGAAAGGTTGGGAGTGACACTGAATGCTTCTACCGGACTGTTAGAGGTCATTATAGTAGATGCCAACAGCAAGCTTATAGTAAGAAAGGAAATAAATACACCAGGGTGAAGACGAACGACTCCAGGACATGCATTTCATTTTAAGTCCATTTCCTTTTTAGCCATATTGGATAAATTACTATGACATTCATGATTCCCGGCACATGCAAAAAAAGTCGAGCCAGGGACATTGCGGTTATATTGAATGCACCTCAACCACACAGGATGAAACTCTTCATATTGTGCGACCATCAAGTCACAATTTTAATTTGTCAAAAATCTGCAAAACTAATAAGATTTTCCATTTTCCCCAGCAAATTAGCTAATTAGCTATTTAGCCAATACCTAACGCCAGTAGTAGCGTTCCGTGTCATTCCCAACCTTTCAACCAATGTCAATTAGCTAATAGCTGATTAGCAATGAATAGCCTACATGTGAACATAGGCTACTAAACTAGGATGACTAACATGCTAAACATTGTTCCTGCTACACATCAGCATATTAGAATTGTCCTTTTGAACATGTTAGCATGATAACGTTAGCAATGCTGCCTCACAGAGGTGTTAGCATGACTGTAGATTGTAGCCTTGTTTAATTTATTTTAATTCATCTCAATCACCTAAGTCATATTACATTTTTGACACATCCCTACATATGACGAAGCAGTTTTTTTCCCCCTCTAACCTACTTTGAAGCACCTGCTTGCTGAGGAATGGCGGTGCACACAGATGGCTATGTCATTAAAGGCATGGGACAGCGCAACGGCTGGCTTTGAACTTAATATGCTTAATGGTGTGTATAATGTAAAGGAAATGAGGACTGAAATGAGCAGTGGATTGGAATGAGTCAGGGCCTGCTGTAGTGTGAAGGAGCTCAGTGTGCCGAGGTTTTAATCTACAGGAGAGACTTTTAGGTTGAGCAGGCAGAAGCAACATAAAGCTCATTTTTCACGCGACACGAGGACCTGACAAAGTGTGTGCGTGTATATTTGGTGCACTGCCATTTGGAGGAAGGCTGTTGTGTGGTGTGCTGTAGGTGAGTGTTGAGGGTAGTAGGCCATCTGACAAGGAAGTGCAGCAGGCCATACATCATACGCTCTGGTGTGCAACTGTGGCTTGTAGAGTTTGTGTCTATGGTGCAGTTTCCGAGAGACTACAGTGCAAGAGACATTTTGAGAGCAACTGAGGGGAAGTTTTGACTCTCTCTCTCAACTTGTTTCTCATTCATCATAGGTGATGAGGAGGGAGACAGGCAAGAGGTACAGAGCAGTCCCAGC
This sequence comes from Seriola aureovittata, assembly GCF_021018895.1. Classification (NCBI taxonomy): domain Eukaryota; kingdom Metazoa; phylum Chordata; class Actinopteri; order Carangiformes; family Carangidae; genus Seriola; species Seriola aureovittata. The sequence continues at coordinate 8,935,806 of NC_079379.1, forward strand.
ACGGCTATCATTAAATAAGAGTACAACACCAGAACTCATGAGTAATTCATGATCTTATACACATTCTTCATTTGCTAGGTAGCAGAATAAAAGCACTTATCTGGGACACACATACTGTATTGTCTCCTGCTGGGCTTGGCAACAGTAACAGGTACAAACACACGCTCATGCACGTGCCGTCCAGCTCATGAAAAGTGAATGAAATATCATAAAAAACACAGGTGAGGCTCCTGAAAAGCTTAATTATTATTCCTTCCCTACCATGCACTTTAGAAAAACTCCATGAGAGAAAAGTATAATAAGGATTTTATCATTTATAATCATGGCTTTGAACAGTTTAAATAATGGCACCCCCCTTTTATCTAAGCAACAGTGTTAGACAAGGAGGTGTGGGCTAAACAGCAGGAGTGCAGCAGGTCCGGTTTCAAAACCTCTATGACACTGCACAAGTCAAGAAGTTAAAAGAAAGACTTTGTGTACTTGTGCACAGGCTGTAATAAGAACATATGCCCTTTCCACGCTGTTCACTTACTAATTAAAAAAGAACCCTGTGTACGCCTTTAATACTAGTATAAGAAGTACGATAAGTACTCCTCAGATAATGGCATGTAAGTCAGGTCAAGTTCCAGAAAAGTCTCTGAACAGTCTGTTATCCACCGCTAATGCCATCTCAAACACCTACAATGACGATGAAGTGGAATTGAACTATTTGCTGAAGTGCACAGTGTGAGTGAGAAAGCAGAGGAGTCTGCGAGCTGTCAGTCCAAATAGATTCTGAATAAGTACACTATGAACTGAAGAGAAACACAAGCATGTCACTTGATGGGGGAAGAAAAAAAAGTTGAAAATAACTTGGCTTTGCTTACTGTGAGGTAGAGTGCAGAAAGCAGGTTTTGCTGTACAGGTTAGACAAACAGCGCTGCCCACATATACCTTTCCAAAGAGCTTAAGGGATAGTTAAGGAGCACATCTTGTACAGAGAAATTACTTTAAGTAGAAAGAAACACTTTTACTTATTCTGAGAGAACAGTACATTAGGAAAAAAACAGCAAGTTGTGTTGCCTTAACCGCCCACACAAAATGATAACCTGTGTGCATCACAGAAAACTAGCGTAAAACCTAATTGGAGAAAAGTTTTTCAGTGAATATTTGAAGTTTAGTTCTCCCTTACTGATACATCAATTGTAGCCTAAACGCTAATAAAGAGCTACGAGTTCTCATAACATTATTTGGGTCTCGTCCTAGATCTTATTTCCCATAACGCTAATTCTAGTTAATGGCTCTAGCTTGGGGACTTTTTTGCTCTGTGTTCGTCTTTGCTGTCTTAGCTGATTAGCTAATAGCATTCAGGCTTTCCTTTCTGCGGATAGCGACAGTTGCTCTGCTAGCCAAAGAATCTCATGCTAACAGGATATTAGCTTGGAAGGGCATGTGTATTCAGAGTGTGTTCTTTAGCCACACTGTACTGAATGTCGCTTAAGAATTATCTCTAGCTAGGTCTCAATAGTTTGGTAGTTACTGCGATAATGAAGTAGTGTATGCTAGTTGCATTGTGGGTAGGTGACGTTAGAATATTGTTGCCTTTGTAGCAGGCTGGGACAGTTTGCAAATGTTAGCTTGCTAATGGTGATGTGCATTTCCTGGCAGCACATCTAGCCTGTATGCATATATGCATTGATAGGGGGATAAAATCGTATGTCTCTTTGGTAAATAGTGTTTCATTAGTAGTAAGTTGTGCTTCTGCTGTTGCCCTTATGCAGGTTGTAGGTGTAGCCTATGCAGTATTCAAGCTTGGTCAGATAACTTGACTCTTATTGACGTGCTGAGTTACTGTTAGACTGTACTGTTAGGTGGATTACCACTATATTGTTTTCTTTTTTGGACCAACTACAAACAACAAGAACGTCTTTGATAAATGCTGTTTGGGCTGGCTGCTCACATTTTCTCACATAACCAACTGCCAGCCAGCTTTTCACTGTCTTTCCTTATTACTTTATTTTACACATACACACACACACACACACACACACACACACTGTAGCCTTAACAATAATAAAAAGCCGACTGCCAGTCATTCTTGTAAAACTTATACACAACCGTTTCATATGTTTTATTTAAAGGATTGGTATTTTAAAGCTGATAAACTCTACTGTGTTTTGTTCTTCTCAACGTGCTAGTGTTGTAGTTCTGCTCTCCTTTACTACAGCCTATAGACACATTTAGAGAGTGTGAATGTGGAGTCAAAACCTCCAAGTTAAACGTTCTTTCAGATCTCAATAATTTAAGATGATCATTTAAGTAGTTTTGACCCAGGACCTCAAGTATTTGGATTAAGTAGCTTTTGAAAAATAAGCTATGCCAAACCTAGAGGACTACAGCTGCTATTTCAATGTACCAGATACATATTCAATCATCACTGCATATCTGATGCTATGAAAACATAAATATCTGATTGGACTCAGTAATGCCCGATACACTATATTAAAGGACTAGGATTGGGATCAGTGTGAAAAGAAACAAACAAAAAAAACGGATTGGGACATCCCTAATAGAAATATGGATAAAAAGTCTTTGCCACACACATGAAAAAACACACATTTATTAAACAAGCAGTGCTGATGTGTGAGTGAAATAATTAAGCAATATACATGGAAGGCTGCTGAGACGCCCCCTCATCCAAATCCCAGTTTAACCCCAATATCCCACTGTGTTATTAAAAAACGGGGTACATAGATCATTTTAATGCTGATAGTGCAGCATATATTAGTGAGTCCTTTGAACCCTCCAGCATTTGGGATTATCACTATGTATCAGTCATTCATCTCAAGACCAACCAATTGGAGCGCTCTACTCTACATCAAAGAAAGAAAAAAAGAAGCTGCCATTAAAAAGCCTTTTCATCTTATTGCAAACTTACACTACACAATATTTTCTGACCTAATTTTACACCAGACATCTCACGCAATTTAGGAGTTTTGTGAGGAAGTGCTTGAAAAAAAATCCTTAGAATGAGTTTGGGACAGGCTAATTGCATCAAAATCTGGTGTGAATTGTGTGTCTGTAAGTAATGATTTGGCTGCTGGCTTCTTTCTCACATTGATGGTTTGAGGTTGAGTGTTTTTTTACAAACATATTTTAAATGTTAATTTTCCATAAACAAATGTGACATCCTCTTTCCTCTTAAATTCATTATCTATTCTCCCTTGATATCACTGAGTTCCTCAGACATCAAGAAACCAAGAAAAACACAGAGGTATTGCTAATCACTTGTTTTCCTCGCCTCCACGATGACTAAACCGTAGACTCTCACAGCATGTGGTGGTGAGGTCAAAGGTCAAATAGATGCTATCAAAAAAACAAGTGAAATCCAGGGCACTCAGTGGAGGTTCAACTCTTTAACTGCATAAGCAATGAGAAATGTCTTCCTCCATGTCTCTCTCTCTTTTTTTCTGCCCACTGCATTGTCATTGTCAAAGCTCTTACGCTCCAGTTGGCCTGGACAAAAGCGAGCAAGGTTGCCAGAGGCTTTTCCTGCTATGATCTCTGTGGTGTTAGCCGGGGTTGATAAAGGGCCCGATTAGGGAGCTGAATGGGTACCCATTAAGAGGACATCCACACTAGTGAGGGAGCCCCAGGGCCAAACGGTCTTCCTTAAGAAAACTGATAGGTACCTGACAGACTGGAGTCGCCCACTTGATAGACTACTATACTTGAGTTTTGAAGGGGAAACAAAGCATGAGATGCAGTTATTGAGAAATAATGATCTGATAGTGAAAAAGCTGCATACTTTACTCGTTGTCAATATGAAACTCCAGAAAATGATCTCTAGCTCGGTTATTTCCTTGCAGTCTGCAAATAGTACAATGCAACCTTATCCAAACCTCAGACACCAAAAAAAGCAGACGGAATTACTGAACAATTGTTCATAGCTCAAGGTCTGTAAAATGATGAAAAACAAAGTTCTTTTGAACATTGCTGGGGCTGAAATTTCAGTCAAGACAGAAGCAGTACAGTGAAACAGAATCCTATCCCACAATATCCACATGAAAATGTGCCCAAATCAGCCTGGGTCATAAATTGTGATTTTGGAATTTGTTTTCTCACAGTATCACAAACCAGATTTGAACCATCGCAACTTCTCCACAAGATACAGAGTCAACCAGAGCCAAGTCCTCTCTAGAGAAGAAAGGGGTCCTATGAATTCATGTTAAAACAGTATCTCTAAATTTGATTCCCAAGCTTTGCAAAAACACAGATACCAGTCCCAAAGAGGCAAATATTTCAGTCTTCAAGCTATCATAAGTCCCTTGTCCAGCATGTTTCCTCTTTGGTTAGCCGTCCAGTGTGAACCATTTCTGGTGTACAATAGAGATATTCCAAAATACTGTCATAATAGTGTCACAACTTTGAGCCAACTCCCACATTATCAGTGAGACACAGAGCCCCTACTGTAACTGCGCAGCACCACTTATCCAGTCTACATGGATTAAATTTAGAACTCCTTGAAATCCCCAAAAAATAAATTGAGGCTAGGATTTCTCAGTACTTATGGTTTTTACCTGAGTGACTTTTAAGCTACCATGGCTTCCAAATTCCCTGAGATGATCAGGCAAAAACAGATGTATTCTTTAAGTGATCACTGTTTTCACATATGTCTGTAATAATGAACACAGAGAGGTCAACCAACAGACAGAGGATATTACAGGTAAGGTGATTTCCTTCGACACAGCTGGACTGTGTTAGCCGCACAATATGACTAGAATTTATGATTTTCAAGATAGAAAGGCAGATCTGTTGCCTCTATTTCTGCTCTATTTCAAAATTAAATAAAAACTAGCACATTTTTACAAAACTATTACCAGGATGTAAGCATCAGTTGTAGAAATTGTTGAGCATAGTTTTAGCACTGAGGTATAACCCCCTTACAATAACACAGCCTTTATACAGTGTTTACAAATTGTAAATAACACCTAATAATGGTTAATAAAACACAGATTGGTAAATCATTCAGAAATGCCTAAAAAATTTTATTTTTCCGAGATCCTCCGCAACCCTTTTCCAGATGGTACGTGGTTCAATGATCCAATCAGAAATCAAAAAGGGGCATTTCACAACCTTGAAACACAAAAGTTGTGTTTATGACCTGAAATAACTGACTTTTTTTGGTCAGTTGGCCTGAGAAACAACCTTTTAAATTGATATGGTAAACTTGTTAGTTGCTTATTTACACATCACGCAGTTACGGAGCAACATCATAATCCATTAGGAGTTGTGTTTCTGGCCACATGATAAATGTAAGTACAATGTTCACTCGCATTTTAGCTCAGTTTTTGGTCTCTGCCAACTCCACAGGAAATATCTGACTCCTTAGCTGCTACATGCTCTGCTATGTTCACCAGCTAGTCGCTATAACTGCAGTATGCAGTCAGAATCAACACTATAACAGTGGTATAAGTGAACCAGAAGAGTAAAGCTATGGGCCAGACAATTAAAAATGAGCTGAAAGGAACTATAAATCTCTGTAGAACCCAGGGGTGTGGCTTGTGTGTGTGTGTGTGTGTGTGTGTTTTTATCACTACAAGCAACCCCTTTCATATTGTCACATTGTTTATTGTTACAATCCAGGGTGTGCTAAACTGAATCAAAAGTGTAGGTGATCAGCTGTATGGCTTGCCCATAGAGGGCAGCATGCTTTTGAGCACAGGTGGTGGTCAAGACTCCTGAATTGTCAATTCTATTGAAGTGGATTAAATGAAACCTCGTCTGACACTGAGGCTCATATACTATAAGAACTGTCCTCCTTTAACCTTTCACATGCTGTCACACATGAAGGGTGGGGGGATATGGTGTCAGAACCGGAATGCATAGATTAGCAAGTGTGAGCAAAGAGGGGACCTCTTCGTCAGTGTTTGTGGGCATGCAAATGTGCACTCATGTGCATGTAACTAACACAATGGCGTGCAAGACGATTGTGTGTAACACCATCGACACAGCTGGGCTGTCAAAAAAAGTTTGGCCTTCATGGAGAAGCAGAGTCGGTTGATAAATCATGCATACCAGAGCTCAGAAAAATGGTAGGAGACTTGCAGTCAACTGTAGGAGGACCCTGTGCAATACAGCATGAAAAAAAAAAAAAAAAAAAAAGGAGAGGCGGAAGACAAGATGCTGGGAGAAAAGTTACAGGGTTGTGCAGAGGATGCATTCAAAGAAGGTGTGAGTGAGAGACAGAGAAAGAACAATTTGAAAGCTGCAAAAAATATTCACTTGTGCGCGCACCCATTGCCACATTGTGTCTATCACAGCAATTAGATTTACAGTCGTTTTTAATGCAGGGATTAAAATCAAGACTTCTGAAATGTAAGTAAAGCCTGGGTGTGGGAGATACGCCTACCAGACAGTTTGTCACGCTACTTTTTCCTCATCTTGTTTGTGTATGAAAACCAGTGCTGAAATTTGCAGAAACTTGCACACCATAAAGCCTTTCAGAGCTTGATTGCCTCATGTTGTGGCTGTGGCTCCAGTGTCACTGGTTTTGCCGGTGTTACTTGTAAACAACAAGCTTTTTGTCAAATTAAATCCCTCCAGACTAGATGGATGGATTATAACCTTTGAGAGAAACAATGATGGCATGATGACTGGACCACAAACAGGAGAAATGACAAGCAAGGTTGTGACTGGCTTGTGTTTGAGAATACAAAATTTCATTTTCTCAAGACTAAGGAATGAAAGCTGTGGTTTTTCTGCTTTTCAGATAAACAGTGTGGGGAGCTGCAGTAGAGGAATCAGAGTGCACGAGCGTCTGCCAACACTAAGAACTCTTCCAAGTTAATGTTAGAGCCAAAGTCATCATTCTCATAAGTTGTAGTCAAGTTAAATTGATTTTGTGACCTTGCAAACATGACTTTTGGACCTGATATCATGTGTCTCCCTCTCTCATAGTTACAGCTAAAACATAATAATCATCTAGACGCTGGAATTTCAGATCAGGTCAGACCCAAAACCTTACAAATATTTTATGGCCAAAGGTTTATCTGTCCAACAAAATTCATGGACGTCTGGTCATCTGGTGGTTTGGATGTGATAACATAACAGAAATGTGCTCTAAGAGAAATGTATTCTCAGATATGGAGAAACATTATCAATCACTGTAAGTCCTGCTTCTGGCACCTGGATATTCACCCAACTTTTACCTCTGTTTGTGGTCTCTACCATCTCTCCAAGAATTACTGTATTGGCCTGAATAAAAGTGGTATGTTTTTGTGGATATTAGCTTTGAAAAAGCTGGTGTCATCGATAGGCTAGTGAGTGTTTTCAAGTCTGTTTATAGTGTGTCTTTCAGTTATTCAGCCGTTAACCACGTTTAACCCTGCACAAGTTTCGGAAGGTTCGTAAGGTGAAATAAATTCCTGACGACTGAAAACGAGTTTATGGACAAATCTGTCAACGAGCCAATATTTACATCTGTCACAGAAAATGAGCTCAAAAAGCTGCGAAATAAAGAGAGACAATTATTTTGACCAAGTAACGGTCTTCAAGGGACCAATTGTTTTTTGAGGAACCGAGACCCGACCTGGGATACAAGCCTGCTCGGTCTAGTCAGGTCAGCTCGTATCAGGTCTCGTTTCACTGAGGTCTGTGTGTCAGTATGTCCAATGCCCAAGCAGACCTGAATGGACCTAGCGTACGCGGTATCAGCAAAGATCAAGTGGTACGTCTATTCAGGTTGGATCTGGCTGTTTTAGGGTCCTCTTCGGATCAGGTTTCTCTGTTCTTTTGAAAAGTAATTTATGCATGTCAGTATCAGAGACCTTTACTTCCAAGTGTCTGATGGGAGAGAGTGTGAGTATATGTGGCTGATTGACAAGATACACAAATGTTGCTTTCACATATGAATGTCTTTTGTGCTTCACTTATACAAGAGAAAGGGCTTCCTGATGACAACAAGTGTAAAAGTGTTCTCCATCCTTAAAAAACAAACAAAGGAAAAGAGATGGTCATCTTATAATTGGGGTCGTCTTATATTCGGGCCAATATGGTATGTGGCTCAAGGTGCTAAAATGCTACTATGTTCACCTACTTGTCCCTTATTTTACCTATCTGCCTTTTGGTACTTCACAGGTAGCGTGCAGTGGATTAAAAAGCTGTTTCTGTGGCTGGAAACACATGCTGATGAGAGCAAACCAAAACATTGAACCTGTGGGCTGTAAAACCAAAACAATGAGCTGAAAGATGCTAAAACACTGCATAGTACTGAGGGGAACTGCAGAGTCCAGAGATAATTCTCTGTGGGTTTGGCATTACGAGCGACCTCTTTCACATTACGCATTGTCATATGCTAATATGAAAATATGGATTATGGCAGCTTTAAAGAAAAATAAAGTACATCATCAATAACGTTTAGTAAGACAGGGGGGTCATTTCAAGCCCTGGGTCCAACAGTTTATGCACTATGAAACACTTCATGACTTTATAAATGTATTTGACCAGACTTGATGAAAGAACAGAGACGGAGGAAAACTGATGTGTGTGGGATTAGAAAGACACGAGCTGGAGAGGAGGAAAAGAACGGAGGATGGAGTGAACAAGTGCCAGAGAATCACAAGGCTGCCTCTCATTTCCAAGTATTCTAAACAGAGACAGCAGACGTGGGCCACACAAACCACACACACGCACGCACACACACATGCGTACACACACACATACACACACATACACGCGCGCGCGCGCACACACACACACACACACACACACATACACGCACGCACGCGCGCGCACACACACACACACACACACACACACACACACACACACACACACACACACACACACACACACACACAACCACAGCATCTTCAGAGGTACAATTTCACAGGCCCTAATTACAGTGGACTACAGCGTTTCTTCTTTGGTTTGCCAAAATCTCAAATCGCACACACGCTGTTGCACACACTGTTTACAGATCCAGACACACACACACACACACACACACACACGACTGTGCATGTACACACCCACATATTAATTTAAATTATCCAAGTACTGAAGTTGTAACAACACAGCTATGGGAGGCCTTCTTTTTTTTAATGTCTGCCAGCAGATAAGAGTGACGCTGTTTTCCTTTCCTTTGCTGATTCATTTTTCACGCACCACACTGAAATCCTTTGTGGGAATTATTACACTGCATTTACATGCACATGACAGCATAAAAGTTTGCAAATTTCCTGTTCAAATTACATATGCATGAGAGCATTTCTAAAGCATTTCCTTCCAACTTTCAGCATGGCGAATATACTATTAAATCGCTGCTCTCACCATCCACCAGTTCTGCTTTGTCCGATTAGTATTCTGCATTCATCCCGAACTGTTAGCCAGGTTTTAAAGTCTGATTGCCCACTCTTTCTCTTGCAACCTTGAGCTGCTTTCAAGGAGGGTCGTGAATAATGACCCATCGGTTTCCAACACCAGCCCTTATATACACCGAAGCCATTTTAGCCAAATAGAGAGGTTGAGCATTTTGTCCATCTCCGTTCAACCACCATCAATTCTCCTTCACAAACACACTCACTTGGTTCTTACTCGGTCCAAACTGGAACCTGAGAACTCTGTGTTTTCTGTGGTACCTTTTGTATCTCCTAAACATCCCTCTCTTTCTTCCTGCCCTTCTCTCTTTTTCACACTCTTGCTCATTTACATTCACTGTACAATGCACGTTTCCCTTCCCTTTCTTAGAGAATTCTCTAAAGTGAGGGAAACTAGGCCATTAGGCTGCAGCACGGCTTCTCCCTTGCTTCAAGTATCCCCTTCTCTTCCAATTCCCCCTTTTTCTCTCCATCTCTGTCACCCTCCTTCTTGCCCTGTCTCATTCTTGCTTTTTCCTTAAGTTGCCTGCGGTATCCTTTCGTCTTTTTCCCATTTTTTTTGTAATCTTCCCCACATGACATTCTCCTTTTTCTTCCTTTCTCTCTTGCTTCTCTTATTGCCTTGGGTACCACTGTGTCCTACCTCTGACTTGTCTCTCTCTCAGAACTTTGCTCTGTTTTCTCTCCTGCCATCCATAATCCATGCATACAAACATACAAACGCACACAAACACACACACACACGGTGTTACACACCAACTGAATAGACCCAAAAAGCATTTCCAGGCACCTTCTGTTTTTCCCTATGGCAGATTTTAATAGGATTTTCAGGTACCATTTACCAACCATTCAGCAGTTTAAAAGAGTAGAATTATGTTAATAGAAATGGCAGGGGCAGAGGTATTTAAACTGAATCTGATTTTAAGAACTATTTTGCTAACAACCAAGGAGATATTATTTCTTATAAAGTCAAACAAATCTATTCTGCACTCCAACAAAAAACATACATACCATAAATACTTAAGTAAAGTAGGGAGGTGTTAAACTGCTGTCTTTGGGAGTGACTGGCACAGTGATGCAGTTTAAACCTGTATTAGTGGTAAGTATAAAAGGGTAAATGTGTATCTTCCTACCAACCTGGGTTGAACACAGGTGGCACACTCCTGTTTCTAGTGTGGATGACTGTTCCTGTGAAACCTGTTGATTATTTTTTTCAACTCCATTGTATTAGGGTGGAGTCAGAAATCTCAGGTATCAGAACCCAGAGAAATAAATCTAGAGCGAATGAGAAGTGATGTCACTTGGGTAATTCTTTGGGCTCAAATAAGTGTCAGATTAAGATTATGATCTTGAAAAATGATGTTCAGAGGTTATTTGACAGGCTGTAGTTGTATATCACTCCATGAGAAACTCAAGTGCACACTGATGTACACACACAAACTGTGAGTTACTGTGTTTCACACAGCTCCGATTCTGAAGTCAGATGTACAGATGTGTTGCTACTGGTTTACAAAGGATGATGTATAACCATTGGCATTATATGCATCATTTCTAATGCGCCAAATCCCACTGACTCATATAAACCTACCCTTTAATTTCATTTGGTGCTGGAACATACTGGAATGAACAGTATTGGAACGGAGATGACCAGATATTAGCATGTGTCAATAGTCTATCCCAAATTTCTGAGTTTGAATCAAGACCAACTGAACAAACTAAATCATGATATTTTTCCAGCTTTAGACATTTTAGCATTTCTTTGTTTGAAAAACTCATTAAAGTTAATGGAAAAACAATGAAAGTAATTTAAAGCCCTATTAATTTTCTCTTTAGTCTGAAAAGGTGGGTGGTACATTCAGGTTCTTATATGGGTAAAAAAAAAAATGTCATAATGGTCTATTGATCTCTTCGTCTGAGTTCCCCTCCCCCTCCCGCCAAGTGCTCCTCCTCCTCCTCCTCCACCTCCTCGTGCCCTTTGTCCGTTGGTTGCTGTCTTGTCCAGGTCCCTCAGGGCTAATCTGCTGTTGTACCAGATGCATGCGCTCATTAACCTGGTACCACCTTCTAAGAGCCTCATTGACCGTGAGACAGTCTCACACACACACACACACACACACACACACACACACACACACACAAACACAACACAAGCTTATGCATACATAGCAGTGACAGCCACGCACACAAAGACACGTGTTTGCTCAGTGACGTAGACTGTGATTATTATTATTAGCACAGTCGCTGGATTATTGACAAAAAGATCTAAAAGACTAAAAAAAAAAGACACAAATGGGGGAGAAAATGCCAGAGTAGCAGACAGATGGAGAGGCAAGGTTGTGTCATTACCTGGCGTGAACTTGGTTTTCACACAGAGACCTTGCTCACGGGTTTTCCTTTTTCTTTTTTTTTTTTTTTCATATTGTCCTCTTTTCTTTTTCTTTCATTCATTTCAATTCCACAGTCTCCACGGTTCTCATGTTCTACCCTCAGAAATCCCCTTCTTCTCTCACCAATAAGAGATTCAAAGGATGCTAAAAGAGAGATGTGATCCCCTCTCCTCCTCCCACCACCCCACCCCGAGACCCTCCTTCACACCTCTCTCTCCAAGGCTAAAAGCCCCCCGTTTTGCAGTGAAAGAGTCTTCATACAAAAGGCGAGAGAGGGAGAGCGAGAGAGAGAGAGAGGAAAAAAAATCATGCAGCTTTTTTTGTGTTTTTCTTACAAACGGCAGCTGTCTCTCACATCGCCTCCCCTATTCACACTTTCACACCCTCAGAGCCTTTGCCGTATCCAAACTTACCACAAAAAATACCACATGGGTCCCCCTACCCCCCCCCCTGCTATCCTCTCCCCTCCTTCCCATCCCACACACACACACACACCCCTGCCCACCCAGGTGTCTGAGTAGTGGGCTGTGTGGAATAAATGAGCTCATTCATACAGTGTTGAGCAGCTCCATCCCTTTGCTGCCCAGCCCAATGTAAACAAGCCTAAGGTAGCCAGTTATAGGCCGCAGCATAGGAGCGTGCTTGGATCAGAACCACCACCTCACTGCTGATCCCGGGGTAAACCATATCTGAAAAGTCATATTGTATGCTTTTAAAGTGCTTTGCTTCGAGCGTTCATTTGAGAACACCTGAAAACAACTTGTGGCTTAGATTTAAATCAGGGTTTAGCAGTTGGCTTTTCTTATGCCAGAGAGGCTTCGTCCAGCAGAGGAGAAGCACTTCAGCAATGTAGATGCAGTTAAAAAAAAAAAAAAAAAAAAAAAAAAAACCACTACACTGTGAAATATTGTACAGGACTTAATCGAAAAGGGACCAATCTTTTAAGTTTTGTTGTAAGTAAATTGAACTTCATTTCACTTTTTTTTTATTTTTTTTATTTTTTAAAGTATATTTTTGGGGCTTTTTATGCCTTTATTTGATAGTATAGTGGAGAGAGACAGGAATCGGGGAGGCAGAGAGAGGGGGAATGACATGCAGCGAAGGGCCGTCCGATGCGGGATTCGAACCGGGGCCAACTGCAGCGAGGACTGTAGCCTCTACACATGGGGCGCCTGCTTAGACCACTACGCTACACGACGCCCCCTTCATTTCACTTTTAAACATGAGTTCTTTTTTATGACTCTGAGTTCTGTATGAATGCACTTCTAAGTTGAGCTAAACTAATTAGTCAATTAATCAATTAGTTGACTATTATTTTGACAATCCATTAATAGTTAAATTCTTTCCGCCACTTCTGGTATGAGCAGGCCTTTACAGTGCAGCACACAGTGAGGACGTGAGGGATATAAGTTTCACAAACACAAAGCTTTTTTTTGTGTGTGTGATCGAAAAACATTTCTGAACAGCTTTAGCTTCCCATAAGTCGGCCTCAATCCTGCGCTTGAGTTTTCTCTGCTTCTGTTTGTCAAAGTATAAATCAGTCTATCAAATTAATTCCAGCAAAACTTCTAAACACTTTAATTATCTTTGTTTATTCCCCTATTATGGAACAATGGCACTGTTCATAATTCTGCTTAAGTTATCCTGCGGTCTTATTCTTATTGCCACACGCTGCTATAGAGTCATGGTCGAACAGACAGACTGCTGTGGCTCTGACTCCCCCCCCCCCCATTCTTTCATTATTCTGATTCTTACTTTTAGTAGAATCCATCTTCTCCTGTCTGTGAATGTTCTGCACTGTCAGACTATCCTGCTCTTGGTTCCTGTCTGTGAATGGACAGGCACAGACTTTATAATGAGGAGCTCTGTCAGCACTTCAACTTCTAACTTTCATTGCAAAGTGTAAGTTAAGCAAGTAGGAGTGAAGCACAGGGGCTGTGTTACAGGGGAGTATTGTTCCTCTGTATCACTATGTAATTACTATGGCGTAGAATATTAGAAGATAATGACATTTGCACAAAACTTCATTTAAGCAGACTCTAATCACAGTTTGGCTTGAATTACTGAGTATGTAGTGTGCAGTAATGGCTCAGGCAAAATGCTTCAAGCTGGTGCCATGAAATAGAAAAATGTAATGATATAAATAAAGAACATTTGCAGTGCTTGCCATTACCAATGTGATCTACTTCATCTTTTACAAGGTCCATGATACTGCAATTACCAAATTTAGTATTTTGTAGTTGCAGTAAACACGTATGAACAGTGTTAGCTTTGTTAACATGTTAACTTTGGGGGAAAAAAAGGTCTTTTATGTCAGTCCTTTAAAATAGTTTTAAAACCATCATATGAACCCTGTTGAATACAAAACTTATCCCTTTGCTCTCTCAGTAACCACCAGTGTACAGGACCTTGTGTCTCGGCATTCAGGGTCTCAACCTCTCTTCGAACTGCTAAATCCAACACATTTCAAGCAGTGTTTGGGTTTACACTGAGGCTCCTCTGCGATGAATAATAAATATAGTAATACATTGTGATTACAAAAGGAGGTCAGGTTTTACCTAAAAGATTAATCCCCAGAAGGTAATGATGATAATGACTAATGATTTTAATAAGCAAAAAAATAAAAAATATTATATTGTTTATTTTGAGTAGATGCATTTATTTCCATCTGTTTTTAAAATCACTGCCTGAGCTCTAATAAGCCAGTAGGAGACTATGAAAAGTACTCGAAAGGATGAGACATGTTTACCAAGCGGCTGCTACATTGTGTATTTGGCAGATGAAGTGTTTCCGAAAGCTTTTCATTATTAACTCAACAATGGTGCTCATATTCTTGAAACACTTCTCTCTGAAAAAGGCCCATACAGCACACACGGCTGAAGATTGGATTGTAAAATAATATATGTCTTTGTATGAATTGTTTTCAATCCGTGGCAAAGGTCTTATGCTGAAATTAATTGGTTTTAATAATAAATCATCACGCTCAGCATTGCTGGAATCTCATTTCCCGTGTCTTTCATCCGCGCCACCCACCATCTAATCAGTAAAAATATAATTTCAAGTAAAGTGGAGATGGCAGGGTTATTCCCTATGCAACAACAACAACAACAACAACAACAACAACGGCGGCAACAACAACAACAACGACGGCAACAAAACCATTCCAAAAATATGATTAGATGATTAGAAAGAGCTCAAGGTCAGTCACTGCATTCCTTTACAACTACTGTTTAACTGTACTTCTAATAATACTAACACAATTGCTGTAAATATTGACCTGAATCTAAATTTCCAGAGACTTGAGTCCGTGTCTAACATCTTTGATCTGAAAAGCAACTGCCAAACATAAAACGCGAACAGTGAAAAACCCCGTGCAGCAATAAAAGAGAGACAAAAATAACTGGTGGTACGCAAAAGCTACCACTGACGCCGCTTTGTAGAAAATCTGACATCTAAAAGAGCAATAAAACAGCATGTAAAGTCCAAATAAGAAGGCGAACGGAGCAACACCACTGTGTATTTCCCCATAAAAGAATAACACTTGACTCTGTTTCCCATAAAACCCTGTATAGTGCCACACTGACTCACAGCTCGTTTCTCCTTTTAACGTCACCTCATTACTGCCCTCCCCACTGGCCATGTGACCCCTGTCTTACCTCTCATATTCCAGGTTGTCGTGGTCACAGCGGGAGTCTTTGTGCTTCTCCCAGTCCTTGCCGTGGCGGCAGGTCGTCAACGACACGATGTCCTTCCCGTTGTGGATGTGATGGAGCGCGTTTCTGGTGTCTGAGCCGATGCCGGTCAGGTAACGCTTCCCTTTGAACATCAGCAGGTACTTCCTCCGTGGCGGGATGGTGTTCCTCACCAGCCAGCCCCGCTCTCCGCCCTTCTGCGGGTGATCCTTGGAGAACAGAGGGATGGAGACGTCGAAGCCTGGCCTGAAATGTTCCGTGTTGAGGCTGGCTTTGGCTAAGATGGCCTGGCCGATGTTAAAGCCCAGGTCCTCTGTGTAGTTAGGCCAGGTGCCTGAGTACAGGTTGAAGATCAGGTGGTTCCTCCCGTCATTCCACAACGGGTAACCACGAATGCGTTCGTCCACATTGGGCACGAACTGTCCTGATAGCTGGTCGCGATCTAAGGTGTCTATCCCGAGCACGAACAGACATGCTTCACGGGGGTCTGAGGTGTAGTACCGTGACTCACCTATAGACGTCAGGATCTTCCTGTAGCTCTCTGACACGCGGTCATTTTTCTCTGATGGATATATATACACCCTGAACCCTTCCCTTCCTCTGCGGCGACACCGAGAGAAGTCAAAACAGGTCTCCATGCGGCAGCGGCTGTCCTTATAGATGGCGGACCATGCCTGTCGCCGCTGGCGGGGAGACTCGGCTGTCCCCGGGTCCGTCTGGAGCTCGTCCAGGTGGGCATAGCGGGGCAGGAAGGCCCGGTCGGTCCAGTTGGGCCAGGGGCGCACAACCTCACCCCGCTGGCGTGTCAGCAGCCGGAGCAGACGTAGCTGGACTCCGCCACCCCAGTAAAAGAGGACCAGCCAGCAGCACGCACACAAGCCCAGCAGAACATACTTCTTACGCGCCTGCATGGGGGCCTGTCACAGTCTCTTTTTTCCGCTCGGTCTCTCTCTCTCTCTCTCTCTATCTCGTCCTCTGTGTTGCTTTTCCTCTGCCCCTCAGCTCTGTAGCCTCACAGGGGTGGGGGACTGACTTGTGACTTCTAACAAGGAGCTTCTAACGGAGGACAATGTGTTAACAAGGACATCACTGCCTCTGAGTGTGGCCCGGGCCACTTTGCCATTTAGAATGATGCAATCTGAGTTACTGACTCCCCTCTCTCAGTCTCTTTCTGCCTTCCCCATTTGCTCTCCACTGCACTCTCAGTTGTGTGTATTAGCCTGTCTCTGCTGTGGCTTGTGTTGCTGCTGCTGCCGCCGCTGCTGCTGCTGCTGCTTCTGCTGTGTGCATTTCTCCCGCTGCCCAGCCTGGTTGAGAGTGATGAAGGGTGATTTCTCCGCTCTCTCGGGCCAAGCTCGCTGCCTCATGGTGCCTGGCGCGACTGCTGTCTGCAGGGCCCCTCCTGGACAGAAGTAAACAAACAAGAATACAGATCAGTACACAGACAGAGTTGCCGTTCCGCAACCAGCGCTGAGACACACTCTGGGATTAGCTGTGAAACTGCTATTTCAAGAGATGCCATAACTAACACTTATGATCACCCGGTGGGTATAAGCTTTCATTTGGATAGCTTTTCATTTTGGAAAGACATATGTAATCTGCAACCTCAATCACATTTAATACACAAAAACACACATATAATCAAATGGCAATAAAGCAGCACAGCTGGATAATGTTTCACAGGCAGCAGAAGATTTTAAACTGTCACAATCCCTCTTCAGCCTGAGCTCATAAAGAGAAAAATTGAGAAAAAGTAAAACTCAGCGCTCTGTCAAAAAGTTATCCAACCCTGATTAGCCACAAATCAAAACCATCTCCTCATGAAGTCAACCTTCTCTCTATCTCTGCCCCACTCTGGCTTCCACATTCCTGTGAAAATAGGTGGATACAAAACCGTGCACCGACTTCTGGAGTAGTCTTTTTGCGATAGTATGTTAAACCTTGGAGCGGCAGAAGGGACGAGATATTATCATGCTCTTCAAGCTCCAGTTGAACGGAGCCAGATACAGTTGAAGTGCAGCAGAGGAGAAAATAAAAGAGCGTTTAGCATCTGAAATGGAGATTTGGAAACGCAGAAGGAAAACAAAGCCGTTTTATGGCTCTGAAACGTCCTTTCACCTTGGAGAGAGACGGGGGGTGAAGGCTTTTTCTTTCATTCGCAAAAATTGCAACGGTTTTTCAGCCTCATGTTTTTGCCAAACATCACCCCATGACACCCCTACATATACAGTATACTCGTGTGTGTGTGTGTGTGTCTGTGTGTGTGTGTGTGTGTGTGTGTGGAGAACACCTCACACTGAAGGGCAGTGTTCTAACTGCCAGCTGCCACACAAAGGCAGCTTTCAGGTCTCACCTGGCCGCTCTCTCTCTACCTCTCATTCACATTCCTCATTTATGCCTCTTCTCCAGCCAAGCAGAAGTGATGCCTGCCTCCTCTGCTTTGCAATAAAACAAACAGCACACTGGTGGTGTGGGTAAACAATGCATCCTCAGATTTCTACACCTCAAAAGGGCACAGGAAAAAGATTTATGTATGAACTGAACAGCTTTTCATCGGGATTATGAATGTGTACTATATGTTATGTAGTGAAAACCGCAGCTTTGGGGAAAGTAATGAAAAACAGTGTCGTTTTAACTAGAACACCATATGTTTTCTGTTCATCTACTAAAACTGTTTTTCAAAAGGATTTGTAAACGAAGTGATCCAACAATTTTCTCAATCCATACATCAGAACTAAATCCTTATGATGCAACCTTATGATCCAAAGATGAACTAGACCGGTGGTTCCCAACCTTTTTCCGAATCATGGCCCACTTGTACATCTCTAAAATGTTGGCGGCCCACATCCGACCCCGTAACAATACGGAGGCCAAATAATGCCTTCTCAGAACACTTTTTATTTCAATAACAATCGAACATTCAGGACTGAACTGAAAGCGGGGGAAGCTCAATTTTTCTTTCCTGTCTGAAGTGGGAGAGATCACTTGCCGATTCACCATATGTCCCTTGACTATACTTTTAATTCTTCCTGCTATCCATTTTGATACTATACAGTTTTAGCCATGGATGCAATCTTTAAGTGTGCAATCAGACTGAGATAGCAAACAAGTATGCGATATATATGTATATATGTATATATTTATAATTTATCAATCTTTTCAACAAAATTATACCATTTTGCAAATGATTTGTCGGCCCACTTGCAATACTTTTGTGACCCACCAGCGGGTCCCGGACCACAGGTTGGGAACAACTGAACTAGACTTTTGTTTTTCTCTTGGCTAATTCTACATGAACAAAACTTGGGGGCCACACTACACAGATAATTACTACACTAAAACATCAGAGAGATGACATGAGAAAACATTTCAGACTTGACACCACTGAGGGAAAAACTGTGGATAAAAGTAGCGCCGTTAGTCGAACGCTGTTTCAAATGAGGCAGCAGAGACTCTAACTTCACTCAGACTTGATTTTTGTGACAGCACTAGTCCTTGACAGAGTAGCTTGACTGTAGCAGCAGGACTTGGGCAGACTGAAGTCTTTATTTAAATGGATTTTAACTGTACGTGTGTGAACACAGCGGCTAGCGTCTGCCACACTGCACCAGATAATTCAGGCCGGCTGATCCGCCTGTGGAGACGTCAGTGGGTGGGTTTTTGGCACCGTCCTTGTTTCTACTTCTCTGGCTACGACTGTGGCCGCATAAGCAGCAAAAGCAATCCTTGGTTGGGGGGAGAAATAGACACCTGGGATCCCATTGCATACTCCTCATCAATAATTCACTTGCTCCTTTAGTTAAGGCATTGATTTTCCTTTCTTGATTTTTTTCGTGCTTTATATCCCCTGCCACCAACGCATACAATTACACTTCAATCTTCTTCAGGATACACTCTGCTGAGAGATGTGTACCAGCGCTGTCCTTGTGATTTGTGGTCGTGGGGATAATTGATAGTGATGGCGGGAAGGTGTAATAGAAAAGTGATGGAGGACATCATTATGATGATGGTAATGCTGATGGGCATGAAGAATTTATTCCGCCGCCTTATCAGATCTAATGCCAAGTAATTTCACGTGGGGACGCCATTGCTTTTGTCCATCTTCCTGCAGTTGTCTTGCTAAAATAACTGTCTACTAAGGATATTTACATTGATCTAAATGCGCCATGGTCTCTCTCAAATACAGTTGGTTCAACAACAGGAGGAGGAGTTTCCATTTCCATGACTTAAACTGCCATTTCACAATAAGACACTATCATTAAAAACAACCTTTTACGCTCTTCATTTCATGTAACTTATCAAACACTAGCAGCTCAAAGCTCATTCTTGAAGTGACTTCAAAATTACAGTACATTAGAATATTTCTGAGGCAGTGAGATTTTATAGGTTTAGAGGATGGAGGATAAAATGTGAGGATAATATTACAGGGCATGAAACTGCCCATTTTTAAATAACTAAGCAGAAAAGAATTAATTCCTTCATCTTACTGCCTGAGAGCTCCAGGTGTGTGAAAGCGTCTGCTCAATACTGTTGATCTCTACCATACTTCCTTTTGTGGGCAAGGACAAACTGTACAATGAAAGTGTGTGGCCATTAGCAAGGAGAAACAATGATGAAGGTAAACCAGTGAAACTCTAGGGCATGCCTGGACCTGACAACATCCGTGGAGCTGCAAATCAGCGAGAAGACACACATCTACGGACAGAGACACATACACACGAAAAGTGGCTTTAAGTGGTGAGAGAAGTCCCTCTGTCATGGATCAATGATGGATCATTATGGTTGGGTGACTAGCACTGGAAAAAAGCCACAAGGCTCATTGAGTAAAGGGCCCTGAAGGTGGAAGGACATGGGTTCAAGGAAAGGTGAGGGCAGGATTCAGATCTACAATTCCACCTCTTGTCATTTGTTTCCCATCTATACCTCAATTCCTGCTTGTCCAACCTTCCGTCATTCCTTCCCTCAATTTTCCCCTCTCTTTTCCGCTCCTTTCCCTAAACCGAGTGGAGGGTTCCACTTAAAAACAATACCACTTTTGCTCTGTTTTCCTTTTGCAATTATTCCTGCTTCGTCCTCAAAAGGGGGTTGGGGTGGGGGTGGGGGTGGGGGTGGGGGGGTGTGAAGAGCGGGGCACAGAACACTTAATCACATGCGCGAGGAATACACTCTGCAAGGCCAACAATTCTTTGATCATTTGCTCGCCTTGAGTGCAAAGAAACTTCCAGGAAGGTTCACTCGGAGTGTACTGAACAAGCAATTATGTCAACACTTGCAAAGAGAAAATTGTGTCAACACTGCAAATTGGGGGGGGGGGTGTTCTTATATGGACTATATCATCAGAGCAGGACAAACTAGCTCTTCTACACAATGTTCCAGATCCTATCAGTAAAGAAAGTACCTCTCACCTTACCATACCTCTCTGACATACCTACAGTTTTAAAAAGGTACACTCCTACACTTCCTACAAAATAAGACGATGGTCATTTTAAGCATTTTTTTTCATCACTGATTCATTTTTAGTTTTTGCGAGGGAGTGATGGAACAAGAAGGAGCAGCCACAGTGAGTGTTTAAACAGCTCCACATCTCCACATCACCACAACTTCTCAGCAAGGGAACTAGTGTTCCACTGTTGTGTGGGAAAAATCAGATCACAGTTACAATTATTGTTGAGTGACTTTATTGAAATAACAAGACTTTGTTTGGCTGGGGTGTAAACAGATACTCAAGTTGCTCCTCTGTTGTATTTTTTGAAAAAATATTGTATTAAATCACACTTGGTGACACTGCCAGTAACAACGGGAGTCTGCAAATCAAGCAGGACTGAAATGTTATCGATTACAGCTTTAAAGGACTGAACTTCTCTACTGAATGTAATTTAATTCGGAAGCTGAACTCATTGTTGAATACAGGTAGATACGGAGGACACGGGAAGGTCAGTACTTATAAGCAAAGCAACAAGTCTAGGGGAATAAAAGGTGAGGCTGAAGGACAAGAGGCATGGAAGGAAAAGAACGACAACGCGGGAGAGGGACTTAATGATTGATATTTCATGGGTGACAGCTGTACCCAATCCCTACACTTCCTGCCCTCGAGCTCTTCCTCTCCGCGGGCCTTAAGGGCTTCCCTCAGCTGTTTCTACCTGCTGCGGTTTTTCACAGAACTACACTATTAAGTCATTCAGGGAAATGGAATTGAAATTTGTCATCCCATCTGGCTCCGTTGAATTGTGTTTACACAGCAGCTTATTCAACTGTGGCTGGCTTTGATAGAAAATGAGAACTGACATGCTCTGAAATGGATGTCACTGATGATGGCCTTCTACGGGAAATTCAGCTTTTGTCAGTTTGTGTTTTCCTTCCACCAAATGCTATACATAAAGAGATTTCTGTCTTTCAGGGACAGATTGACATTTCCCTTATTTGTTCAATTTGCGGTTTTCTGGCCATATAGCACCAGCCCCGAGCACAAGTGGCTTGGTAAATACTGAAGAATGAAATGCCCTACCATTACATTCATTCTCCAGGTAGCTAGTGTAAGAGAAACAGCAGCAGCAGCATTATGAAGCCTGAAATGATTTGGTATCGTGACAGAGAGCAAATTGTAAATTGACACTGGATGGGCCAAATGCCTTGTAAAATTATATTTCTATTCCTTCCCAAATGATATGGTAGTAAAGACAGTCCACCTGAATGATGGAGGCCTGCGATACTCTGACACAAATCCTGGATGATTGCACTGTACAACTGCCGGTGTGGTAGCAGGCCTTTCAGTGTCTTTTTGTGTGTGAGCCTCTGTCTAAACTATACTTAAACACACATCTGGCATGTGTGTTTTTGCTGGCGACAAATAGAGTGTTCTGAAGAAAACACAAATCTTGTGGTGAGGTGAAAGGTTCAGTCGCGCTAAAATTAAATCCTGGACTCTGTCATTTCAGGCCTGAGAGATGTGACAGTGAGACCGGGGACCAGAAGATAGCTCCACTAGGTTGGTTGTGTTGTAGCAGTGATTCCCAACTTTTTTGACTTGTGGTCTCTTAAAATGAAGCGATGTCTATGTCTACCCCTTGCATATGTCACTGAACAGAGGGCAGTTTGAACGGTCATTCTATCTGTGAATAATTTATCCTTAAATGTCTGTGGTTACTGTGGTAACACCAAGTGTAGTCAGAAATAAACCAGAAGGGTGTATCTGTTACAGTGCAGCCAAACAAACTCACTCAATAAAGAAGTCAGTCAATAATCTGCCTTTCCCATCATTCCATGAACAACTGCAATCTGATTTCATGCTGCGCAGGGTGAAAGTAGTTTCCCATCCAATGTAAAAGGAGCTGGGAGCTGTGGCTGCTGCTTCTTGTTCCATCACTCCTCCGTAAAAATTAAAACTCATCGGGCAGTCACAACCTGAACTGCAGTCATGAAAAGACCGTTGTTTTGTAGATGCATTTTTGATGACCCATCACGGTCTGCACCAGCCGCAGTGATAAACACACTGTGGTTTGTGGTTTCTTCACTATAAAAGTCACCCCCTGTTTAATGTGAAGCACGCAGTAAGAAATGTTGGGTTTGTATTAACGTCATACATTCTCATACAGTGTAAAGAGAGTGGAGAGTATAAAAATGAGATAAAATTATGCTACATTACATACATGCACTGTTTCCTGTTTGTGTTTGTGTGTGTGTGTGTGTGTGTGTGTGTGTGTGTGTGTGTGTGTGTGTGTAGGCAACCTCAATCTAGCACAGTAATGGAAGACTGCACCAGTTACAATGAAATCTACTATATAGAAATAGGATCAGTATAGGGCTGTAGTTTCATGAACATCTTAAAGTATTGTATAATTATGCATAATAGATATAATTAGACATAATTTACGGGCCTGAAGATATAAAATGATCCATATCACAAGCAAAAAGCAAATATTAGGGAAATATAAGTAGCTGAAGGTTACATACTCTAACCACTGTGTTAGTGTATGTTTCTTTCTTATAGTGACTGCAGGGGACAGGATGGCTAGGAATTTGCGTATGTGCCCATTAACTATGTATGTTTTTATTGGCGAGAGTGGCGGATGCCTGCATAATAGCAGGGTTGCATTTCCATCACTTTCTGGCTATCTACAACCTGAGCAGAAGTCAGGTTGAGTGTGTGAGGTTTGTCTGTTTGTGGCGAACCAAAGAAATCCTGCTGCGGTTCGAAAAAGAAAAAGAAAAAAAAAGAAAAAAATAGCGGCTGTCTCCCCTGACAGACCTGCATTAAAGGCTTACCACTGGGATGTGATCCATGCTCTATTTTCTGTCCTCACCTACTAGTTGCCCTTTGAAACTGAGGCGCTCTCACACTCCCACTCATACCATATGCATATGTAAGCAGAAACATAACACAGACGCATATGCACAATTTAGTGAGTTGAACAAATGGCTTTTTACTGTATGAAAAATATTCTGTCCTGCCTTCTCCATGCAGTTACCAGAGTATTTTTCCATTAGCTCGACCACCTTGGAATCATAATGGCCATAAACCTAAATCAAGCGCTGGTTCTTTTATGAGGCCATCTTCATAATATGGATAACAGCACGTTTTTCTCCACCTTAATAACACCGTACTTGCTCTGCATGGGTTGCAGGGCTCTGACACGGTTAATAAGATGTTTACCTCAAGCTGAATGCCCGGCAACACAACCAGCCTCCCAACCGCGCTCACATTCCAAACCCAGCATAATTACAAGCCGGGTTGATTAATTATGTCTCAACAATATGCTGCACTCCAACGCCACAAGGGCTAATTAACAGAATGAACAAGATGGGTAGGAACAATTATTAGGAGGTTCAAGCTTGCGCTCTGAATTTGGCAGCGCTGTTTACAGTCCTAGGGACAGAAAATGTGCAGATCAGGCTCCATCGCCTAGACAGAGACAAAGATCATAGCTAAGACTGACACACAGCTCTGAGCATATAGAGTGCAAAAGCCTACTGAAGACTCTGATATTGCAATTACGCTGCTCTGTGTTCTGGGTGCCTGGCTGTGCACCTGACAACACACACACACACACACTGCAGAAACAGCGTGCAGCAAAATCCATCTGCCTTACTAACTGGTCCTGCTTCGCAGTGCATCCTACCTGCAACCCATCTTATCTCTGCAGCTTGGGCCTGGAGGCAGTCCTATCGCAGAACTCATATCAGATCGGCCTATAAACAATCTGACCTTGACAACGGGGGGAAGATAAAGCATCTGACCCTGGGGTAAGGAAGAAAACGCACATTCCAGACAAGGTTCAATTAGCAGAGTGTCCCTATCAATCTGAGATTTTAAAATATTCTCGTGGGAAAATGAGTTTCTCCTCTGATTCTATTATTTATAACAATACCGCTGATTATAACACTATAAAGTTTTATTTTTAATACCACTCCTTTACTCCCAAACTTGATTATGAGCACAGCAGAAGCACAGTAAAAAGTGCGTGAGCATCCATGAACACTATGCACAGTGACCCATCAGGGTTAATAGCTTATAAAGGCTGCACACTGATATTCTCAACCCCTGTATTGAATGCCTTGATTATGGAAATGCCAACCCCCTCTGGAATCTGAATATTGTCCGTCTTGGACAACGCCTCAACATGACAAGATTTGTGCTTCTCTTAATCACCAAGGGAGGGTATTACAGAACCATCATGAATGGAAAATCCCATTAAGACGAGGGGGTCTGCCATTACAATGCAGTCATTTCATAAATCAGACGAAATCCACGTACAGCTTGCTGTCAGGATCCACCCTCCCCAGTGAGCCCCTTTTTTGGTGCATCCGTGATAATGACAGCATTTTATTTGGGACCACCGAAAGTCGCCATCTTTCATTTTTTTCCTTTTTTCATGAAAAAATTAGCCAGAGACTTGTAATTAATTGCTGCTATGAACTCCTGCGGCCTTGTTTGTTTCTTTGGGATTCATTAAGACATGGAGCACTTAGCAGGATGTGAAAGCAGGTAATTTTCAGCTCTCTCCTGGACTATTAGCTAAGATATCTTGAATGCAAGGGCGGCATCCAAGACAAACAGGAGTCAGAACAAAGTTTTGTTTTTTTTTCTTATTCGGACTACATTAATAAGACACAACTCTGTGGCCTGTTTGTTTTTCAAATAAGGTGTTATACATATTTCAAGGTATTTCACAGGTATAGATTTCACAGGTTTCAAAGAAGCTCTCAAGTAATCGGAAATTCCCTACAGCGCTCAAGAAATGCTTAATTCACAATGACAGTGAGAGTGAAGAGGTCATGTTATACTGTACGATACTGTTCCCTAATGCCTCCTGCTGTCACTGTCTTCATCGGTAGCCAATAAAAGTCTGAGGAGTGAACATGCCAAGACTTTACATTCAGTGCACTTTAGGTTTAAAGTCATTCTGATTTTGATCGTGCTGGCCACCGTTTTGCATACAGAAACAGTATGACAGCTGAATTATAGTGGTATAACATTATTTAACATTCTTGGATGGTGGCAGAGTAATGTGCCACCCGCAGCCCATCTGTCCAGAGGGAGAAGCAGATCCTCTGCCAAAGGATCTCAACGTGTTGTGAAGACTTTCCAAAGCTCAGAGGGCTGGCTCAGGGCTCAGCAAGGACCCACAGAGAGCATCATTATCTACTACAGCGTTAGAATTACTTAGAAATGAATCAGGCTGTGACACAGCTACAGCATTTAAACGCTACTGAGTCAAAACATGCCACCACCCTCTCAGCATACCTGTCACAGATTCATACAGACATCCGTTGCAGGTGGCTGTAGCAGGCTCATCCAGTTCTGAGCTGGGAGGGTCAGAACAGACTCTCCAGTCGCCCCCCTCTCAAGCGGGATCAGCAGCTGCTACAGTGAACTGCTGAGCGTCCTGCTCTGGCGGAGCTGTCACAGCCGATGACAACCAGCCGGAGAGGCTGAAAACACCAACTTCTCCTCCTGACGGGGCGATCCCGCTCTACAATACGGTTAAGTTACAACAGACTGACACAGAGCGAACACAGGCACCGACCGGGTGCGTCCGAAAAAATAAATGTCAAGGCGGAGGAGTGTCCCGCCGCTCCCCCTCGCGTCTGTCCTCCAAATTCCCCTGATCTCTCACTCGCTGATATGTCGGGTTCTCCGGGTTATTATCCAGCATGCACCTCTCTCAGTCAGAGCACCGTGGACCGCACATCATCATCCTCACCACCACCGCCGCCACCACCACCACCAGCCACCTGGATTTACTGAACCAGGCTGCGTCTGTCAAATAAAGGCTGGTAGTCTCATGATAATCCAGTGGTGAATTAAAGTGCCCCTGTTGCACTTAATGTTGAGTTTGGATTATAGGGACCTACTGGTACTATTTTATCTCTACACAACCGCTACGGAATAACAAAAGCTCTTCTAGTCTTGATGTCAAGCGCTGCTGTAAATACTCGTGATTCCCATCTTAAAATCTATAAGCAGCGTGAGTGACAAAGGTGCGCTGAGCATCGCACAAACAATACACCAGGAACTGACGAGCAGTTAAGGCAGCTTTATGGTGGAAAACGCACTTTACAGAAACATATTCCCAGTTTTACAATCGCAACATGTGCCTCTGCCAAATATAAGCGGACAATGAAGCGTTTCGTTGTATTTGTAAGAACATGAGCTTGCAATGGTGATTGATGCCTTTTACACCAGAGGATAAGATCCACATGAGCCAAATGAG
This sequence comes from Seriola aureovittata, assembly GCF_021018895.1. Lineage (NCBI taxonomy): Eukaryota > Metazoa > Chordata > Actinopteri > Carangiformes > Carangidae > Seriola > Seriola aureovittata. The sequence continues at coordinate 8,962,955 of NC_079379.1, forward strand.
AAACACTCTGTAAGTCTGAATACAGAAGACGAGATTAATCTCAGCAGTAACATCGGGTTATCCATTATTAGCCTACTCAGATGCATCTACAATGAACGCAGCCTCTAAACATAGACAGCAGAAATCACCCAGTACGATCCCCGCTGCGCTCCGACTTCTCCGCGACAGAGAGCTCGCTCTTACCGGGTGGCGAACCACGCTCTTCCCCTCTCTGGTAATTTTCCTTTTCACACCACGGCGGGGCATTTGCGAATCAATTCAGCATGCAAAAGCGCAGGTTTCCCCGTAGGGACATGAATGATGAGTGTGCGTGTTAAATTGTCCATTTTCCATATCTACAACAGTCCACACACGACCCGCCTCCGGGCGGTGCTGATTGGTTCAGAGGCTCCTCGACGTCTCAGTCGCACGGTAAAGAAAAACACACACACATCTGGATGCGACCCCGCGCAACTGGAGCGCTCTGGAAGCACCGAATTACGCACAGGCATTGAACCGACATGGAGGAGCGTCACATTTCTCCAGGCTCCTTTAGATGTAGTCTACTGTTTGTTGCGGCTGAGGATAACAATCGTGTCACCTTTGCGGAAAGTATGGTTTCAAATTCACCACTTGTAGACGCTGGGCCACCATCGTGAAGGTGATTTTGAACGAGGGGCACCAGTTTGGGAGTATGTTTTTGTTTCAGCATTTGAATTCTACAAGACAATAGTTGTCGGCCATAAGCCAGTGGTGATGTGAATAAGTTGGCATATGTAACGCATTAATACTTCAGAGTAAATTACAATGAAGTAAAATGCTTCGTTATTTTGGTTCCACAGCCTATTAAGGATCTGCAGGGGGGAGGCCCACAGAGCCCAGATGTTTATTTTAAAATTCACCACTAGCAGCACTATTTTCATTATATGGGCTATGTGGCTTTCTAACTACCATGCCTCAGTACATTTAATGTGGCACAGCATAATACTATCACGGGGAACAAAGCTGAGGTGACACAGCGCCTTTATTTCCACAGTGAAACCGGCATTTCTGAGACTCTTGCGCCGCCCTGCGTCCGGAACAAATCACATCCCCGCCCTCTGCTTCCCTCTGATTCCACTGTTGGAAGGATATCTTATCCCTGGACCTGTCTCCTGACTCCGACGCAGCGCAGCAAGTGTGGAGAGAGGCAGACTGAGCAAGGGAGACTAATCACTGAACAGTGGAGAGGCTTTCTGAGGATTAGTGACAGCTGTCACAGTCTGGATGTGGTTTCAGGAAAAAGAAAAGAGTGCGTCCAGAATCAAAATGTCACAATTGTTAGAAAATAACTTCATAAATAAATCGTATTAAACACTGACAATTGAAAGTACATTTTAAATCATTATTATCAATCATTATTATTATTATTATTATTAGTAGTAGTAGTAGTAGTAGTAGTAGTATTGGTAATAGTGGTAGTAGTAAGTAGTAGTCTGTTAAGAAGCTGGAACCAATAGCCTACATGTTTTATAATTTTTGCTAAAAGAACATAAATAATGAATGTCTAATTGATTATCGAAATAGTTGGTGATTAACTTTCTGTGGAGCAGCTAATCAATTATCTAATTAATTGCACTACACTGCAGCAAAGATACCATTCTCCATGACATTTCATGAAATTCAACATGTTGAGGAAGACTGTGAGGTACAGTTGAAAGCTTCAGAAACAAGAAAATCTAGTGAGTGGCCCTTAAGTTAAGATCTTATTTTGGATAGGACTATTGTTCCCAAGGTCAAGAATGAACTTTAGAGCTCTAACAAACTTACCATCCTGCAGAATTTTGTTTAGGTCCAGTTCAATTTGGACTTGCTCATATCAGGTGGATGGATTATTCTACAATAGAGTCTTATTGGGAGTTATGCAATTCAGTATATTAACAGGATTTGATTTGGAATTAAATTAACAGGACCATTATGAAAAGATGTAGCCTATATTGTAACCAAGTAAATTTAATTAATGTAGCCAAGGTGACAACGCTGTTGTTTGCTAACAACCGCCCTGTAGAAAAGATTATGCACGGTTCTATAGAACCGCAAATTAATTAGCTCTAAAATTTTGCTTGGGAATCCCTAAGGACCCTTTCATGGACCATTGCTAGTCCCCATGGAGAACCACATAACATTTACCACATTTAGCTGAATATTTGTGTTCTATGCCAGTTTTTTTCTTTTTCTATTCTAATTAAATCATAAATCAGTACAAACACAAAATGTCTGATATATTTCCATGGTTTTTCTTTTTTTCCCCCCATTTTTTGTATTTCATACACACAGTAACAGAAACAAAAGGAAGATTTTTTTTTAACTTATTCATCCATATATATAAAAAGAAATACAAATGCACACAAATATTTGGAAGTAGGCCTATCCTATATTCGTAGATTGGTAGCTGCTTACGGATATACCTACACTCATTTATGAATTAATGAGAAGATGTATAAGCTACTAACTAAAGACTAATAAAAAAAACACAAGGCTGGCTGAGTTGATCAGTATTCTTACACACTTGGTTGGCAGTTCATTAGGAAGGATACAGTCTAATGCAACAGTCCTGCAATAAATCCTTCCTTTGTGAAGGTGAAACTGTTCAGGTTTTTAAACTGTTTTAAAGAGGTGTTGAATCAACTTTATGATATTTTAGAGGATGAGTATGTTGGCGCTGTTGAGCTGTCTTCTGGTATACTGAGATTTATTTTTGTTATTTAGTCTCCCTCTATGATATAAAAAGGGTGGTGGACACTGCAAGCTACGGCTTCATTATACATGTCATAAAAGGTATGATTTATTACAGGACCGTTGTATGAGACTAGTGGTACATTCCCATATTTTCCACGCACCCTGAACGCAGCATTAGGCTCCTCCCAAACCAGAAGTAAAACCGGGTGAAATTGGGAGTTCTTTTTATCCCTGAGTAAAACCTGTCAGGAACTGCTGTCTAACAGATTCTGTTGCTGTCGCTACGATTGTCAAACCAAACGACTGCCTGACAGACTTTCTTGAGGTCAATAAAGACACATAAACCATTGATTTAAACGGTTGTACGAAGCCGCTGCTGCTGCTGGTGTGTTGTTGATCAAACATAAGCCGTCTTCAGTAAGGAAAGGTACGGGTTTGATTAGAATTGACAAACATGCAGGCCTCAGATTTTCACTTAGTGGTACTGTGGTTGGTTTTGCTCCAGGCTGCTGCTAGGTAAGCATGACTCGGACTGTGAAACCATTATGTAGCTAATATATATATATGATTCCTTCAGGTCATAATATTAAAAAGTTCCATTGCTCTATTCTTTAAAAGAAAGTCATTTTGGGGCATTTTCAATGTCCTACCTATTTTTTGTACCTTCAAAGCAGTAAAATCTAATTTATTTACAATAGGAAAGACCTCATGTTATGCAAGCTGTTTGGTTTACGTCAGAGTTGTGTAACCCACGTGATGCTTTCATTTCAAGATGCTGGATTAGTTATTCCTGGGACAAAACCATGGAGGCCACAAGCTCTGACTTTCCAGTTTTGCAATGTGTTTACACATTAGATTACTCTGTATAAATGTACACAACCTTTAACCTGAGTTCTGTCTGCTCTGGCTCCTTTATCCTATTCTTCTGTAATTATCAACCAGTGGAGTCAGACAAACTTGGGTCAATGAGAATCATGGTTTTGTAACCCCACAAGCTTGTTAACTGCTCACTAATGGCTTGTTTAATGCTCTGGTGCAACATGTAGCTACTTGTCAATCCAGTGCCCCCCCCTCCATATTTAACACACACACACACTGTGCAGCTGTTGTACGTGTGTGTGTGCAGGATTGTGTGAAAGTGTGTATCATGCATTCTCACCTGTCTGCTCCAGACACAGATACAAATGCTATTCTCTTCATTCTGCTCTCTTCTCCCCTCCCTGTAGTTGTCAGAGTCAGGCAAACATATCCAGCATGCTGGCACCGCAGGCGGATCGGGTCATGGCACTCGGAGAATGGGAGGAACGCTGGCAGGAGGAGAGAACTGGCTTCCATCAGCCTCATGTACACAAGTAAAAAAAAAACAAAAAAAACTACTAATACTTTCTTCTACCTACTCAGTGGAATAAGGGAGAACAAAAAGTCTTGCAAATGCATGTATGATTTAACAACATAACCCCCTGTCAGTGATCCTGTGAAAATGTCAGAAAAAGCTGCACAAACAAATCAGTTATTTACAAGGCAAATAAGGACTTTCATTCACGTGCTGCACCCTCGAAGCTCACTCTGATTGTATGTCAAGTCAATTTTTATTTGTATAGCGCCAATTCACAACATAAGTTACCTCAAGGCACTTTTCAAATAGAGCAGGTCTAGACCTTCTCCTTATAATATTATTTACCAGAACAATTCCCACCAAGGGGTTAGGCAACAGTGGCAAGGAAAAACTTCCCTTTAACAGGCAGAAACCTCGAGCAGAACTGGACTCAGGGTGGGCGGCCTTCTGTCTTGACCAGTTGTGTTGGGAGAGATAGAGAGTGTGCACGCAGGAGATAAAGAGAGAGCAAGAGAGAGCACAGAGGAAAAGAACAAGAAGATGCAATGACAGTAATAATAATAGTAGTGATAGTAGCGGCTGTAACAGCAATAATAGTGTAATGGTAACTGTAATGCTCCTACTGATGAAAGTAATACTGAAAGCTAATAACAGTAATAATAATTATTATTATCAATTTTAGTAAATTTAATGGTAAAATTTAAAGGAAGGCGATAAAGAAAGAAGGGAGAGAGAGGCACACAGCCTGGGTGCTCATGGGCTTGTTGGAGACAAGTTTTTCTTAGAGTTAATAAGTTTAAATGGAGTGTGATATAACTAGCTATTAAGAATAAATGAGCAGGAACGCCTGGTGGTGTGCTGTTAATATTGGTTTTGCGGTTTTCTATTTTTGACAGGATGCTGGAGAACAATATTGATAAAGTTCTCGCCGGACGGACAGGAGTTCGCTTCTTCTTCCCTCTCTGTGGGAAAGCAGTAGATATGAAGTGGTATGAAACAGCTTATTATATCCAATAAGGATCCCATTTTGGTGTTATCATTTCTGCTAAAAATACCAGTTGTTATTAAAAACACCCTATAATTAAAACATTTTCTCAGTGATGAAAACAATGTACTTCTAAGGTCTCTCTCCTTTTTGTGTGAATACCAGGTTAGCAGATATGGGCCATTCAGTGGTTGGGGTGGAGATATCAGAAAAGGCCATAAAACAGTTCTTTGAGGAGAACAACTTGACCTACAGTGAAGAGCCTGTCCCTGCCATACCTGGAGCAAAGGTTTACAAGGTAGATAAAGTGTATATATGCAGAAAGGGTGAGGGGTGACAATGTTAATGATAAACATTTTGTATGTTTTATTTTTGGTGGCAGAATCTGCCATTCCTGTGTTGGATTCAGTTCTCTCTCTCTCTCTCTCTCTCACTCTCTCTCTCTCTCTCTCTCTCTCTCTCTCTCACTCTCTCACTCTCTCACTCTCTCACTCTCTCACTCACTCACTCTCTCTCTCTCTCTCTCTCTCTCTCTCTCTCTCTCTTCTCTCTCTCTCTCTCTCTCCTCTCTCTCTCTCTCTCTCTTCTCTCTCTCTCTCTCTTCTCTCTCTCTCTCTCTCTCTCTCTCTCTCTCTCTCTCTCTCTCACATACACACGGAACATGCAAGAATGATGCAGCGAGCAATCCAGTGTTACTGTCTGTAATGTTATCACACAGATATCAGCATCATTTCAAAAATTCTAAACACTATAGTATGCTCTACCTGTGCACATGTACTGAGAAAAAGAGTTTGTTAATCCACATTGTCTTTGTTCTGCAGAGCTCAGAGAAAAATATCTCCTTATATCAATGTGACCTGTACAACTTCTCCAGGTAGGTAACCAGTGTGTGTGTGTGTGTGTGTGTGTCTTAAAAAGGTGTGTGTTCCTTACTTACAATTACTTTTTCTCAATTTCACAGTTCCATCGAGGGTCAGTTCGGGGCAATCTGGGACAGGGGATCTCTGGTGGCTATCAACCCAAGAGACAGAGAAAAGTAAGATGAGACTGAACCCTCCACTGAGCTTTTATATTGTTTTTTTTTTTTTAAGACCCAACATAGAAGCAGATGGTTTATATTTCAGACCAACCTGAAATGCAATGAAAACCGCATGAAACTGTTTAAATTTAGAATTTGACTTATGGTAATTTATTCTCTCTTACAATACCACAGGTATACTGCTCTCATCATCTCTCTCATGGCTGAAGACTGCAGATACCTTTTGGACACTTTGCTGTACAATCCCGAATTATATAAAGGTAGCTGTCAATATTGTCTGTAAAACATCAGGCACTGTGTGGACACCTATCAGGTCTTAAAGCAAAAGGAAATATCCTTCTGTTTATCATTTATTTTGTATATTACGAAGTCTGCAGGGGACCTGTGCATTTGTATGAATGTGGTGAAAGATGAAACATATTTGTGACTGTATTTGTTTTTCAGGTCCTCCCTTTTTTGTGCCTGATGAGCAAGTGCACAGCCTGTTTGGTAAGTGTTGTTGACACTAATCATGAAACTAAGGCTTATAAATTAGCCAAAACATGTGAAGAGCAGAGGTGATACTTGGATACCTGATCCCTATTAGAAATGTGAGTACTTTTTTTGCTAACAGTCATAGAGATGAATTTGTGCTTTTTAATGGTGCATTTCCTTTCCTCAGGGAACAGCTGTGATATCGAGCTGGTGCACTCGGTGGATGCCTTGACAGACAGACAGCGAGGCTGGGGGCTGGACTACCTGACCGAAAATGTACACCTCATCACTCTAAAGAGCAGTTAAAATTATCTTGTAAGTTTAAAGAGTGCAGAAATCTTTGGCTTTTTTGCAAACACAGGTCCTAGGCAATTTTTTTATGCTTACACATCTTCTTGATAAAGCGCAGTTTTGGGGGAAAATAGAGGTGAATGGAAATAAGATGTCAAGAGAATTTCTACTCACAAATTTTAATAATTAATAATTAAGTAATGTAACATAAACTGTTTTCAATGCCTGACGAAATAAAACATGTTTTGTAACAAGATGTCTGTGGCTTAATTGAAACAACTTGGATATCAGACACCTTTTGTGTATTACTGACAATATTAACAGTTTTAACCAGGCAATTTCTATACATTTATAGAACTATTTTTCTTAAATAAAATGCAACTGAGAAAACTGAAAAGCTAGAAAATCACAACGTCAAAGGAAGGAAATCTTTAAAACATAAATAAATAAAAAAGTAAAATGATGCTATAATGTATAAAATATCAGTCTTTGAAATCTTTCCTTTCTCCACAAAGCACAAATATATATCCAAAGGGAACAGATATCATCCAGTTATCAGTCTATGATGTGAAATTGTAGGTGGAGGAAAAAACAACAAAAACAGATTAAAGTTTCATGAAATCTACAAAAAGTAGATTACATTAAGAATCCAAGCCCATTTTATACTTAGATCTTGCTTTACTTTATTGCTATTTGGGTCCCCACAGACCCCACTGCTGTATGTGAGAAAAATAATAATAATAATAATTGCAAAATCAATTTTCTTTCCTTTTTCCTCATGTTATTGAAACCCAAGACAAATTAATGTAGGCTATAGAAGTAATATCCCTTTGCCAAAAACTGGGCTTCTGGGAACATCTGATAAAAGCTGACTACACATATACATTTGTGGTCAGTGTCAGCACAGAGAGGTCTAACTCCCTCTCTTGAACATATATATTATAAAACTCCAGCAACATAGTGAAAATCCTAATATTAGAGTCTAATTTGGAATCTGGGAAGGGCAGCCTGCTTTAAAAGTTTTGTCAACACCAATCACAGATACAGAGCATGTGAAAACCCATTATTTAAACATGTTTTAGAGCTGAGGTCTCTAGGGCCCCAAAGAGAGGTATAATGTTTTCTGTAGAGGGTTCCTGAAAGAAATGCCATGATTAAAAACAATTATCATAGAGGAAAATCCATTAAATATGAAGCTGATAAAACAAGATTTATAAAAACAATATAAAATCGTCATACTGTTGCGTCAATAGTCCAGTTTGTCCCAAATTGTCTGTGGCCCTGTGGAAACGGCTAACTCTAGCAAACACAGGAGGGAGAATTAGCTAGCAAAGATGCTCTGATGCTATCCAGAACAGTTGAGTTTACAGAAATGCCAAAATATCGCGAGAAACCCAGAAATGTAAGGCGCCACTGTATAAAAGTTTTATGTGTTTTTAAGACGTTATATAAAAATAAAACGTTTTAAAATGTGGCAGTCAATGTTTCAACCGCTATTTATGCAGCTAGAACAATATACCAGAAACGTACATTTCAGGAGCAGCCGACCTCACCTCTGTGTGGAATGATGAGTCCTGAACAGGTGAGGACAACAGCCACACATTACAAGTTTAGCTACACCTGTTAAACGTCGTTATAAACTTAAATATAGTACACGTCTTTACTCTTTACTGGTTTTAGTCCAGCAGGAGTCGGTTTTTGTGTCAAACCGTTGCCAATTTCAAGTAGCTTCAGGAGCGTGCAGGCCAAGCCTGGTAGGCCTCACTGAACAAGCAGCTTGTTTTTTGTTTTATTTATGTCGTTCACGAAATGTGTTTAATTTTCAAAGGAAGAGAATGACTTGTAATCTCCTCCTTTTATAACGGCACATAATGTTTTGCTCTTAACATTTGAGACTAACCTGCACATGTCCATCATTGCTGTCGACTCAGGTTGGCTGAGATCTGTTCATCGAACCATAGGGGGCGCCAAAGTATCAGAAAGAGCCCGAGTCCTGCTCATCTGACCTGAATGCAGACAGGTCTTCTGTAATGAAGAGGCGAGAAGACCACTTCACCACTGATGATGTTAAATGCAAGTGTCAATATGTTGTTGAAGTCTTAGCACTAATACTGCATGACTTAGGTCAGCTACTACTCCCTGCCTCCTGTCGAAGTGTTGGTAATTGCTGAATAAATAGGAATTTGCTATTTATGAATGCACAGGAATCAGGAATTGCTCATTTTGCATTTGTTATTATTTGCTCCATCACCACAGCATATGTTTGAGTATCCCTAGAAAAAAAAAGATGAAACCAAATTATGACTATGGGACAAATCACGTTTCATGTCAAATAATATCAAATATCAAGATCAAGTAAAACTAAATTTAGCCACAGAATGCCACCTTTCCGTACCTAGTAAGTGCTAGATGACCTTTGACCCTGTCCTGATGAAGCTCCTTGTGTTTGTAGAGGTGGCTGTCAGTTTGCTATAGGAGAATTATTTGCCTCCTGTTCTATTCTGCTTCTTGGCTGTGTTGATGAATTACACATATACACCATCTCCTTTGCCAGTACATTGAATGAAAAGACCTGCCACTCAGCACTATCTCTTCCTTGTCTGTGTTCAGGAGTGAAGAGCTTCCTTTCTCCTTTACCTGTCCCTGGGAAATCAACCTAAGCCTGTAATGGAGTAAGCATACTTACTGGAGTTGTCTATTTTACTATATATGCAGTCATGTATATTACAAGGTGTGGTATTCTTTATCACAGTAACACTCTCTGCCTTTCTTCTTCTGTCTTTTTCCACCCATGTCTGTGACCTGTCTTTACCTGTACTTTCTCTTCCTCCCATCACCTTGGCTGAAAAGAAACTGGCTGTCTCCTAACTCACTCTGATCATGGACCTGGAGACAGAACAACATCAACACACAGCCCATCACAGGTGAGTATCATCAGTGTGTGAGTGCATGTGTGAATGCCAGAAAAGCATGGTATGTATAGTACGCATAAAAAATCCACTGAATGAATGTGAATGGGTGAATATGGCTTGTAGCGAAGAGGTGGTCGATATGAGTAGAAAAGTCCATTTACCATTTTACCATTCCAACTCTCAGCTGTCATTATAGCCCAATGTAAGACCTGCAAGAAACCATCTAATACTCCACAATTTACCTACCAGTAAAATGTATTTTTACTGACTGAACTAATATCCACTGTGCATCATTGCTCTCTATATTGCAAAGTTGTTGGGACTTATTGACAGGAAGTGACAAACATCCTCTGATATTCATTTAAAAAGCCCTGCTGTCAAAGCTGCATTATATCACTCATGTTCAATGTTTTCACCACAGCCCATGATACAATAATCACTAAAAGGATAGATTCACATTTTTCAAGGCTATCTTGATACAGCATTCAGTTTTTTGGTTGTTGTAATTGTTCCTGCTGTCCATACAGGCCATCAAGAGATCCCTTTATAACGCAATGCCAATGTAAGAGATTGGGGACAAAAAATGCCTACAAAGGTTAAGCTGAGGATAATATGAGCCTTCAATAGTCTAAGTTAAACAAATCAAGTAGCTATCCTCCAAAGTTACTATGTTTTTAGTATCTTCCTCTCTGTGCTCCTCCAGAGAGTGTTTCCTTGTTAAGATGCAGTGGAGGGGCAGTAAGAAAAAGAGGGACTTAGGATCTATAAGGACCATGACTTTGGTAGATACCCACTGGATTTGGCTAACTCAGACTGCTGTAGCCTCATTAGCTTCAGCTGAACTTTAGAACGTACAGGTCATTCAAAAATTATTCAGACCCCTTCACTTTTTTCACATTTTTTTATGTTGCAGCATTTTGCTAAAATAAATTACAATTTCCCCTCATCAATCTATGCTCAATACCCCGTAATGACAAAGCCAAAACAGAATTTTAAAATTTTTGCAAATGTATTAAAAGGGAAAAACTGAAATATCACATTGACATAAGTATTCAGACCCTTTACTCAGGACTAAGTTGAAGCACCTTTGGCAGCGATTACACACTCCAGTCTTCTTGGGTATGACGTGACAAGCTATGCACACCTGGATTTGGGGATTTTCTGCCATTCTTCTCTGCAGATCCTCTCAAGCTCTGTCAGGTTGGATAGGGACCATAGGTGGACAGACATTTCCAGGTCTCTCCAGAAATTTTCAATTGGGTTCAACTCAGCTCAGGCTGGGCCACTCAAAAATTTTTACAGTTGTCTTTAAACAACCTTTTTAAATGAACTTAACTGCAAAGAGAGTGTCATGCTAGAATCTTTCATTAGTATTGGAGATTTGATCAACTGGGCATTTTTTTCCTATACTGTGATTGTGTAGTTGTATCTGAGGTCATTAAATGTTGTTCTTTATCCTCACGTTTCTTTCGATAGTTATGTACTGCTAAAATATTGGTACTTGCTACAAACAGCCCTGCAACTCACAGAATGTTAGACCTGGTGCTAAAAAGATTGCGTCGTCCATGAATAGTGGTCGACCAATCGGAGCCTTTTGCTACAATATCTATTATTTACCTTGAATGCAAATAGACTGTTCCAATTAATATGTTCTTATGGTAACTGATTGACCTGTCATTATTTCCTTAGAAAAGAAGCTTAGCTTGTTGAAGCTGCATTGCCTCATGTGCACACAAGAAAACAGAGCTTTCAGCTGGTCGGAGTCAAGGCCAGTCCACCATCTGTGAATGTAGACGGCAGGGAGCAGAACAGAACGACATTGAGTGCCGGCTATGCCTGGTGGCCTTAATGAATTAGTTAGTGGTAGGAGATGTTGACATAACACAGGTGCTTTGCTTTGACAGGCTCCCTCCAGTATTTAGCCAGGTGGGTGGACAGGGAGAGAAATATCACGCTAACAGCAGTAGCTTATTGCCTGCTCTGTAAGTGACCTTTTTTTGGACAGAAATAGCTTTTGTGACCTTTTAAAAACACAGAAGAATAAGTGGCTGCCTGGGTGTCGGGTCAGGAAGGATGGATGCTGAATGCTCATTCAATGAATTCCCGAAAAAAAAATGGATAAATGTCTCATCAAACGAGTTTAAGAAGGAATTGATTCCAGGATAAAGTGCTTTTTACAGCGTCTTCCATTATGTGGCCTTTTTGACGTTTGGCGGGCATTTCCTGTACTCTGACACCTTCAACGCCGCACTGAGGAACCGAACTGATGGGGACTCAGGAACGACCTCCACTGCTCTTAATGGTTCAGTGAAGACGGGAGAGGCTGACCCCGAGGAGACAGGGATGTAAAAGCACATTCAAGCACAGGTACATTAAAGTGAAATTAAGGTGGCTTTAGTACTTGCTGTCACTGTACATGTATTTTTTAAGGGTACAAGAATCTTTGATTGACGAAAAGTAACTGCATTTTTTTTTTTACCCCTTATGTTACACTGCTACTTAGGTTCATATCTCTGTGAACTTATCCCATACATTTTTTATTGCTCTCCCCACATACCAGTCAGAAAGGGTCAACTACAGAACATAATGGCCCTGTGGAGTTTGTAAAGTCTCAGAATTCGTTGACCAAGGAGTCACATTTTGCAGTAACTTCTGTGAATGTTTTCTGTGAATTTAACCATGAGCACCTGCACATTCAAAGATTGCGTTTCGTGATTCTGATCAAGTCAATAATAACACTGTTTTCTGTGATTTTGTTACCCCCACATATTCTTTTATATGGACTTTTCAGTATCTTCCTCCCTTGGGATTTGCTATTTATAAATTCTTACGTCTAACCATCAATATATTTAACAAGTCTGCCCCTGATTCAACATATTATACAGCAAATAACTTAATAGCTCAGACACTAGTGTTGTCTGTGTATGATAGATATGCCAAGACTCTGACAGGAGTATGATTGATGTAGACAGATTCATAGCTTTGTCCGATAGGAAGGACTGTCAGACAGCCTGTTCCATGTGGCTCTGCTGTGTCTGACACAAGATTGGCACTTGTGTAAGCTGTCAGAGGCCCAGTGCTCTTTTCCTGCTGTCACTCAGGTTGAGACCAAACAATCAAAAGCTGGGCTTGATGCTCGCTCTCCCCCTGAGGCTGGATGTACACAACATGATGTGCAATAGCTTCAGCACCACTTCCAGCTGTCTTGCAGACACTGAAATGATTGTGGTTTAAAAAAAAAGGACATTAGAGTATATATTTTTTATATTTGTTCCAGAATAACTCATGAGTCTTGAGGTTGACAGCCATAACAGCTTCCCTGATTAATTAGTTCTGGATATGTGTCTAGGTTTTCACCATGAGTATTATAAGTATGTATGACAAAATGCAATATGTGAGGAATTTCTCCTTTTGTAAATGCTTATACAACTGTTGTCTGCGAATGACCTACTATATGTATAGATAGTTCTTAAGTATCATAGTATTTTGTTGAATCTGAGGGTTAGTAACTATTAACATGATGACGAATGACAATGAAATCCATTTTCCTCTGTCTTTCCTCAAATACAACCTTTTAAATGTAAGTTTCCCCATGGTGTTTAAATGACATTACAGTTTTTGACCCTGCTCTTTGATCTGACTTTTTTTTTTTTTTTTTTTTTACCCAGAACATCCAAGAGGCATCTGGCCCACTACAGTTAATCAGCGCTCCCCACCCACGGAGTCTCTGCCCGAAGAGCAGTCACCCCATCTGTTCCTCAGCAGCGGGGCCAGGAGGCAGAGCCTGCTGCTGACCGGGCACTGTGATACCAAGGCCCTGATGGAGGAGCTCAACCAGCAGCTGGCCAAACTCAGGTGGTGTAAACCATCACAGAATATGTCCCGTTTAGCTCTCAGGAGGATGTGATTTATCATGATTGATGATATCATGTATCTGTTGCATTACTGTGTGCAATGAAGTCAGACATATAGTCAGAGCCATATTAGTTTAAGTTTCATGAAGTGATTTGTGACCACTAGGAGCAGAAACAAAATAAACCTACTTACACGACCGTAATTTAAAACCTCTTAAGTGCTTATTGCTAACGTGCTAACCAGGACAATTACCTACCTCTGCATTAAGCAGATACATAGCTACATGAGCGTCCTACTGTTGCCATGTTTCTGTTTTCACCAGCTGTCAACCAACACTCAATAAAAAAATACCTGGGTCTTTGATTTTGTTTACTGATTGACTTTCTTCACCAGCCACTCATTAGTTTTATCTCTCTGCTGTTTTGTGCTGGACACATAGCGTGAACTGAAAGCTCTATAGATTGGGTCTGACACTAAAGTGATCCTTATTACTTTACAATGCAGTATTTGATTAAATGTTAATATTAAAAAATATATAGTGTAACTTTAAAGCTGTATTTGAATCTTGTTAATAATTATTATAAAGGATCCTGAATTGTAATAAGCTTTTTAACATTGACTGACTCTTTTATCAGTGTTTCCCTAATAGTAACATTAAAAATGCCCTGTCCTGTTTTGAGTCTGAAGAAGAGCATGTAGCTCAAAATGTCACTGGTGGATAGCTCATTAAAACTGCATAAGGGAGCTACAGTGTGCAGCCCTATAATTTTCTTCCGTCTGGTTTTAGCTGAATAATATCTGCTTTCTTTTTCTGTGACTAACTTTTTAAAACAATTTTTACACCATTCACACAGAACTGCAGGAAAATGTATTAATATAACAGACTGACATTTAAATACAGAATTAAATCTAATGCCTGTATGAAATTAAATTATGTTTCCTCTTTCTTAGTTTCTTTCATTTAATTAGCTCTGGAATTCTTGTAAGCCATTGAGACAGTTCAGCCAGAATGATGAACAGAAAAACAACAGCAATGAGGATGAGGATGAGGACCATGTGCCAGGCAGTGATATTAACAACAGGGAGGATCATATTGGCCATCCATATTCAAGGAAGCAGGTCATCCTTCATGGGGATCCAAGTCAACGGGCACTACCAGATATTGCAGCACCGCTCACATAAAACACTAGAAACTCAGCAGCTACCACTAGGCAGTGTTCTCAGATACTGAATGAGTTGCATGTGCATGTGTGAAAGAGACAGAGTGTTTTGACTTCTTCCATTGGCATAACGCGGGATGTGCTTAGACTCACAAATGCATTCCTCAGCACAGCCCACAGGGTCAAAAACAAACAGAAAGATTCAGGTAGCACCTGAGTTTTCATTCGGCTTTCCTCGTGTGTGGCTCATTTTCAAAAACACCTCCCTGGATTGTCATCACACATACACATACATATGCCGAATTTGTCAGGAGTTGCCTCTGAATTTCAATCAGTTTCTTATTTGCCAGCTGGTGGTGCTGTTGAATAAATTGTGAAATTCTTAACAACTTTGAAGGTCTTCACTTTCTATAGAGGCTGAATGATATTCATATCACATCAGAAAATGAAGGAAGTCCGGCACATTGCATGCATAATTCACCTTGCAGGATTTGTATTTGGGAAATCAAATTATACAGCCTTCACATACAGTTTATTTGTTACTATTACTGAAGGTTTCTTTTTAGACAACAGCATCATTCTGTGTCTTTGTGCTTCCTCACACCAGGCTGACGGTTACATGAACTGGTACCACATTCACTCACACACACACACACACACACACACACACACACACTTGCATACACCACTCTCCAGCCAGGCTCGGTAGCAGAAGGGGCTTTGCCTTCGCCCTAATTGGCTGCGTAATCCGGGACACCAGGAGTAGAGTTAAGCCCTCTGAGGAGGAGAGGGATGAGGCCTGGGAAGATTGTGCATTACAGTGGGGGATGGGTCACAAGATTTTATTTTAAATTATTTTTGTTTTAATTTGAATTGTACTTGGTTTAAATTCACATTCCTACACACAAAAGGATGAAGCCAAGTACTACCCATTTTTGTGTAAGGTTGGCTGCTGCCACATTTTTTTGCTGTTGTTTGTTTCTATTCAGGTCATAGAGGATGAAGAATTTGATGAAGAAAGAGAAAATTGTACAGGTCAAATGGAACCTGTTACTCCTCCCCCTATTCCCCTGCTGTCTTGTCTATGTCCCCTGATGGCTACTTTCATTTTCCCTCGCTGTCTCATCTCTTGCTCTTCTTGTCTTCCTCCTCCAGTGCAGTGTGGCTATACCAGGCAAGCAGTCAGATACTTGACAGAGTGAAATCTGCCTTATCAGTGAACAGGTACCTGTCACTGGCTTCAATGAATATTCTAAGAGGTGCTACTCTGAAAGGGAACAGAGACTACATCTGTAATCATTCAGGGTGTGCATTATGAATTACAAGAAAAGGCAGGTCGTAATATTAACTACTGCATTAAAGAAGTACTTCAACATTTTGGGAAATATCCTTATTGAGAAAACTGATTCCACCCTAAAGCCCATAAATGAAAACATTGTATCTTGCTTGCAATAACTTTGCTCTTTTAACTGGACCTTTTTGCCAGACTACTTCCTAGCCAGAACCAGTTGCCAGGCAACTAGTAAAGAGTCCAAGAAGTTACTGGTCAGGATCAAGAAAAAGTACAAAATTCCCATAAAAAGAGTAATAATTGTCATTTTTACACTTTGATTTTTGTGTGACCTTAACAAACAAGAGATAATGTGTTCAATAATAAACTTAGGTGATTCTGGCTGCAAGATTTTGTTAACTTCTGACTGCCTGGCTAGCTGTTCCCCTGTTTCCAGTATTTATGCTAAGCTAAGCTAACAATTATTTAAGTTTCCTAACAGCTACATATTTACCATAAAGACTTGAGAGTTATATGCCTACTGATTTGAACTCGAACAAATTTTCTGAAAAGTCAGACTGTAGAGTAGCCTTGTGGGTATTGTGTATTTAAATCAGTTTGACTCCGCAACAGTTAAACTTGTAGTCTGATTTTGCACAATCATTAGCAATGTAAAGAATTACATGTTGAAAAGAAAATACACTATACTTCATCAGCAAATTCAGCAGAATATAATTCCAGTTAAATCCCAATAGACAATTCTTTTACCTCATCTTAACACCCAGTTTTGTCCCTGACACTGAATATTGATTTTTAAAACATTTAAACTGGGACCAAACTAATAAAATCAGTCAGGGTCATCAGCCATTCATTGTGGTTCCCTCTTTGCTGTGAAAATCATAATTCAACAAGTCAAACTGAAATTATTTAAAGTGCTGTTTAAAAAGCTGGAGTTATCTTTGTTTTGAATTAAAGCTTCACCAACAGTGAATACCAGTGAAATCTCCAAACAGACACTGCTAAGTGATTCATTGCACACATGATGTAGAAATGCGCTTGTTAACCAGACATCAGAATGATTTATGTCAAGTTTTTCCTTTTCAAATTGAGAGATTCCAGCATTGGTGCTAATCAGCCTTCTAATTTGTCTGTGACTCACTTCTCTTTCATCTGAATGTTAAAGGTTCATTGGTTAAACCAAGTCAAGGATGAGATATCATGTGATTAAACTGGTTAAACATACTGTTTGAATTGAGTTTAATGCATTTATTGCAATGTCACACCAGCACCAAGACAAGTTAAGTATATTGACATTTTATCCAAATCATTATGGATATGCATACATTTTTGGGGTATAACGTATTAAAGCCACTGTATAAAGCCACCAATGCACATATACTGCAGTTGACTGAAGCCAAGATTTCAAGGAAGTCACCTCGTAGCTATTGAAGTGACGTGTGGCCAAGATGGTGCCTGAATTTTGTTTGGCAGTACTTGAGATCAGGAGAGTTGAAAGGTTTACTGTGCACAAAGGGAAGACTATTATCAGGTGGTTTTAGCGGTCTTCAAAAAATTGTGGGGAAAAGCTGTTTCCACTGTTCTGAATGATTTAGTGATGATTTGACTGTGAGATGGAAGATTTAAGCTGGCAAGTGTGTTGTCAGCACACCATTTAAAGGCTGCCACATGGAAAGAAAAATCTAACTTTTTTTTTAATCAATTGTAGGACAAAATTACTTTTTCAAAAATATTTTAGTTACACATGGTTTGGAGTTAATTAGTGCACTGATTTTTCATTTCTATATAATGGTCTTCGCAAGGGTGATCTTATGTAATCATTCAAAAAAGTGCACTTGAAAGCAGAGTTTTGTACTTGGAATCTTATTTTTGTCAACAACATTTTTGTCAAAGGTTATTCAGCTATGTTCTAATTCTTAACTAATTCTTAGTTTCCTGCCTGTAAACACTTTGTTTGAAAACTTTGTGAAGCAAAAAAAAAAAAAATCCGATGTCTGCCTTTGAAGTGAGGTTTTGCACACAAAGAATTTGCAAATAAGGATAGGGAACATAATTTTTGAAGCATAAGCTTCATTTTAGCTGCTACATCCAGTAACAGTGAGACACATTTCTATCTTTCTAATGGCTTTACAGAACCTAATGGTTTACTTAAGAACACTTCAGCATCTATCATAGAAATCTGTAGAAACCCTCAAACGGCCACCAGAGGTAAACTGGAAAACAGAATGCACAAAAGGGTAAATTAGGGTTTTCATGTACAAACTTAAATGTACAAGTTTACAAAACTAAGATTACAGGTACACAACTCCATTATCAAGGATGTCTTTTTGAATAATATAGTGTTGTGTAGACTTGTGGGGGAGTTATTCATTTCTACCGGCAGGGGGCGACTTTGCCCATAAATGGCTGAACTCATCGGGACTGGGGAAGGTCCTATAGCATGAAACTGATGTTAACTCATTTTAGTGTTAAATTCCATCTCTGGTGTGTAGTGTATTTTCAACAGAATGCTGTGTGCGTTGCTCATAATGCCTATAAATGGCGGTGTGTTTATTTAATTACATGCTGAAACACAGCTGCAATAAACGAGTAATCAGATGTGTTCATTATATCACTGCTGCATCACAGACACAATAACGCTTGATTGTGATTTAGAGCAGCTACTGAATGGAATTGTGGGAATCCTCGTTATAGTGCAATTAATGATCTTTATCTCGACTTGGAGATAAATGGTTCAATTAGCTTTGAGGCTTTTCCTCATGCAGTCTTGTTATCGACCGGCCCCAGTGTTAAAACAATAATCAATAGTAATTCCTAATATAAATCTCAGCGCGTCAATAAACAGTTTAATTGATTTGTTATTATTGAGGTGTTATTATTGGCTTCGTGTTTTTTGGCGACTTTGCCGCGAGTTCTCTCTCTGTCTCGCGGTGACTTGGTCGAAAAAAGAGCGCACGCACGCACTCACCGGAGCGTCAGCCCCGTGCTCGTGCTTCTCACTTTGTCCTCGTTACTTGAAGTGAGCGCTGAGGGAGCGAGAGAGACAGAGAGAGAGAGAGAGAGAGAGAGAGAAAGAGAGAGAGAGAGAGAGAGAGAGAGAGAGAGAAAGGAGAACGAGCTAGGTGTCTCGTGCGATCTTCACTGACACAAGGCGCGCGGAGGACTTTGCAATTAAAACCGTGCTTGTTTGTGTATATATTTTTGTCAAATTTACACAGAAGAATAAGAAAAAAATAGAAAAAAATAAGTGCCTGGAGAGAGAGAGAAGGGGGGAGGAATAACCAAAACGCAACACGTATCCGGTGGGATCACTCCTGAGAGAGAGAAGCGGCAGGAGTTGGAGCGAGGGGTGCAAGGAAAACGAGACGGAGACAGAAGAAGAAGAGGGGAAAGACTTGACATTTCGCCCGTAACAACGCGTTTCTAATTAATAAAGAGGAATAATGAGGAACATTTGGATAATTTTGACTCTCGGTCTGACCGTCGTCCTCTCCGGGGAAAGGGTAAGTTTTTTGGAAAGCAAACTTATAAAGCTACTGTAGCGGTGGTGGGGGAGAAAGGCAACTTGGGTCCACGTATGAGTCCACTCGCTGCTGTGTTTTTTTGAGGGGGCTGTTTGATTGAGGAAAACCTCTGAGCATTTGCAGCTTTTCACGTGTGTTTGTCTCCATTTTGTGCAAAAAAACCCGCTGCTGTAGTTTGATGGACTGAGCAGTGAAACGAGTAACAGTAGTTTGGAAGGTACATGTCTGAAACGTGGTTGCCCATTGAATCTTTGTGATGGACAACCAAGCAGATAAGACAATGCTGCCACTTTGCACAAGACTTCTACTACAACAATTAAAAAAAAAAGAAGTAATTTAAGACACTTAAATACACTTGGTATGCTCTCAAAGAGCCTGCAGAGGTCGATGTGCTTCTCTCACTACTTACCTATAGGCGTTCAGCCTTAGTTTTGATTTTTTGTGACATGGAGCTATACTTTAAAGGGACATGCATAGCTAAAGTTCACTCAACATCTTTGCATTTGTAGCTTAAATGTCTCTTTGAATGTTAAGCTATGAATTATGAAAAATCACATGGAATAGGAATATCATAGACTTTATGACATCTGAGATGAAGGATATGATCAACAAAATGACTAAGTAGGGAGCACAGAGCAAATCTATAGGAGCATTATAGCTGTATTATGATGATTTGTTGTTAAGATGTCGATTCCTGTGACAGCTGCGCTGGTTCATGCATTATTGAGTAAATGTCATTGTTATTCAAGCAATCCAGCAAACTAGATAGATGAATCTTGCTTCATTTTTGTAGCAATTGTTGAATGATTAGGACAAAAATGAATATGGCTCCCCTGAGCAATATCCCAGCTTTCATTCTCAATTATTCATTTTCACCTTCTTATTATGAAGAGCAGCCTGATTTAAAACCCATACACTGTTGTTATTGTTCATCACTGCTGTTTCCCTTAATCCAGTTTCAGGTTCAAGTCAGTGTGGTGCCCTCTAACTGAGTGTGCGTCACCCTGCAAATTGGCCGGGTTGTTGGAATGACAGATTTTGGCACTTTCATGTGCAGCCCCTGTCATTATTGTCCCCTCCTGTTGTTTCTCTGTGGGTTGTGACTTGTCGCTTGGCGCAGTGCCTCCTCCTCTGTTAGAGCCGCTTGTCCAATTAGCTGATTCAGACACTGTTGTTTTAATGACTCATTGTTTTGCATGAGGTCACCCCGAATGCATTTTTTTAACATGTTTTATACTATCTTTTTTTTTTTTTTTTTTAACACCTGGGCTGTGTATGTGTACACAACACTTGAGCTCTGCAACAAACACAGAGTGGATACAATATTTCCCTACTACAATTTATAGCCTCACAAATACCCAAAGTATTGAAAAAACAATTTTCTGTCACAGTAGCCACAACAGCTAAAAGTTTCCCAAAGGTAGCATTTCGGACAATATTATGTTGTACTGCAGTACAATGTACACAGTGATATGTTTCTTGTCACTTAAAGTATGACATCCCATGAGTTTCAACTTATTTCGGCAAAATGTGAAGTTGTCCATTATAGGATTATAAAAAGGTATAAGGTTGGCATACTTTACACAGGCCGTCCATAACCACACACACACACACACACACACACACACACACACACACACACTTCAACCTGATCAATATCTTCCTCCCCTTTATCTGTCCCCTGAAGGCCTCAGTGGAACCTAACACGTGACATTGATTCTCAATATTAGCACTGGTGTTGACAAGCGGTTGATAACCTGCTTTAGGCACATCTGGCTGTGTTTTAATTACCCCATCACATCACAGGGGTACAGTATAATACTCAGTGGCTTTTGAAAAGGAATAGAAAAAACTAGCTGCTCCTGGCTTTGGAACATTTCATTACCAAGCTAGTGAAGTTTTTTTTTTCTACATTTGTATTTTGGTTTGCTTCCCTGCTTACCACTTAGGGATTCATGCTCTTTGTAATAGTGTTTTGTAAAATGCAAAGCACAGTGGATGCTGCTGCTGTGTTGTTATCACATCTCTCATTAGATGAGGTCAGCCTGGTGAACATGGAGCTGCTCTCTCCTGCAGCTCTTCTCTCAGACAGGTTTTGTAACGTTTTCCACCCCTCTGCTTCCAAGAACTTTTGTGATCGAGGAGGAAGACTTTGGCTCGGCTAAGCTAGGCTGTATAGGCTCAGCCCGCCCCGCCGTGTTTCGTTGCACGCCACTCACCAGATGTTGTGGTCTGTAATTTGTGTCATGTTTTGGTGGGAAGTGTGGGTGTTGTTCACCTCCCTTTACATCTGTGATTTACAGGGGGGTTCTGTGTGCTGTCTAGCACTCTGATGCTGGACTCAAAGG
Organism: Seriola aureovittata; assembly: GCF_021018895.1. Lineage (NCBI taxonomy): Eukaryota > Metazoa > Chordata > Actinopteri > Carangiformes > Carangidae > Seriola > Seriola aureovittata. The sequence continues at coordinate 8,984,864 of NC_079379.1, forward strand.
AATCACTTCAGAAAGGGGGGTGGGGGGATGGCTGGGCTCAATTTGGTATGAACTAAGGATCCAAGGACTATCCAAGGATGGCTGAGGAAAAACTGAGGAGTGTCACGGAAGAAGGAGGGAGAGGGAAATGGGAGGATATAAGACACAGAGGCTCAGAATTACATGGAATATCTCTGTTCAAGAAAGATTTCACGTATCTGTTTATATTTTCCTCCCGTGCAGTTGTTATGGACTGACCCCATTCGAGAGGATGATGCAGGGTGAAAGCTGTCTTAGTTGTTCCTCAAAAGGGCAAGTGAGGTCAGATTGCTATGATAAACTGCCCTCAAATGGTCAAAAAGAAAAGAAATGCTAAGCATATATTATTTCAGGGGTTAAAAGGCCAAAGTACCAAATACAAGACTTCAACATGAGGCCTTTGATGGCTTTTGGAAGGAGGGGAAAAGGTGCAGGCTGTGTATTGTCAGGGATGTTATTATGTTGGTCCCACGGTGCTATTCGAGTTTCATTTTCTGGCTTGAATGCCAGTTTTGTATCTGCTGATTTGGTGGTAATGAAATGAACAGCACAGACGCACACACTGACCTTCATCTCAACTTGTTTTTTTCTAGGCAACTCACACTTCTTGCAAAACAAACACACACACACACACACATACACAAACGTTTACACACATCATTCACTAGATGCATCAAGAATAAATAACGCACACTACTAATGATTATTGGATAGATTGATATGAAGTTCATATGTATCCTGAACGCCTAGTATTTTCCACTGCTCTTGGTGTTTTTTTAATCCTCTTGACACCTTCTCCAAGGCTACTGAACTGAATGCAACACTTGGCTGGTTTTGTTGCACAGCACTGAGCTTTCAGAGCCTGAATGAGGGGTGTACATTGGACATTTTGTCTAATTTCTCCAGTGATAAAAGCAATATGTTTCATCTTAAAACACATATTTGCAATGAACTTCACAATGAATAAGTAAAATGCCCATCTGCAGTGCGTGGACAAAATATTTTTCCTCTTTTCTATCATTTTTTATTCAAGAGAAGGACATATACAGGAAGAAGGGGCAGCAAAGGATAATATGCAATATGCGATAAAAATGACCAAATTAAGATTGTTATAAAAGCATAAAAGGGTAATGATGGAGCAGAAAAAAATTAAACTATGTCGTGCCACACAGAAGCAGAGGTCATATGCTGTGCTGTGGCTACAGCCTCTCCTGCTGTATATTTAATGATGCTCTTTTATTTTGCATTAACCTAGAATTCCTCAAACTGAGGACACAAGCAGCTCCCCTGCATGCAACCGCTTGTGGTGTGTCTGACTGTGAAAAACCTGCTGCTTTCTTTTTCTTTTATTTATTTATTTATTTTTTTTCAACAAATCTGCCACGGACACACACATGGGAACACCAAGTTTCTTACTCTGCGGAGCAACCTACCTCCGCGCTAGTGTCCGGCCCTTCAGGGGGTGCATTCACTCTGTCCCTGTCTGTCTAGCATTATGCAATCACTAATGGACTCCACAGAAGGCAGGAGGCAGGGGCTGCTGGACCACTGAAAGCACAACAGCAACTGCCCCCCCCCTCCCTTTTTTTTACCCTGAATCCATCTGTGTCCATGCATGAACTCTTGTTTTGTCACCACGCACGCAGGCACACGCATACAAGCAGATAAACACACGTTAGCACTCATAGTCTCATGCCTCCCCCGTGTTTTTTTTTTCCCGTCCCTCTCTACATTGCTGCTCCTTTCTTGCCACATCTCTCTTTCAGCATGGTCAAGATGCTGCCTGCCATCACCACAGTGGATTAGGCTGAGAACAGCAACACAATATTTCCTCTCAGGCAACTGGAAGGAATGAAGGGAAAGGATATATTTTCCTTTTTTTTCACACAAGATTCACCCCATTTTTTTCTTTCCCCTTCCCTTAAGATGTGAGCGCTTTTCATTGAATTTGCTAACATCTGCAGGACGTATGTGTGTTTAAAAGAAGCAGCCTTCCTCCCCCCTTCCCTTTCCTCCTCCTCCTCCTCCTCCTCCCTTTTGTTGACGAGTTAGAAGAGGCTCGTACTTTGGCAGAGACTTGTGCATACTACTAAAGACTCACAAATAGTCAAACTGTTGACTGTGCATGTGTTACCTTTTTTTTTACGTCCCTGTGGGTATATATGTGTGTGTGTACGAGTTTATAGCCACATGTTTAAAATACACAGTCGTCCCAGCCACCGAGTCACAGGGAAAACACATTAGGGAGATGCGGCTGCAGCGAAACCAACGACAGCAGCACTGGTTTATGTTGGGCCACAGCCACCTTCTCTCACAGACTTATCAGAGGCTGCGGCAGTAGACAACAAAACCTGCATGTGCATGTGGCAATCTGGATGAAAATATTTAGACACAGTAGACCTGGAGCATTATTCTCTTTCTCTTTCTTCCTCTGTTCCCACCCTCTTTCTTCTCGTTTTTCTTCTATTTAATTAGCTTAGCAAATGGAAACTTCCTTGGCAGGACTGTGGTGGAGGGGATTGTGGTTGTGACAAAGAGAAATGGGGAAAACCCTGTGTCAGGACGTCTGTTTTCTTCCTTTCTTTCTCTCTCTCTTTTTTTTTAACTGCCTGCTGCCTTCCAGTTGCAGTCAGTAAAAAGAAAAAGAAGAGAGAGATGAAGGAAAACGAGTGGGGGAAGAGTGTGAACCCTTCCACCCTTTTGGTGCTCAGGGTTTCCCGGGCCAAGCAGGACCTGCCTGGTGCTTTGCTGTGTGAGGTGTGAAAAGTGTCTAACTTGGCAGGGGGTGAAATGACAGCAACAGACCCATGTGGAAAACAGAGTGCCAGTAATGGTATTTGGTGTGTGACTGCTGGACTGGTCTGCTTTGTTAGCAGTTTGTAAGGAGTGAGACTATACTGTTATCTTTTCAATTACTCTGAGAGATGTTTTGTACTTTCAAGTTTCTTTATGTGATTTTTAAAAAAGAAAGCCCAGGTCTTTTGAATGAATGTATCATGCTGTGATTGGGCTATTGTTGTTTTTTGCTTTTTGGCCATTATCAGTCAATCCTCAGATAGTTTTCTGTCTTCAAATTATTTGTTTTTTCAGAACAACAGTCGAAAAATTAAATATATTCAGTTCACTATCATAAAAAACAAAGAAAAGCAACAAAAAGTTACATTTGAAAAGCTGGACCCAGGATAATGTTTGACATTTTTGCTAGAAAAATGTCTTAAATGATTAAGTGATTATTAAAGTAGTTGCCCAGTTTGCTGATCCATTGGTTTTATTTAACCTTTTATGCTGTGTATTTGATTTACACAGCAGGGGGTGGTGGGGTGGGGTTGTCCTTTATAGAAAGGTTATGGTATCTATAAGACTTATACACTACCTTTATTATTATACATGTAGACACCGTATAATCACTCTTGTAAACTGTGGTAGGGCAGGGATACAGATACAGGATAAAGATGTCAATATAATGCAAAAAAAAAAGAAGAATGTCTTCCACATATCTCTGATACTGGAATTTTTTTTTTACTTTCAGAAAACTCACACTTCCCTCAGCAATTGGCCAGGTATGCAGGTCTGAGGTGAAAAAGTACACAGGATTTGAATGTCTCGCTCACACTTCGTCCTTGTTTTTTCCCCACACATTTAGCTCTTTCAGGTTTTGTTTCTACACATAAGTACAACACCGTGAATGCCTTTGAGTAAAGAATGTGTGAAAATGTGTGCAATTATCCCAATTTGCATAATGATGCGTCGTATGAAGTAGTTCAGCTGAGACTACTGACGTTAACCCATGTTGATCAGTTCATCCCAATGGTAAACACAGGTTTTTTTGATTTTACTGTGAGAGGTGTTATCTTTTTTAAATTCCAAACACTCTGTATAGCAAACACAGTGTATTGCTATTTGGTGCAGTTCAGTGTTCAGAGAAGTCAAAGCTGCAAGTTATTGTGAATATCTGATGTTAGACTCCTTGCCCTATTGCTCCAACTCAGATAAGCGTTTTTCTTTTATAGCTGGATTGAATGTCATTAGTGTAGATTGTGGTTAGTTCAGGTTTTGTTGGTTTGCTTGTTAAGCGATGAAGTGAAATCAAATGCTGCTTGTGAAACCATCTTTGTTCTGCTGAATAGACAATGACTTGAATGACCAAATTTGTTCCATCTGTGTGCTATCCAAAAAATGGTGGATATTTGAAGACATGACGTCAGCTAGGTTTTTTTTTTCCATCTAACTCCCGAAGATTGCTGTGGAAAACGGCAAGGCACATTTAACACATCTGTGCTCACTCATGTTTACGAGCGCGCTTTATCGTCTCTAAAAGGCGCCAAATTGATATCTGCACTGGCGTTCCTCCAAGCAGAGAAATGTACTTCTGATGTCTGTTGTTTCCATTATTTCCCCCCATCTCGAGTCAAGACGGCTATGAATAAGCTAAAGTGTGTAAATCACGCTTTCTGTGCAGGGTGTATCACCAACTGCAAATTACACTCCACGCAGTCACTTAATTTAGAGCTGTTTTCATGAGAAAACTCAGGGATTCCAGAGGGTGTTTGGGAACGCAGATGAGCTGCAGAGGGAAATTCATTAGTGAACTCCCCACATGGCACCAGCACTTTTTCCTCCAAATGCATGCTGGTGTGTAAACTCATCTCATTTTAGTGACTTAAAAGGCTCCAATTAAGTGTTCATGAATATTCATTATTGAGATGTGAGACAAAAAAACAGGAGGTAGATGTGTATCCTTTCCTGTCTCCATGTGGTGGTCTCAGTAGACTCCTCAATACTTCCAGCTTTTAATAATTTCCTTATGAGCACATAACCTGTAATTTAATAATAAGCCAGTTTTTTTTCCATGCCTAGAAAAATGTGCATCCGTCTCCAACACTCCATACGCTTGGCAAAAGCAAACATTTGAGCCTTTGCTCGTTTTTTCATATCATAGTTTTTAATCCCAGTTTAATTTCAATGGCAATGCTTCCTGCTGACTTTGCTGAGGTTTGCCTCATTTCCTTATTTTGATTTGGAGGAACTGTCATGTCAAGACCCCAGATTCTCATCCAGATGTTTCTGTGTACTGTTGTGGCAGACGTCCGATTTGAAAGTCTGAACTGTGACCACATCATCAAACCGCTCCAGACAGTGACTCACACTGTAAGACTGAATGAGCTAAACAGCTAAAAAAAAAAAAAATACTTGGGAGTTGAGTTTCATTTGCTACTGAGGATCACACTGAGGGTCTTTGACACTAACCACCAAGTCTGAAACTAATTTATAGTCCTTAATCTGAGAAAACAAGGGCAAGTTTTAGGTACATTAATCTTTTTTTTCCCCATGATTTGCTGTGGAAAAAGTAACACCTATGAACATAGCTCCTCCTGTGGATGGAGCCATAATCTCTATAGCCTCAGTGTTGTTTCTATGCCTTTATTCTTTTCTGCTGCCCACTTGCTCTTTTTCTTTCTGTGAATATAAATACTGTGGAGATTTTCAACAGACTTTAAATCACATGCTGTGCAAAACAAATGTTTAGATAGCTAAACTCAACAGAGTGGCATGTTTATCAGCAATGATTCCCCAGCTTTTTGGTCATTTGCTACCATGTGTTTTAACTCAGATCTGAATCTGCTGTCCTGCTTTGGAAAGATCATGTGAACAGCATCTAGGTACGTTTATATAGTTACTGTTATTGGTCACTCAGGAATCTTAAAATACACCATGAAATGCTGCCATGTGCAATATACCATGGATATGTATGTATTTTGCTTTTTTTTGTTTGTTTTTCAACAATGAAAGCATGCAAAGCCAATCTGTTAATGTAGACAAGTGGTTGGAAAAGCTAGTAAGTGGACCTTGAGTCAAGGTAATTTGGTCAGCTAATATTACAATGGTCAAAATGAACTTACATCCGCAAGAATCATGAAATCAGCAAACTTTATGTAATTTACTTAACAGTATCTATCTAAAGTTTGTTAGTCAACATTAGCTAACCTTAGCTACCATAAGCTACTGGTCATACCAGACGAAGTGAGGCTGTAGTAGCAAAACGTGAGTGTACTGAACCTTTTATTTGCAAGAGTAAGAATGTGTTTCTTTTTTCAGAGGTTACATAGTGTTGCTTCAAGACTTCACCAGTGTGGTTTAAGTTATAGGTAGATTTTTGGATCCTGATTATCAGTCTCGATTATTTTTCTCAGGTTTTTTTTTTCTTTTGGGTTGAAACTAACTGTTATTTCCCCAGTTAATGTTTTTTCAGCATAAAATGCCAGGACATAGTGAAGAAATGCCCGTCACAATTTCCTACAGCCTGTAAGAACAGTCAAAAACCCCAAATATTCATTATAATATCATCTAAGATAAAGAAAAGAAGCAAGTCTTCACATTGCATGAGCTTAAATCATCAAATGTTTCACATTTTTTGCTAATCTTAATGATCTTTATCAACATCTTAACTGCTGTTTGTTGCTCCAGTGGATAGTCCACATTATATGATAAATTTGATATCTTAAAATTTCAGATGGTAAATATGATGCATACAATGAACTGTGTATAATAGCAAAAAACTTCATTTTAAATCTTATCATGCCACACACTCTCCTTCTGCCGTGGTTGTTAACATGATCAGAGGCACTAATGTGGCGATTCTACCAGGCGAGTTAATCTTTACTAATGCACTCTGCTAACAGCCATCTGTGCTCTCAGCACTGACTGTAAACCCTTTCAGCAGGGCACCACGCGGCATTCAGCACCCCAGCAGTCAGTCCTCCATTACGCCGAGGGATTGGGTTTATTATTCAGCCCAGAGAGGCTTTAGACCAGAGGAACTGTGTCAGATGGAATCCATTTTGATTTTAAATGCAAATACCGCTGACACGCTCATTGCCAGCACTCTCCTTTTGGGTGCGACCACACAGCCCTCTTGATGGGTGGAAAATTTCAGGGAGAGATCCCTAAACAAACAGAGGCTGCTAGTCAAAATGTGTCATGTCCGCAGCCAGGGTCATGGTTGACCTTTTGACCCCTTTACTGGAAATCTATTTTTGCACGGTTGACTGTGTTGAGGTTGCAGGCGTTACCGTGCTTGGGGTTTGGATATTTGAAAATTGAGTATAAAATAAAAATTCAAATCACATTATTACTTTAATATTAAAACCCAACTAATGCACTTTTGAGGACAAACTGTGAACCATCTTTTACGCCGTCCTCACTGACACCCTATGTCACTCTCTTTGGTTTTCTCTCTCTCACTCCGTCTTTCCTCCAAGCCCCCCCTCCCAAAAAAAATAAGCCCTTTTGACAGTGACATCAGCCAAGGTCACTGCTTCACTTTTAATCCGTATCGTTTCCATGCTATGGTTAAACCGGTTTTCATGGTGTAATGGAGGCAGGCAGGCAGAGCGCAAAGCTTGATTACTTTGATGATGATAATTTGTTTAATCAAGTGATTGGGTGGCTGAGTGGAATGGCTGCGTGAGCGCTACCCTCCGGCCTCAGCAGGATATCCTTTTCTGTCCAGGCAGCCAGCAGACGCTGGAGCCAACTGGCTTTCCAACGCAGGCTCTGGAGGGGTTTTCAGATTCATCACAAAGAATTAAACAGAGGATATAAAAAGAATGAATGATCTACAGAGGCTTTAAGCAGCTTTAAGCTTTATAACTTTTTGGCTAACTTAAGTGATTGTCTCCTTTACCAGTAGGGCTGCTCACTTAAGCCTTTAAACAGTTTTTAAGCAAAAAAACAGCAATGATTCTTCATTTTGTCAGTGTCATTGTTGAACTGAAACTTAAAAGTACCCTGTGGAGTTTTAAACCACCAGCAGTGCCATGGAGCGATATTTTCATGAGTGGGTCCGATGTTCAAGGATGCACATGCAAAAGCACAGGCAACATCACACACATTTGCGCTTTAACACAACCAGTGGTCCATTAGTGGAAAAGCAGAAGCACCAACTAAGTGTTGTAGTGCAACAGGGCAGCTTTAAGGGAGGGAAAACCTTCTTCATTATTTAATATTAGGGCTGCAACCGAAGATTATTTTTATCATTCCAGCGGCTAGAACAAAGTAATGTTTGGCATTTATGCTTAAAAAAATGACGTAAACAATGTGATGAATCAATTATCAGATTCGTTTTCGGTGTTTGTATTAGCTGTAGTGTCACAGGTGTAGGGGATTACCCACTGCCTGCTTCCATCTTATGGTATTGTAAATAACATAAGATGGTATCACGGTTTCAGTCTCAGTTTCAGAATCGTCACACATCAAAATCATTTTATTAGTCATGGAGAGAACTACTCAGCCTGTGAACGTAGTTTTATAATGTTGCTCGGAAAGCCTGATACATGGATGTTTACCAGGCAGGTGAGTTTACCAGGCAAGTCTAACAAAACAACACTACTGAGTTGCAAGAAAACCCAGAATATCTCTGTCTCAATTTTTAATCTCTTCTAGATCTCTAACATTTCGAAAGTTAGATAATAAATTGTTGGTTTATACTGTTTAACGGAAGATCTGAATGTTTTGATGAGAAAAAAGGTTAGTCTTACATCCCACAACACAATGATAAACCATAATGACTACTTTTATCATACAATGACAGCAGTACACAACTTGCTATAATTTCTTATATCAGTAACTGCAGTCACTTTGGCTCTGTCCTGCTTTTGAAACTCATTTTCAACATGGAGCATCCAGCATTTACAGTGTGCATCTAATGACCTCCACTGACCTCAACACATCTCTATGTTGCAGATGGAGCTGCCTCCACATTCACTGCAGCAGTATACAACTCTGAATGGCCTCTTGTAGATTTTGAAGATGACTGCTTTGCTGCTGTGGCCTCTGCTTTCGTTTAGTGTGACTTTGTGACCACAAGAGGCTTTTTATGACAAGTTTTCTTAGACCTGCAGTGCTGCTGGAAACATCTGTTGTCTGGTGGGTTTTTGATACTGGCTCCTCTTTAGTGTGGGAAGTACCACCACAACCTCCCCCTCCCAGTTTTCGCAGCATGTCTCTGTCTGTTTTTACTTGAGAGATCAGCCTTTAAAGTTTTCGCGTGCAGATACCATCGATTAGAGCTGAGCATTTCATCTCTTTTTGTTTTCAAAGATTCCCTGTGGTGTCCAAATGCTGTATCTTAACTAGACTGTAGATATTTTTTCCCTCCGTTACAACCACTCATGATGCCTCTCTTGAGATCTCAGCATCCTCAGCTCATCACTAGCGAGTTGGCAAAGTAAAACCTGGAGCACAGGGTGGAGCATCAGTAAGCCAGCATCTTGTGTTGTTTCAGGACCTTTCAGGAAAGCCAGACTGCAGGCTTCAGAAACCACACATTCTTGCAGAATTACAGCACAGGGAAAGAATTGAGAAAGGCCATGTAGTGAGCAAAAGGAGCAGAGGTTTGGCAGACACATTAAAAGCCATTTTTAGCTGCAGCAGTTTTGTTAGTGATCTCTGTCTTGCATAAAGCACAAAAAACTGCTCTCTTCTGTGAAAGATTGGGCTCTTGCTAATTGTGTGTTCTCTCAGTTGAAAGTGTGTTTTCAGTCTTGATAAACTGGCACGCTTTCAAAGTCCCGTCTCATTCTTCCACAAAGTCATTAAAGATTGAAAATGCAGTCGAGCTGTGGCAGAAGTACAGGGCCTATTTTGGTTGCCAGAATTCAATTATTTACATAGGATGGATCATGAATAAGAATTTTACCTCATCATTTCCAAATAAAAGCTAGGGGCTACAACACATTAAAAAATAATCAGAAAAAGACCCCCAAGAAAGCAAGACGAGATGATTTAGGGATGAACACCTCATCCTTTCAAGTTGGGAGAGTGTGATCACACTTTACTTAAACAGAATATAAAAAGCAGGCAGTCCACACAAGAGTCTTCCCAGTTACGGGCTAATCAAAGATGAACTACAACATGTAATGGACCCTGGAGGATATCGTCCAGAACGATGTGAGTTGTTTACTCATATTTCTGAGCTTACTTGTGGGCTCTCTGTTGTTTGGGTGATAAGAGAAGAATGTATCTGGCATCAAGCAGCTGGCTTGCATATGTAAAACATGGAAGCGTTTTTCTTTTGTTGTGGAGCGGTCTGTTTTGCGCCGGAACCAAGCGGACGGAGCTGCGGTGTCTCTGTCAAACATCACTCATATACGCAGAGAAGCACAGATGTGCAAAACAAGGGCTTCCTCTCTATGTGATTGGTGTTTGATCCCTAAGGCGGCCTGTATTTCTCCAAACAAAATCACAGTTGTTATTTGACAGTTGATGAAATGGCAGTTTTATGAACTGAAGGAAGTTTTGCTGAGATTGCTGGTGTTTACATGCAGCAGTAATCTCAGCAAAACTTCCTTTAGTTCATAAACCTGTCAACTTCAGAATCATACTAGCTTCAGTACATATTTACTTCTTCTTTTGAAAGGTTTACAATGTGGGCTGCAATCAGCATTTTTTTTCTCTGATAATTTGCTGATTATCTTTTTTTGATTACTTAATTCACTGTTTAGTCTATGGCGTATAAAAACAAATTGTGGAAAAAATGGCCTCACAGTTTCTTCTTCTTTCTTCAAGTTGCTTATTTTTTCTGATCAAAATTACAAAGCAAAAAGATATTAAATTTACAATGATGTAATGACAAAGAAAATCAGGAAATCTTCACATTTAAGCAGCTGAAACCAGCGAATGCTTGTAATTTTTTGCTTGTATAATGACTGAAATCAAATTATCCAAATTGTTGCAAATGATTTTTCTGCAGATCAACTTATCGATTAATCAGCTAATAATTCCAGCTCTTTTTGCAAGTTGTGCCCTGCTTCTACCGAGCAGGTTAAACTCATACTGACACCGTTAACTGAACACACCTTGGGCTGCTGTGAGTGTGCGGGTATTTACATGCCAAGTTCGATTTAGTTTGGACTACACTGCTAAGATTTGCTCTCAAGCCACAGCAGGCTAATCTTCAGCATGTGCTAACTTAACCTCAGGTGACTTTCTAACACTGTTAATCCACACAGGTAACAGTGTGACAGTTGGCCTCTGGCTTTGTGCTCTCCGCTCTGCCTATAATCCAAAGCAGGAACATCTTGGTTTACATATGTTGTAGGTACATTAGTGTGACAATACAATCACTGCTTTTACTACAAATGAAGTGACAATGACTATATTGTATATAAACCTGGTTTCACAGGGTTCAGCAGGTTTATGGGTGCACACTAACAGTGTAGTATTTCGTGCATAAAATCTATGTTGGTGGGCCTTACAGTACTTGAAATGTCCTGCGGGACTTAAACCTGCACCTCAGTAATAATGCCAAGAAAACACTACTGTGTGTTGAAAGGAATTCCTTCGTATGATATTTTAGTTCAAAGTTTTTAGTATTGATGGAGACTAGAGATCAAAAAAACCTGTGTGGTTGTGGACCCTACACTGAGTCTGGCACACAGCTCAGCTCATGCACCCATAATTAGACAGTGTCATTAATGTGCAATTACATGAGTCATGCTTAGCCCACGTTGGATCCAGTGACTGTCACTGACAATGCTGGAGCCCATCGTGAGTTGACTTTTACTCATTTATTTGTTTACTGTGATTTCTATCTTTTGAGAGAGATGTCCTGTCCTCTCCTCTCCTCTCCTTTCTTCTCTCATGAAGGTTTAAATTCTGGATTATATGCCCTGCAAATTTTAAGGTCTGCCTAAAGTCAGGTCTCCAAATGGACATTGCAGCAAGTTTAGCTTGCTGTAATCATTCCGCCTGCTAATATTAGCTCGTATTAGTTCTGTTCTCAAATCATTTTTTAATGTAAGTGATGGGGGACAACATCAACAGTCCTCTCACTGTGTAAAAATACACCGCAAAATTTATCAATATTATTTATTTACCAAAAAGACTGTAACATCCTCACCTGAGTTAATTAACTCAGACTGCTGCAGCCTCATGTTAACTTCAAATAAACTGGACACGAGGACTATGGACTTTGTCCCCCATCACTTACATTCAAAATGTATAAGAAAGTGATATTTTTAATGTCCAGTGTAAACTGATTGATTGATTACGGCAAGCAAAACCTGCTTCAAAGAACATATGAGCACCTGATGATTGCTTTAAGACTCACTTCAAGTAGACCCTGAAATAAGTAAATGATACCTTCAAGTTTGAGGTCTATACATGCATGTTGTTTCAGGATTATCAAGGACAAAGTGTGTTGGGGGTGATAACACTACTTGGCACTTCTAGCATTTGGCAAGACATTACACCACCACTTACATTGATAGCGTCACCTCACAGGTGGATTCAAAGCCTGTTTTTAACACCCAAGGCGCTTTCGAGGAAGAATGACTGTGGACAGTAAACTTGAAAGTGAACTCAAGCTAGCTCCTGTCTATAAATAAACATACTTAACATAAAACCATAGGTTTTAAAAGCATTTTTAGTTGTCAGTTTTTGGTATCACATTTTGCCTTTGGTTTGAATAAAGGAGGATTACAATGTCTTTGCACAGACATTTTTTCTTTTTTAAGGCTTAACACAGTAGTGACCCGCGCATCTACATCTGCAGCAGTCATCCGTCCAACATTATCATGCAACACGGTGGCCCAGACTGGATTAGAGCCAGAGGATGAAATCCTCTTCAAACACAACAATGCAGCGATGGCAAGAATTTTCACTGGATCATTAAAGCAATAATACACACATTGTTTTAACTTTGTTGTGCTTAGGTTCAGTTATGACTGAAATCTCCGACCTACTGTATGTCCAAGTTTTATAAAAACCCATATGTCTTATTTTCTGGAAACACAAAAGCCGCAATTACATCTACTTAAATAGTTTTCAGGCTGTATTCGTTATTATAGATCCTGAAAACATAAAAATGCAGTTCAAGATTATCTATGATGCCTTCTGCAGCCCTAATTTAAACAGTGTGTGCTCGACCCAGACTTGCTGGCTAGCTGACTATTAATAAAACCCTGTGCATTGCTGTACTGTAGGTGACGGCGCATCGGATTTGCACAGAAGGCTGCCAGCCCTCATGCACTTAACGTCGGAGTCAGCCAAACCCACACTTTACCTGCTGTGTCTCAAACTCAGCTGCAAAGCGTACACCTGAGTTTTATTATATTGTGTACACGAGCTGAGACATATATTGTTTTCATCTGACAGGCGGTTAGCTGTCAGGAGTCTGCTGCTCTGTCAGTGAGGCTGGAGAGCAGACAGACACAGGAGAGAAAAAAAATTGAGAAAGAAACAGCTTGTTAAAACATTAGACAAATTGATGCTGTTAAAAAATGACAGCCAAACTTTTGTCAAGATTCACACAATAGATGGTGCAGATTTTAACTTTTAATTATACAATCACCACATTGGCCTGCCATAACTGTTCATTTTCTTGCTTTTCATCCTATTTAATTGATATCTTTCACTGTTAGATGTGTTACAAGCATGTGCATTGTCTTTGAAGTGCTACACAGTCTTTTTTTTTTTTTTTTTTTTAAAGACAGTTATAAGATGTTCCAAACCCTTCTGCACATTTTGCTGTGTCACACTTTGTTAATTAACCCCTGTCCCTGCAGTGCAGTATGATTTTAACACGTCACGCTCAGTTTTCCCTCAGATCTGGCTACAGGTCGACCGATAGACCTGATGCTTCTGTGAGAGTCATGCCAGAAACAAAAACACACACACTCACGCGTATGCCAGTACACATTCAAACACGCTCACTGCTGGTCAGGATTAGCCCTGGATAATGGGATCAGAGATCACCACCTGCCGTTCCTCTCATCCCTCCTTTGCCTCTTTATTCCTTCTGTTTATCCACTCCTTAAATCATTACTGTCCCCTTTCTCTTCCACACCCCCTCTCATTCTGACACTTAGAAAGTGTGTGACTTCTGTCATTAACCTTTCTCATCACCTTTGCATCGTCCTTGTCTTTACATAGCTATCATATTATCCCAGCTCGAAGTGATAACACTAACTTAGAGCAGAATTTCTGCTTGACCTTTTTACCGTCCTGTGGATCTTATTTATTTTTCTGCAATTCCCCCAATCCTCCTCTTTCTTTCCTTCCTGCACCCATGCCTTTCTCCTCCATCACTCCCATCATCCCATTACGGGTTCCTCCCCTCGCACTGTAGTCCTGTGGCCCTGCCGACTCCCTTGAGTCCAAATCCTCTTAAGGAAAAGGCTTGGATGGGAATTCAATCGCTGCACCACAAGGATTGAACCAGATCAGCCAACAAAGCAGCAAAATCGCCCCCCCCCCCCCCCCTCCTCCTCGCATGCCTCTGCCCCATCTGTCTCTCTCTCTCTTTCCCCTCCAGCTTTCATCTCAGGTGATAAAGGCAGAGCTGGCAGCAGTGAGAGATTGGCGTCCTGGATGGAGGAATGTGGCACATCATCATTTTTTTCCCTGCACACCGATAAGTGCAGAAATGCCCATATGTATTAACAGGAATGAAAATTCGGTGTATTTGGTTGTGAACTTTTTTTTATCTGGCTTTCCACTCTTTTAGTTATATGTTTGTGTTGCAACCATTTATTCATGTCATCTTAAATGCTTTAAGACCAGATTGCAACCAGCTGGCAACCGGTAACTAATGAACTTTTCGGTTAAATAAAATCAGAGCAAATTATAAGTTGTCTCAAACTCCCAAACTGTGTCCCACATCTTCCTCCACCTTCTCCCTTCCCATCCACTATATCTTGTATTTTATGTGGTGAGGAAGATGTGGGGCAAACTTTGACCCCTAGAGTCATCCAGAGAGCTTTCATGTTGTGGTGTTAATGATCAGGCAATGAAGAGTTCTGGGTTTTTTTTGGCCACAGATTGGTTTGAGAAACACATACATAGACCCAGAGATGGGGGGCTGGACTATATTAAAGTTGGAACTGGTTAACCATCCATATCCCAACACATGCACACGCGCACACTTTGCTTGTGCATGTACATACAGTATGTGAGTACAAAAAAAAACTGAAGCGAAACACGCAATCATACACACCTTTCCGTGTGCATTTTTTATAACACTAGTGAACCACACAAGCTTTTAAAAGGCAGAGTTGATGGAAACCATGCCCTTTCATTGACAAAGTGACAGCGAAAAACAGACTGTATGAGGTGTGAGAGACGTGTTTTGTGACATGGAGCAATAGAGGATTGTGCAGCTGGCAGCAGCTACTAACAGCAATCCATCTATTAAAAAAAAAAAAAATCAAGTCATCTTTGTTATTGAACTGAAAAAAGTGGCCCTCTGTATATTCAGTCTGCTGACAACTGACGGACTAATTGGCCCGTCATGTATTGAACTTTTTTTTAATTTACGCTCTCATTTGTAGCTGAAAGTGAATTGACCCTGCACCTTGATTAGTATAAGACAACTTGATTAGCTTAGCTCCAAGTCTGGAGCACATGATCGGTGATTAATGACACTGACCTGGTTTTGAGCCAGAAACTATGTGCATGCCATTGTTTCAAAGATTAAGGTTACTGGGTTTAAAACACTTAGCACCCCCCTTTATGTTTGACATTAAGTGTATGCCAGACATAACAGCTAATAGGAGACTGAGGACAGAATGTCATTAGTACCACAGTGTGTGTGTGTGTGTGTGTGTGTGTGTGTGTGTGTGTGTGTGTGTGTGTGTGTGTGTGTGTGTGTGTGTGTGTGTGTGTTGCCAGATTGAACTCAAGAGCACAAAGACATTTGGTGTACGTTGTTTTCAGCATGAAATTTTCATGACCAGCATTTGGTAATAGTCGGACAACTGTTCAGCCTAAGAACAAAGAGTGCAACTACAAAGCTTGCGAAGGCATCATGAAACAAATGCATGCACATACACAAAGCCTAATTATAGTGATAGGGTTCAAACAAAACACATTCCACTTGTGTGTGTGTGTGCTTTGTTGACAAAGTGCAGTCAGTGGTGCAGATCACAGGGCGCTGACCCCATGTGCCGCTCAGGTGATTATGATACTTATATACGGTGTATGTGTGTCTATGCAATGTGTAGTGTAGAGAGAGTTACACACAAAAAACACATGACACACACACACACAGAGAGACACACGCTCGCTAATATATCTACAAATATTTGCATGTGCACACAAAAATTCATTTCAGTTGACTTGTCCAGCAGCAGCAGCACCTGTGTTAGTGCAGGAATGGGTGATATTGTTGGCCTGCTGTGGATTCAAAGGCTGCATTCATCCCTTTCCAGAGCACTGACTGACACACTGACGACCTGATGGAGTGTGTGTGTGTGTGTATGTGTGTGTAAAGTAGAAAGAGAGAAGGCCATGTATGTGCATACTGTATGAGTACAGGTCATTGCACAGGCCAAAGCAACACAGCCTATAGTTTGTGCGTTCATGAACACGTGGCAGCTCACATGTTAATGTGTACATACATTTCTGGATTCTGTGTGTGTGTGTGTGTTTATGTATCCAAGGCACTGTACTGACAGTGTGTGTTTGCCTGTGGCACAGGTGTGTGTATGCACAGCAGAGGTTTATATAACCAACACCGTGATTGATCTCAGATGGGAGCCACGTGAAGCTTTTGAAGTCTTTTACTGCTGTAGAATAAAAGGTGGCTATATTTATTTAGGAATATGTTTTTGAATGCAAATAAAGCATACGTCTACTCATCCCTCAATCCACAAGATGCCCTGAGTTATAAAAACGTGCATGAAGCATGTACCTGGGATGTCCTGCGCATACAGGAGCCTGCTTTCAAACCTTTTTAACTCCCACAGTTCTGTTGTGACCATTAAAGGGTCCTTTTGGCAACATGTTACAGCAGCCATAGTTTATGCTGCCAGCTCAGAAACAGCTGAACATTTCCAGAGATGAAAAGGAAGTGGTGGGATATCAAAATCAAGAAATGTGCACCAGCGAAGCGTCTGTACCACCGGCGTGGGTCAGAGGGCGTGAGCGTCTGGCTTCTCTAATTGGATACGTCTTCATCAACAGGAGCCACAGTGACTGAAGAACTGCTTTTTTTTCTTTCTTTTTTTTTTTTAAATTGCATTTCATTGTTCACTTTTCATTTTTAAAAACAATGTGTATAAATGTTGCTCCTGGTATTTCTACATCCTATTCACATCACAACTAACCAGAGCCTAGTGCCTTCAAAGGGTTGGTTTTCAACTCAGAAACCCAAAGATATTTAATTAACCGATATATAAACCAGAGAAGAGCAGCAAATCCTCATACTACAAAAGATGGATGCAGCGTATGTTTGGCATTTTTCTGAAATAATCACTGATTGTTGGTGATTAATTTTCTGTCTAGTTACAAATCAACTACTGGTTTATGCACTAATAAGAATTATATGTATTGACTCTGAAGAAAATGTAAAATGACTCATTATTCCAACAGTAAATACAGTGTACCATAGGCTTCATTTTAAGCTTCCACAAACAATTGTTGAAACATTTTCCATCCATCCACCTCCTGTCCTCTTGGCAGGCTGCATCCAAGGACATGAGATAAAGAGAGACCTGTTTTCTCTCGTGCTCTCCCTTACAGATGGTCTTGGCACCCTCTCTAAGTATTCCTCCTTCCCAGCTTTTAAACCAGAAGAGTCTGTCTATCTGTATGTCGGTCGGTCTGTCGTCTGCTGACAGCAGCTGAGCACAGCAGAGCCTCAGTTCTGGGCCACATGCTACTCAACTTAACCCCGTAGGCCTGCATCACGGGAGCAGGGAGCCTGTTGGCGCACAGCGGTAGATAACAGTCACACATGCATTTAAATAGGAGGTGGATGTATATGCACACATTCCTGCCCACTGAGCTGAGTATTACATAGCAGCCATGACAGATGAGAATTCTTGTACAGGCATTGACGAGGGATGTTAGACAGGCTCTGAATTCTCCTTTCTCTAATATACACTATAGCTCCTGGGAGAATACCTGCTAAGTTAGCAGCACAACTATTAATTTCCTGCTCTTACATAGACAAAAGGCTAGGGTCTCGTATAGTGTGCACCTTTGGGCTAAAAGTTAAGCTCAGTGAGTTTTAATGTGATGCAGGTGAAGGGCTGAGAATCTGCAGTTTTAAGGCCAAAGGGAAAGGAGAGTGCTGCACCGACAGAGGGCCAGATGCCTGATTAGTTTTGTTTTATATTGAGGCTGAGTGTATGGACGAGGGTCACCAAGACCTTTTTGAAAGAATAAGCCTTTGTCACAATGCTAATGTTCTCCCCGGGTTAAGTGGGCACTGCAGAGTTACTCATTTCCAGATACGATTTTGTTGGGACATCAGAGGGAAAGGAAACAGAGGAGCTGTTTGGTCCAGCTAAAGGTTGCCATGAGAGCCAGGGGTGGTTATTAATTAAAGCAGGAAACTGATGATGTCTATGAAAATTCTGTCTCTGAGTGTGTTTGTGTGTTTCTGTTTGTGTCAGCTGTAAACTGCCTTTACCTGGGGCTTTCAAACATCCTCTTTTGTTGTTCGCTTGCTTTTCATCATTCTGTCTGTGAGCCACTTTGAAGAAGGATGGTTATACAAATGCACCGTCCTTTGGGCCTTGAAAGTCCTTGGAAATTTGAGTGGATAGCCATAAAAGTTATGTTTTATTAAAGCATTGTGAATATTAGAGCTAAACCACTTCAATCGTGGTTCACTCGATTAGTTGATTGACACATAAATAACTGGCCAATATTTTGTTGATTGATTAAGTTATGGGTTATAATTTCATTAATGAAAATGATCATTAGTTGAGCCCAAGTGAATAATGTGAGTGAAACATAGCCTCCATGATTTCATATCATCATCAATGTCAAGTCCTGCATGAAAAAATACCAAATTCAAGTCCTTGAACTTAACTAATTAGGACACTGAAAATCCTCAAAATATTTTAAATCTATGAAATTAAACTTGTTAATGAGGTGATTAAGTCTTGGTGGCAACACCATTGCATTAGTTTCAGAGAAGAATGTCATCAAAGACTGAAATATTGTAGGAACCTTAGTCACACTTTGCGTGAGACCCAGAATAAGGACAGATGCTTTAACCTCTAAACTGAATATTTTCAGAAGAGGATGATGTGGAACTGGAGGTTGTATCACTCAACACTCAGCCAGTGTGTGGTCAGGTCAGTTTGGGGCCAGAGAGAGATCTTCTTCACCTCTAGCAGAAGGTTGAACTGTTTGTAAAACTTCTCTCCCTCTATCAGCTCTGGTTAAACAAGCGCTGTCTCCTATTCATACAGCTGCTCACATTTGTGTGTGTACATGGCTCCGACTCCATTTTGAGTCACTGCGAGCGGTTTGAACTTCTGATATGCGGTATTCATGATATGGGCTGTGCTATCACTTCCAGCTAAATGGAGAAACTCCAGATTGTTCCCATGCTTCGCCTTAGTGCTTTCGGGTTACTGGAGTCTTTGAGATACAGAATATGAAACCTGTTTTATATAACACACTTAAATCTCTTTTTCCCTCTCTCTCTTACTGTGTTTGCTCTTCTCTACACTTACTCAGCTCAAGCTTTTCTGTTAAGCTTCATATTTCTCTCCTGTCTGGAGGGAAGAAAGCTGCTGTGCTGCAGCAAATCTTACTGTTTCCCCCCTCCTCAGCACCAGAGATGACTGGAAGGTGAAGCCCATTTCCCAGTGTCTAGAGTTTCACAGCTGACAAAGAATCCAGGCTTTCCCGTGCGTATCAGAAGCCAGTGGATAGGCAACAAGAGAGGGGGGGGTGATTCGGCATTGGGAGCAGCAGCGCTCCGCTCGCTAGGCCTGGGAATCTGCAGAGCTCCTTCTTGTGCAGAGAGCAGAAAGAAAGCCAGTTACGGTCCATGAGGCTGGATACCACAGCACTGAGGTATTCTCTAAATAGGGCCATGTTGAAGTCTCATGAGTTCCACATTGTTCCCCCTCTTTATGAGCTCTGGCAGCACTGAGGGAGAAATTTCACAGTGAGAAGGTTTACATTAAGTTTACATTAAATCCAATCAGGGCCTCCAGAGAGCCACTTGACAGAACGAGACAGCCTTTAATTACAGTGGTGAAATATTTAGTGGTCTGAGATGAAGTAAATTAGCTGTAATGCGTTGCAGCATGTGAGAAAATCTATATTCTTACACCGAAACACTCACAGAGACACATTTATACAAAGCTGGAGTGGGATACAAATATTGCACTATTTTGTTTTACTTGGGGAAATGGTTGCATATTCCATTGTTACCTACATTAGCTTCTAAACACACAACTGGACAGGTGGGGGTGAGAGTGAGGCAGGCACCATTTTTCTCTGTTGCTCGTTGGTGGTCTATCAGTGTGTCTGTTTTTCTTGGAAGCCATGAAATTGACTTTCTTCCTGTTGGGAAGCAATACAGCAAGGGAGGAAATCATAGCCACTCAGTGTTGTGTCTCACTGGTCTGTGGGAAGGAAAAATAGAGCATCATGTGGGGCAGGTTCAAAAGCAGCAACTTATGGTAGATTCTACCCTCTATTCTTTACATGGTATGAGTTAGAGTAATATACAACTAGAGAGGACTCCAGCAGTGCTTTTGTTCATGTTTGTTAGCTTGGAAGTAACAATTAAATCTCCAGTCTACTCAAGATGCCAGAAAGCATTTTCCTCACATATGGATTTAGTTTGAGTTGTCAAAGTGGACTTTGTTTTTGAAAGACGGAAAAACAAAACCACTGCCATGTTAGTGAGGCTTCTGCATGGATTATTATTGGAAGTGGATACTGGACTTAGAGATGGTGGCCACTCACTTGAATGAAAATTGCTCTCCCGGTGTGTGGGCCAAAGAAGTTTTCTAACTTCCGGGTTGGCTTCCATGCTGTGCGGCCCCCTGCACATGCACATTAGTGTTTTGCCCACTGGCGCCGCCTGCACGTTCCTGCTCGGCCTATAGACCCAACACTGGGATGAAAAAGAGAAAATATGCCACTTTTCTGTGAGGACACTGGGACAACTTTGCAGCAAAGCTGAGTGGTGGCACCATATCCTGCTGTCATAATACATACATTGGCTCTCAGAGATGATGCTAACATGATGGTGTGTAGGGGGAGGGGTGGGGGTGGGGGGGATGCCAACAACTACAAATGCAAACATCAGAAGAAAAGTCAGGAGATCACCAAAGTCATTAGGATCCATCCTCTTGATACTAGTAATAAATTTCATGCTAATCTGATCGACCCGCATTGTCATCCCCAGAGCCTTCTCGCTAGCATGGCTGAAAAATTATGTGAATGGTTCATCATTTCCATGTCTACCCTGTCCCCCAACAGCCACCAGTTTCTGTTCTCGATGCCGTCTCTGTGGGCAGAAAATGTTCTAGCTGTGCAGTGAAGAGGTAGCTGATCTGTTATATATTTCAGAAAGTCAGTGTATTTGCTCAGCAGTATCAGGCTGAGCCAGTCAGCCGATGCGTCCATTGAGCAGCAGCACTCACAGGAAAGTCTGCTGCATTTGATTGTCCTGCAGTCTCAGACCGTTTATTTAATCTTTATGGGGACATAAAGTTGCGCTAATGCACCCGTTAACGGCTGGTCTCAACCTTTTTAATAACAGTGTGAAGGGCAGCGTCAGAGGAATCAATGAGTAACTCATCTTTTCACCTGCATTCTCGTACTCATTTGAAAAATCCTTTTGGCCTCTTGTCCTCAACAGAGCATCACATTTCTGTCTCATTTGGTTTTTCAGAGATAACATTCAAATTGATTCAACAAACTGAAGAATAGAAGTGTTGTTGCCACGAAAACATATTTTCTGCAATTACTTTAACTCTTTAACTAATTAAAGTTGATTTACAACAAGTAACTGATATATGACATAAAAGCACAGCTCCTGCACACTCCCTGCCCAGCACAAAACAGTACAGAGCTACACCTGTTAGTAAGATCAATTCATTGTTGGTTTTGGTCTTTTCACAGGATTAAGAATCGATTATCACTAGACTTCGCTCTTAATGGTGCACATGCCTAAAAGTGGCCCACCTTCAGTTGTAGGAGGGCCAGAAGTTGCTCACAGTGCAGTGTGGTGCAGACACCCTTGGAAGTCTGAGCTGGAAACCCCTCCTGCTCCTGCTCCTGCCCACCCCCTCATGGAGGGGCTTGAGCCCTGTGGAATGTGGTGTATGCCTTTCTGTGTCAGACGGCCGTTTGTTTTGGAATAGGAGACGATATGAATCTGAGCTGAAAGCACCCACATGCTCAGCTTGTGCTCAGGTTGTTGAAGGGGCGGGGGGCTTTCACCTACTGAGGCAATGTGATATAATCTTTTAGTTGCAGGGAGAAAATGAAAAGAGTCAGGGGTAGAAATGCATCTCTGAGACATCACCTTGTAACAAATCTATGTAAAGGTGACGTGTTGTGTTGACTTTATGTACTCTGTTTTTTAGAGAGGAATGGCTGCAAAGCTTTTTACAGATATTGATATGTCTCATATCTCATATGGCTGAAATGCATTATTTGAACTGTCTTGAGTTATTACATCAAAAGTGGAAGCTCATGCGTTTAAGAGTCGGCATCTAGACAAGTAGATGAGTAAACCATAAATGTCACCTCAAGACTATTGCACTCCCTTTATCTCAATCACACTCACTTTTGCATTTCCTCTCTCTGCTCTCTGTCTTGCTCCGAAAACCCCCCCCCCCCCACACACACACACACACACACACACACACACACACACACCGCAACTCAGCTGGAGTAGCTACAGACCTTAAGGGCTCAGAGAGTTTGATTTGTGTTGACTTCCGGCAGGAACTCCCCCTCTCCTCAGCCCACAGCTCAAAGACTATCAATTAGTTCCTTATTATGATCCCTGGGAGGGCAATAAAAGTTAGAGTGGGTTCAAAGAGCACAAAGGCAGACATGCACACACACACACGCACACACACACACACACACACACACACACACACACACACATACACTAACCTTTTTTGGTCTGAAAGAGTTACAGTTTGGACATCCTCTCTCACAGTCCTGTAGGTGGCTGTTACTGCCTGTTCTTCCTATTTACATTTGCCAAACAATGCTCACCACCCACATACATGACTCACAGAGACCTTTTTTCTGTCTGTCTTGCCAGCAGTTTGCTCAGTCATCAGCTGGTGTTGGTGGGACAAATTGAATGTTTGGATGTCGCCAACTCCTGTCCTGTCCTGTTCTGTTATTTCTTTTTTTCCCCCTGTATCTAATAACAACACCATCACAGATCCAGCTGTTATTCATACTACTTCCTCCATGAAGGCAGCAGCTGTCTGCTCTGTTGATGGCTGATGCTACATGAATCCACAGAAGCCAATTTGTCACCCTGTATAGCCACCAGACTCTCCTCGACTCGTCTTCGTCTGTCAGCCTCTCCCCTGCTGTCCACCTCTCCAAACACCAGGGAGGCTATTGTTCACTTCCTCTCCTCCTCCCAGTCACTATAGAATTGCAAAGCGGGAGGAAGTTATTTTTCTCATGATGATATGTCCTCGGTGTTCCTCAAGTGACACTATGTGGTTGTATTGTGCCCGTTTCTGATAGAATGTAGAATGTAGAGTTTTTTTAGTTTGGTATGGTGGGTTGCTCTAAATATCATACCAATGAGCCTTAGCCACTCTATAACTATAGTAAGGATGCCAGTCAAAAGTGCAAAAATTACAGCTGTTGAAAGTGCAACTGGGAAGGGGGGTGGGCTTGTGGAGGAATCGTGGAGAGGTTTGTCCACAGCAGAATGAAACAGGGCAGAGTGCAGTTGCTGCCCGCCACACTTTGTTACTGTGTTGACCTTCTGTATGGATCTGTGGTAGCCCAAGTAGAACAGATAAAGTGAAAGCCACCAGGCCGATCTGCCACCTTCACTTTGTTAATTAGGGATTATCACACTCTGTCTCTCTCTCTCTCACACACACATACACACACACCCTTCCTTTTACATATTATTGATTTCAACACAGATGTAGATATTTGTTAGCCCGATTGTGACAATGAGAACTGATTTCATTCACAGGAGGACAGAACAAAGCAGACAGTACACAGTAAAGCCATCAGACTATGCATATGAAGAATATTGACATTGTGAGAATGAATACTCATGAAGTCATGAGTCAAGATTTTTCATGACTGATTCATCTGCTGACTATTAATAATAATGAATAATTTCAGTCTTCATGCTGAGCTAAGCTAACTGGCTGCTGTACCTACATATTTAATGGCCAGATGTGAGAGTGGTATCAATCTTCTCAGCTAACTCTCAGCAAGAAAATAAATGTATTGTACTGTAGAACCTTTCTTTTAAAATATGAAGCTGCAATCTGGAGACAGTTAGCTTAATTACTCTAAAGACAAAACCCTCCATATAACTGTATTTTGAGATTTTTACACTTTTTTTGTATGGATTACACAAACTAGATTGAATGTGTGGTGCCAATTGCATATGCTAGCTGTTTACCCCAGCTTTCAGCCTTTGTGCTAAGCTAAATTAACCATTTCCTGACTGTGGCCACATGAAAGCGAAACTGATCGTCTCATCTTAACTCCCGGCAGGAAGGTGAATAGGCATCTCCCAAGACGTTGACCTACTGCCTTTAAGAATATTTAAATGCACTAGCTAAAGCAATGTGTAACAAAAGAGTGGAAGTGTGTTTAATTAAATATAAGAAAAGAGGAGGCATGTTTGCAGGTGCAGCGGCTGATATAACAACATATACTGTAGATGGTCTTATCAAATATAGAAAAGTTACAGTTGTGAAGCACAATGCTTTATACATACTATAGTGACTATGCTTGGAAAGCAGAGATGGATGTTGTTTTCCTCTGCTGTGGTTCTCTCTAAGCTCCTTGCAGTTCTGAGGTAGATTTAAAGAAATAGTTAAGAACCAGAGAGAGCAGCAGACCGATGAAGGAGGATCTGAGACGATGTCTGTCTGCTGGCCCCCGTGCACTTGTTTTCCACTTTTTCTTCCCTCTGAAGTCGGTGTTATGATGTGTCTGTGTATTCGTCTCACGCCTTTGAGATGTGAGAGCTGGATAAGGGTTTGTGTGTGTGTCTATGTTGGCACATATGTGTGTCCCATGGGTGCTTTTCATGCACACGCAGATGTTCGAGTGTCTGTGTGTGTGTGTTTGTCTGCATTCCTTTGAGGAACACTATTTCCCCTGGCCTGACTTGGAGTTGAGCTAATATTTGTTGTGTTAGAAGTGAGAGCAGTGTGTCAACAGTAGAAAGTCAGGAGCCCAGGGTTACTTCAGATGACTCTATATGTGTCCCCTCATCCCCCTTCATCCATCTCTTATAGAAAGGAGTGAGAGATGCAAATATTACATTGACTCACAAAGTTACTGTAAGCACATACAGACCCAGTGCCTTTCAAGCCCCGCTAGGCATGGACATGGTGATTTTGACAGGCTTTTAGCAGAGCAACCTCCAGGCTATGGGATTGTCTGCAGCAATGGGTTATTTCCCCCTCCCTCCCTTTCTCTTTTCTCATCCACTCTCCCCTTTTGTCCACCCCCCACTCTCTCTCTCTTTTATCTCACACTCTCTTCTCTTCAGTCCCTCCTTCTCTGTCATCTGCATTTTGTTCAGTCTTGGTCTCCAGCTTTTCATGTCTCCTTCGGATTCACAGGTCAAACAGACAGAGTGACAGGGAGACACAGACAGACAGCGTGGAAGCTGCGCTCCTGCTGGCTTATTAGTTCATTAGCGGGCAGAGATGCCAGTAACAGCAGCGATTCTCACAACTAATAGAGCGCGTACATCGCTACAGTGGCTACTAGCTCATTATGGCAGTTCACCCTCCTTCATCTTTGCTTTCACTTGCTCTCTCCATGTCTGTCCCTCTTTTCCTTTCACCGTCTGTAAGCATGATCAGACCGTGTAGTATTCACTCGTTAAGGTGCCTAAATGAGGCTGTCTCTGTGTGTCTTTGTGTGTGTGCAAACTCACGTGTCCTTGTGAGTGACTGTGCTTGAGAATGCACAAGGCTCTACCAGTTTTTCTCCTTAATGATGAAAAGAAACGGATAGTTCCAACAAGGACATGCCACAGACGACAAGCTTTAATAAACTTTTTAAAAAATTGGAAAAGTCTGGAAATCTGTAGTTTGGTTTCTGAAATATGTTTTCATCATGTGTGTGGTCAAATTCATTGTCAGAAAGAAAAGGAGAGTCATGAAGTCAGTAGTAAACAGTAGTAACTACCTTTGGATTTCTAGTGTGAGCTAACATTAGCCAGTATAAGGTACTGGTCATATGGGACCAAGTAAAGGCTTGTTAACACAGGTGGTGATTCAGCCAGGGTTTTTTGTCAAACCATCTAACGTGCAGCTAACGTAACACAACCCAGGTGTTCACACAGGCTGCGTAATGGCTCGAGGTAAATTGTAGGAATATGGCATTTATGCCACAAAATAGTCCACTAGCAATCTAATGTATAAAGTTGTGTGCGTGTGTTTGTGATGAGGACAGCACACTGAGTGTTTGTGTGGATGTGGATGCATGAGGTAGATTTCTATATGCGTGAACCATGGCCCTCTTTTCTTGCTCACTTTTCTGTGCACAAAGGCGACATGCTGCTTTGAGAATGCAAAGCTTTTGTATATGTACACTGTCCTCTCTAAGTATCACTCAGGAGTTTTGGTGTTTCCATTCTTCTCCATCTCCTCCAAGGCTTCCTCTTTCTGAGTCATTTTATTTTGTCCACTACAAGGTGTACACAGTTTGAGCTTGAAGAATTAAGTATTATGAAGTATAGTATATGTATTTGCTTTATTTATTATGTAGTCTGGTTAATAGATGATTTAATTCAGAGGCAAAGCAGTGGGAATCCAACACCTAAGATTAGTTATTGGTAACGACTGTGGATACTGTTGATTTTTGTGTAAAGTTTGGTTTATATGCAAGTATATAAGAGGAGATTGTCCTGTTTTTCCCCAAAACAAGAGCATATAATACTGTGATTATAACATATTACACATACAAACTCAAGAACATACCCTCCTCACTAACTATACATACAGTGGTTAACCTTACAATCAATACAACAAGTCAGGAAGCTCTCAGAAAGCCAGTCAAATTTCATTGAATGTGCACTGCTATAAAATGGTTTCCTCCTTTGGATTCAATACTGATTTACTGCAGGTCTTAAAGTTTTTATTTTCACGGGTTCATGAAACTTTAATATCACATTAGCTTTCAGATTTAGTGAATGACAACATAGATGGTGAGGGAAGGAGCACTGTTTTGGTTTCTAAGGAGGGATGAGTCAGTAGACTTCCTGAATAATAGATGGGATTCAGAAATTGTTCTGCTTCATGGCAAACCCAACACCGATCGCCAAAATACCTTGCTGAATTAGACATTTCCAACTGGACCAATTTTACAAGTTCCGTCTGCCCTGAATCTTTTCTGAAAGTAGCACTGCAGGGTTTTTCTAATAATTGCTCTGTAGACTAGAGCAGCCATGCCACAATCAAATAGTTGTAAATGGTTTTCGGTGTTCACTCTGCTTTTCTTGTTGGCGGATTGATGTCTGCTTCAGTTCAGAAGATGTGATAAGGGCTGAAAGCAGAGACTACCTGTAAATGTCACTGGATTGATAAAAAGAGCAAAGTTTATCAGGGATACTGTGGCTGTGCACAAGCATGTGTGCACTAGTGATAGAGACAGTCACCTTTATCAAGTTTATAATGTGTATACTCCCAAGCACACATACTAGTTTGTGCTTGTCCTAGTGTGTCAGATAAAGTCAGTGAAGTGTATCAAGGTCAAACAGACCACTTCCTCCTCTCAGATCTGTACTGATTTTCTGTTGTGTGGCTTGTACCATTGAACATCTCTAATCCAAATGCTTTGTTCAAACTGTTGAAACATGAGGATTACAGAGGAGACAGTGGACTCGTGCAACCTCGAGCTTGAAATAAACCAGGACTCTGTACACAGGTGTACCTTGGTGCCCATCTGAAAGGTAGCATAGCTCTCGGTTGCATTTTGCCTCATTGTCATTGTTCAAAGACAAGTTCATATGTTTTGCACTTTCTTGCACAGTGTTAGATGAAGAGATTAATACCAGGCTTATGTCTGTAAACATGAAGCTTCAGTCAGGAGCTGGTTATTCTAAAGTCAATTATGGAAACATCCAAGCTTGCCCTGTCAATAACTTCTATCGCTCACCAAATAAAACAGCCAACTTCTTGTTTTTACATTTCATTTTTTGCAAGGATTAAACAAATATTCACTTGTGATTCGTTAGTGGTGCTTGTAGGTGGATTTTGTTGCCTTTTTAGACAGACAGGCAAACAGTTTCCTCCTGTTTCTAGTCTTTATGCTCAGCTAGGCTAACTAGCTGCTAGATGTAGCTTCATTTTTAATTTACTCTTAGCAAAACAGGAAATAAGTGTGTTCCCTAGAATTTCAAAGTATTTCTTAAATATCATGATGTATTTTATCATGTTAATAACTACTGCTGATGCCTGTATTTGTTATGTTGCTATTGTAAACAAAAATGACAAAATGTGTCTGGTTTCAGAGCTTGTGATGGGCATCTTACACTATTTGCAGACATTCTATATATGCAATGAAACACTGAATAATCAAAAAAATTAATAATTACATTAATCAATAATTACATTAATTGTTAGTTGCAGGCCTGATATTGTATTTTAAAAGGACTTTCTGGTAAAAGAAAAATAAAACTATAATTAGCTACCTCCTTATGCTTTACTATGCATATTATTCCTCCATTTATTCATTTAACAAGTCAGGTGAAAGTGTTTTCATCATAGTTATGTCTTTGAAATCTGCATTTAATAGGCCCAAGGGAAGTTAAAGCTACACTATCATTACTATGCATATGCTCACACATTTGCTTTCATGTGTGTATGTGGTGTCGAGTGATATGCTCAATTGCTCACTTTAATGTGTGTATGTATAATCAATGAATCAATGAATGCTTGCATACATTTGTAAAACATGTCTAGTCATGCATGCGAATGTGTGTGTGGCCTCTATCTCATTAGTGCCCTTTGTCAGCATTTGATCTGTGGCCTGCCTTCTTATGGTCCATTGTGCTCATATCGCCAGTGCATAAAGACCTGTGGTCCGCATGGACCGGTGAATTGATTTGCCAGGCTGTTTCAGTGAAGAGGGGGAGGGGTTGTGTTTGGAGGAAAAGAAGGCAAGAAAGGTTAAGATAAAGTTGCTTTGAACAAATTCTCTCTTTGATCAGGCGGCTCAGCGGTGAAAGGCCTTTCTTCCAGAAGTCAGAGCCAGTTGAGAGAGGAGAGATGGAGATACACATTGTTCTGTTTCATCTAGCCTCTGTCTTTCTTTTTTTCTCTGTTGTTAGCTGTGTGTACTCCCTGCTTCTTTGTTATGGAGAGTGCCAGGCCTTTCTTTCATGACTCCACAAAAGCACACGTATGCACACACAGTGACTTAAAAGCACTACTGAACACACTCACATTACAACACTGTGTGTAATTGGAAATGCTGAGATGGCGAAGGGATCCATCATTGAGTTCATTAATCAAGCAAAAAGGCCGAAAATGTGCCTGTTCCAGCTTCTAAACTGTGAGGATTTGCTGCACTATAAATTGAATATATTTGGACTGCTGGGTGAACAAAACAAGCAACTTGAAGATGGGAAATTGTGATGGAAATTTTACACTAGCCTTTCTGGATTTTTCATTCATTTAGTTCAACTTTTATTTTATCGAGTCCAAAGAGAAACGTGCAGCCAGGGGAAACACTGTATGTTCAAGTGTGCATGTTCTGTAAGATACATAAAACATGATTTCATACAATAAAAATGTGTCAAACAAATGTTGAAATTCACATAAAACATCATTAACAGACTTAACCACTAATGGAAAAAAAAGAACTGACAAAGTACTTCTTAATGAAAACGTTAGTTGCAGCCCTACTCGCTTTTTCCTTTCCAAACCAAGAGTATGTAAAACAGGCACTAAGAGGCAAAAATTTCTCACAGCCAAGTTTCTTAGCTTTCTCACTGCATGCCTATTCTTTCAGTTAACAAAAAAACACTTATTTCCTGTCAAGCCAATTGATTATTTCCTCCAATTGAGCTTCATTCAGCCCCGGGTTTATCAGCTCAACATCCTCAGAGCAGAGCTGAAGCTGTAGCAACCAGCTTAATGGGTGCCACACACACACACACACACACACACACACACACACACACACACGCACACACGCACACGCACACGCACACGCACACGCACACGCACACACACACACAGGGATGATTTATTGTGGGGTCTCTCTTTGTATTCTTTTTTTCTAAAGCAGGACTATCAGTATAGAAGGGGCAGTACAGCTAACCACAGATTGGTGAATAGGAGTTGAATGGTTGTTGCCATGGATGCGTTTATAGCTATTCCAGTCACACACACACACAACATTTTTAATAGTTATGTGTACTACATGCACACACTTAAACAACAGTTGTCATATTAAGGTACCCAGCACATATCTGGTTCCACAAGCCACTTAGAGTGAAAACTCTTATTTCCTGATCTTATTTCTCATTAAAATCTCAACTTACACACCACGTGAGCAGCTGCTTTTTAAACAAACAGGCACTGTTAAACTGTGGTCTTTTCAGCCAGTCACTCCATTAAGCCGGAACACAAACATTCCCACTAGTCAGGCGGGTTGTCCAGGCGACGATAGTGTGAGAGAGACTGGATGTTGTGATTGGACCGTCACCTGTGCTGCTGCGCTTCATTTGATCATAAAACAGGGACACGTGTTGTTATTAGCCACGCTAGCGGTGTGGCTCTAGGGATGGCAATGTCGATCTGTTAGTCTGCCCACAGCCTTGGTCCAGACTGAAATATCTCAACCGCTAATGGATGAACTGTCATGAAACCTGGCACAGATATTCATTGTGTCCAGAGGATGAATCTTACTGATTTTTCCTGTAGCACCACCATGAGATCGACATTTGTAGTTTTGACTCTTGACTAGGGCTGAGTCAATATGTCAATTAATCAATCAGTCCATAATCAGAAAATTTATCAAATTAATACTGATTGTTAATTTACTGATTAATCTTTTAAGTGATTTTTTTTTAAGGTGCTGCTTTCCTTTATGTGACAGTAAACTGAATGTCTTTGGGTTTTGGACTGTTGGCGAGACATTATTTTTCACCATTTTTATAGATCAGACCTTTAATCAATTAATCATGAAAATAATCAGCAGATTTATCAATAATGAATATAATCATTACGTGTGACCGTGCAGTCTCGACAACTGTTAAATGGGTTGCCAAGAGATTTCCCACAGACATTCATTTCCACCTCAGGATGAATTCTAATAACTTGGGTGATCCCTTAACCTTTTATCATCAGTGCCATCGTCAGGTCAAAATTGAAATGTGTCATTAATGACCAAGTACCTGCCAAAGTAATGACATTCCCAGCAGCCTCAGCTGTATGTTGTGTTTAGTGTAAATTAGCAAACTGTTGGCAAAGGAAAGTTTGAAAGGAAGTAGTTGAGTATCCATCTCTCAGGCGTATACTCGGCTGAACACTTGTGTTTGCACTGGGCACTAATTCCTGCTTTATAGTTGATATAACAAGACAGATTTTTCTTCAGACTGTTTTGGCTGCACTTACCAGTCTGTGAGATTTCAGAATGGCAAATTTAGCAAAGATTTGTGCTGTTCAAACTGTACTAATGATATAAGCTTTGAATTGCTACCCCCAGAGGGTTTTATGTTTGCCAATTAAAGAAATAATCAGTGACTGGAGTGTTGGTCTCAAAGCAGGAGAGGTTGTGAATAATGATTTAAAAACTTGGCCACTAGACTTTCTGATTCATATTATGTTTATTCATATTTAGCTGCCAGTGTAGAGAACTGTGGAGACAGTGAAGGTCTTCACTTTGTTGATGTGATGTGGTGCAGAATGAAAACTTTCACATGCACTTGTGTAAATTGAGATGAGTAATAAAGTCCTTAATACCATGTTATCTTGTTGCTTTGCAGATAGCAGAAGCAGCCAAGACATCCTCTCAGGCTGATGACTTGTACCTGGATGACACAGGCTCGGGAGGTTATTACCCTGAAGATGATGATGACTTTAACTCAGGGTCTGGCTCAGGTAAGACACATTTATGCACGCACGTTCTCTCTCACTCACAGACTTGCATAAGAGACACACACACACACAGACTTTGCGAGCTCAGCAGGCAATTACCCAGAGGCACGATGACATTCATTTTCGAGGCTGCTGCAGGTAAGTTTTATGAACCCTAAGTTTTTCTTTTCTTTTGTTTTTTTTTTCTTTCACCGGCAGACTAAAGTTGTGCCATCACTTTCTCTTTATCTCTATCCTTTCTCCTACTCTCTTTGTCTCCCGTTTCTTACACCGCCTCTCTCTTTCTCTCACTCGATTTGAATTGAGATTGCCTTGTCACCCAGACTGCCGTCGGCAAGTGTGCAAATTTCACATGTCTTTTTTATTAGCTCTTCTGCTCTACTTGCTTTAAGCACCTTTACAACACTCATTCATTGGTCAAAAGTAACTCTTCTCTGTGAGAGTTGTATAGCTGCAGTGGGAGAAGGTCATGCCAGGTGAAAGGAGGCAGGACAGTGATCAATAGCCCTTCCAATATTACATATATACCCTATTACTCTGCTCTGCCACACTGTATTCTATAGGAGATTCAAACTGTAAATAATACATGAAAATAAAGTCCAAAGTGTGAATTAAGAGAGAAAAAGTAAATGGATGCTTTGGATATTAAATATTAGTAACATGCATGCCCATATTTTACCTATTTGCACATACAAACACCATAATCTTTATTGTATTTTTATCTGTAGGGAAGCCAATTCCCTACACAAGTAATTCAGTTTCATCAAGCAAACATTTTAAACAAGGAGAAGCGTTATTTACCTATTGCCCTCTTTCTTCCAGGTGGGGGTGAAGAAGTGGTGGAGGAAACAGTGACTGTCAGTACGGTTTATTTCGAGCCCAATGCAGCGCAACCCACCCAGGACTCCACCAAAGATTTCACCCCCAGGGTGGACACAGCCACGGTCAGAGAAAAGGCAGACAGCACGCCAAGGAAACCATTCAGAACAGAGGTAAGGATTCCCCAGAAAAAGGATAGAGACTGGACACCAGACACGAGCCGATTTCTTTTTTTAACCAGCTTGGCTGAAGATTTGGACGGGAGTGAGCAAGACAAGAAAGAAAGCCTTCTTGACTTCTACACATCAAAGGATTTAAATATGAGAGATAAATTATATGATTGACACCACTCTCATATAAATATGTCTATTAAATGAAGCCACAGGCCTTAGCTTAGAAGAAAAGATAAAGATAGATAAAACAGCCTGGCTCTTTCGCCTTTGCTTTAATTCCTTATGCTAGGCAAAGCTAACTGTGTAATGGCATAGCTTCATATTAAGCATCCAGAAATCACACTTGTAACAATCTTAATCTAACTCTCAGCAAGAAAACAAATAAGTAAATGTTGAACTATTCCTTTAAATAGACATTCTGCACTTGACAACTTATGTGATACTGCTGATTTGCCCTGATGTATCTTTGCTCCACGTAGAGCATGTGGTGCTCTGAACAGCTTGTAAGTTCACAATTACCATTTTAAAAGGGATATTAAGCTATTAAATTAATTATACCCTGGGGTAAAACTTTTGCTGTGTGCTTCATAGTGAGCAGGTATATTATGACATTATACAACTTAATGTCAGTTATAATCACAGTGGCTCATTTATAACTACCCTGAGTCAACAGAGAGTGGCACAGTACGTCAGTATGTCTTTATCTGACGCAGTATATGTCATCAAATCCCCTGTAATACCAGGAGCCGTGAGGTTGCTTTCAGGATAAAGATCAAGTGCTCACGTCAATTTTCAATGTTTTCGCTCCATTGCAAATTATGGAGGATTACATCTCTCTCGGACATAATCACGTATTCTGGAACCATCCTAGATCTCACTTCTGTGTTGCACTCCTACTGTACTGCACTGGATACTGCATCTGTTTGGGATTAGTCGTCAAGGTCTCAAACCCCCTAAGCCTGAGCCTACCTGGCCCTTTCCCATTTATTTTCCTCCTGCCTCTGTCACTACTCTCTTGGCCAGCTGCACTGTTTGATTTCCATTCTGGTCCTTTGCACCCTCCTTTTGAAAAAGTGTGGCATACATAGGCCTTGACCCATTGGGCAGGTTTCGTTTCTGTGGCCCAGTGAAATTCTGTCCTGTCACGTTTCAGTGTGTTGAATATGAAGCTAGAGCCAACAGTCAGTTGGCAAAAAGACTGCAAACAGAGAAATAAAGGAAAGAAAATCCAGCTACCAGCACCTGTCAAGCTCAATAATTGACACCTTATATATCTGTTGTTTATATGTTGTTTGTTGTGCAGTGGTTTCTCTGAGTCTTGTCGTCAATGTGAGGTTATCAGGTAAAGTTACTGCGCCTGGTAAAAAAATAGTCCCGCACATAACCAGATACATACAGAAGCCTGCACATAATTCGCAAAATGGCGAATTACATCATTAATATTTACAATCACGGTCTTACTAGGGAGGAATTTAAGGATCATGCCAGAACACCCAAATGAACCCAAGTCCTCTAAACACACAGACTGTGAAAGTCAGCTGTCAATAAGCAAACATAAATTTAAACCCTCTCTTTCTTCCTTTCCTGCCTCTTCCCCTTCCTGTCTTCTCTCCTCCTCACCCAGGCACCAGTGCCAGTTACAGAGGACATGCAGAGGAACCAGATGACTAGTACAACTAGTACCCCCGGTTCACCCCAGGAGGCCGTTGAGGTCCGCACTGAAAACCTCTTCCAGAGGACAGAGGTGTTGGCAGGTATGTATCACAGTAAGCCACAAAGGACATCAAACCATTCCTTCTTTGGAAGATTTACTTAGATACACACAGACACAAATGTGTACCATTAAATTGACTCCACTTTGTGTTTTAAGTGAGATCTCTCTTTTGTATTAGCCTCTCTATTCTTATATGTTACAACATGTCGGCATATTTCCGGTAAAAAACAAAGTCCTAGAATTCTAGGTAATATTTTCCCTACAGTCTCCCATCTAATCCACCTCTCAAAATAATCACATTTAATAAACTCTGTCTGTGTCCCTCTGTGGGACCTTGTAGAGTTCACAGCATTGTGGGCGTTTCAAGTGTGTGTTGCTTGCCTTTTTTCGAATACATGAAAGAGGGTGGAAAGGAAATTATCTGACTCGATAGCACTGTGCTCTCTGATGCCGTCTCTCTGTCCCTGCGTGTCTGAGGCAAACATTGATTGGCACCTCACTTTCACTTTGTTGTGATATCCATCCGGTGTTGGCAATATGCTGAAACAACATCAACAAGGAGAAATCGGGACACTCGCCTCTCTCCTATGGATAGGCGCATTTCATCCTTTGCATATTGTTCTTGGATTGTGATAGGAAAAAAAATGGGATTGCCAGTATAAAATCTTTAGATGAGGCCTTGAAAGAGGTAATATATGTATAGCTTGGTCACCTCTACTCTGCCTTCGCTTCTCTACCTCGTTCACTTTACCCTTCCTCCAGATCATAACCACTACATGTCATCTCCTGCATGACTTCTATAAAAATAATTTCCCATGATCTAATTTTCATTTATTCACTCTGCTTTGCGTTACTGCTTCTTGGGAGCTCAGCAGTTGGGCACGTGCCAGGATCTTTACCCATGAGGCCAGTCAACATGTGGAAACCTAAAGTGGAGCAGAGGGCAGATTGTAGCACCAGGAGGGACCTTAAACAGATTAGGAAGCTATAAAGAACCTCATACAGGCATAATTGGGAGGGAGAGTGAAATGAGCCCATGTGGCGAGTTAGGAGCATTAGTGAGGAGAGTCAGGGTCAAAACTGGAGGGGGGGGATTTTTTGATACAGCCTTGGTGGATTTAATTCAGATTTCCCTTGATGTTAGCCCACTGTTGGCCTGTTGGTTTACAACATGTCCTTTACAGAAAGTTTAACCTCAAACATTTCTGTGTCTGTCAAGCCCTGATTCTGAATTGTATACGACATATAATGGTCTTGCATGAATATCCTCCAGACATTTTAGTCACAGATTCAGTTATATAATTTGTTACAGCAAGGATGTTGAAAATTTAAATTCAACCTTCTTAGTGACCTAAAAGCCTGAAAAAAATTATGACTAACAAAAGCCATGTGAAAATCAAAGATGGCATACAACTCTTTCTTCCATCAGCCAGGAAGGAGTCCTGCTTTGTATTGACTTAAATTAAAGAAATCTCTCTCTGTTGGAATAAATAATGTTTTTAAATTTTTTAAACGTTTGGCTTTTTTTCCATTTAAATGAGCTGAGATGATGTTTTTTAACCATCCAGTGAGTTCATATTTTTAAACTTCTTATCTTAACAAATTTTATGAGTGGATTTGTGATGAAGATGGTCCAAGAGATATCCATGCAGAACCATGATGTGATGCCTGCAATTCTGAAGAAGAACATGGAGGGAAGATTGGTATTAAACGTGTCCACCTTGTGTTAATGTAGGTAGTTCAAGTTTTATTTTATGGAGAAAAGCGTGGAGAGTCATAGTCCAAACAACAAATCAGATAGTTGTTTGATGCCACTGGGGTTATCTTAATTCGAGCTTGTCGTTCAAGCCTGTGTTACAAACTGGCACGTGGAATTTGAAAGATGTGGAAGGGACAGACAGGATCTTACTGAATGACACAATCAAGTTACATTGTGTAAAGTGTACAATCCAGGGTTTTTTGACTTGGCGTCACTCTGTATCAGCGGTCAATATTTTAGTCTTGCAATGACATTTATCAGCGAGTTCAGGGACAGGATTCAGTTCAGGCCACACTAAACTGGTTGTTGTTTGTTTGTCCTCATTGGATTTATTTGCTTGACTGTAAACCACAAGCCTCCTGCTCCAGCGTCCCCATCAGCAGTCACTGATTGGAATACAGACCATGTCAAATAAACCACACTTGGGGCGACGACACAGCTCTGTATACCAATCAAGGATTGGAGCGTTAATATCCCTTTAATGGAACACTAACTTTTAAACTCAACCAACACATGAGGAGAGGTGAAATGAACCACAGCAAATGATCCACTCTGTATCTCCTGAGACAAATTGAGGGTTTTCCCACTGACATTTAGTAACTGCATTGGTTACGACATTCAGTGGTGATGATTGCAGTTCAGTTTCACCACATTTAATCTCTCAGTTTTGATAAAATGCTGTTGTATTGCATTAGTATTTAAATTTGTTCCAACAGTAGCAGAAGCTGTGTATTGTACAAGACAGAAGACACACTTCATGTTAGACCACAAGGAGGCAGCTCAGTTTTTGCGAAGTTAAGGTCTCGTTCTCCACGAGGACACACACACTAGACATTGGTTTTACATTGATAATTAATTTCCCTATTCTCTCTTTGCCTCTTTCAGCTGTTATCGCAGGTGGCGTGATCGGCTTCCTGTTCGCTATCTTCCTCATCCTCCTGCTGGTCTACCGCATGAGGAAGAAGGATGAGGGTAGCTACGACTTGGGAGAGAGGAAACCCTCCGGCGCAGCCTATCAGAAGGCCCCAACCAAGGAGTTTTATGCATAAAGTCCTGCCCTTCCACCACCAGATTGACAAATCTTGAGTGACTGTTAAAAAAAAAAACACAGTCCACAACAACAGCAAATCTGTTCAAACACAAGAAACAAGTACAAAATGTTTTCAAGTCGATTAAGGAAAAATAGCATAAAGGAAAGCTTTTGCATAGAGTATTGTAATTAAGACCTTTTCTTTCTTCTTTTTGTTTTTTAAATGAAAACCAAGCATTTCTCATTTTATGGCAAATCTCAGTGTATTTAAACATTTTGTGTATTATTTGAAAAGGCTGAAAAAATAAAAACAGGATCTGTAAAGGATTCTGTCAAAGGAGCTGTTTTTAGTCGCTGACTACTTTTAACTGTAGCAGTATGTTATTTGTAAAGAAAAAAAATTTAAAGTGGAAATAATTGAATATAATTATTCTGTATCAATCCTCGTTCATTTTTTTTTCTTTTTATTTTGTCCTAGCATGTCTGATGTTGATCTCTAAAGGTGTATTACATTAATTTATCTTTTCTCTGATGTTAAAAAAAAAATGCCTTTGTAGTTTTGATGAAGCTCTTTGGTCTTCATATTAACGCTGTTAACGGTCAATGTAAATGTTCTCCCTTCAGGTTACAATGTTTATTATTTGCTCTCACATCCATTTTTTTTTTTTTTTTTTTTTTGGTCAAACGTGAGCGTTTCATTATGTCTTGTTGATTTGTTTGTCTCTTCTCAGTGTAGCCTTTTTTCTTTTTTTTTCTTGTTGACAGCGTTTGATTTTCACACCAGGAATTGGTCTTTAAAAAGATTAAAATAAGTGTGTCAGGGCTAGAAAAACATCACAAATCTCGCTTCTGTTGTGCGTCTTGCTGAACTTCTTTTCTATTTAAATGCATTCTCTCTTACATTGCACATTCACTGCTTTTGCTTCCCACTGCTATCGTGCAGCTTTGCGTGTGTGTAGTGTTTTGGGGTGAAGTTTTCTTCTCTGTGGCTTGTGGTGTTTTTGGCCCAAAGCCACCTACCTCCCCAGTGTGTCCCTCGAGTTTACTGACTGCACCCAAGGTCTGCTAACATCTCTCCCCCCGCCCTCTCTCTTTCTCTCTGTTTACCCTAACCTCCCTCACTCCCACCTTCTTTTAAATCAGATTGGAGCAAGGCCAGTTGGGCTGTCAATACCCCCAACCACCACCACCCTCTCTTTTTCTCACTCAGCTGTATGGAGCCACCCGGGTAGCCTGGTGTTATTGTCCGTGTCCCAGTGTTGATGCTTTAGGCCCAAAGATCTGCTCAGTGAAGGCCTGCTACTGCTTGGACACAAACAAACCAGGCCGGGGCTGAATCCCCACATGCAGAGCACATACCTCTGCAGCAAACAACACAAGAGCACCCCCCCCTCTAGATTTCTCTGAGGGATTGATAGATAAGGCTGCACAGAAAATGTAGGACTCAAGTGTTAAAGTTTGAATAGTTTCTGAGACTCACATTGAGGGCTGTTCATGGTTTTAAATGGTCAGTGGAGGCATTTCAGAATAGTTGAAAGATGAGGTTGTTTGTTTGTTGCCACATCCACAACCTACACAAGGTGTTTGTTTGGATGCCATTCTGCATCCCCAAATGAGTTCAACTGAATAAAAGGCCACAAAATAGCTGCAAAGATTGAAAACAAAGATTACAGTCAAATGACAAGTTAAGTCTTCTTTTTTTTTTTTTTAAACGTCTACATTAACTTGCTCTGAAGAGACACACGTGTTTTGTCCGGCAGGTTTGTGAAGTTGCCTTTTTCAGCTGTACAGTAATGTGAAGTAGGCGCAGTAGATGCTGTCACATCGTCTAAACTCCTAACACCACCCACATGCAGCTGTTCATCCCTCTACCTCTCCATCACTTCTTCTGTCAGTCTCTCTGCGCTCCTTTACTCATCCACCCCCCCCCCCCCCCCCACCCCCCCCATCTCTGTTGTCCTCTCTTGTCATAGGACCTAAGGTACTGAACTATACTGAAAAACCCAAAGACTCACAGTATTTCTACTCCCACCATCTCCTCATACCCACTCCTCCCCACCATGGCCACATCATGTTGTTTCCTCATTCTCTTTTTCTTCACTCTTTTAGTTTTTTTTATTTTCTCTCTATTAGAGACCTGACCTTTGAGTCCAATTGCTTATTAGTATATGAAAAGATATATAAATATATATAAATGTATATTCACAAATGTTTTAAACCTTCAAAGTGCCTACCATTTGGAAATGTACTTGCTCGAGGTGAGCATGTGGCGGGTGTGTACACAAAAGAGGGGTGTAAACGACTTGACTGGCATTCTGTGAGCATGGATGACTGTAATGGTAACTTTTTTTTAGTCTTACAAAAGCTGACAGTATTGTACCTATAAGTTGAAACAACACTACTGAATAAACATTGTGGCCTAATATCCAACTGCTTGTGCCATCTTGTTTTCAAATTACACTTGTTTTTGCCTCCCTCATCTGTTGATTGTGTTAATTTGATCAATTAAACGTCATGGTAAATCAGCACTGAATCACACAGAGCTTGAAGCTTGTAGCAGCTTTGTTCTGACTCCATTGATTCAGGTCTCTCATCAGGTGTTTTGCAATCACCAGTGTGACTTCAGGGATCCGGGTGAAAATTAATGGCAGTTCCTACTGTGGATTAAGTCATCAATCAAATGCTACAGCGTCAAAAATGTGAGGTTTTGTTGTATTTCTGTCTCAAATAAATGTGATAGATTTTGAACTTTTGCTCAGACAAACGTTTTAAGGTGCCACCATGGGCTCTGGGAAATTGTGATCACCTATTTTCACTATTTTCCAGAGTCCATTCCTCTTAGTGAATACCTTTGAGCCAAGATTTCTCTAGGGAGCTGTTAGCAGGTGTTTTTGTATAAAACATTGATTCATTGATTTGACACAACCAGGCTAGCTGTTACTGCTTGTTTTAGTCTTTATGCTAAGCTAGGCTAATTGCAGGGCTTACCAGGCTCTTTACTTAAAGGGATAGTTTGGGTTTTTTGACGTTGGGTTGTGTGAGGTACATTACCCACAGTGGATTCTGTTCTGCGCGGTCCTAGTAGCGAAAGCTGACCGGCAGCACCCGGCAGAGTGGCAGAGCGATGTGTTGCCGTGCACGGGGCCACGAGAAAAAAGCGAGTTTTAGAGACTTTTAAAAAAAATGCCAACCGAAACAATCCAATATCCATTTAAATGTACGCATCATGTAGAATATTTTGAGTGGTTTTATCTTCCTGTGAAAACAGCGCTTTCTTTTGGCACTACATTTTTCAACCGTTGAACTGCAGTATTCCTACGCACAAGCGCATTGTATTACGCCACTTTCTGATTTACTCAAAAGTCACTGAAACGCGTTTTCTTCTTGTGGCCCCGTGCACAGCAACACATA
This sequence comes from Seriola aureovittata, assembly GCF_021018895.1. Classification (NCBI taxonomy): domain Eukaryota; kingdom Metazoa; phylum Chordata; class Actinopteri; order Carangiformes; family Carangidae; genus Seriola; species Seriola aureovittata. The sequence continues at coordinate 9,025,857 of NC_079379.1, forward strand.
GCTCTGCCACTCTGCCAGGTGCTACCAGTCGGCTTTCTTAACTGGGAGCGTGCTGAAAGGAAATCTACTGTGGGTAATGTACTGAATATTCATGAGTACCTCACACAACCCCGTGTCAAAAAACCCAAACTATCCCTTTAACATACAGATGGTATCAATCTCCTCTAACTCTCCACAATAAAGTAAATAGGCATGTTTTCCAAAAAGTCGAACTATTCCTTAGTAATAATACACTTTCATACAAGTGTCACTATGAATTAGCATGTCATTCATGCTGTTCATTTATAATTACGGATGATGAGGCTTTTAAATTATGTTTTTTTCATAAATACCTTCGAGCAAAAATTTCTCCTGGGATCTGTTACCAAGTGTTTTTGTCTGAAAAGTTGAGAGCAGATTGCTTTATACAGCTCATTAACTGCTTTAAAAAATGTCTCCAACAAAGTGCTCATTTGGGTAATTATTCAAAGGTAAGCCATTCTTACTACAGTTACCCCAAAGCCCTAAAGTACCCCACACAAAACTGCCCTCACTTCATCTATAAATAGATTTAAAATGTTGGGCTGCCTTTAAAACTGTACAGCACGTTGGCTCTCTGAATGTTACTTAAAGTCTAAGGGGATTATAAATGCGCAGATGAGTAATCTTTATGTGGTTATGTGCTCAACCATATCATTTTAGTGCCCTAATCCCACCCTGTTACAGAGGGAGATTAGAGTAACGGTGGGGATTAATCTCGCACAGGATTGCACATCTTGAGTGGTGGCATGAGTGGAAAAGAGAAACCGATGAGGCTGACACGAGCTCCAACAAACCTCTGAGGGACGGTGGGGGTGTGGGGGTAGGCGACCTTATGCTCATTAACCGGTATTTATTAGAGTTATCACCTGAAACACATCACGGCTTGTATCCTATGTGCTGAGAGAGTAAATGTGATTATGTAGCATTGCAGAGCAGCTCATTAAGAGAAGGTAACATTTCTCCTTTTCACTTTTTATTCATTATTCAAATAAATGCAGTAATTATGAAAATGAAGGGAGAGGTGGGCAGCAGTTATTGTCATTAGAATCAATTCCCAGAAACACTATTGCTGCAGATTAACCTATTTTTTTTTATACTTTGGGTGCAGAACATCAGCTCTTATTTGACATCTGATCTATAGTAGCTGGTGATTTCACAGGCTGCTTCATCACAATGGGGTTATTTATACTCACAAGCTCTGAAAGCTGAAGCTGCTGAAACTACCTTGTGATGATCTCTTTGAAGAGGAAAAAGGGAAGGGGAACTGACCGTGCGCGCATGCATCAGTGCATATTCCAAAAGTGTGTGTATTTACATGTGTGTGTTCGCATGCATGCTTTTTGTCTCCTCTTGTATCTTAACCTGAGGGGAGGCAGATCATTAGGGGCAGGATAAAGCCACCTCTGGCTCTTGATATGTTGTTTTAAGTGAACACTCCTCTTTCTGCTCTTTTCTAAGGAATCGGGTCAGTATGTTCCGATATGGTATGTGATATTTGCCCAGAGGCAGTTTGTACAAGGCATCCCACCAGGGTAGGACCCATTTAAGGGGGTGGTAAAGCAGGGAGCCAATGGGAGAAGCCATACATATTGAAGCTGTTGCAGTAACAAACATTTCCCAATCTGTCCTTTCCTCTCTGTGCAGCTACGTTGCATGTGTTTGCCTTTTTAGTCTAAAGTTTGTGTCAAAGTGCAACCAGGACTTATGAGCTGTTTGTGTTTTGCTCAGGTTAATGTAAAGGGTCAGTGTGTGTTTATGTCTGGAGAGAGAACACAAATGTAAACCACTCTCAGTCAAAGATGTAGGTGGATGGTTTTTAGATTACTTTATATAACCTTTTCTTCTTTCTTTCACGCTCTCTCACTTTCTGCCTTTTCCTTTGTCTCTTTTTTTTCCTTTCTTTCTCTCCCTTTTGTAGCTGCAGAGCTGATTCAATAAAGCTGTCAGCCTTCAACTGGTAGTCAGCGCCAAGCCATGCAGAAACGTTAAGGAAATGGCGTCCAAGGTAAACAGGCTGTCAGGCCTCATAAGAGCTCATGGCTGGAGACTAAGCCTGGGCCTGACTGGGGTGGACACGTAGGACCTCGCTGACCCAAACACAAGAGTACAGCAGCATAGCAAGCAGACACAACACTGCACAGGATCGGGCCAATGCACCAGTCCAAGCCAACGCCTCGAAAAATAAAACTGTGATAATTATAGTAAGATGAAGCACACGTCTTAGTCCGAGCTCCAACCTCAGGTCTATATTCCTGCCTGGCGTTGCTCATGGTTGTCACTGCCACACGCCTCAGTCTCAACCAGCTGCAGCCACTGCGGCGTGGTGATTTACACAGACCCATTTTGGACACTGACATCAAGAATGTATTTTTATTCTGACTCTAGTTTCACTTCTGAGCCTGTCCTGACAAAGAAAAAGAGAAAATAAAGAAACACTGAACTAAGAGCAACGCATCAAAGATTTTAAGTCAGTTAAATTAGCAGCAACCCGAGGTTCTGTGGAGACCATTGCTGTGTCTCAAAATGGATATCTCAGTCCGCAGTACATTTCAATTGGGTAGTGTTTGTCCCAAATTAAACACTGCCGATGTGCACTTACCGCAAATGAGCATCGCAACAGGGGACTGCAATTTACTGCTTTGCTCACTTGACTTCAAAATTAACGTTTTATTGGACTGTTTGTGTCCCCCGTGTCATGTGACATGGAAATTACGCCGCCATTGCCGCTGTGTCCACACTTCATTCGCAGTTTTCACACGTTTGAAAATACATTTGCGGTCCCTCCCCTTCTTCTACGTAGCCAAGACGGCGACCGTTGAGGAAGAGAAGTGTCCATCGTTTTACACTCAAATCCAGGTACTTATAGTGCACTGCATGCTGCCATACCTATCAATGTGAACGTACTCATACACTCAAAATAGCAAGTGTGAGTATTGAAGTACATGAATTGAGACATAGCACATGAATGTCTGTATAAAATATTTCATGGCAACCCCATCAAATAGTTGTTGAAACGTTTTAGTCTGGGCATGCTACTAGCTAAAAGCTAATGTTAGAAATGATAAAAACAAGATTTTGCATTAAGGTGCAAGAGAGACTGTAGTATACTTTTAAAACAAAGGCTGGGAAAACTGGAGTGGGACAGGAAGAGATAAATCACCATCAGACAAAACATGAGGAAATGTTAATGTTAACCTGTCATACGTGAAGTCACCATATTTAGTTGCCTGTGCTGTAAAGACCATCTCTGTCCTGGCTGAGTGAAACCAACCTGTCTTTTGTTGAATGCTCTTTCCTGGATTTAAGGTTGGACTGGTCAAAGAGGACACGAGGAGATAACCCACAGGAGGAGTATTTCCTAAAAGCAAAGCAGTCTCAGAGCCAGTGTAATTCATCCCTGTGAAGGAGGTGAGCTGAGCTGAGTACTTCTTAGGATCAGAGGTTTTAGTGCTCAAAGATGCTTAGGAGGTAAATCATGTCTGAATGTTGTGAAACTGCTACAATGCACTGAATTAGTGTGGGCTTAATCTCTATCTCCTTTATTATTGCTCCACTTTTCAAAAGCTCTGAGTCATGTATAAAAAAAAGGTAATTTGGGTCTTGAGGTTTTAAAGCTTAATGATGCTTTTTATATTAGGCAGGGAAGCATGAACTGATTATGCAACAATTTTGCTTAGTTTGGATGATCCAGTGGGGAATTTGAACTATTTTAATTCCTTGGCTGAAAGTATGAAAAAAAGAAAAATAGAAAACAGGTTAAGAGCCCTGGTTGCTATTACAAGCTGGGTGTTGAGTTTGTTTCAAACATTTAGCAAATGAAGCCATCACTGCTGCATAAAGAGCAACACATTTGGGAGGAAGGAAGGGTGTAATGACGACTACTAACACAGTCTGGTGATGAGAAAAGTAGTTTTCCCGCTCTGTGTTGGCAAAAACAAAATCGAACGTGGTGCAGGAATCAATCAATAGCAACAGAACATCTGTGTTTGAGACTCCCTCATCTCTCAAAACACCATTCTTAATTTTGTTTAAGAAAACACACTGTAGGTAGATGTGGTGATGAAGTAAAGCAGTAAATGCCTTTTTTTTCCTGAATTTTACACAGGAGAGCAGGAATCTGAGAAGAGATTTCTCTCCCCTTTGTAGTGGAACACAGACGACTTAATCATGTTTTCAAAGAGCAGAATTACAGTAGGTCCAATTTCTGGTCCACTTTCATGTAGGTCAGTGTAATTTAACAGGCTGAATAAAGGGCAGAGGGAACGAGATGGTACGGTGAGCTCACAAGATTGGTCTCATGCCCTCTCTTTATGCGGTATCTTTTTCTGAGCTTATTCAGTAAGATTAAAACATATTTCACCCATTGTCACACTCAATTAAATTTTATGACTGCGCTGATTTATTTTAATAACCTTATGTTTTGTTGACTCAAGACACTGAATCACCCATTTGATAAGGAGTAATGAGGTTATCAAGTATCAAGTAATTATTTACCAAGGCAAACCTTATAGTTTTACATCTGGTGAGTACACAAAGCAGATTCTGTGTATGTAACAATATATTTTGCCCCAAAGGAAAGGATGGCCACTCCCTGACAAACTATGTTCCGCATGGTTATTGAAACAAAGCACAAGTATCGTTTTCAACTATGTCCTTACAGATTATCAGCTAATAAAATCTAAACATTCTGCTCCAAAAACTCCAGCTGTCCCACTTTTTTTCTGGTATGATTTACAGCTATGGGCCGGAGTCAGAGGTTTAACCATACAGGCTACAATGTTGAATGCTGGAAAACAGACACTCGGCTCTCACTCTCAGTGGTGCTAGAGGAAACAAGAAGGTCATCACCAAGTCATGAGGACCATGTGCAAATTTTGTGCCAATACCTGCAGCAGATATTGAGATATGTCACTGGACAGGGGGAAAGTTTTTACATGCTGCAAGAATGCCTGTACCAAATTTAATGGCACTCCATCCAATAGTTGTTGAGTTGGTTCATTAACATCCATGAATCCATAGAACTGATTTTAAGGGCCTCCTCCTTATATACAAAGCCCTTCACGGGCGCGGACCAAGTTACATTACTAACTCCCTGATTAACTATATACCTCCAAGAACACTGAGATAATGCACTGCTGGTTTATTAGCCGTAGGAGAACTGGTTATGCAGACTTTGGCAATTAGCTATTCAACACACTACCTATAGATATCAGAGAAGCCAGCTCACTGAGTATTTTTAGAAGGAAGCTAAACTTATCTCTTCACCTCAGCCTTTAACTAGCTCTGAAATTTTGCACTTTGCTCCGGACGTATGGACTGCTCAGCACTTCTTTTAAATGTTGTTATAAGTATCGATGTCTTACAGATTTTATGCATTCTGTGTAATCCATATTAACTAATAATTATTTTAATTAAGTTTATTAAATGCCAAAAGTCAGGGGATTATCAAAATCATTAGGCTTCATTCTCTGGACACCATGAATGTCTGGAGCAAATTATATGCAGATCAATCTAATGATTGTTGAGATATTTCACTCTGACACTGCAACCTCTGGAGTAATTTTTTTGCCACTAGCATGTCTAAAAAGATAAGCTCTCAGAAACCAAAAGTGATCACTAGAAAACTGTAGAATTGCTGGTGGGATAATGTCTGTTACAGAACTCTGACTAATACAATTCAGAAATGGCTAATATAACCTTCCACACATACGACAAACTCAATTTAGAAAAACGACAAGCTGCTCACATTGCCTTTTAATCACCAAGTTTCTTGATTAAATGCTGACTGATAATGAATGCCAATGTGCCACCTTGCTTCCTCTTGATAGGATTCGGAAATCATTTAATTCCCTTTCATACCCACACACAAACACACACACACACACACACACACACTTCTCATTGCTAGACTTCTCATCTTCCCCGGGCTTAGCCTGCAACATGATATTACCATCATTTCATTTAAATGAAGCCTGCTCATTGGAGGTCCATCGAGGGAAAATGGAAGTTTTGTTTTTGATTAGGGTGCCCGTGATGGGAACGTTTATAACCATTATATACTAATTAGATCTGAAGCTACGGGGAGGAAACGTCATATGGATTTGTGCTCACAGCCCATGGGAATGCTCCTTTTTCTGGGACTTGTTATATTTATTACAGCGATGGTTTAAATTATGGTTTTTAGTGGTGTTAAGGCCCTGCAACATTGACTGCATCTGCACTCATTCACTTTTCACTACATTGAGTGTTCTAGTAAAATAGAGGCAGTACAGTGAACAGTGAAGTTCCAGTAAAGATCAACCGAGGGGAGAAAAGCTGAGTTTTGATGTTGAAAGTTGTATAATTAACTTTACAATAAATCCTGTATGCATCTCAGGGAGAAGGCTCAATAAAGTCACAACATGCTGAGCCCATCTTTCTTTTGGCTTTTATATTGTTTGATTATATATTCATCACAGAAAGAGGCAACTTTTCATCTGCTGAACTCTGCCAGACCTTTTCCAAGACCTGGCTTTGCACTGCTGCCTTTGTACTCATAATCATGGCAGTGCTGTATGATGAAAGCCTCATTATCTCAAAATAAATACTCTTTCCAGGACGTTGGATGCGTCTTTGAAGTCAAGTCTGGATGGAGGAAAGCGGAGGATGTCACAGTGTAGTAGCTAGACAAAATATTCGTCAATGCTTAATCACTGATCAGTAGTGATGCGGAGAAACCGGCATGACGTCACCAGTCGGTGGCGGAGGAGTCCCGTCACATTAATCTGCTGGTGATGGATGCGCTGGTGCGTGTCTGAGGCATCCGCGGGATGTTCTTGGTGAGGACAGACTGGACAGATCATTAACAGCTAGGGCTCGCCCCTGACTGTTAATGATCTGACCAGTCCTCCCTGCTGCAGAGACCCCGCAGAGCCCCTGGGCCTCAGAGATGCTGTACTCTCTAAAGGTCTTCCATATCTCAGGCATTCAAATCACCACGGCTGAGGCCATGACCAGATCTGGACCACCACCTTAGGAGTGGTGTCTGGAGCATTCACTGCACTCTGTGGCTCTCTGCAGCCAGAACTGTAACACACCCTTGGTAGTGGACTCATTCAGGGTGCTTTGGCCCAAAAAGCGGCTTTTTGCTTTCATACCTGACAAGGTAAACACCTGCAAATCTGTGAATTTTATTACCCACCCTGGCATAGCTCTAAAGATGGAAATCCCTCTATCCACCAGAGGTCCATCCCTTCAGTCAAGGCTGAAATATCTTCAAAACTATTGGATGGACTGTCATAAAATTTAGTTTCTGGCTAGAGGATGAATCTTAGTGAGCTGAGTCCTGACTCATCCATCAAGTCAAAATTTTATCTATCATCTGCCTCGGTTTATATCCTAATATCTGCAAAACTCCATTCACCCACTCTCAGCAGTCTCAGCTGCACTTTGTGTTTAGTGCTAATTAGCAAATGTTAGTATGCCAACATGCTAAACTAAAACAGTGAACAAGGTGCACATTGTATCTGCAAAACATCAGTATGTTTACAATGTCATTGTCAGCACCTTAGCATGATGACATTACCACCTTGGTGAGAGCACTGTTTTGTCTATTTACAACCTCAGAGAGCTGCTAACACAGCTGTAGCTTCTCCAGGCTGCATATAAGCAGATGTGCACGGTGGTCACTCGTGTACATTCATATGTTTCTTTTATACTTGTATGTACTCATTTTTCTATTTAATATCAGGAGCTGGATCAACCAGTCGGTTTGCTTGACACAGGTCTGCAAAACACATTGTTCTTTGGGATGCGTACCCTTTTGCTCCTCTGCAACCTACTTTTACTTTAATGAATGTGTGCAGAGAAGTGCATTTTCAGAGAGGTGTAATTCCATTTTTAGTCTTGTTGTGTTTCCAGTTAGGACATGCAAGGATTTTACCCTTCATTTCAACAATGATATGCACTTGAGTTGGGAATGGTGGCTCTGCTCATGTGATGCTTTGGTATTAATTAGAGCAAGCTTGCAACAGACTAAGCCCTGAGCAAATAAATTGTTTGGCAGGAGCCAGATATACACAAACTCAGATGAAAATGATGATGTATTGAAAGAAACATTCAAAATTCACATAAACCTAAATGCCAATAGTGGACAGAGTTGAATTTGATTCATTAAAATACAAGGATGCAGAGATTAACATTGGAATATGCAGATAGAATGATTGCCAAATACTTTTATATAACCTACCTGGTGTGACAGAGAGTTTGCACTCATATTTGATTAGATAATAAAAGAAACATGTGACTATAAAACAACCTCTGTACCTGCCTGAACTTCTGAAAAGCTCCATTTGTAGCCCCAAGCTGAAAATACAGGTTGGTCTATTGAACATCTTTTGATCAAAATTCTTACCTTGAGCAACTGTAATGCATTACATCAATAATATATGTTGACAATAGCTTTGATGCCAGCGTCGCTGTACCTCTGATAAGTGGAGCTGACAATCCTGACAATTGTACACCCAAAATGCTACAGATGTGACAGCCTGAGCCAACATCCAAGTACTGATGCAAAAATTGGCTCCTGGCAATTCAGCTATATCATTCTCTCATTATATTTTATCTCCCCATCACTGCTTACATCATGGCTACTGGTGCATTTTCATCATTTGTGACAAGCAGGGTCTCTTTTTTTCTTTTCTGTTTTTTCCACCTGACAGATGTCCACACCCGTGTGTCCAATCTGAGCAAAATGACACTTTCTTTTGATTCACTATCTTGAGAATGAAGTGTGTGTGTGTGTGTGTGTGTGTGTGTGTGTGTGTGTGTTCTCAGGAGGATGCACTATGTGTGTAGTCTTCATCCTGCTAATGATCAGCTGTGCTGCTCCCTGAAGTTTTTTTTCCTCTGCATGGTGTATATTTCATCAAGACATTGATTGGACCTGACATGCTCAATGCATGTCTGAAAGTACTGATCAAACGCATCAGCAGCATCAAACACATCAAACACATCATATTATCACTTCAAGCTGGTTGTGTTTGCAAAATCAAATCAAAAACAGGTTATTATTAATTGACAGCAGAGTCTGAATTTTAGAGAATTTTAAAAGATGGGGTTTAACATTGTACGCAGCACTTCTTCTTTGGATTAGGTTTCATGTCAAACAAATTCAGAAATTTCACAATTCTTAAATCCTGAGATTGACTTTTTGGGAACACTGCGTTTTCATGTGACACACCACCCTGCCACGGCGGGCTTCAAACACTGTGAAGCGTTCGCCTCCATTTCTATTCTGATTCTTCACTCAAGCCTGTGCACACCTTTTCATCCGTCTCTGACTCATCCATTCAAGCCATACAGAAGAAAAGCGAGACAACATCGCAGATTGAGCTCGAGCAACAACAAAAGAAGATGGATTCTAGGAAAAGACGTTGCCCATTCCACTCAACAGACGTGGCTTTTTTGTTGACCGCATGGCTGATCTTTCGCCCTTTGTGTCTTTTTGTCTCTCCCTCGCTCTTCTTCTCTTTCACTCGCTTTTCTACCTGCTGTTTTGTAATGGCTGAGTGGAGGCAGGGGGAGAAAGAGAGAGTGAGTGAGACAGTGAAGAAAAGAGGGATGAGGAGGATGAGGACGGAGGGGAGAGAGAGGGGAGGGAAGGGGGGCTCCCTTCTCCAGGCAAGGCTTTAATGAAGAGCCTTTGAAGTTTACTGTGATTGAGCAGCACCCGTGTCCTCTTCAAAAGGGACCAACATCTCTCCGAAGACATGCCGTCGTTTCATCTCCCTTCCCATTTTTCCATCTCTCCCTCTTGATTTGCTTCCCTTTGTCTCTGTCAATTCCATGTGAGATCTTCACCTCCTCTTCCTCCAACTGGTTCCTCTCACCACCTCCCCCATTTCACCCCCTTCACCTTCTGTCTGTGATCAAGACATGGATCATGTCTCTACTTAACTAACCGTGGTGGTCCCATCCCGTTAGCTTCAGGACTTTGAAGCCCATGACTACAGGATGGAATGGGATGTATGGAAAGAAGAAGTGTGTGTGTGTGTGTGTGTGTGTGTGTGTGTGTGTGTGTGTGTGTGTGTGTGTGTGTGTGTGTGTGGTGTCAGTGGCGCTTGCGTGTGTGTTTCGCCCTGGGTTGCCTAGGTACATGCATCTATATGTATCAAAGACACACATTTAGAAATGCACATGCCTGCCTCCAGCATTGAGGAAGAGATAGTGATTCCCCTCCCATCAGCCCCCGGCACTGATACTACTCTGTTATCTGAACAAAGGTATCCATCAGTCCAACCCTCCTACGCTCTTCCTCTTCCTGCAGGTCCCCGTCTTCTCCTGCTTTCTGCGTTGCAGTGGCTCTCCATTTACCCCTCCCCGAGCTAACTGATCCATAGTCCACTGTGGCGGGCTCCTGCCATATACAGCCTATGATTCCTGCCTGAAGCAATCTATTAAGGCCATGTGTTATCAAAAGGAATGTATACTGTGTTGCACATGGTTTGCATTTGAACTGAGGGGAGGTGAACTTCAAATTGCAATACTTTCTGAGTGTGAGCTAAACTATTGTTCTATCACAGCAGCCATCTAAAAGACCACACTATAACTTTCCCACGTTGTAGCCCATTTACTAAGTAACATAAATTCTATCGCTAGCAGTATATGGAAAACCCTGTTCACATACTGTACTTTCCATTGTTTGGGTTTGGTCCTCTAGGTATAATTAAGGAAACTCTTAATGCCTCTGCAAACAATTATATCTTAGACAACAGTGTGCTTTGTTTGGTGAAAATGGTCAGCACGATGCATTATATATATTTCTGGTAGTTAGGGAGATAAAACACACCAATACAATTCTTTAAATTACTTAAAGGGGCTATTTGTAAGTTTCCTCTGCCGCTGAACGTGGTTTCTTGCTGGGAGCGGGTGGTGATGATTGTTGCTCGACAAGAGCTAAGTCTTCAAGGCAGATTGGAGGCTGCAGTGAGTCGCTATTGGAAAGTGAAGAGACGTGCCGGGGCTAGCAGGTTAGCGTGCTAACTTCAGTAGAATAAAAGACGTGATAGAGAAAACAGTTAACACTGGAGTTGCTTTCCAATGCTAGAGACAGCTATTGTGACAGCTTTCTTCTAGACTGGTAAGTAAACAGCTGTAGCTATAGCAAAACTTGCAAATAGCTCCTTTAAATGTACACAGTGGAAATAGTAGCACTACGGCGCATATGAGTGGGTCCCTGCTTTGTTTGTATCTTATGTACATGGTCTAGGACTTGTATGTAGCAATGTGATATATAATCCCGTCAGATGTGTCACACTATTCTACTGATTGAGTGTTGGTGGCAGTAATGAGCTAAGGAATGTAGCAAAGCACCAACAGAGAGAAGGTGGCTAGCCCCGAAACTTAAATGTAAACAATGCAGGATTTGCAATTGCAATTATTTTATATACTTTAACATGCTTGTACGCTTCATGGGTCGGTGAGAAAAATTAATGGAAACAAAACATTGTTTGTTTGTGAAAACCCAACAGGGCACCTTTAAATTGAAATGCATTTTACGTCAAAAGAAACCTACATTTCAGCCAAATGCCTTTAGTTTAACCCTTAGATGCATGAGTGACTGGACCCTACACTCTTCCATAAGTGGGTCAAAAATGACCCGTATTAGAATCAATGTGTTTTTATGCCATTTTTGTCATTTTGGTTAAGAATAATCCCTTGTATAATATTTAGTATTATATTTAGGACCACACAAGAATGATTTCATGTTTGAAATATCTTTATTTTTCACTTTTTAACATTTTTGAAAAAGGTAAGAGGCATTCAGGGTGGCGATGTCAATTAGGTTGTACCACAACACCATGGACCACCTCTGTGTTTGGCGCTTGCAGGTGTAGGTGCCAACCATCTGGTCAGTGGTGTCTACACCTCCTTTCGTCTTGTTGTAAAATGTGATCACTTCTGTTTTTTTCTTTCTGCTATTTTCATCCACTACTTTGTCGTGGTGCATCGTGCTCAGGAGCACAACAGCTTTTCCTTTCTTTCTGACATAGCTGACCATGGTAAGGCTGTCGTTGAATCCAAACTCTGTGCTGTGAACCTCCCTGGACTTGGAAGGCTTCATCAGAGGAGCGATGTCTGGCTTGTTCTTACGTAGAGTCCCCACAATAGTGAGATCCTTCTCCAAGATATGCTGTGCAAGAGGCACACTGGTGAAAAAGTTATCCATGGTGATGTTTCGACCTGTGTTTACACAACTGCTGGACAATGTTTTCCCCCAGATTCTTCTGAACCTCTTCTCCTGGTTGTCTCCCCGTGTAAACTATACCATCCATTGCATAGGGGATGCGTGCATCACAAACCCAGAAGATCTTTAGGCCGTACTTGGCGGGCTTGCTTGGCATGTACTGTAGAAACTTGCACCTACCCCTGAATGGCACAAGCTGTTCGTCCACAGTGACACAATCACTGGGGATGAATTGCTGTCTGCAGTTGACCAGGAACAGGTCCCATACATAGCAGAAGGCTGCCATATGGTCTGTTTCCAGTCGGAAGGCTCTGGTCCTCTTATCGTCGAAGCGCCAGGTACGGCTAATGTCTTCAAATATTCTAACAGCCATAGTGGCCTTGTACATGGGATTATGTAGAGGACTCCCAAACAGCTCACGGACTGATACATCCCAGTTCTTCTCACTTCCTGCAAGCAGGGTCAATCCAATGAAGGCCATGAATTCATCTTTGAGGACATTTTTCCATTCTTTTCCTCTAGCTGTTGCTACTCTCCGTCCTTCCAAGTTTGTGCACTTCATCACCTCTTGTATTATATCATTAGTCTTAGCTAGTTATAATGTAGGCTAATTTGTTGATAAATAATAATAACAACAGTCATGAAAGACACACACACAATATTATATGAAGATAATACTTACACGTATCAGCTCTTGCTTTGTAAAATAATCTTCCTGAGGGGTGACACTTCTGATATAGTCTGTGTGATCCAAAGTTAATTTATTCCTGACAGCCACAGTTGATAAGAATCAAAGGTTCCCATTGGATTCCATAGAAAATGCATGCGGGTCATTTTTGACCCACTTATGGAAGCTTGGGGTAGTAATACAAAAACTAAAATTTCTTAAAATGTATAAAAGGTAAGTTAAAAATGTAAATGGCATTATATCAAAAACATGTTTTTTGAGGAATACCTGGAATATGAAATAATAACAATTTTTCATTACGAAGATATTTCAAGAAAGCAACCTCACCGGGTCATTTTTGACCCACTTATGCATCTAAGGGTTAATTAGTTTAGTTAGTTTAATTGAGGAATATTTTGCAGCAGTGCATTACTAAGTTCAAGACCGAGGAAGGGTTATAGTTCAACTGACCATATTATCTCTGTCTTATTTCTTTATATCCGTGCAGTCATGTGCTGTTCTGTTTGTTGGGGCCGAGGCTGGCATGCGTGAATTTAACTCAGGATTTCATGGAGCGGACACAAGGCCAGGGACGGTCAGTCAGCCATTGGCAAGCTTAGTCTGTGTGATTACAGCCCCCTTCTCATCCAGGTCCTGTTTTTGCGGCGTGGCCAGCAAGAGATTAATGGGTTGAAAGAAAACATTAGCGCAGCGCTATGGTTCACGCTCACCTCTCTGCTTCTGCCTGTTTGAGCGTGCCGCCCTCACCCTTTTCTCCACTCTCCCACTCTCTCTCCCTTTTGCACCAAGTTCAGAAACCGTGAATGTGCTGTAGTGTGAGGAGGGAGATCTTTGAAAGACGTCTTATTCACAAATGCTCCAGATCTCGCTGCTTAATAAGAAGCTAATACTACTCCTTCACATGAAACTTTCCACACATAATCAAACTGTTGTGCAACTAAAAGTCATATCAAATATATAAAAAAAAAATAATAAAAAATCAGTTTCATTGTGCTCTTTGCTACAGTAAACACATAAGACCATGTTACCACTCCTTCAATTAGAGAATCAGTTTTATATAAAATGACAACAGTGTGAGGTGTTATTTGGGAGGGCTATAATTTGTGTAAACGTGTCAGATCATGAGGCACAAGGTCAGTACTTAAATTTTAAAAACACAGCACAGAGACTAAAAACCTGCTGCAAACCATCAGCCCATTATATTTTTTAGCATCAGGCTGATGCAAAATATTTTTAAAAGGGCCTTTTTCTTTTTCAGTTCCCTCTACTCTCTCCTGTCAGCTGCTCATCAAAGCAGTTGTCTGAGGTTTTCAGTCCCACCGTGCTGCCTCATGCCTGCAGAACAACTTTGATTGTTAACCCATAAATGATTCACTGGTCATATTTTTAGGCTGGAGCCATTTTGAATGATGTATTTATCAAGTGAGCTGTTCAGTTTGTGTGCATATTCGAGTTGGCATGACTATGTCAGCCAGTGAGATTTTAACTTTGGGTGTTTTAAAATGCTTTAAAATATTTATTTTACCGCCTTGGTTTGGTGGTTTTCTAATCCTTTTGAAAGCAGGATGGTTTAAAATATGGAAAGTGAATGAGAGAAAATGTTGTTGTATATTGATTTCTGGTCCTTAGCTACATTTTGTTGAACTGAAATGTTATTTGTTTTATTTTCCTTGTTGTCTTTTTGTGTTCTCCAGGGGGACTGGATTTTTCCCTGACAATACTGGTGCAATACAGCTGTGCAAGCACTAAAAATAGTTTGCAATATCATTTTAATGTCAACACCACACAGGCAGTTAATCAGCTGGGGGAGCTTATGTTGTCAACCGTTGCTTAGTAACCTACCATCCGTGATTTGAGAACTCCATACGTTCCTCTGTAACTTTGCACATTACTGTGTCATCATTTAAAAGTGCTGAGGTTATGGGATTACTCTCTGCCATGACTGCCTGGTCATTTGTCATCTTCACAAATGGACCCATGAAAGAAAGCTAACTCTAACTATTGCTGACTTCTCTACTCATGGGATGAACACAACACAGAGTGTGGGGGCTGCCAATGTCTCAGTAGGTGTTGATATAACATGATTTAAAAGTAACACAGGGGGGATTTCAGTGTTAGCACTAGCAAGCTAGGCTTACTAGTTTCCACTTTCCAAGTAAAACCTAGTTAGCTTACCTTAGCTTTCACTTTCCAAGTGGAATACTACAATTTAATATGCCCTCCCAAATTTTGAATGTTGCACATGTACAGATAAACTAAATTGCTAACATGATAACCAACACTATGCTTTTTTTAAAAAAAAAACAGGAAAAGGTACAGGATGGACTCTGGTCAGAAGTGAACAATAGAAGTTGACAGTAAACCATTTAACGACGTATCTAAGCTTCTTTGGACATATTTTTTATCTATGTTATGTTACTTTTTTGGACAAGTTATGTTACTCTTTAGCAACTGAGACTTGACTTCAGCTCATATTTACTTGTTTTTCTTAGAAAAACAGCAGAGAAATGGGAAATTTATGGGACTAATCTACAAAGGTAAGACAACTTGAAAAACACCATTTCTCCCAAGCTCCACACAAAGGACCAAATGATTGAACTGTTCCTTGTTTATTTTCCCACCCTGGAGCCAGTATGTGGGCACTAATGTACCTGTCACCAGAACTATGGACCACACTGAAGTCAGACGTCAAAGGCAAGACTGTCAGCACAAACAACGCAATTACCTGCCTCACATACATACACATACACTCCTGACATGTGAAGACCTGTAAGACAAAATGAAGCCATCCATTCACGTTTCTACGGTGAATGAATGTCTAAGTAGAAAAAAAATAGGATTCATAATATAGAGAGGGAGGTTCTTGTTTAAGCCTCACATAGCCTCTGAAAAAGGCAGGTGTTACATGTAACATTAAGGTGAAACAGTCTTTTGTGTGTCTTTTAAACTTAGACCTTGCAGCAGGGTCTCCATGTCAGAGGTTCTCTCGCAATGAGAGATTGATGATTCGTCTAAGAAGGAAGGTCAATGAACCTCTCCTGTCCAAACAGAGGCCACGATTTAAAGCTGTTCTGTGTCATGATTCTTTCTTTCAAATTTTCTAAACTATCATGTGTTCCTCCAAACACATGCACATGCTGGTAAGAGCTGCTTAACATTACATTTTTTTCATGGTAATGCAGAGGATGCTGAACACACATGGACTTCACAGTAAAGTGCAAATGCTGTAAATGACACGAAGAAACAGCTACACTGCACACTGTAAGCTTCATGAATATGCTGGTCGTGAATAATTTCTGTATCATTATTATTTGTACACACCTTAAATAAAAATAAAGATACGGAGCCTGACAACAGAATATCAGGAAAGTGGCACATTAGTCAGAAGAAATGAATATATTAAGCCCTTCGAGTCATAATTAATAAATTGTGTTTTTCGGGAGCATCTATTCAGTTTGCAAGTGCATTTTTCTCTTGTTGCTGTTTTGACCTTTTTGCCTGTGCACCTGATATCATGATGGGATAAAGTATATCCCGTATGACAATATATCCTTTATGATAAAAGTATAGACATAAAAATGAACAAAATCATGAGCAATTTTATGAATAAATGTCATTTTCAGTACGGGTTCTGAAGCATTTTAAGATGCTCTTCACCTTCTACGAGTGGGAAGGAGGCACTCATTATTATGTGATCATTTTTAAGAGTGCCATTTTTAAGTTACAATGCCTTCAGGGAGCCTCTGTGAAGCCGATCATCATATGGCCATTAGATCCCTTTTGGGAAACGGGGCCCTGTTTCAGAAAAGAAGCGAGAAAGAAAGGAAGGAAGAAGATGACACACTGAAGAAAAGCAAGGAACAGAGCAACATCGTCTGAAGAGGCACACACACAAACACACACAAATTCTGTTACACACATAACCATAGCACCACACACACTCACAAGCACTGCTGTTTTCCTGTTTTGACTTATTGCTTTGCAATGCACTTTTCACCTGCAAAACATCATGAAAAATAAATACGTCCACTTCTTGCACAAGACTGAGACTGCTAATAATCCAGAGAGCTGAAGATGGGCTCTGTACATATCTCCTCGCATCAGAGTGTATTACTCTTTTTTTTGCAACAATTACTTTGACTAGCAGCAGTTGCAGCGCAATGACACGTTTAATAAAGAAGAGGAATGAGAGTCGAATGTGCTCATGGCTTCACTATTGCTAGTTATTCAGATATGTGATAGAGTTCACACGCTCTTTAATGGCACTTTCCTGTGTTTTCAGGTACAGAGCGCTCCTCCATTTATGATAATGCATTTCTGAGTTTCCCCAGTTCTCTGATTACCCGAAGCTAGTGGTTATGACTGACTGTAAATCACATTTGTAGTGTAGGAAAGAGTGGGTGTTCGAATGTGAATAATCTTTTATTCCCCTACTTCCATGAAAATATGAATATATTTTTCTTTCATTCCACAGGAACATCAGATAATCTTCTATCGCTCTGCCTCCCTCGGTTTCCTCCCCTGCCTCCCCCCTCCCGTCCCTCCGTCCCTTCCCTCTCTTAGTTGTAAAATCAAGGCAGAAGATCAGAGTCTAATACTCATCACATGAATCTATATCAGGATGCCGAGTTGTTCAAAGGTGTCAGAAAAGGTCACGGCTATAGAGATTCTCTCACTTCTGATGTCAGCTTGTTACCGTGCAGCATATTTCACCATATAAAAATAACAAAAAAACAAATCCAAGAATCCCAGATTGTCCAAGCAGGTAAATCAAAGGATTTTTTCTTTTTATATACAGTTCTCATGTTTGTGGAATGCCACCATTGATGAATAAGGAATGCAATAACTTTGCATTATCTATTTGTGCCGTCCTTAAAAAGCATGTTTCAGTAGGCTATGATACCATGTTCAATATAAATACAGATGGTTGACTGACTGGTTTACCATAATCCTTCAGCAGCATCCTGAGCTGTGACGGCAATAGGAGCTCACATACTGTATCAGATCTCCCAGTTGGACATCCAACAATCATCTCTTTTTTATTTAAAGCTCCTCTAATATAATAATATCTAATATTTTTATCCCAACAAAAGATTAAATTACAGAAAATAAAAGTAAAAGAGGTCACTGGTCCCACAAGGAGTAAACAGAGCTAAAAGAGGAGTGAATACTGGACTTAAACAAACCGTCAATGAATCATAATGTTACTCTGTAGCTTGTCTCTGCTGGCCCTCATAGCCAAAAATGGCTACCCTGTGATTACAGGGTTGGGTAAGAGACATGACAGTTCTTGTGTCATTATTTGCTTAGTTACTGCTGTATTCTCCAAAGTGTGCTGCAAAACACAGGGGGCACAGGCCAAGCAATGCAGTGTTTTCCAGTGCTGTGTCCGAGACGAAGAATTTCATGCGGTGCTGAGTTCACGTCACACGCCGACTATTCTGAGCTCCACCTCTCTGTTTGTTCACAAAATGTTATGTTTGAGCCTACGTGTCACAGATCACAGATTGTTTTTAGTCAAGAAATGCTAAAGTGGTTATGTTTGGACCTTGACTCCACCCTGAGCTGTAGCACCAAATCACCCCTCTCACCCCCACCGCCCTCACACCCATCTAACTATACCCTTCTTAGAGAAAATTGCATTTCTTGCAAAGGCAAGAAACCACTCCCTTGTAAAGTTCTCGTGGTTGCATGCGACTGCCTATAAAAACAGACAGTGCCCTATTAGCACTAAATTAGGCGTTTACCCAGTGTTAATTTAGTTTCAGCATGACAAACTGAAGTTTAGAGACAGATAAATGTCTGTAATGGAACATTGTGGCGTTTGTACTGAAATTTGTTTATTTTTATTTCCACCCCTCTCTTCTGTCAGCATCTCCGTGGGTTTTGAATAATTGATATTCACCTCCATCTACGACATCCGCTTTTGCTCTTGACGTCCATCCTTCACTGGTCCAGTTTATGCACATCTCACATGAGGACAACCTCTATCCAACTGTGCCCACAGTCATTCAAATAATGTTTTGGGGTAAATCCACAGGATGTTGCTGATTTTATCATTATTATTATCATTATTATTATTTGGATCATACAACAAGTCATTTTCATCCAACATTTGGTGCAGACTGAAAAGTCTCAATAACTATTGGAATAATTGAAATCCAAAAATTGATACATTCAAGTTTCCCTGAGGATGAATCCTAATGTCTTTCTTGATCCCCTGACTCTTCCTCTAGCAACAAATGAGCTTGATTTGTACATTTTAGTGAAACGTCTCAACAACTGTTGGATGCATTGCCATGTAATTTGCGGATGACATATAATAACCCTTGATTTTCACAAGGTCAAAAACATAAATTGTTGAATATTTTGGTTTATGACCATATACCTGCCAAACTAATCAGTCATAATTAGGAAATGTTAGGATGCTAACTTGCTTAACTAAAATGGTGAACATGGTAAAGATTAAACCTGCTAAAGAAAAACATGTTAGCATTGTTACTTTGGGCACAGCATTTAGCTAATTTAGCTCACCGCCACTGCAGCCTCACAGAGCTGCGAGCACGGCTCTGGAATAAAATAAGATTTCCACAGCTCAATTAAAGTAAACATTACATGATATGAATGGTAATCCTTGCAGTGCAGTTTTTTGGAGATGAGTAAAATCAAAACATAGCACATGCATATTCCTTCTCCTGCCTTCTTTTGGTATAGAAAATTCTGGCACTTTGATCTCTCAAACAAACACAACCTTCCCAGGTGTTTGCTTTCAAAGAGACCCCTGCTGTTAGCAAACCAGTGACTACTCTTTAAACTTCAATCCAGCATTAATGCACCAACAAAGCAGCAGGATCATGTCAGTTTTTACCACAAACCAAACATATGACTGCATATTTATTAATATGTATGATTTCACTTCAGCATCTCTGTGCTCCTTTTTCTTATCCAGACATCCCTCTTCATTTCAACCAACTATCTGAGGCTCTCTGCTCAGAAACAGGCCTCATATATATAAACACACACACACACACACACACACACACACACAGATGAGGAGCGTGGTTCTATTGTTACCAGAGTGTGTAAACTGCCCAGGAGGCAGAAAGACTCCTTTGTTTCTCCTCTAGACAAGAGAGGTGGGTGTGCCATCACTTGAAACAGTCCTTGTCTGGGCTGCACACCCAACAGACCCTAATAAGGCTCTTAGGTTTTGTATTACACCCAATCAACATATCATGAGGGTGTGCTTCAGACACACTCCTGTGGAGCAGTGAGTAGAGGATGAGTCTAGGTTTCTGTTTCTAATTTAAAAAAAAGGGAGATTCCATTCAAATGAAGCCCCTTTCATCTGTGTTTTGCATTAATGCTTCCTGTGTACAGAGTGAGATCACTATATTGGGGAAAGAGCTGAGGTAAATGCGCGCAATACACCTCCGACATTAAGTGCTGCAGCTGCATTTACTGGCAGAGAAGCATGATATTGGTTAGGGGTAGCGGAGGTGTCAGACCATGCAACAGTTTATGTGATCTATCTGTGTACACTCTTATAAAGTACAGCTGTGTTTTCAGAACACGTAATAAGGGAAGACTCCAAGTGTGTAATTGAGAATCCCTGGTATTCATGACTGTTTGCAAGGATGGGATAGACACATTAATCAAGATAAACATACACAGTATGCATACACACACACACACACACACACACACACACACAAGCTGACTTAGAAAGACACACATAGTTTTTTGTGGACTCTCAGCCTTTTTTTTTTTTTTTTTAAATCACTGCTGTGTGACAGGCAGGGCGAGGGCGGCAGATTTGTGACGTGTGTTATGTCACACAGAGTCGCTTTCTAATGAGGACGGATGTGACGGTGCTTTGGATCAAATGGAAATACAGAAGACTAATGAAGTCTGACATCAGCAAAATCAAATCTGTGTGGTTATTTTTGGACTTCACAGGTTATCAAACTGGATGTCCATAAAAGTCCCTTTTCTTTTTTCATAATGCCTTTTTCTACTAATTTCAGCTGACTTTACCTTCGCAACAATTTCTGTCCGAGTCACCAAAAGGAAAAAAAAGCACTTGATTTTAGTATTATTGTCAATGCATTTGTGGATCCATTTGAGTTTGTTTTTCTTTGGCTGACAATTTGACAAATCTTCATTGCAGCTGCATTAGAACTTGCTCGCACTAAATACTCTACTAAAACACTGCAGTGGAGTGTTTAAATATCAAGTTTTAGTCTCAGTCCCTGAGAATCAAAGGACAAGTACTTCCCAGTATTCCAAGTGTCTTAAACAATTACCAAAGAGGAAGTACAGCAGCTGTGATTGGCAACAATGCAGTGCAGCTACACAACATATACGTCTTGTATTGTGATGAATGAAGTGCGGTTAGCTGAGACTGTCCTCCTGTGATAAACGAGCTGACAGGTCGTTTGTGCAGCAGCTTATTATGACTTATGGTTGGGTTTTGTTTTTAGGTGATATCTAGTGGTCGTAGTAATTATGACAGGAGCAATGGGAAAAATGCGGTGACGTCATATAAAGAGCGACATCTGTGACTTTAAAACTACAAAAAAAGTATCTTAACATTCAGTAACAAACAGACAAGTGTTCTGCTAAACACTAACCTTGACTTGCTCCAGAGGAGAAGACAGTGGTTATAGGAGCCAGCTGTTAAATGATGAAGCAGGGCAGTGCTAAGAGGGAGCATGTGTCCTCAGACATTTTAACTGGATAAATACAGGTTTGAGTTACTTTTTTTTTCTGTCAGCAGGCTGCCAATCTATTCCAGCTTTGACCACAAAACTGGCTCTTCTCATTCAAAACTTGTTTTAATGTTAGTTTTTACTTCCGTATCTTAGATGCCTCGCACATTTATACTGAGTGCTTTCAATATTTCTGTATAAGACAATTAAAACCCTGATTTTAAATGTCATGCATGTTCCTTTAAAGTTAAAGTGTTTACATTTAACCTTTCAGTCTTAGTACACTCAGTACTGTTGCTCTTTTCCAATCTAAACAAAAAAGCCAGCGGTGTAGAGATAGTCACCCAAACATGCAACTTTGCTCTGCTGATTTACTTCTGCCTCAGAATTGACGATGTTGACGGCGCCGTGCTGAACCCGTTTTGTAAAAGATGAAAAAAAGGGTTTTAAGTCGTTTCAAAACTCAGCAGAAGCAAAAGCAAAGCATCATGGTTGCTCAGTGGGTTAAGGAGCAAACCGTGTATCTGTGATGTTAAATTCATTAAAAAGTAAAGTGAAAAGGCAGTTGGAGTTGGAGCCAAGAATAGATCGTCTCCCAAGAGACTCACTCTTACCCATGCTGCTGCCAAAAAGGAAGCAATGGGTAGACTGTCACTAAGTAAGAACTAACCACTTTTAATTAAGGTGGAACAACACAGTAAATCCAGAATTATACTGTCTTGTGACTTTCATGCAGTTATATAAAAACATAAAAAACGCTGGGAAGATCTGACTGCTGCTGTGTATATCAACTAATGAGACCTTTTTTTTTTTTGCTCGAAACTCACTTTCTGTTTATTGAAAGGCTGTTGTGGATGATGCCGTTGTTCTAAGTAAATAAATGCATTAATGCAGGAGACAGGAATAATCAGGACATGACTGATTCTTTACTTATTTAAACAGCGAGGCAGTCATGCATCGAAGGAGTCAAAGGAACATGTATTTCTGTTCTTACGAGATGGAAAGATGTACTTGGTGTAGTAGCAGGATGCAGCTGATGCAGCACACATGCTGTACGTGCGCACACACACACACACACACACACACACACACACACACACACACACACACACACACTCATCTGCAGATGAACAATAAAAAACGCTCAAGCAAAAATTCACACACACACAACCTCTTCTAACCTCTTGCCTCGCTCAGTTCCACCCACCCACCCACACACACACACACACACACACACAAACAGACAGTTATACAGCAGCAGGCGTGATTAGAGCAGGATGTATGTGGCTGAGCCCAGCTGCGGTGAGCCAGCCAGTGGATGTGGTGTATCAGTCTCTCAGTCTGCTAAATGAAAACTAAATGAAAGGCTCTCAGATGGTGTGAGCGTTGCGTAAGCGAGGCACCGAGCAAGGTCCCGGGATAAGCTGATTACGTGGCAGACTCATATTCATTTCCACATCCCTTAAAGAGCCGAGCGGCGTGGCTTAGTGAGCCCCGTTCCTCTCTGCTCTCGCATCCAATCTGCTCCTCTCCTCTTTGTTCCATATCTTCCTTCTATTTCTTCCCTGTTTGGACTGTTAGCGTGTGTGGTCAGTGTCTATCTCTGTGTGTGTGTGTGTGTGTGTGTGTGTGCTGCAAGTGATCTCCCCTCACATGCGTCCCCTGACTGCAGGAGTCAAAGGCGAGTGCTAAATCTGCTTTTGATAGCTTTGGCGACAAGACTACAAACATGTGCTACTGGTGAAATACACACACGTGGTTGTGCATATGTGTCCACACACAAATATGAGCACAACACTTCACATGGCTTAGCCTAATGTAATGTACACACCAGGGCTTAGCAGCTGTGAAGGTGAAAGCGACAGGACAGCTGGGGATGTTATCCAATTGTCAGCGTATGTCCTGTGTGCTACTGCATGCACGCTCGCGCGGTTAGCTTCATGCTAGCCATGCTGTCAGGGGGTCAGAGTTGACATCACAGGAGAAGTGGCGGCGGTCTAGGTAAAGTGCCAGCACTAAGGGCGACTTGGTAATGGTTGTTTTTACTCCATGAAGAGAGAGAAGGAAGAGTGGGCTGATGGAAGAGAGAGGCCTTGGCTGGGAATGATCTTTAACAGGTGGCAACATTTCATCTGTCCTTTCCTCTCATTATAGGATTTCTATGTCTATGCGTATGTGTGTGTGTGTGTTGCTGTGTATGTAACACATGGTCTGCTATTGTATAGCTAATCCTTTTCTGAGGCCACAGCATGTAAACGGAACAACTGTGCTCACCATGTGACAGGATCACAGGACCAGGGAAACTTCCTGGTTTTTCTTTTAAATTACACCGGATCGTTTAGTGTCTCCATTTTCAGCACAAAGGGGGAAACTGTCTCCTCGAGCATTTGGCCTTGCTACATGAACACTAGTGAAAATGTTCATATATGTACAACATACACCAGAAGAGGAAGACAGTGCACAGTGCAGCTGCTGTGGGATCTTTTGAATGTTTTCAGTGCTGGAAAATAACTAAATACTTTTACTTAAATAAGTAAATTTTGATATACGTTATGCTAATTTTTACTACTATTTCAGAGAAAAATAGTTTACCTGACAGCTGTAATTACCAGTTACTTTACATATTAAATTTTTAAACGGAAACACACATACGACTGACACTGTGTGTGCTTGCTGTTTGTTACCTGCCAGCCAGCCAGCCAGCCTATTATCAGAGCAGTGACCGCAGTGTCCCAGTAGCTGCCCTTTATCCACACATACAGATTCACATTCACCCCAGCCTCCTCTGTCTATTATCATTGCCCCAGCCTAGTTCGGTGCCATCTGTGTCCATAGCAACTGGACAAAATAAGTTACTTATTATAGGACATGGGCTCAGCTGGCAGGTAGTTTACAATGAGGTTTGTCATATTCTCTTCCAAACAGGCACATGAAGGAAGTCAGGGGGTTGCAACCTGTCAGTTTTTAGGGAGAGGATGTTTTTTTGTTCTGTTTCAGAATTGTTTTGCTTCCTGATGCTCAATGGTGAGATGAGGCCTCAAACCCTCCTTCCCAGCTGATGAGCTATTTCTAAAAGTCAAAAATCAAAGTGACCGAACTAGCGTGTAACTAGTGAGTATCCTTGCATCAGTGCTGTTGTGTGGTAATGTAATTCAAATCAAATGCAGTTCTCGAAGAGTCTACTGGTGGCTCATGGTGTTCATGTGCTGACACATGGCTGACAAAACAGTCCTGTTTTCCACAAGCTATGGTGTCAGAAAAGCAAATCCAGCAGACACACTATAAGCAAACATGGACATTATTAATGCAAATCCAACAGAAGGCCATGTGTTTTCCTCTGAACAAGCAGCGTGACGTGCTCAGGCCCTAGCGCGTTGTACAGTAGATCACTTCCCTAAAATAATTCCTTTATATTGAGAGGTCTGGAAGGCAAATGATGCGGCAGTAAAAAGTTATTCTACTGAGTTGTAGATTGTTTCATCATCTTATTGAACGTCATGCTATAGCTGTAGATTCTTTTTTTTTTTTTTTTTTGCAGAAACTGTTTGATTGAATTGTTTATTTGGTTTTGTGGTAAGAGTCAGACAAGAAGCTTAACTGCACAGTTATCGCTGTCCGGAAGCGATTAGCTAAATTTAGCATGAACTCTAGCTAACAACACCTCCAAAGCTCACTTATTAACCCTTGGCATCTTGGTTGTCGACAGGTTGTGGTTTTGTGCTGTAATTGTAATTTCTGAATGTTGGACTGAGCTGTGCTAGTTGGTTTTCTCTGCTTCCTAATGCTAAGCTAATTGCTGATGATTGTAATATTGTTGTTACAGTAAAAAGTGACTTAGGATTGATGGCTTTAACATATCATTTTAATGTCTTTTATAAGGCACACTTTATACAGAGTTTATATGTTGTAACTAATGGCTTACTATTGCTGTAAAGTTTAGTTGTAATCTACTTTGGGGTTAGCAGGTTGTTAAAATCCCTTTTACTGTTTGACCACTTAACTGGACCGATTCATTGATCCATTCATTAACAACTTATCAACATTAACAACTACATATTTAATGGATTAAAAATCCTTTATTAATGACTTATCAGTATTTATAACTACAGACATGATGGCTGTTACAAAGTGAGAAACCCATGTCTTTTAATATGGATTACATTCATGTATGAGGCCATTATTTACAACAATTGTGAACCCTTTAAATAATTTTCCTGTCTCAAAAATACAGATGTTGACCTCTGTAAGCACCCTTACTGCTTACTTTGGATGTTCGTGTGTGCTTTGTTCTAACCACATCCACTGAGTGACACTTCAATGGCTTCACAGACTCTGAGAGAGTGAGGGAGAGCGGTGAAGGGAGGAGGGGGATGTCGGTTGACGGCAGCTGCGGGTGAAGATTGAGAGATAGCATTGCAGATAGTCAAATTCCTCCCCTCAACCCCCTCTGTCCTCTGAAGCACATCTGCGTGGAGGCCAACAATGGAGGACATTCAGTGGCTCAGATAAGCTCTGCTCCTGCTCCCACCGTACCACCATCACCGCTGTTATCTCAACATGCTCCCTCACCTCCTCCTTCTCCTTCATGCTTCCATACTGCATTTTTCCTCTGTGCTCCAAATCTCACCACCACCTCTGTATCGCCGCCTCTGTCCCACCCTCCAACGTTGATAAACTACTGCCTGCTCTCCCCTTCACCACACTCACCCCTGTTATCACCCTGCTGTTAACCTGCACCATGAGGGCATCACCAGATGTGACATATTGCAATCATTTTCTTCCCCTCAGCATTTTTCCCCCGTGCAAAGAGAGAAACGTTCTTTCTTTCTCTCTTTATTACTGTAGATATGTATGCGTATAATAATATAATACCATCACAATATTTATCACACATAACAAGGGTGATATTTTGCATTAAATGTTCACATTTTGGAGTATTTTCTGAAATTGGCAAAGTTCCTACAGGCCCTTACATACTCCCTGTTTGTTGTGTTAAATTCTTTCTTTCTGTTCAATAAAACTAATTAAAAAATGAATAAAAACGAGGTACAATGTTCCTTCAAATGTGCTACAGATCCATTGAAAGACAAATTCAGCTGCGCATCTTCTGTCGTCAGTCTTCTAAAGGCCTAAAAGTTGGTCTGTTAAGCATTTCCACAGGAACATACGGAATCTGATTTGCTCTGCTGTTTGAACAGAAAAGTTGAAATCTTTAATTATCGCTTGTATTTTAGCTGTATTTTAGCAGACGGAGTTTGCAAAGAGGGCTATATTTGTTAGCTGACCTTTTCACCTTCACCTTTATTACTTAAAAGAGGATAATCAATACACAGCCTTGGTTTTATGGCCTGTAACTTCACTGTTTTGGCGTCAACATGCAGCTGTGTTCAGTGACAAGTTCTATACATACTTTGCACCAAATGACAGTTAGAAACAGTCAGGCATTTCAGAGGTAATGAGGAAGATATTTCCCTCAAGAGTTATTGGAGACCAAAAAAAGGGCCAAACGAGGTTGCATTCATCATGTGGCCAGAGACAGGTCTCCAAATGGATGTTGGATGCTATATCAATATCACTCAATTTTAAAAGTGATGATATGTCATAGTTGTGTTGTTATTGACAGTTTATTGTTTTGTAAAAGGGTAACAATATTTTTTAATATTGACAGTCACATTTGATATTTAAAGTAAATGGTAAATGCTGGTAAATAGATATAGCCCTTTTCTAGTCAAAGTGTTTGTTTTGTACATCATCACAGGCAACTTGCCTAATACAAAGATAGGCCTACAAAAACACAATGGCCAATTAAGAATGATGATGACTGAAAAACAAATCTATAACTATTTAATTTCTTAAGGTCAGGGCGGACATGAGCCTATTCCAGCTCACACTGGACAAGAGCTGGGTTTACCTTGGACATGTTGCCCGTTTATCACAGGGCTACCACAAATACAGAAGAACAACCATTTACACTCACATACAGGCGATTTGGAGTCTCAAATTTATAAATAAATAAATAATCAATTAACAGTTGAATTAAATGAGACACAATGATCATCTGATCTAGACCGACAGACTTGGTCAGCAACAATGAACTAATAATCTACTTCATCTGTCCTTTATAATAAACTCTACCCATAAATTGACCTCTTTCACTTCATTACTGGCCAACATTTCTGGCAACTAATCCCATAAATTGCTGTCTTTTTGTCAGCTGTACACACACTGATTCCACAGCTAAATGTTTATAGATGCTGGATAGGGACAGTCTCGTAGCACCAAGCTTTAGGACATGACCACTGTGTTTGCTCTGTTCTGTCAGAGCAATTAAAAGCAGCCAATCAGGACGGCTGCAGCTTCATTACTGGAATGCTGGATTACATGTATCAGCGTCAAAACTGTAATGAGCCGAATCCTCCCTATAATGAGCACATTAATTCACCCCCACCCCACCCCCCACCACCCCCAACTCATCTCTCCTCTCTCTGTTTGCAGTGATAAACCTGTAGAAACAGATATAACTATCAGACCCTCCCTTCCCTCCAACTACTGGAATTAGAATTTAATCAGAGGATTTTTCATATAGATCACAAACCTCGCTTGAAACATTTTTCCAGGGGGTTTGACTTTATTTAAAATCTGAATTAATGCAGCAGGGGAACAGACTTAATCCCACCCTTAATCCTGCCTATAGGTTAACATCCACTTAATCTTAAAGGGTGACTCAGTGTTGTGGCTCCAGGTTGTGGAAGTTCACACACTACACACCAAGCAGGTAGAGAGTCCAGAGTGTGTTATTTTTAAAAGATATTTTATGTTTACTAAATTTTCTATACACAACTATTATATGACAATAACAAATGAACCATCTCCTTGACAACTGAGCAAACTCAATCTGTTGATTCAGGCCACAAGATGCGACTGTCTACAACTTCTGAAGAGTGACATTTACAGTTTCCATGTACTGATCTAATTAAATGAAAAAATGTATAATTAAATCAAATTATAGCAACAGAAGCTTTGACTGGCCAGCTACTGATCTCTGACTGAAGATCTAGCCATCCATCTATCCACCTATCCATCTATACAGATCAGTAGCTGGCCAATCAAAACTCCTGTTCCTATAATTGAATTTAAACTTACACATTTTTAATTTCAATGAATCAGTACATCAAAACTCTAAATATTAAATAAGAAAAATTATTTTTGAGATGGAGACTGACAAGCTGACAGATTACTAGATGTCATAACAAAGCTAAAAAAGAGACAAAGAACTATTAAGTGTAATTATCTTTTATTTAGTTTGCTTAGTTTAGCGTGGCTTACTTTAAAGCTTATTTTAATTCATTATTGTACAACAGATCGTGACTGTAGGAATAGACATTTAAACAACATTTTCACTAACATGGCACGGTGAGAAAATCTAAAAAAAAAAAGATTTAGGTGCAGAGAACAAGGACAAAACTGGTATCAGCTAGTGTATTTTTCCTTCCTTTCCCTCTCTTATCCTGCCTGCCTTTGTGTATCTGTGCTGCATGGAGGTGGGTGTACTGTGACAAACGAAACATGTTGTTTACCCTCTAGTCACCAGGCACGTCATTAACAGAAGTATGCCATCTCCACCATCCTCAGACACAAATGCAGAAATTAGGCCGATATAGACACACAGCAGCAGAACAATGGAACACATTCACATCCATTATTAAGTGCAAGGCTGAAGGAAACACATAAACGTGATAAGTGTGTGATAAGTTCAATCGACGTCTGAGTGAGGTGTCACAATAAAGGATGGAATCGGCAGCCATTAGTGCGCAAACCTTTTTTTCAAACTCTTCACTCTCAGAAGGAGGAGGTATTTAATCATAACTCTTAGCAACACATTTGTTTTGTGCAGGTGAACAGAACCGCTTTCTGAGCCAATTGTTTGACTGTAGCGAGAACAGGAGCAATGCAATTACTCCACTAGGCCTGACCGGTTTATGAAAGGCCATATACCCTTGAACATGGAGATGGAGAATGCTGCTTCCTATTAGTGGTGCTGTCATCTCAGGGTCTATTATGCTGCTCCCATGACAACCTCAGGTTTACACTGCATATTGCGGCACCAATCAGGAGGACTTTGTGTTTCTGTCGTCTATTTAGACAGCAATACATATCATTCAGTGTCAAGCACAAGGAATAATGATACATGTTGTTTACCCTCTAGTCACCAGGCACGTCATTAACAGAAGTATGCCATCTCCACCATCCTCCAACTACTGGAATTAGAATTTAATCAGAGGATTTTTCATATAGATCACAAACCTCGCTTGAAACATTTTTCCAGGGGGTTTGACTTTATTTAAAATCTGAATTAATGCAGCAGGGGAACAGACTTAATCCCACCCTTAATCCTGCCTATAGGTTAACATCCACTTAATCTTAAAGGGTGACTCAGTGTTGTGGCTCCAGGTTGTGGAAGTTCACACACTACACACCAAGCAGGTAGAGAGTCCAGAGTGTGTTATTTTTAAAAGATATTTTATGTTTACTAAATTTTCTATACACAACTATTATATGACAATAACAAATGAACCATCTCCTTGACAACTGAGCAAACTCAATCTGTTGATTCAGGCCACAAGATGCGACTGTCTACAACTTCTGAAGAGTGACATTTACAGTTTCCATGTACTGATCTAATTAAATGAAAAAATGTATAATTAAATCAAATTATAGCAACAGAAGCTTTGACTGGCCAGCTACTGATCTCTGACTGAAGATCTAGCCATCCATCTATCCACCTATCCATCTATACAGATCAGTAGCTGGCCAATCAAAACTCCTGTTCCTATAATTGAATTTAAACTTACACATTTTTAATTTCAATGAATCAGTACATCAAAACTCTAAATATTAAATAAGAAAAATTATTTTTGAGATGGAGACTGACAAGCTGACAGATTACTAGATGTCATAACAAAGCTAAAAAAGAGACAAAGAACTATTAAGTGTAATTATCTTTTATTTAGTTTGCTTAGTTTAGCGTGGCTTACTTTAAAGCTTATTTTAATTCATTATTGTACAACAGATCGTGACTGTAGGAATAGACATTTAAACAACATTTTCACTAACATGGCACGGTGAGAAAATCTAAAAAAAAAAAGATTTAGGTGCAGAGAACAAGGACAAAACTGGTATCAGCTAGTGTATTTTTCCTTCCTTTCCCTCTCTTATCCTGCCTGCCTTTGTGTATCTGTGCTGCATGGAGGTGGGTGTACTGTGACAAACGAAACATGTTGTTTACCCTCTAGTCACCAGGCACGTCATTAACAGAAGTATGCCATCTCCACCATCCTCAGACACAAATGCAGAAATTAGGCCGATATAGACACACAGCAGCAGAACAATGGAACACATTCACATCCATTATTAAGTGCAAGGCTGAAGGAAACACATAAACGTGATAAGTGTGTGATAAGTTCAATCGACGTCTGAGTGAGGTGTCACAATAAAGGATGGAATCGGCAGCCATTAGTGCGCAAACCTTTTTTTCAAACTCTTCACTCTCAGAAGGAGGAGGTATTTAATCATAACTCTTAGCAACACATTTGTTTTGTGCAGGTGAACAGAACCGCTTTCTGAGCCAATTGTTTGACTGTAGCGAGAACAGGAGCAATGCAATTACTCCACTAGGCCTGACCGGTTTATGAAAGGCCATATACCCTTGAACATGGAGATGGAGAATGCTGCTTCCTATTAGTGGTGCTGTCATCTCAGGGTCTATTATGCTGCTCCCATGACAACCTCAGGTTTACACTGCATATTGCGGCACCAATCAGGAGGACTTTGTGTTTCTGTCGTCTATTTAGACAGCAATACATATCATTCAGTGTCAAGCACAAGGAATAATGATACATGTTGTTTACACTTAGTTCGAAACAAACTAACAAGCCAGTACTATTAGATTAGCAGTAGTAGAATGCTAACTGGATAATGAGAAAACAGTGAATGACCTTCAGTGGCATGACCACTAATGATCCAATAACTGACAGTACATTTAGGGGGAGGCAATTGATTGGATGAGGATGAGGATGAGGATGAGGATGAGGATGAACAAACTGGTGTTTTTGTCACATCGGCTGGGAGGTTTTTCCAGAGACGTTAAATATCAGTGTTCTTTTGTGCAGAAAAACCTAATCCACGCTGAACCCATGGACGGATTATAAACAGTGGGCACAAACACGTGCCCCCATTCCCTCACGCGTTGTTTGCGGTGGCTTTGCATGTTTTACTGTGGTTTACTTTAACTCAAAAGTTGGTCTGATGTTGGTTGAAAGTATTTTGTTTACGCTGGAGATGAGGAGAGGCTGTCTAAATCCTCTCTAAACCCTCCTGCCACAACAGATCCACAATGACATTCTTATCCGCAGATATTCTCATACAAAATCAACAAAGGGAACCTCTGCTGCAGGTTATTTTTGTAGAAGCAGGGCTATTCAACTAGATGGAATGTCAACGGATCATCAGAGTTATTAAGATCATCCTCTGGGAACCACGAACGTCCGTAAAAATACTGTGCCATAAGGATAAGTGAAAACTTTGACCTGCTGGAGGGACTATAAGAAAATAATGGGATCCCCACAGACGTGAGATCGATACTCTTAGTCCATATATCTGTATCGAATTTCATGGTAATCAATCTAATGCTTGTAAAGATATTTCACTAAATACTACGAACAGCAACCAAATGGTGAAAACATGTAATTGTAAATATATAATGTTTTTAAATGTTTTAAAATAAAATGATCTTTAGAAACATTAAAAATGTTTAAAAACTCAGTTTTTTTCCTTTAATTAAGGCCTGTCACTGTGATAAAACTTTTATGTTGTCACAGACAACACAGACAGCACCACATTGTATACTTAATTTGCTATCTCAGTCTGATTGCGCACTAAGAGATTACATCCAAAAACTGGAAAATGAAACTGGATAGCTGGGTAGTAACAGGATGAATTAAAAGGAAAGAGAGTCAAGAGACAGATGGTGAAAGTGATCTCTTCCCTGTCAAACAAGAAAGAAAATTGAGGCTTCCTACATGTTTCTCCTGCTCTCAGTTCAGTCCTGAATGTCCACTCCTTATCATTAAAATAAAAAGTGCTGTGAGAACACATTATTTGGCCTCCGTATTGTTATGGCGTTGGATGTGGGCCTGCCAACATTTTTGAGATTTTCAAGTGGGCCATGAGTTGGAAAAGGCTGGGAACCACTGGTCTAGACAGACCACTTAATCAATATCAGATCAGTCTCAGTATCAGCAGATACTGAATAATAACAAGGATCAAAACTTTTACCTGAGTGTTGTGAAATTCTTAAAACAAATGCTTCAAATACTATGACTCTATAGGCATTAGGGCAGGGCACTTCAGGAATCCGTGCATGCCATAAGCACATTTTTCTGAAGCTAAATATTTACATATTAATATAATACAAGGGAAGTAATGTTAAGTATGAGATAAAAAAAAAAAGAAGAAGTAGTCTCACATACTGAGTGCTTGTTAAAGTGTGTTATACCTCATAGCTTCAAATCAAAGCCAGACTTGTTCGGCCCTGCTGTGTCAGAGCTGCTTCACCCTGAATATTCCTTGCAGGGGTCGTCGTGTAATGACAGCACCTTTCTTAACCAACTCATAGATCTAACACTTCCCCTCCTCTTCCTCCCTTTAATCCTTTCATCCTCTCCTCTCCTCTGCTCATCTGACTCTGATCTGCCTTGCTTATCTTATTCAGGGGGGTCGCTGAGCGATGGGGCCCTTTTGTGGAAAGGACGGATCTGAAGATAAAAGGCAAGTTTAAAATGCCGGTGACTCAGCCGAGACGCTGTCAAATAAATTGGGACGACACCCCTCTGCTCCCATCAGACGCTACCTGCTTCACTTCGATTCGCGGATCAGATGGGTGAGCAAGCACTAGTGAGGGTGTGATGTTTCTTTCTCCCGCAATCCTCACAATGATTCATGTAGTTTTACTCTCTCCCGCGCTCTCAGTCATCCATCTGTGTTTCTTCTCTCAACCTCTCTCCTTTAATCATCTCTTGGTGTGCTTATTTAGAGTAAGTGATTGCCTGTAATGTGAGAGGCCAGAGCCCGGGCTCATTGAAAACCATAGATCTTCTCCTACCGCTATCACTAGCTCTCTAGGTGTGAGTGATGATCTCCATATGCCCAGGCAAACCCCCTATTCTCACCAGTAAGGCTCACTGTATTAGTCATGCCTGCATGCCATTATCACCATGTGTCAAGTGCACACCTGGTATGTGTATGGGTGTGTGTGTGTTTGTGTGTGTGTGTGTGTGTGTGTGTGTGTGTGTGTGTGTGTGTGTGTGAATACACGCATGCGCGGTTGTGAGGGTTAGAGTGTTCACTTCACTGTGTGTGTGTGTATGCGCACTGTGGGTGTGATGCTCCTCAAGCTGGCGCCTCACCACATCACCGCCTCACCTTCTTAGCCATGTTAGCTTTTTGCCACAGCTGCTCACAGGTTGCTTACATTGACCTTGTCTGCACCTCTCAACTCGCCTGGGCTGTATTTCCTGCCACATACAGAGACTCTATCTGTCTATATGTCATAATGCCGCATATACACACACAGATAGTGGTGGCTGAGAGGGAGAAGAAAACACAGAGGTCACTATACATGTGCTACACACACACACTTAGACCCTGCTGCCAGTTTATTATTAGGTACACCTGGTTAAAAGTAAGACAAGAGCCCTGCAATACCTTCATGAAGGTTATGATGTTGAACTATTTTTGTTGTTGATCCAACGTTATAGTCTTTCTGGAGGCTGTAGTTCATGGTGCTAACATATTTGTCCAAATGAGGGTACATTTTATGAATGTAAGAGTTACTGCAGAGCCACTATATTACTGCATTAGTTTTAGCTAGGTGTACCTAATAAGTTAGCAAATGAGTGTATTTTTAGATAGAAGATAGATAACTTTGAATCCTTTCTCTGTGATACTCTGCCAAAATCTGACTTATGAATATAAAGCCCCTGTAGGCTTGAGAGTTGGCTGTAAAAAGTTTGTGTTTTGCCTCTTCAAAGAGAATGGTGGCAGTCATCAGCCTAGATTCATGTCCGTAAAAATACTTAAACCACTCCTGTGATCCACTCTACTCTCTATTTGGATGGTCCAAACAGTCATTTGTCACAAAGAGTGACTAAATATGCATATTCCAACTAAAGTCCTCATGCTTGACCTTGCCGAATTACTGAGCACAAGTTTGCACTTCAGAGTGTGTGTCTCCTGCTCTGCCACTGGTCAAAACTGCCTTGTTCTAACCAAATCCAGCTCATTTGTTTGTCCTATTTTCTATCATTAATTTACTGCTAAGCCACTCACACAGCTACTTAGTAAATGTATAAAAAGAGGCTGAGTGCAGACAGATCTCTGCTCAACCCAAGTATGAGAGGATAGCATAATGTACATATGAGGTGTGTGTATATTAGTTTATG
Source organism: Seriola aureovittata (assembly GCF_021018895.1). Taxonomy (NCBI): domain Eukaryota; kingdom Metazoa; phylum Chordata; class Actinopteri; order Carangiformes; family Carangidae; genus Seriola; species Seriola aureovittata. The sequence continues at coordinate 9,061,002 of NC_079379.1, forward strand.
TACATCTGCAGACACATGTAGCTTCACCTGAGGAAACATCCACACTCAACTAACATATTGTGACAATATAGTGACATATATGCCAGTCCTTTGTCAAGAATATTAAACAAACTGGAATAGCACTCAGTAGAGTGCATACCTCCGCCAAGGCCAAACAATCCTACAATAATAGAAAATGAAAGGCAAAGAGGATGTAGTCTCAGACGTCAGCATTGTACAATCCATTCAGCTTTACAGCCGTATGAATTGTGTCATTGCTATGTTGCCCAAGCTAATGTTATTGTATAATTTTGTTGCGTGTTAAATGAAATACTGATGTAAACATTCCTTAAACGCTGCTGGTGCCATATGCACTTTTACCTACAATTAACAACAAGAACAGCATTTTCCTCCACCTGATCTGGATTATCATCTGGAGCTGCACAAACTCCGAGATCTCAGCACCATCAGTGTCCGATTCTTTACAACAAGATGCATCATTTAGATTAACATTATCCTACATTATTTCTTGAAAAATTGAAGAAAATGTCATGAAAAAATCTCACAATGTTGAAGAAAGTGATAATGGATTATTCCCTGGCCCATGTCCCATCCCTCCACTGAGTTTGGTGCAAATCGGTTCAGTACTTCTTGCATAATCCTGCTAACAAACAAACAAAAAAGCAAACAAACAAAGCCAAACCTGGCGCCCAGCTCTAAGAAGAGTCCTGGTTCTTTCAAACTTCTTACACTGAAGAATTATGGAGGCCACTGCGCTCTTGGGAACCTTCAATGCAGCCAAATTCTTTTGTATTCCCCAGATGTGTACCTGTCTCTGAACTCTGCAGCCTTCCTTCTCATGGCTTCGCTTTTGCTCTGATGTGCATCGTCAGCTGTGAGACCTTATATACACAGGTGTGTATGTTTCCAACTCATGTCAAATCAGATGAATTTACCACAGGTGCACTCAAATCAATGTGCAGAAACATTTCAAAGATGATCACTAGAAATTGGACCAGCTGAGCTAAATATAAAGTGCTATAGCAAAGGGTCTGAATACTTCTTGATGTGGGGAAAATGTTAATTTAAACAATGTCAGCATAAGGCTGCAATATAAAATGTGAAAAGCAGTGAATACTTTCTGAATGCACAACTGTGAGGGAATTTATCCAGTATAGAAAGGGGCACAAGATAAATATCAGGGGTCATGAGTCGATGAAAGTTTCAGACACTCTGCCCCTCTTGTGATTTACTAGATAATTCTACCTTTTCAAAAGGAAGAAAAATCAGTCTTTGGTTGTCCTGTTCACAACACACAGACATATAGAACAAATACGTGACATTGATTCATTTTATGGGTTCACAAGCGGAAGAGCACTATCCAATGCAGTCTTCTATTACTTATGATCACCTCTGTTACGCATGTGCTGGTTACAGTGAGTATGGAATCTGTTTGGATTTAATGAAAAGGGTATTTCTATAAAAAGAAATCCTTTTTAAAAGGGTTATGCAACTGGTGATATGTTCTGACTTGTGCTAAGGAACACTGATTTTAATTTGTTGTTGTAAAACATATTCTCTTGCAAAGAATAATATAATAATGCTGCTAATATGTGATACTTTGTAGGGGAGAAAAAAAAACATTCATTTACTTGCTTGAAGTTACAGCACAGTGCACTGGCAGGCACTCAATGATACTTAAAGAGGGAGGCTCAGAGCTTCTGAATCACAACGCCCTGTAATATCACTTATTGTAAACAGTCACGGAGCTTCCTCTTGCTCCGCTGCTGCAGACTGATGTGACTGACCCTAGCAACAAACACTGAAAGATGCTTCTAGGTGACGGAGGTGAGTTTTTGACTTTCATATAAGCCAGCAATATCAGAGAATTTCAGCTATACCATGAGGAACATTGTCACGTTGTCCTATCTAAAGTGTGTGTGCGTGTGTTTGTGTCACTGTCATAGGCCAAACTATTTCTTGCTCTCTGAGAGCTTTATACTTCAGACATCACAGGCCTCTGACACCCACGGCTGCGGTTCTGTTTTGTCAGATGCTCCCAACAAGTAGCGCCAGAGTGGCAGTCTCCGCACAGACACTCGAAAAAACACACAAACTTCTGCTAAGGTGAACCATCTGGAGAAGGAGAGAAGAAGAAGGGAGCAGCAAAAGAAAAATAGGTGGCGAAGGGATAGAGATGAGGGTTTTCAACAGATGTGAGCAAGGAAATAACACATGAAGAAAGGGCTGGGATGCAGGCTCACAAGCAGGAAGAGAAGTGTATGAAATAATTTCCTCCTTGCCAACATTTCACAAGGTTTTCTGACTCTCTCTCTGAATCTGACTGCCCTGGCTGCTTTTTCAATTCCTTTATGGCATCATTCACTTATATTATTGTCCCTTCTGAGTTTGCAGTACATTTTTATTTACATACCTGTGTCATTTACACATATAAACACACCCACACACACTCATGTAGACATATGCAGGCAGTTTAAAAAAAACTGGGTCGTGTAGTGTATGTTATAAAAACCAGAGTATGTGTTTGGTGGAAGGCCCACGAGTGGACGGTTATGGGATCAATCAGAGCACAGAATGGCATCTACAGCTAATAAGCAGTCAAACACACACACACGCACGTACACACACACACACACACACACACGTACTCACACAAACACATACATACATGTCTGCATGCACACCCACTCACAAAAATGTGAAACTTAAGCCAGCTCTCACCACCACACCCTGAGAATGTGCAGCACTACACTCGCTGCCAGAGACCACATTTAATGAGACTGCGAGGGACCGCTAGCTGAAGAGAGTCTACCCAGGGACAGGGCGCACACACACACACACACACACACATTAAGGCTATACATGTTTCCTCCAATGGATAATTACTTGTGCCTGCATGCATATCGCTATAGAAACGCTTGTGCACAGAGGTACTGCAAAGTATTCTGCCGTAGAATTCATAATGCAGGTGAGTACACAGAACTAAATCATCTAAATAAGAGCATGAGGCTGCACCAGCACTCACACATATGCTTTTTATTCTGAGGGAAACTATATTGTGCTCTACATAAATATAACTCTGTTAAGTGAGAGACTCAGGTTCCACTCACATCTCTGTTTGTAGGTCTGTGTTTATATCTTTGTAGTACAATACAGCAAATGTACATGTATTGGACATGTTCTGTTTATGTCTGTGGGTTTGCTAGTACACTAGGTGAAAGTGGAGATGTCCCCCCAGCTGTAAAGAAGAGGGTCTCCATCTGAGGTCAATTTAAAGGGCTGGTTCACTCAAACTACTTGGAACTACTTTCTTCTGAAGAAATAGTCCCTATGAAAAGAGTGGAAATGAAATACAAACAACACAAAACAGTCCATTACACACCACACACCCATGCAAAATAAAACGTCACAAATACTCTTAAATCACATCGGTTTAATTGGAATGAGAGACTACCTTCACTTAGAGAGATGAGTGTAACTTTTAGGGCTGGTACGAGAAGCAGGAGAAAGAAGAAGCAAATGGACTAGAGAAGAAGGAGAAGAGGAAAAACTGAGTTTGGGTTTCGAGCTCTCTCTCACTCACTAAGCTTTTAAGTTTAGCTGTTAGAGTCATTAGGTGTGTTTGACTTAAGGCGGTGTTTCGCAGCGCTGACTTAACGTGATGCATGCTGGACTTAGAAATTCTGTCTGACTTTTGCCGGCGCTGCAGAGCCTCACCATGTCACATGACATTAAAACCTTGTGGTATCAAAGCAGCTGCAGTTTTGTGAATGAGGCGCTGCAGTTGCTTACCTACAGGCGAACCACCTGGGAACCACCTCTGTGACGAGAGCGCTTTGCCCTGATTGGCTGAAGGCTTCACTTATACACATGGCATCTATGTTTCTTATTCTCAGACTTTCAGATCGTTTATCTCCTACACTTATTTACACAAAAGGGGATATCTATCTCTCTATCTCTCATTCTCTCCCTTGACCTAACCTGTCGAGGCAGATGGCTGCCCACTATCAGCCCGGTTCTGTTCAAGGTTCCATGTTAAATGGAAGTTTTTGCTTGCCTCTCTGGCCAAGTGCTTACTCATGGTGGGAATTGTTGGGTTTTTGTAGATAATATTATAAAGAGTGCTGTCTGGACCTGCTCTATATGAAAAGCACCCTGAGATAACTTCTGTTATGAGTCAGCTCTGTATAAATAAAATTGAATTGAAAATGTATTCTGGCAGTGTTTTTTTTTTTTTTTTGCTTATGAACACCAGCACTATAGTTTTCATCTCCAGCAAGAAAGCTGTACAAACAGTTTAGTTCAAGAGTTTGTTAATATAAAGAAGTAATGTCCTTGTAGGTCATATTTTCGCCTTTTAGATTTCTTTTCTTTTCATCCTCCTGACAATATGATAGTCCTTATTTTTGATTCTCAATAGAACAGAAACAAATGAAAAATGTGATCTCTCTACAAGTGTTGCTCCAGCAGGTGTGACTTTTCCCACATTCACCTCAACCCATTGCCCTCCATGTTTTCATTAAACATTACTTAGATGTAGTAAAAGACTGAAGTGTGTCTGGACTGAAAATGTTTTGGAACAACCTGATATTGAGGGTAACGCTGGTGAGATCAGCCACTGTTGTGAGCTCACCAATGCCACAGGAAGTGCAATGTGTCCGACTTGACTGCTGTCTTTATATACTCCGCCCCAGCAGTCAGCAGCATTTCACGCTGACCATCAAATCAATCGAAGTCGAAAAACAAAAATATTCTCAGCAAGAAGTCCAACACCAGTGTCCGCTCTAAAACTACTGTTTCTTTACAGGCACAGGTGTTGTTACCGTTTCAGACTCCCATCTCTCATTTCAGCCCTTTCCTACTCCGTCTCTCTACATCTTAACCTTCTTGTTCCCCTGTTACTCACCTGACACTAATTCCTCCTCCCCTCTCTTTCCCTCTCTCTGTCTTTATCTTGGTATTTTAAATTCCAGCCCCTGAAGTCATTCCGGGTGTGGGCAGTCAGCCAGGACAGTGAGCAGTGTTTAAATCTGTCTATTCTCTTCCTGAAGAAGCTGTATTCTTCTGGATCTGCCCTGTAGGCAGATGGAGAGAGAAAGCCAGAGAGAGAGAGAGCAATAAACAGTGCAGAGGGTTTTTGGGGTGGTGGTGGTGGTGGTGGTGGTGGTGGGGGTTATGACAAATGACACTGAGTCAGGAAATGGCTTTGTATACAGCCAGCATTATTCATAAAGTACTTAAATTGCTTGGATCTTGAATATTCATATACCTGGGACTAAATCTGCAGCTTGGGAGCTTTTAGGAGGCTGTGGATGTATGCAGGAGAGGAAGCATTAGAGATGCTCTGGAATAAACAAAGCATTACTGCAAAACTGCTTCAAGACTATGCATTTTCATGAGATCATTATAGATAAACCGCCACTTTGTTATATACTCATAGTATTCACACTCATACATATATAGTGGCTGGAACTAAAGAAAATAAAACCTTTTTGGTATGAATACTGAAAAAGAGTAGGGTTACAGCCCATAATGGCAAAAAAGAATGGGCTAATAACTTTCCATTCACAACTGCTCCTTCCCCAAAGGGTTTTATAACAGAGCGAGAGGTTCCAGGCAGCCACGGAAAACCTAAACCGATCTATAAATTAGCTTGCAGGTCTTGTGGTCAGCTAAGCCAGGGGGCTGACGGCACTGATTTGTGCCAATAAGTCTCAGGTCTGACAGGCTCTCTGCTGGGTATCCGTGTAGTTTTTTCACCACATCGCTCTCATTTCCTCATACTTTTCGTCATTTTTTTTTTTTTCCTCCCTGTGTGTTTAATATTGTGGCTTTTGGATGTCTGCTGCTATTGTGGTTCATACAATAGATGGCTCCTGCTGATATTTATCATGCTGTGGTCTCTCCGTCTCCATTGCCGTCTCTCTCACTCTCTCTCTTCGTTGCCTTGATAAACGGGCAGTCCACTGTAACCCGATCCCCATCTCCTCCCTACATACCTGAATAATAACATGCATGTGGATGAAATGTAGACAGGTCACTAGGGCTGTGACCTGCTGTCTGTCCAGGGTCATGACCTCTGTGTGACTTAAGATCTAAACATAACTCGTGGTGGCGCCTTGGGGAAAAAAAAAAAAAAAAAAGAGGACACTGGATTTGCTGTGGCTCATTTTCAGACAGTGAAGAAGAGTGTCTGTAGTATGTGGTATTTTTAGCCATAACGCCTCAAAATAACTTACAAATCATTGCAACATGGAAGTTGGGCCTCACTACAAAAGCTGTTTGTGGCAATATCCTGAAACTTTCATGAGGCAAAAAAATGTTTCTCACTTTGAAGAAAAATAGCCTTAATAAAGCTATTTATCATTTTTTCTCAGCTAAGAGACGGATGATATCACTGCGAGGCTGACTGATCTTTCATCATATATTATCATAGTGTTGACAATGATGCCATTTACCCTCAAACTACCCCTTCTTTAAAGACTGACTAATGACTCACTAGTGCCTATTAGTTTTTCCTGTGCTGTGACTAATGATGACCCAGGCTCCCAGTGTCTCCTTGGCTCCAGCCGAGTTGAACTCTGACCTCAGTGACATCATGGTTGACAGTGTGTCGGTACCAGCTGCTCGTATCGATATTTATTACTATTCACTTGCAATAGGCTTATGGCTGGACTGTGTCTATCCTTGTGATATATTATCCAGCCTGTCATATCATTTTAAACAGTGTATGAAAGGGTTAGCTTTATCTATGTATTGTGATAAACTCTGCTGTAATATCAGCGTACAGTAAGGCTTTATTCAGACCGACTTTGCGCTTCCATGAAATTTATTTCAAGGGAATTCATTGACCCAGAAGGTGGGCCATGGTAGAAAAAGTAGATCCTGCCTCAACTTTTCCGGACTATAATCAGAAATCATCAGGCAAGGTGTTGCAACGACCAATCAAATAAGTGCCAGATCATATTCCTGGTATGTTACTTTGTAACATGAATGGAGTGTATCTACTATTAATCTCATGATTGTGATGAAAGAATTGTAGAATCGTTGTTAAATCCTGCCTGTGTGTATTACATACTGTTGTGCAGTGTTTTTGCCATCTCAGAAGCCTTTAGATACACAGATCAATACCTTAAACTGGACTTCTTTTTCATGTCTGAAAACAGCCGAGATCTCTCCCTCAAGAAAGCAAACAGAGTTGGTGGTTTGTTGAAATATCTAAAACATCCTGCTGTATGCATAGTTTTTCCTAACAAATTCTTGTGGTTATCCAAATAATGGCTGTCCTCTCTCAGGCACAAAGGTGGAGCTAGCAAGACATAGAACGACATAGAAACATGTGACATGTGACTTGCATACTAACAGTCAATATTGTTTTTAACCATGAAAACGTGAAGACCCTAACACTTAACCAAGTGGCTTTAGTTGCCTAAACGTAAACTACATCTTTCTGGCCAACTGGTGAATATAAGTCCAGTATTCACTCTTGCCTCCACTGACTCCTCAGGGAAATATCCAGGTCTTAAGCTGCTTCACTATGTTCACCAGCTAGTTGCTTACTTTGTGTAAGTGCCATTTGGTGTTGAACAGGTAGTGTACCGTGGGTTTATAGCTCCTTCCTTGAAAACAGCTGCCTGCTGAGGCTGAAAATTATGCTGCAAGAGTAAAGCAAAACAGTACCAGTGTGGGTCGTAAAACACAAAACAATGAGCTGGAGGATGCTAAAACACTCCTTAAAGCTGAGAAGAGATAATTCTCTCTTGGTTCATCACAAGCCAATTACTGACCATTATTAACATAAAATGTTAATTAGTGCAGCCTTAACCATAGAAGTGCAGCAGATAGGAAAACACTCATAAGAGTCATTTTTGGAACAGTTTGCGGGTTACTTTGAAAAGCACTGACAAATTATCCATGTTGTTGTTGAGAACTTGCTATAAATGCACATCAAACAGACGGGTTTCAGGGCATGGCAGTGTCACAAGTAGAACAAATACCTTAACTAGAGGAGGAAGTCTTCTTCAACTTAGGTGGACTGCCTATGATCATCTTCTTTTCAACACGTTGCAGTAAAAATGTGCCGTTATACACCAGCTACATTTTCCAATTTAAAGTTCACAGTGACCTGAAACACAAGCCTGCCATCATCCCTTAATCCCTAGAACCACGCAGATGTGACTCCGGCTCCCTTTGTAGCGCTTTACTCTGTATCTTTGCATCAGCATTTTTACTGGAATACTCATTGAAGTAATTGTCCACAACTGTCAAATTCAATTGATTCAATTTACAAGGACTTATTGGAGCACATAATAAAAATGATGAAAACCATCATCATTACCAGTTTTTACTCAACATTTATTCTTCCTTACCCCGGCTATTTAATAACCCTGACGGTTTTATTACCATCCCTCTACTGTAATAGGCTTCTCATTGTTGAGACGCCATGTGGCCTTGGGCTATTTGGGATGGTGGGCTGGTTTAAAGATGGATCTGGACAACGTGCACTGTTAATACAATCTTCTAACGTGCAACTGTGAAAATGTCACCATGGCCTGGAGCTGTACTGCGTGTTCTCAGCCTCAGCTTGCACCTACAGGTAGGATCTGACATCACTAGGAGTAATTAAAAACTATATTTTGGCATTTTACTACCTAAGGGTTGCAGACTTGATGTAAAATTTAATAGCATCATCAAAGAAATAACTGCAATGTGATGTATTGGCAGATGAATCAAAGACTTCCATTCATCTTACTGTTCACTCTCATAATATAATGTTTTTCTCCATAAGTCACATTCTCAGCGAGTATTGTGCTTTGAGCAGATTGCAATCCTTCAAAGAACTCTGCAGAGGAAAACTAGGGTACATGCTAGCTAAAGGTGTTGTTGCCCTTGACAAATAGCGAGACATTTGAGGTTGAGCCTTAGAGAATAAAAGTATGTGAACTCCTCATCGATCTGTGTTTTTTTTTTTTTTTCTGCCAACTTGTGCAGCAAAGCAAATGCTCAGAATAGATCAGGTGACTTGCCCTGAATGAAATACATTTACCACCTTGTGTCTGCTGAAACTTTCACCATTCTTTGTGGAGTTTTGTCAGCGTTGGGGAATGTTGGTTCCACTGTCAACATACAGTTATGGGTAAAATATCTTTTTCCCTTTTATTGTGCCTCAGTTCAATGGCGTCTGTATTTTCTATTTTACTGAGAGTCGTATTTCTACAATGAATATGTGTTTCATGGAAACCCAGTAGACAATAAAGAGTGCTGAAACTGAATAGTCCCGGCACTGGGGTCTCGAGGTATAACAGAAATACCAGATGCAGCCAAGTGTGCAGTCAGTGCCTCACGCAATGTCAAATGTTTGGGCATGCTGCTGATGTCCCAGGAGACAATGGACAGTCAGCTCAGTGCACAACAAGTCAGAGTATATTTTGTGTGTGTGTGTGTGTGTGTGTGTGTGTGTGTGTGTGTGCGTGTGTGGGGGTGGCTGAATGTGTAGATGGTTTGTGTGAGCGGTCACGAGTTTAGGTGTGCGTGTAGCTTGCAGTAAAAGTAAAAAACATGTATCAAATCAGTATTTCAACAGCAAATTAAAGTGTTTAATAATTTATGCTGTGCACATGGGAAACAAATTAGGGTGATTGTTTCACTGCTGACATTTTGAAATGTTCTTTTATAAATTTTGTGCTACTACTTCATCCATGAATTCCATTCTACTCAATCGTTTTACAGGTGTGCATTACATAACTGTGTATACACACATTTGACCTCAGAATATGAACATAAAAGGTTAATCAAAGGGTATAGTGTGAGCCGCACATTAGCAGAGCAGCAGCAGCATCTCCGGTGCATTCAGGGACAGTATTTAGTTGCAAGTCACCTACATTTTGGAAGTGTTCAGAGCCCAATACACAATACCTGGCTATATTTGTAAAAGGGCTGACTTGAAACGTAAAAATATGGGTTGTGTTTACAGGCATATATCATGAGTAAAACATAAGCTGTTCTGTGGCCTGTGTAGACAGCTGGATTGATTAAACGTTTAGTTTGATGTGAGATGGACAATTGAAAAACGTGGCTGAAATGTGGCCGAAAAGCTTTCTGTGTAAACATGCCATAAGATGTTAGGTGTGCTACAATACAACCCCTACAGGAACAGTTTGACATTTTGGAAAGTACGATTTGCTTTCTTGCCAAGAGTGAGATTAAAAGATCAGTACCATTCTCAGGCCTGTGGGTTAAGTACTGATCTGGAATCAGGACATAGTTAATCTATCCAAAAGCTTAAAAATGCACCTACTACCTACCATCCCCTGCAGAACTTCTGTACACAAACAGAAATATAAAAACAACACTTCTTGGTTTTAGAGGTAACAATGTTGACACATGAGGTTGCCAGTGACTCCCTACCATACTTACCACAAAAAAAATGAGAGAGGTATGAGTTTTTTACATCAAGAACCCCTAAACTGACACAAATTAAACCACGGACCTACACTTGATAAGATTTTGTCCCAGGGTGTTTGTACAGGTACAACACCATGAATGCCTCAAAGGATAATTTGCACAATTGATTAGACCGTATGTCTCTATGCTCTTTCCTTTGAGCAATAAATACTTTGGCTTTTGCTCGTGCTAGCTAATAATTAGCTTGAACTACTTAGTTTCGAGCGTAGCTGTGCCTCAACTCTTAGCAAGAAAGCATGTTTCTCACATTGTCAATATTCACTTGCCAATACTGCTTTATTACTGGAGTAAGACAAGTATCTCATTGATGTCAACAGTGGGATTTTATAATTCCAGCATTAACAGTACCAGCTGAGCCAAAAACAAATCCATTGAACATTTTCCAATAAGTCAAAGTACGAGGCTATGGCAGAAGAAACAGTCACAAGAGACTCATGTTATCATTTTTCACACACACTATACAGGTTCCTCATCTTCACTCAAAACATTTTCCAAAGCACTTTTAAAGGTGAAATGAGAAATGTAGCTCCATAACTCCAAGCATTTGCATGGGGTTTATGGGTATGGCGGCATTCTGATTGTTCCTGTCTGAGGAAACTAAAAAAAAAAAGGTTTTAATTAACACTTCCTTGAGTCTATATAAATAGATTTGTGGTCACAGAGGCCTGTATTTCCAGTGTTTTTGTGAAACATGATAACATGAGTAATCCCTTCTGAATAATGACTACATATATTATGACACAGAAATGGCTGAGTCTCAGAAACTACAAGGAGCTACAGTATATTAAATGCTTGGTACCATTGGATTTAAAACAACTTCAATAATATATGCTTTGTGTTTTTAAAAAAAATCTAATTCGTCTCAATTAAGGCATGAAAAATATGTGAAATCAAACATTTTGATATAGTTATGTGTAGCCACATGTCTTGGCCACAGCACATCCTAAGTTTCCACCTCTAACAGAGCAAAAAAATTCTGTGAGGCTTTTCCTTAACATACTAAATATAGCTGTTAGTCATTAATGGGTTAACAGGGTTTCTCATAAAAATAATATAAACCCATCATCCTCAGTGGTTCATGATGTTAAAGTATTAACATCAACCCACCAAATTACTTGAGGGACTGGAACGAATTACTCCATGCACAGAATTCAAAGTCACAAAGCTATGCTATTAAGGACTAGCTTGTTTGATTTGGTTATCATATGGTACCTATTCTAGTAGCTAGTATAATGATATTAAGTGTGAGGTTTGTTAACCAGGCAGAGTCAAGTACAATTTGTGGGTGGTGATACTCAGTCTGATCATTGTTATTTCAGGGCTGTCCTGATGTCAAACTGAATCACTGCATCCTCTTTGATCTGGCTTCTCTGAAGCAGCCCATATGGCTTAACATTCAGAGGGTATATTTACCTTCCTAAGTGAGGTGAAAAACGTCCTCATTAATAACAGTGGATTGTTTTGTCTCTGAGCTGTCTGCCTGCCGTTGGTTGGCTGCCGGTTGCTGACAACAGAGTAGTGCATCCACCCAGAATAGGCCTTCACAGGCCGTTGATGGCACATTTCGTAGCGCTGCTAATCTGAATATCAGACACTAACATTCAGCTTGCATAAGTAGCGGCATGAAAGCAGCTTATATTTTTGAAAGAGAATGGGAGAGTGGGATTAAAATGGAAACGGTGTGTTTTTGTACACGGTGTCGTGTATATACGTGTGTGCACACGTGTGTGTGTGTTTGGATACATGTCTAACATGCATACCGGTGTCCCTGCACAGCTGAGGGAAGGGGACATTTGCAGGATGGAATTTCAGCAGTTGAACTTTGCTGTCTGATACGTTTCGGTGAGTTAGGTAAATCACATAGAGGGGTGACTGCTATCAGGGAGGTGACACTTCAAACAGCACCATGGGTCCTGAAGGAGAGTTAAGAGGTCCGAACACTGTATTATCATCAGTTGTTTCCTCCATGATCCTTTGCTTCTTTATTGTAAACTCAAAAATCTTTGCCCTCTGATGTATGCTCTGTAATCCCTTCTGTCTAATCTCCCAGACCCATGACTCATTGACTTACTGCCTCGCTACAAGGCAGCTTTTTGTTATCAGATTGTTTTTTCTTCTTCTCTGTGTGTCGCAATGGGAAGATTAATGTGTCTTATTTTGATTAAAGTGTATTTATATTAGTGCAGCACTGACGGAAAAGGAGATACTGAATCTATGAATTTCAATACGGAGAGCCCCCCCATCTGATCTGTGTGCTGCGGCTGCATGCTGCGGCGGGATGTCAGCTTATTGCAATGGAAAGTATTGGCTTATGAGTTCACCACATAGAGGTATTGTCGTCAAGTCACACAACTGGCTTTTTGTGTTTTCATTAAGATGACATGAGGTGGTCTTCAAAGGGTGTGAGATGGCAACAATTTAAGTCATGAAAATTAACACAGCCTTTAAAATTCTGAGCATGTTATCATTCATCCCATTTTAGGTGTATTGTAAAAATAGAGCATTCCTCATTTAAGCTGGATTTCTAATCAAACATTTTATAATGCTGATTTTCTTAAAAGAATACTCGACCAAAAATTATTCTTTTGAACATCGGATACTACCCACCTGTAGGTTTGAGCCAACACGTCAAGTTGATGGGAAAAATGAGTATGGAACAACAAATAAGCGTTTTTCATCTGTAACCAGTAATGTTTCTTCAGGTTTAGACACAAAAACAGCTAGGTTAGACTAAGGTCATGATTGGGTTAAAATAAGTACAGTACTTCGTTATGGTTAGGGCATCGTCATGACTATGACCTAAGATTATGGAACGAATGTGGTCACGGGTAAAAGAAATCAATGCTGAGGGTTGGTAGGAAACAGGAAACAAACAGTGATTTCTCTTGTCAAAGTCATATGTTTTGTTTACATATGCACCCATCCCGATCACCAACATCTGCAGACCCTGTGGCTCTGTAACAATAGCTCTTACTTTGCACCTAATGCACTGCTACAGCTGCTTTGTCATTTGTCAAAACACATCCGAAACCTCCATAGAACCGTCCTCAACCACTCCTATAACACAACCCAGTTACTTGGGAATCCAAATTCTCTGTATGTTCCATGCAATCGTTGCTTAATGAACAAATTCCATATTTTATTGCTTTGAAGAGGCAATAGTGCAACATGGAAGTCATGTATTCAGCTCTGTTGTAGAGAGACTATGAGTAACTCAAAATGTACCACACATGTGGATCCATCACCAGTGCTTTTTAGAACCATATCCCAAGCCTACAGTTGTTGAATACGTGATACCAAAATCATAGATTAGTGGTCAAGTGCTCCTTTGTTTGAGATACATCACATCTTCACTGATAGCTGTGAAGCCTGTTTTGCCTGTGCAGTTTTTCAGAAATTCTAGTCCAGTTGGTACCAGGCGTTGTAAGCAGGATCTTGCAATGTAAGGTGAATGATTGTCCCAAACATTTTACATAGGCTGCCAACCTGGCCTGCTATGATTAGGAGGATTTTGTAGTGTACAGATAGAGAAATAAGATATTGCTCAGGTTAGCATTTTCTGTGTGTGCATGTGTGAGTGCTGTCACAGCACAGTGGCCCTGAAAAGGAAGATTTCTGCTACAGTGGACCCGTGTTAAAAAAGCACAACACCAGACACAACATGTCTGCTCTCAGCACCCTTAAACGGCCCAGTGCACACAGAGGCACAGGTGTGTGTGTCTGTATGGGTGTCAACTTGTCTGAGTCTGTACTATCACTTAATGCATGTGTGTGTGCTTGAAATAGGATTTTATTACAGTCCCCTGGGTACCCATTGGCTTCCTTTGTCTGATTCCTCAGACCCCATGGGAGTTCAGAGGCTTCAGAGTTTAACTTAACTCCATTTCCTACATTCACAGACACACACACACTTGTCTGGTATTGCTGTAAAGATCTGCCATCTAGCTCTTCCTCCAATTGAGAGGACAAAAAAAGGGTTCCCAAGAGGTCTGAATCCGCCTCCCTGTTCATTCACTCTATTGATAAAATGACCTTCAACCACTCAAACACACCTTTCTGTCACATCCAATTTCCTGCTTGCTTACAGATACAATACAGGCATGAAGGAGTACAGTATAAAAACGTCATGTGTTCTATTGCTGACAAAATACTGGAAGTGAAAGCAATTAGTTCAAGATTACATCATGTGTTTATAGTTCATTTGATGTCTAAGTGAAGTTATTTCTCTTTCCATTTCAGCTGGAATTTTATCATTCAAAACAATGCCTGTATGAGTATTTTGATATTATGACAGCAGGTAGTTAGTATGAATGTGAGACTTTAAAACTTGGGGATTAATGGTACATAAAGAACTGGGTCTCCAACTGGTCATTACACAGTCAGTACAAACAGCAATAATATCATTTTTCAACTGAAAATGACTTTATATATAAAACTCATGAATACTGGCAAGTTATGCTTGCTGGCACCAAGAGTGAGGACACAAATGCAAATTAGCAAATGCAAATTATCAGGTGGGAAGGACATCAGTACAAACCAATGGGTACAGGGTGTAGGGTACAGATGAAGGGTCTGAAGTGTTGATGAGGCACCAAGGATCCTGAGTTGATCCTGAAAGATGGCAAGCCAAGACCTCAGAAACTGACTGAAGGCGGAAGGCATGGAAGACTAAAGCAGTAGGGCTGGGGAAAGGCTGGGCTCAGGAAAAGTGAAATGTTAGGGTTTCAAGCACCAAGGAAGAGGACTATGGAGGCAGCGATACAAAACAGTGATGGCAATATCTACATCACAACAACAGTGTCCATAGCTATGGCCACGTTCATAAGGAGGTCAAATGTTCTGCCCACAATGCAACCACAATGGGTGCAGAGGGATGCAGGACCCAGATCTTATTTTTAAAAAAACACAGACACTGAAATCATGATTTGTGCCCACCTGCAAAGAGGACATCGTAGATAAAGCAACCCACTGATCAATCAACCACTATGTATCCACTGGCCAGAACTAAATTAGCTGTTTTGATGCGTTCTCAAATCTATGCGTCACATTGCCCACCCCATAACTGACTTACTGTTCAGATTGGCTCAACCAATGGCCGCTAATGGTTGCCCAAGTCGGCTCCACATCCCTGTAGTTCAAGAGCAACCTCTCGTATTACGGTGCCACTCTCTGCTGACACTAAGTGAAATCAGGTAGACCGGTCTACAAAGAAGCAAATTAGTCTTTAGGCTTTCAAGTACACACTGAAGTCTGGGCATTAGTATACTCATCGGAATATTGTGGTACACTGATATTGACAATGGAAGACACCTCAGAGGCACTGGTAAACTACACCTTCGGAGCAGGACTGATATGGCAACAGGTTTCAACAGGTATCAGCTAAAGTCTCAGTCAGCCCACGGAGCATCTTAATAACTCGAGGGTCAGGATGATGAGGCCGACTGCCACAAAGAAAGCAACTTCTCTCTGCTCTTCACTGGATGCTTTTTGTCAGTAAGTATAGAGGAGCTCAATGATGTAGGTCACCTCAATCATGGGAGGTACACAGTCTGCCTGATCTGTTTTTTGTTATACTGCACTGTATGTTGTCCTTTTGTAAATTCTATTCTTTTTTTTAGGGACCACAAAATTGTAAACATTTGACATGAGCGACAATGAAGAGTTGGTTTTATATTTGTCTCTTTAAACGTTAGGAGGTAAAATTATTATGACTGACAGCTGCTTGCAGCGCTCACATGATAGAGAATTGAGATGCTGGCGTCTGGTATTTTCCGCACGGGTCTGACTGAGCTGGTATTTTGGTTTTAGCAGCTTTTCCTTCTGTTTGATCAAAAGCCACTGGTGAGAACAGATGGAAAGGGAGAGGGAAGGAGACAGAGAGAGGCAAAAAAAAGACAAGACTGCAGTAACATTTTGAGAGCTGTGGTGATCTAATAAGTGGTGAAAAGGTGCAATAAATCAGCATAAATAGACAGCAGTTTGATGGGATTCATGCAGGTAAGCAGTGAGTGGCTCAGCTGCTGCCTGTCCTGACAAGGCTGCACACTGAGGACTGAGCTGAGTTTGGCAGGTGTACCGAAGACACGGAGGGCTAAATAATAGTGAAAAGTGTTTTTCTTTTTTTTCTTTTTTTTTTAGAACATAGCTAAAATTCATAACAGGAGTCCAATTATGTTATCAGTGTTGTATAACCTACACGACAGCATTCCTGTGACAGGTGTGTAATCTCATGAAAAGTGTTTTGACAGTCCATCAAACCACAAACGCCGGCTGGAGTCTAATCCTTTCGGCTTCATTTTGAATGTCATTCTGTTTTGATTTTAATCTGTTATATGAAAGCCCCCACCACCGCCATCACACACACACACACACAAATGTACAAGCACCTCTCATTCAAACACACACAAAACACTCATATCCTCTGCACTCTGCCTCCGTCTTCCTCTCCCTCCCACTGGGCATCTTTTTCCTGTAGATTTTTTTTTTATTTATTTTTTTTGGTGCTATTCTCACCTGGCAGGGCATCATGGGCTGTTCTCAGTATTTGTCCATCTCCTAAAGAAATAATCATCTCAGCTCTGCTGTAGCAAACTCTGCTGTCAGATGAACGATACAGAAGCCATAACAAGAAAACTCAACAGTGGCTTCAACTGAAGGAGCCTTTCACCCCCACTGCTTCAGGCTTTTTGGAGATTGTATATTTGTGTGGAAATGGCCAAAGATGTCTTTGATTATTTTATAATGTAAAACAACCCTGGCTTCTTCCTCTTGAAAAAAAAAAAAATCTATAAATCACCCACACTGCTCACCTGTAGGAATTCACCAATCCCAAACAGATTATGATACCAAAAGTCAGAGTGTCTAAGAATACCAAGTAAAGGTCAGACGTGCACACTCTCTTTTTCCAAATTTAAAATCCCTTCACACTTCCTTGCTACATAGAACTCATAGAGATTATACTGTCTCAGACGTTAACATGATTCTCTAACTGGTTCATACACCATCATCATTTTTTGAGGAGAAATTAGCCACTAGGTGGTTGCTGCTGGATACCTGGAGCTATATGACTTCACCAACCATGATTACCATAGTTTGAACAGAAAACAGTAGCCCTGGAGGCAAATTGGTGCGGCACTTGGAGTAAGTTTCAGGTAGTTGTTTCCTTTAATTTAAACTTTACTAAAAGATATAATGACTCAGATCGGTACATCCCTACTCTCTTGGGGTTCAAGACCAACTCCTCCTGTTACACTCACAGGTGCCTTCCACACAACAACTGCATTAAGGAAATGCATTTCCCAGAGGTGAGAGGGTGTGAATGAGCAACTTAAATGATACACATCTACTATAAGTTTAATACAATTTGAAGTCATATGAGAATGACATAATGTAAATGATGTAAATAACAATATTAAAACTTAGCTTTACAGCAGTACATTAACAGCTAAAAGAATACATTATGTACTTTAGTGTATCATAAAAGGTTAATTATGCCACATAAATACATGCTTGCAACTAAGGTAACGAGATGTAATAAGTACAATAAATAAGGTTATGTCATTTTCTCATATCAATATCTTTGAAGCTAATTGAAACTCTCTCATTTAATTCAGCCTCTCAGTCAATAGGGGTCTTTGATAATTAACAGCGCAGTGCAGTGGGATTACAAAACCCATTAAAAGTAAATAAAAAAGGGTACTTCTTCCTTTTTTGTGTTTGCTTCAATAAGCCTCATTCTCTATCAGACAAACACACACGCACATACACCACACCACCCACTCTCTAATTTAAAGCAAGGCCTGTGTAAGGCTTTAAATAGCCCTCTCTTTCACTGGTCCATCACTTAAGGATACAATGTGCACGAGGTCCAGTGAGCACGCTGAATGATGGCATATTTGCCTGTGTTCCTCCTTTCTCTGCCAGAGTTTGAAGTGACTCTCCTCCTGGGCCATGTTTGCATCTTCTCTGTTGTGGCCAAGGTAGATTAATCATTAATCAGTCCTCCCTCTGTCCCAGCCCATCTGTGTGGGCTCATCCTCAACTGAAAAGACCCTAACCATCCCTCCATTCTTCCGCTCTTTGTGGGAACTTGTGCTGCAGTTTTTTTTGTTTCATGCTACAAACAATGTTTTAATCCTCTTTAGATTGTAGACATTTTTGAATCAAGGGCAAAATGTTGCAAAAAAAAAAAAAAAAAATCAATTTCCTTTACACTAGAGACTAGATTCAGGATGTAAACCTATTTTACTGTAATCTAATTTGAAAACATTTGGCGTTTGCATAAGTGTTTACCTCAGAATGTGATTAATAAAAACTCTTAAGCCTGGATTTACTGCTACAAAGTCTAATAATCCAATTATCCCAGCCAGCAATGCGTGCATATCTATTTTTTTCACACTTATATTATATTTCAACTCTTGTAAGCCTTTATTTTAAAATCTGTTCTATGTTAAGTTTGCATTAAATAAATTCAAAGCACAATGAGCACATTGCAGTTCTCGACACTGGTATATTACATCAACAGTTATAGCACTTGTGGCACATGGACAAACAGAGCCACAGTCTAATCAGCGCTTAATTACAGTCTGTCATCAGCTACAGTGTCATTTTCTGGTTTCGCTCATTAACCATGTGGTGTTAGAGTTGCAGATTGCGGGAGCAGGGGACTGTGGCCCCACAGCTGCTTTTCCCATTCCCATCTCTTGTTGACTTAATTTCCTGCAGACCTCGCCCCAGGACACTTTTGTGTGTTTTTTTACTCCTCCAGTTTTCTATTCTTTCTGTTGTGCTCCCCATGCTTTCTCTGGTGTTTGTTTCTCTGTACGTGTCTGTTTTTCTGACTTTCACTCACTGTTACTTCTTCCTTTCTTTCTCAACTCCTCTCCCTGCCATGACCTGATTGTGACCCACCTGAACTTTCTTGATCATGTCTGCCAAATTCATAAAAATTATAAAAACTTTATATAAAGTACTGTTTGATGAGATACTATCTGCTTAACCAAGTGTGAAGAATGACTTCTCAACTGAAATATGAACCACATGCCTTTGACTAAACATGAGTCAGCCGCCATAACAGACGAGTCTTTCCAAGTATGAATGAAAGTATTTTATTTTACCCGATTTCAACTTTTATTTGCTTCTACTAGGGGAAGCTGCTTTGTAAGTAGCTGCAAAGGTACAGGTATTAAATATTAAACTTCTGACCTCACAGAAGTGCATTGCACTTGTTGTGTGGCCCCTTCTTTAGCCATTTAAAAGACTTTTTTAAAAGCGAGGGGTTCAACAGCAGGTCAACCTCGAAGAGACATAGGGTGATTTATGGTGTATGCAGGAGGGAGGAGGACGAAGGAGGAAGGGGTGGAGGAGTGGAGAGGGGGGCGGGGAGTGGGCATCTAACACCCCATCCAGAATGGGATGTTTTGGCAGCCTGCATGTTTGGTGCCCCTGCCGTGACAAACTGTGTTGACACGGTGGATAAACAAAATAGGCCAAGGTGCTTTCAGGAACACGGAACTGTGAAAAAACATAGAAACCAAGATTTTACAGAGGCTGCATCCCACTTTTTTTACTAACTCCACCTCTCTCTCTTCTCCTATACGATGACAAAGTGTGACATTTATTTCTAAGCAACTAATTTAAAAGTTATTGACATATGCAAGCCATTGCACGCTTGCATTTAATTGCTTAACACAGAGCAAAACGACTTGAGATGATTGTTTTATTGGATGACATTAAAATGACAGCCATGACTGGCTAGTCAAGTTCACTGCCCCCTTACTGTGCTTCCCTCCTACACTCATGCATTTCCTCCTTTCATCTTGGGCCTCGCTTTAATCACACTCATTCCTGATTTCCTCTCCATTTCCTCCTTTCTTACTAAGTGTCAACCCTGCTGTCATACTATAGTGTTCCTCTGATTAAAAGCATGTATCTGTCAAACTGGTCTATATTAGTTGTGACTTTCACCACAGAAATCTTAATATCATCTGTGAAGAGGTCCTACTGCCGCCCATGCACTCTGTACTCGCACAGCTGAGCGGTGTGTGAGCTCAGAGTAAGTTCAGGTCACAGGCTTCTTCCTGCAAAGGGGAGTCATTTGTGACGAGACGTGGGATGGAAAAGAAAGGAAAAAATATTAGGTAAATGTGTTTAAAAGACAGCAGGGTGTTTGTGTTGGAAGTCTTTCTTTGATTGCAGATTTCTTTTGCCTGCTAACGTTAAGCTAAAACGGCTGAACACACAACACACCAGCTCAATGCAATCATGAAAGACAACTTAAGTCATGTCATGTGGCCACTCATGTTAAATACCTGGAGGGAGTTGCGGGGTACTGTTTGATAAAAAAATGTGTGGACACATGTATGAAGTGATCATAACCAAACCTAGCATACACGAACAGTGGGCAACTTTGGAGAACAATGCTAAATTTTGGCAGTATTTCACTATTGGCGATGCTATTACAATGTAAATGAAGTTGTTGTCTAGGTCGACTACAGCAAAAGCCACACAAATGAAATACAGAAATCACGGACACTGCAAACCAAGTCTCACTCCAAGTGATGTACTCCAGTGATGGACTAGTTGAATCATTTGCTGTATCTGTATCTATCAACTGTATCTAGTAGCCTTCAACATGATGCTGTTGTCACATGGGCACATTTAAATTCACTCCTGGATCACATTAGAGCCAGCAGCCGCCTGGCGAAAAACATCCACTGCCTCCTAGATGGGCTGACCTCACTGTACAGGAATAAGGTAGCATTCTGCCTAGCTTCCACAATGCCTTTTATGAAAGCCTTTAAGACAGTGATATGGAACCTTCCTGGCCCCCCCATGGGAAAGGAGCCCCTCCTGGAGTAGGAGGTAAGCTTGAAAACCTGCCGGATCATTTGGTGGCCTGTGGCACAGACTTTCCAAATGCTGGTGCTTTGCTGGAAAATCTGTCAAAGCAGTTATCTGTGAAGCTTTTTGGGGTGACAGAGGGGAGCATTGCAAAATGTGGGGAATTGGCTGCTCCATCCATTAAATCAGTCCCAGGGACTATGAAAGTACATCATGTAAGCACCCCACTCGCGTGCACACAAACAAATTCACACTCACTTATCTCCTTTCCTCTCTGCCGTTTTTCACTGTTGTGTTTTCCTTTTCTTTTTTTTTTTTGCATTTTTCCATTTGCATTATTTACTTGAGTGCAAATTATAATTTAAGATAAGGCCATCTATTTTCATGTTTTTGTAAATCAAACTAAACTAAAGTGATTTCTCCACAGCTTGTTGCAGAAGAGCCAGGGACGATCAAATTTAGAGAAGTCACTTGTTTCTGTAGCCGCTATTGTGACTGCTGCTCCCAAAGGGAGTTTGTCTTCACCCAATGAGATGCAGGGGAGTCCGAAGAGCTCATCAAGGTCAGAACACGGGTCCTTGTAAACTATCCTGGCACTATAACACAGGTAGGTTTAAGACAGCTCATAGAGCCAAAAGCAGTAGGGAGTTCGAGTGTGGAAATATTCTTTTGTGAGTTCAGACATGGGACCATATAGGGACGTGATGACAAAGGTGAGGGTCATAATCACCTCATAATACTTAAAGCAAAGCATGCTGGATCATTTTGCTATTTTGTATTGATTATTGTTTTTTATTCATTAATCCATATTGTCAGAGGTCAGTATGAAGTTGACACCATGACCTGTGCTGGTGACAACATCCTATCCATACTTGGTAACATCTCCAGCAATCAGACTCCAAACCTGCCCTGTCATCAGCTAAGAGTCTTTCTGTTCTTGCATTAGGAATTTTTTCCCACTCTACCTTGCAGACTTATTGTAAGGAAAACTCTTACGTTGTCTTGAATGCACGGCATTGTTCATTTTTCACAAATTGCATTCTTCATTATTTTGTTGTTATTGAAGACGTCACTAGCAAAACACTGTTATTCATTACCAATATCCTTTTTCATTACATATCCTAGTATTTGATTTATTGACATTACATGGATTAATTACCCTTAATGTTTAATCTCTTAATAAAATGTGTCAGAACTTTGTTTGAACTGTTGAACTGTGCGTTTCCATGTGAAAAACTGTTAACATGTTACAGTGATGAAATAATTGTTTGCATTAAAATGTGTATAAAGGAGATATCCACTACCCTTGAGCATATTGAAGTGCTCGCCATTGAAAAAAAGTGAATAAATTATTGTAGGTAACAAAATCTCTACCAGCACTTGTAAAGCTCACAATTGGTTTCACAAGTGTTTCTGATCTAGCGATTAGTTGGTACTATACATTTATAGCCAATACCTGCCAGGGAAAACTGCTGCATAGCTAACTGAACTAACTGACAAAATCTTTGTTAGCTTGCTGATGTATGACCCATAAATCAAGAGCAAGAGGTAATATGGAATACGGTTGACATATCTGATCTGACACTGATGATATGCTGTTAAATAATAACGTAAACTGGGAAGAATTTAAATTACATTTCACAAAAATAGCACTACATATTGTATCTAAACTTACAAAAATACTGAAAGCTACGTTAGCATATAGCTGAAATATCCCAGTTGTTCTTAACTGCACAAATTGCATGTTCTCTTTGATTAATTAACATATCAATTAATTAATGAAACAAATTGTCCATTTACAAAGAATTAGTAAACTTTAATATCCAATGTTGCAGCTTGTGATTTTAAAAAGGAGCAATTTGTAAGCTGAGTTTACAGTACAACAAGAGGTTATAATACACCGTCTGAGCAGCACTACTTCTTCAGGGTCGACTGGATGCTACAATGACTCGCTATGGGAAAGTGAAGAGACGGTCTGGCTGAACTGAGGCTAGCTGGTTAGCATTCTAACCAAAGTAGAGGAAAAGAAGTGATATAAATAGAAGCAAAACAGAAGTAAGCATTGGTAATGCTTTCAACCTCTGGAGACAGCAGATGGTGAGTAAAGGAATGAAATTTGATGTTGAACTCTTTTCTGCATGGTAAGTAAACAGCTGTTAATGCTATTGGCTATTTAGCAATAGCAAAACTTACACACTTACTTGGTTGACTGCTTTTCATTAGACACTGCTACATTTTACACTTTACTAAAGTCTTTTCCAGCTAAGACATTTAAGTTTGGATTTAAAGCATCTGTTTTAAACTAGCTAGTAGTTTCTTAAAACTTAAAGGAAAGACTTCTCACACAACCTATTAAGGGATTTACGAACAGCTTGTGCAATGTAATGAAGAAAATGTCTCCACTGCTTAACTTTTCCACATCAGTTTTTGACGCCTCATTTCTTAATATGCAGTTACAAAATTTATCTCATCTTTATCTTCATCTGAAAATGTGAAAAGCAAGCAAAGCAAATACCTCATTGTTTTGGACTATTTCACAGAGATAAACACAGCTGCTCTGCAAAATGAATAAGCAGTTTTACCAGCTTTTGCATATTTTCCCAAATTCTAATCCTGTTGATTCACTTTGGGTCCAAATCATTTCCCTAAAAACACAATGAATATATCCGAGTATATTTAGCGCATAAATATTTAGATTAATTTTGGTCTTCACCCGTGGTCCTGTTTACCCTGTATTTTTGTTTTCCTCTCTGGATGCATCAGCTCAGTGCTTTTCCTATGGGTCTAGTGTTTGATGTGGAGTAAAAGGCTCCAGGAGTTTATGAATGAATATTTTAAAGGGATTCAGTGAGGCGGCAGGGCACAAAATGGTTCCTCTGTCCTCTCTACAAGTCGGTCAGTCATCCTGCCGCAAGCCCAACTCTGGTATCTCATAAAAGCAAAGCTGCATCACTCTGCTGGGAAGGGGAGTTGAGTACAGGAAAAGGCCTGTGCATATATGTGTTCGAGAGAGGGTGAGAGAGAGAGAGAGGCTTGAGGGAGAGCGCTAACAGACAGAAAGAGTGTGAGACAGAAAAACAGAGGTGTGGGTTGTGGGCAAGAGTTTCTAAAATGAGAACTTGTGTTTTATGAACCTGTAGGTTGTCACATATATGTGTTGATCAGTGCAGAGCCAAAATCAGACGGCTGCTGAAGATGAAAAGATGCCTGTCTCCTTTTCACTTGAAACAACTTTCTGGAATCCTCAAGGTGGGAAAATTAAATTAAAAACCATACCTTGTTTAATATCCATGATACTTCACAACTTGTTCCTGAATTTATGAGAATTGCTTATAAACATGAACTGATGACATGTTTCAGAGATATGCTACAGAAAATAAGCATTTACTTTTTGGAGTGTAAAGGGACTCCAGGTCTTAAACGTGGTTTAAATCATTGGATTTTCAAATGCTGTGGGTATGTGATTGATGTTGACTTGAAAGAAATGTGTGTCTCTACATAGTCATATACATATAAAGCATGAAATATTTCCTTATATGGTGTAATAACAATGCATTTCTGTACCTTCAAGAAATGTGCAAGCTAGTTTGTGAGTAACTCCCTTTGTGAGTTTGTGGCAAAGGGTAAAATTACAACTAGAAAACTTTCCTACATATTGATTTAAATAAGGTCAAAAGAAAAACAAAAAAGTATTTAAAGGAAAAAATTGGTTAATTTTGGAATTTTTTTTGTTATTTTTATACATTAAGCAGTGGGTTGGAGTGTAAAACCATTTCAACAAAACACAACAGTTAAAATGCAAAGTAAAGTTTTATTTTTTTACACAATTCAAATAACAGTGCTGAGGGCACACTGACTTCATTGGGAAACCACTGCTCAAAGTCTATGTTTTCTGTACTCTCTGTTGCATAAGCACTTGCTCTTAGCCAATCCCCTGAAACCTTGGAGTCAGCATGAGGCGGGTATTAGTGTAAGTTAGAAAACTACATCTACATGCAATGTGATCTCTGCTCTCGTCTCTGGGTTTTTTTGGCTGCTGTGCTGAAATTCCTCTTTGTCTGGTTCTAACCAGCCATTCTCTGTTGGTATGGAAGAAAGAGGGGAGAAGGAGGTCATGGTGGTGGGGTGCTGTAATTCAAGTTGCATAAGTGTTTGTTTGTCTGCGTCTTCATCTCTTTTCCATGTTCTGTAAGGTAGAGATAAGATCAGAGAGAGGGTTGTGAGATTGTCTGCGGTGGACAACTGATTAGGGTACAGGAGTGAATGGCTACGATGAACATGATAACTGCATTTCTAATTAATATTTGAATTTCTTAGCAGCAAAAATTATTATATTTTAAAATCACAGTTAAATTTAGGACATAATGTCATCTTCAGCAAATGAGGTTTGAGCCTTGTTAGAGTGAATTGTTTTGACACTAAAATGTATTCATGATGTTAGGGGAGAGCAGCAAAAACAAGTGCTTATGCACTGCCTTCCACTGCTGCCTCAGAGATTATCTTGGGGAAATCCCATCCCTCAGGTCATTTTGTGCTAAATGTCCTGAGATTGAGTTGAGTCTGGGAATGCTAACATCTTTCAATGCATCGCGTCAGACATCTCAGTGGAGGCCCAGGCTGTGGAGCTCAGATGGGGCAAGTGTGATAAACACACATACGGGAACGCTATTTTGTCAAATGGAATTCATTGCCTCTATGTCGTGATTTGGAAGTGATGTATGTGCTATTTTTCCCCTCACTGGAGACATATACAGTATATGTTTAGTAACATCTCGCTGAGGGTCTCTGGTATGTTTAGTACATGAGGACAAAAATTGTCTGGTCGTGCTGGAGTGAAGCAGCCTTAAATGCCTCATATGTTGCTGTAACCTCAGTGCAGACACACGCATGTAAACATACCATTTCCGAACAACTGTTCACCACATTTTTATGTTTAAACTGGAACTGAAATAAAACTGTGTTCCAGAATTCCATGCACCAAAACAATGGTGCATTTCAAATGAGCAGTGTATATAAATGTCTTTATCTGAGTCACAAGCCAATACCCTTTGACAACAATCTGAGGCAAAATCAATAGGCAACATGACCTTCAGCATAGACAGTAGTTGGCAAAAAGGTCAAAATCAATATTAGCTAGCTGGCTCTGAGAAAACATGTAATGAAGAAATGATGGTGGACAAAATATGTCATATAATTTGCTGCAAAAAATTTAATCTGGGTCTAAATTGAAATAAAAAATAAATCATTTTAATGTATTCATTAATCCTAAAACAATACAGCAAATCCATTATCCATGAGTCCATCTTGTAAAGTTATAATCAATAATAACTTGGATTTTTACAGCTTCTAGAGATAAAAAAAAAAAATTATGCCCAGTTTGTATGATAATGTTAAAACCAATTCCTGAACCCAGTAATGTCTGCTGAAATGCTGCAAAGTACAACACTAAACCCCCAATTGCCCATGTGGAACTGCTCAGTGGTCAATAAAAGTCTTTGTTGTTAATGTAAGCGTATTAAGCATAATGAAAAGAACACAACAGAAAAATACTGTGCATACTCAGCAAAGAAAACAACAAAACAAGACTCTCTCCTGGAACAGTGTATGAGTTCTCCAGGTATGGAACATTTCTGGCAGCCATCTGCTGCTTGGTGCCAACAAAGCATGTGGAAAGAGTAATATGTCATTGTTTAAACAGGCAGAATGATCTGCTTTTAACAATAACTCTGGACAGATGATTCTTCTCACATGTACTTTCATATTTTTGCTACTTCACATTATAAATTCTCATATCACAATCAATTTTATGGGCCATGATGCAGCTCAGAGTGAAAACTAGCAGCTCCAGACCTTTCTGGCTTACTGAACTCCTGCTCTCAGGTCTGTAAGAAAGTGATGGGAAAATCACTGATGCTTGTAAATTCAAATGTTAAACCACAGCTTTATCAACTTCCAGCAGGTCCAACAGTGTCAGCCTATCTGTTCTCTCTGGAGCTCTTTTTGAAATGCAGATCTATCATTTAAAGCCATACTCATTTTCAAATGCAAAGAACAATTTTAATCTTCTTGATTTAGCACAAGAGCCAATGTTTCACAGCATGAGATATGATTGTACGACTGTACATTCAGTCAGTAATATTCATTCATTTTCTGCCGGTTTCATTTGAGAGTTCTTGAGGTAGATGGTGTTTTTCTCTTAGTCCTTCTAATAAAGCCTTGTAAAGACCTGCTCAATTCCCTTTAAATGTTTGTTGATTCAGAAAACAGGAAGGCAGGCATGCCTTGGTTCATTAGTTACCCGGTGAGCAAGGCTTTAGGTACGCAGTGCCCAGGGGCAACTCTCACTCCAAACATACACAACCCAGTACTCTAAACACATGCTTACACACATGCTGAACATAGTAAAGAAGCAGCAAAACACACACAGATGCATGCTTATGTCCACGCAGCTAAGAATGAATAAATGTATTTACGGGCTTGCACAACTTCATACAGAGTCTTCCCAAAAGCGCACACACAGGCATACACACAGAGGTGTGAGCTGCCAGGCAAGGCCATGAAACGCTGCAATGTGAGAGAACACCTCACAAAGCAAACAGAGCCTCACAAGGCAAGCGCTTGTTCCAAGGCCAGACCTCAGGGCCGCGCTCCTCACATCTCCGTGAGAGGAGAGGAAGGAGGCGAGGGAGGAGAGAGAAGACGGAGTGATCAGATGAGACCGGACCAGACAGGACAGGGGGCTTTAAGAACATGTTGAGGGAGAAAGAAATAAGTCAAGAGTGAGAAAAGAGGTAAATAATATGTGAGCACAGGGACGATTGAGGAAAGGTGGCGGTAGCTAAAATGCACCAATTATTAATGTCATTAGTTACACCTGTAAGCTGCAAGAAAATAAAAAATAAAAAAATTCAATTGACTACTCACTAAATGCTTTCCTAAAACAGAAATTGTTCATCCATAGTTTAGCAACTTTGTCGCAGCAGGTCTGTCAATCTTTGAATTTCTCCACATGTAGAAGCAATACTTTTTTTCCAAAACCAAAAGCAGATGAGCAAAAGCTTAAGGAATGAATTAAGCAGTGTGTTTTTATCTGCTCTGATGTAAGCTGCAATTGTTAGCATGTCTGCTTAATTGACCCCAAAGTAGTGCCCTGGCATTACCTCCAAGGCCAAGACTTAGCATTTCATTCACTGATTTTAATTATGAGTTTGTGAGATTACAGATTACATTTAAAAAAAATCATGACCACTACTATATCCACTATATAATATTTCCCCATTGTAAACTAGCTGGTCCCAGATGTTATCAGAGTTTAGGGTGGAGTTAATGTTGCACATCTGTCCTGCTCTTAATTGGATTTTGGGAAGGTTAAACTCAACCAGTATGACTCTGGAGGGTGTTATATTCGTCAAAAAACATTGGTCCTGGTCCAGTAAGAGTTTTTTTCAAAGTGAAAACATGTTTTTTGAAAATAAAGACAAGTATGTAACACAAGCTAAGCAGCTACACTGGGTTATGTTTGTCAATATCTTTCAATATTAAGGCTAACTAGCTCAAGAACAAGAACTATGCTGCTTGTTTATTTCCATGTCTTGGACAACTAAAAAGATAGATTTAGTCTCAGTATGACATCGAGCATATTGTCACCAGCTCGAAACAGCTAATGTTAGGCTTATTAATAAAATCTGCCAGCGTCAGTTGCTATTTCAGTCAGAGAAACTGATGGTTACCAGCTAAAAATGAGAAGTCTGCTTTAGTCTACATCTGAAATCCAGAACCCATTACTTCACGCATTACTCAGAACCTAGACTAAATCTGCCATGATTATCATTGGAAATTATATCCGAAGCAAGAATGGTAAGCTTTACAGATGAAGAGAGGTGAAGCTTAGCAAACACTCAATTGCTAAGAGCCATGTAAAAAATTACACTGGATTCTTCACAACCAGAGAAAGTGGAGCATACTTCATCTACTCTGCTACAGTTCTGGACAGTTTCCCGCAGAGTATTTGACATTTGACTCGGTTTCTTTGGGGTGACTATGCAACAGGGCCCCAAATCTTGCTATGCTTCCTGCAGAGACAACAATGAGCCACAATGTCTGGAATTCAACATCGAACAGAATATTTTTTCTGCCCCTCTTTTTGCTCTCAAAACGCTTCCATTTCCCCTCAAGCAGAAGCAGACTGTTTTGAGAAATGTGAGCTTGTTATGCTTTATGATCTGCAATCTGGTGTCTTATTGACACATCGCCTCCCCTACCACAAGAGAACTCTTCAGTAACATAACTCGACATTCCACGCAGCCTCACACGGAAAAGGCAGAACGGTTGGTCGAGGCTGTGGATGTACTTTTCCGGCACGTCTGGCTGTTTTAAAAAAGGCCACTTTGGGACATTTCCAGCTCAGCTCATTCTGGATGACGGGTATTCCCCCTCCATGAATGTGAATCTTGCTTTAAAATTTGGCCATAAAGGCGAGCTGCTGCCAAACATTGTAATGACTGCTCTGGTGCCAGGGACATTTGAACATGAATAGTCTCTCCGACAAAGCCAGTGTTTTGTTTTTGCGGCCAGAAAAATACCCAGATGTACAGTAACGACATTAATTCTCTACTTGCATGTGTTTGTGAAGGAGCTTTTCTTTCTTTAGTTCTTGTTCAGTTTGCTGCTAAATTGCTTTTTCCTCTAAACTATGATAATTGTTTCAGACACTTTTTCCACTCTGGAAAACTTTACTATGATTGGATGACGAGTTGCCCAAGTGCTCCGTCTATGCTCTGTTCTGTTGCCACATACATTTTGGGTTGCTGTGATGACTGGCACACGGCTTACGAGATTGGTTGTTTATGTTGGCAGTGGGAGACCTGCCAGCTAAAGGTCCTGGAGCCCAGCTGCAATGAAATGTTATACTGAATATTTTCCCTCAAAATCAAAACAAAACCAACGTCAATAGCGTTTATTAAACATCCAGAAATCCTTCCTGTGTTGCCATGTATTGTAGATGTTTGCTTTATTGGCGACCGGAGCTGGGAAGCACATCGCTCACAGAGCCATGTTTGTAATGTATCTTGTTGATGATGTGCATTAAACAGGCAGTGTTCTCACATTTTAAAATGGCATCCAGTATTCAGAGCTTCCTGTGTTCCCTATCTGTTCTGTCTCTCCCCGAAGCATCTGTTAACCATCAACCAAACACCACTTCAAAAGCAACACAGCTGAATACAAACCAATGGATAAACTGGGCTGAATAAATAGTAATCAAAGAATAAAGCATCAATACATACTGACCATCTTGACAGTGTTTGTAGAATGTATGACTATTTCGCTATAAAAAAAAAGATTTTAAAAAAAGACGACGCAATTTGTCCTGTTGTGAACAAAATGCGATGTTGTATTTGCCGTGTCTGTTATTTATCTGTGTGTGTATGAGTTTGTGTGACAACATGTAACCAAGACCACAGAGAAATTGAACTGGAAAGTCCATTTGTATTCATTTGTTTTTGTCTAGGATTTATCAGTGGGTACATGAGGGGGTGTGGTTCATGTCCATATCAAGAACTATTCCAGGGGACGCCTCAATATATCTGTGCTCTGCGTTTGCATGTCTTTCAATTAATAATGTCACTCTTTAATTGCCCCATAATTTTCTTGCTTAACTAGAATTGAAGTATAATACATCTTATACCACTGAAGCTTAGAGTATCTGTAGAATGCTTTTAATAAGTCAAATATTTTTTCCATTTCCATTGTGCATGTCCTTGTGTGACTGTCTGCATATGTGTGTGTGTGTGTGTGTGTGTGTGTGTCTCTGTGTGTGTGTGTGTGTGTGTGTGTGTGCCCACCATGTGTGCATTTCTTACCGCATGCACGTGTAGGATGTCTACAATCTGGTAGCCGGATCTGGACCTTTAGCTTCTGCAAGACACACCGCTCTCATTGAGATCCAAAAGGACAGATTATCTCTGGCATTCCACATCTGGAAGCAGTTGAGGGCCGAGGAGCCGCTTCTTCTGAGAAATATACAAATATGTAGGACAAAGTGCACATGAATGGAGCGGATATGGCCCCATACTGTATGCCACTGTATTTAACTGCATCCTGATGGTGTTTGGGTTAGGAATATTTCATAGGTTTCGAGTTTTGTCATTTTGGGAAGTGTCTAAAATCTTTTTATACTCTTGCTTTCTAAGGGAACAGTTTGATATCTTAGGAAATAGGCGTGTTAGCATTTCTGCCAAGAGTTATATGAAATATTGATATGACTTTCATGTCTGTCTGTTAAATATGAAGTGACAACCAGAAGCAGATTAGCCTAGCTTAGCATAATGACTGAAAACAAGTGGAAACAACTAGCCTGGCTCTGACAAAAGGAAACTAAAATCAGCCAGACAGCACCTCTAAAAAAAGTGCATCTTTTTTAGTTATCTATCTATATATATCACTTATTATTTGTATATCACTGTCAATGGGGCACCCCTGCAAAACAAGGCTTTAAAAATAAAAATTTCAATCTATCAGCTTTACAGTGACCATGAAGTGCTGCCCCCAGCCAAGAAATAGTCTGCCACAGTGCCCCACAAATCCGCAACTTGTCACTTTTACACTCCAGGATTAAACCTACAAAATTTACCTTGTTAATTAGTGGGTTTGAGCTAGCTGCTAGACAGATTTTGTTCCTTTGAACAGAGTCGGATAGCTATGTCTAACCGTTTAAACATCAGACATTTTGTATCAATCCTCTTGGCACTTAGAAAGTAAATAAGTATGTTTCCCAAAATGTTGAACCATTCCTTTAACAACACCATGCCACAGTATCACCCGATAGTTTAACCTCACTTGACCACATGGACCTGAGCTGAACCATCAGCTGTAGGGGATCCTGATGACTGGGTTAAAAAAACACCACAAAATACCACCTCCAGTGGCTCAAAACAGACTCATGGCTTTTTGTCAGATTTTAAAGCATTTCACAAAAAAGTGTTTATTTTATCATCATTTATTCCTCCATACCTGAAATTACACACTATGTATCAGGCAAGTAAGAGTGGATATTCTAAACTGTATCCATTTCTTCACATCAAATCAGTTTTAAGTATGTAACTATCAATTTTAACAGTGCTTGGTAAACCTCTGTAATCACTCACTCTCAGCTCACTTATTCGTCAGTCTTGCTTATTCGTCAGTCTTGTGGGAACATTGTCCTCTGAGACAAAATCTATTTAAAGAATGCAAAGAAAATTGCTGGTTTTTATAAAATAGTCAGTGTATGAAGTCAAGCGAAGAGACAAAATGTTCTGACAGGAATCTCTGCGATTATTATTATTATTATTGTTAGACATAATGGACCACATTCACCTGCGTGAGTGAGTACACACACACACACACACACACACACACACACACACACACACACACACACACACACACACACACACGAGTCAGGATGACAATATTCTAACATCTGTGGATTCATTAACACCCTCCTATACATGTGAATTTTCATGCCACGTGCTGCTGCTCTCTGGAGTGTGATGTGTGGCTGAAAGCATGTGAAATGATTCATGTGAGCACACAGCATGGTAATCACCAGCTAGTTGCTTTGCATCAATCAATTTAGAGAAGCTGTCAAAGCCTCATAATGGTTTTTAGTACTGTGTTTCTTCCACTGGCCATCTGAATCGGCTGCGTAATTGCTACATAATTACTTATCATCTTAGGTAGATCTCTACCTAGTTAAGCTGATTCATGAATATGAATGCGTGCAAAGTTAGTTTCAGATGGCTTGTTTGAAAGGAAAGCACTTCTCAGGGGAGCCAAAGCTGCAATACATAATACAACTGAATTGATAAGTGATGATTAGCATTACACCTGCAGGAGGATGAGACTGAAATCAGAGAAGTGCTTTATATATGGAAGATGGATTTGATTTGTGACTGAGGGAGATTTTACTGCAGTGGGATACAAGCAGTGGTGGAGGTTGATGATTAAGTATGAGTACTAATACCATGCTGTTAAAGTACTCAATTGCAAGTAAAATTATGTAAGAATCACAAAATGTACGTAAAGATAATAGTGAGAAATGTCAATCACAATAACCCAAACCACAAAGTGAGACTTAAACCCTAAAATGATTACTTAGATTAAGGACAAGGAAAACTAGCAAATCTTCACATTTGAGAAACTGGAACCATGAAATGTTTGGCATTCTTGCTAAATAAAAAATATAAATTTGTTAAATATAGTTAGGTTAAGTAGCTGCCAATTAACCGAATAGTCTCATAATAATTTCAGCTCTAATTTTACTCACTGTAGGGCAGTTTATATCCACAACATTGCAACATATTTTCTATCGTTTTCATATATGTAAAATCTTAATTTGTAAGGAACAAGAAACTACTACTACTCAAATAAATGTAGCCGAGTGAAAACTACAATATTTCCCTCTGAAATGTAGTGGAGTGGAAGTGTAAAGTGGCATGAAATCTCACAGTTGTACTTATATAAGACACAGGTTCACTCCTGAAATAACCAGTGTGTGCATCAATATTAATTTGTGTAAACTACGTGGTTATTACATAACTTTCAAAAACTATTATGAGCTTTACTTTACTCTACCTTATAAGGCCTAGTCTTCATATCAAACAATCTCCAAGTGCTTCAGCAAAACATTTCAAATACAACACAAACTGTTTGACTTTTAGCAGCCAAAGAATGCAGTTATGGTGGACAAAATCTGAGAGCCAAGCCTCATTTACCTCAACATTGTCCACATGATAACACTGCATGCTGAAATATTACGAGCCAGTGAGTCAAAGCCTTCGAAGGCTAATAAGATGAGGCTTTGCGTGCTAGCAAAGTGTTTGCCTTTCAAATGAGGCTACTGATGGTTTCAAAGTCACAGCAGTCACAATCCAGCTGCACCAACTGGAGGTGACAATGGCACAGCTTCCGCTGTGAAGTAAAAAGTAACAAGCAGGGCTGAACCTTTGTTCCCGTCATACAATCCTGCCTCTTCCATCTGCTTTACTTTTATCATTCTTCTTTCAACTTGCTGTCGACAGATACGATTTATCAGGAGTGCAATGATAAACAAATATCACCCCTCATTGTCTTGTTTCCAATGAGTTCGGCACCAGGAAGCCCCTGTTGGTGCCGCTGATTAATGATGTCTGGCCTTGTTTGGTGCTGATAGTGGTGTCCCTTAGTCTCTGGGCTAATTAAAGTCATTCTTCAGTAATATTCCTAAATCAACTGTTTCCTCTTGCCTATTTGAGACCTAATTGGAAGCATGTGCACTCAACCCAAAGAGCTCCTTTTAACCCCTGACACTTCAAGAATGCATCTGTTGCGGTCACTGATTTTCCTTTGCGTTTTTCTTTCTTTATTCTTGCATCCAGAGAAAATGTGTGACCGTGAAGCTTTGTTGCTTTTAATTTACGTCTGTGTATTGTTATCGTTTTGTAGATGTGGTGAGTGGTTATGATGCTTTTGGGAGAGTTATCTTTGCATAATCAGCATGTGTTTTTGTCCGTCATTGGGTCTCCATGACAACACATAGCTGTCTGCTGCTGCCTCTGTGCTTCATGCTAAGAGGGTTGAGGTTGGGTCATGGCATCTGGTAAAAGGGGCGACATTTCACCGGAAGAGGCAGCAGAAAGAATTAAAGAATTAAATTAAATTTACCCCAAACGCCCTCTTACAAAGACGTCTGACAAAAAACATTGACAGAACAAATACGTCTGACTGTGCTGTCTGCAGAAGATTTGCTGTTCAAATGCAAAATGCCTTTTTTTCTGGGATTTCACACTGATTTCATCACCAGGATAGAGCCATGCAAAAATTCTCTCTGATACAGACATTTTACTTTGATTTAATACTGCTTTTTTACAACTTTATCTTCTATTTTACACACATTATTAAATCTTAGGAAGATTAAAGCATGCAAGGACGAAACAATCCTGTGTGTGTGTATTAACTAACTCCTTTATCTCATACATACTGAGTAAACACTCAGGCTCTACCGTTAAAACATTGTTTACAATGTAATTGGTTTTGAGGGGGAATTATTCTATAAATTCTTCCATATTTCTTGGCTATTCAAGCTCCTTTGTTATTTAAATGTTGCTCTCCATTTTAGACAAACTGTCTCCCGCCTGACTCCACTAAGTGTAACACAGCAGGCTGCTGCTTCAAGCCCATTACCAACAAAGACAATGCGGTGAGGAGTGGCCTTGCAAACTTCAGAGACTTGAGAATACACACAGTCTTGGACCCTATAAATGTTTTGCCTCTCTGTCTGCTGCAGTAAACAATGACTTTGGTGTTTATCTACAAAGACTGGTTGCCAGTGAACTTGCTTTAATCATTAATGTCACTCCATTTGCATGGATGTGCAGGTTGTTATGAGATTTAGTGTCCAACACTGTTGCATTTTTGCATTCCCTGCCTCACAAAGAAAAAAAAAAAAAAAAACACACACACACACACACACACACACACACACACACACACACACAAAATAAACAGTCATAAAACTCCATTTGCATGTGAGATCATTTCAAAGACAAATGCTTGTGATATTTTCCTGGGTGTTTATTGGTTGAACGGAGCTATGGCTGTGACTCACTGAGGCGCCCAAGCCCATTGTTCTCATGTGGAATACAAACGTACGGATTGGAAACAATCGGAGGACAGAGGCTGGGAGGGAGATTGATTTCCTTGCCACCATTTCTGATCCATTAAGCTTTACCTATCCTTTTCCCTCCTGATCCACCTCCCCTCACACACCTGCTTTCTTATGGGACATTAGCTGTGTTCAGAGGGGAGATAAAGACACACTGCCTCTCAGTCTCTGTTGGTCAATACATCCATCTTGTTGCTATACCTGCTTTGTGAGCGGAGAGCCACTGTACCTGTGCAAATGACTGTTTATAGGCAGATAGTCATTATTGTTTTCATTCACTGGAGTGTTTTCACGCGGTAAAGTGAAAAGGTACGCCAAGGACAGAGAGAGAAAGAGAGAAATTATTATGGAAAGTGTAAGCAAACACTCAGCTAGCAGCAAGAGAAGATGTTACACAAGAGGCTGAGCTTTATCAAAGAACACTGGTGCTATTGTGCTGCAGCCATAACCACCATGCTCTAGATTTTACACAGCACAGAGCCTCTTTCTATAACACAAAACTGATCCCAACAAATGAAACGTGGTTGCTATTCACTATTAAATAAACATCTTGCAATAATGGCCCTGCAGTTGCAGCAGTTTAGTGAAGCTCAGTGCTTTTTTTCAGAACATTACAGGTGTTGGTCCAACTCCATGGTTCTTTTTGAGGTCACAGGTTGTAGTGTTTAGGAGAGGTCTACCAAAGTGTCAGACCTGATGTGAAACAACTGTGGAAAATCTACCCAAACCTGACATGCATAACTTAAAAGACAGCCTCCAGACGTATTTGAAGACATATGAAAATACTCAGCCTAGATAATAATTTCTGTGTGACATGGATTTTCCAAAACAGGTTCCAAATACTCATTAAAAATAAAAAATTAAGGGCGTCGAGTGGCACAGTGGGTTGAGCAGGCGCCCCATATGTAGAGGCTACAGTCCTCGCTGCAGTCGGCCCCGGTTCAAATCCCGCATCAGACGGCCCTTTACTGCATGTCATTCCCCCTCTCTCTGCCTCCCCGTTTCCTGTCTCTCTCTACTGTGCTATCAAATAAAGGCATAAAAAAGCCCCAAAAAATTAAACTACTACTCTACTACTACTATTATTAAAGTCTTTAACAGAGAGTTTAACTACTGGATGCAATAGTTCTGCTACTTTCAAGGTTTAAAGTTTCCACATTGCACTTGTATAAGTTGCATTATGGACCATGACTGGCTTTCAAACTAGTTGTTATGTCCCAAAATGTCCCGCTTGTACGTACACATCTTAGACAAAAGAAAACCTTACAAGCCTTATAGTGTCAAACTCTGCACATCATTCTGTACCATGAGGGTCAAACAATGAAGTAGTTTTAAAAAAAAAAAAAAAAAAAAGACCAAATCCAAAGGGGCCCCAAAGAACTAAATGGTGCTTTCATGTCATATCATTTAAAGTGCAATTACAAGCAGCCGAAAAAGAAGAACCTGTCCAATTTCCAATTCAGAGTCGGAGATATCGGGAATATCTGTCAGCGATGGGTGAAAAGAACCACACACACGTCAACAAACTGTTGGCTGATTGGCTGAAAATGGACCACTGGTAGCTACATCAAAATGAAATTCAATATTAACAACTATACAACCTATCAGCTCATTTTATAGGAGCTATACACTATTTGCTTGTATCTGGTTTCAAATACGTAAATAACCAAAAGTAGCTAATTTAAGACATTTATCTGGTGCGACTACAAGGTTAACACTACGACTAACACTTTGAAATAATGCGTGAACACTCCCAAAATGCTGTTGACCTCAACAAGCAGAGCACACTGGCAGCAGCATGATGCGCCAACAACTAATGAGCAGCTGTGACTGAAAGCTGTAGCAGTACATGTCATTTTTCCAGCACTTTACAGTTCACATCCTCCATCTTCTTACTTTATTTTATTTAATGGTTTATTTATCAGGGACAAGGGACAACACATTTTTTACACCAGATATAAAGCAGCATAAAGCATTTTCATCTGTGGCCCCTGGACAGGAGGCACGCAGGCTGACGCAGTGAGAGATTTAACAGTAACACACAGCTGCAGTGATATTAGACATATTAACATGGAGCAGTAGCATGGGAACATACCTGGACCTGACTAGAATGAATCCACATTCAACCAGGATTGAACAAGGTATTGCATTGGCCACCAGGAACAAAGCTGACTCCAGAGGACGTGTATTGTTCAGTAAATAATCCAATAAGTGTTTTTTCCATCATGAGGATCTTCTTGTGATCATGCTCGTTATTCTTAAAGAGGCATTTCCTCTTGTTGTCATGGGTTTTGAGACTTTTGCCATTTATTGAAAACCGGTGTTAAAGCAATTTGTCCTGCCTTTAAAACTCCCTTCAAAAATAGTGACACTCTGGTCAGAAGGACAAATGCTTCCAAATGCTAAATTTGACATGTGTGGCTGTCTGTGTAATTTTGACTTTTCAGTGGTCACTCATACTTTAGTGATGCTTCTGTCAGAGATGCAAAGTTATCTCATGTATAATTACACAAGTCATATGCAAATCAAACATATCACAAAGAACATTTATGATATAGTTTCTTGACAGCACATCTATAGCCTCATACATAACCATAATTTAAACCATCAGTCCCAAAAAACAAATATCATGAGCTTCGCCAAATTTGGCGTCTACTGCAGGGCCAATGCAGTGAATTATAAGGTGTTGAACTTATTTTGGGCACCAGCATATTTACCATTTGCAAACTTAGGACACCTGTGAGCTTGAGAGAAAGATGTAGATTAGATGTCAAAGATCTTGTGGAGGTGCTTGGGCACAGTGGCCTCTGCTGGGTGGTAAAGGTACTGCACACAGGGGTAGAAGAATGATAGAAATGTGGAGCCCTGAGATTTATTCAAGAATGGGCTGATGATCACTAATTAGTTTAATCTTGTATTAATCTATGTGCTCCTGCTCATGCTTACCTTATGATAATGAATCGCAGTCAGCCAACTGTTGTGGTGGATTATAATTGACATGGACAGATCCCAACTGCTTCCTGGGGAGAGGCTGTGGGATGCATCTGTCCTGCCTTTGCACAGCTGCTGGAAAAATGATGACAGCAATGTTTGGCTTTTTAATTTAACTGAATTGAACTGTGGTGGTGTTTACCAAATTGAATCTGATGCCAGTCATGAATGTACACCTGAAATGTTTTTACGTAAAAGGAATGAAGTATACTCCCTCATACAGTCAAATTAATATCTGATATTAATTAGCATTACTGAGGTAACAAAACACACTGAACAGAACAGAAGCTGAGAGCAACAAGAGAGCTCTCAGCGTGTCCTCCAGCCAAGAAAAGCAAAACAAACACTAAGAGAACACTAACATCTATTCAAATCTCTTACTGTTTGAAGGCAAACTTTATTAAAATATAGAAGCACTTTTATATTAATACGTGTCAACCACAGAGAGAACAAATGAAACGGGTGTTTCCCAAAACAACAAACGCCATTGTCGAAAGGCAGAGCATGCAGCCTACACATACAGTAAGTGACGTTTTCCCATAAACTGCGCTCAAAGACCTCGCTACAGCTATTTTCAGTCTGTTTAAAAGTACACAACCTCTGATATTAATCAAGTAATTGCTAACAGAGTCTCCATGATGCAGTTTTAGCGTTAAGCGCCGAGAAGCAGAGACTGGCCATTACAGTGGAATAAAATGATCCCATTTAATTCATCTCTATTGAGTGGCCTAATGGCCTCCTAAGTCAAGAGTGTGTGGAGCTGTTTCAGTGCATTTTATAGGGTAATTGAAAGGCTTTTATGTCACAAAGTGTTTGGATCCAAAGCTAGTGCTGTCAGATTAAGTCTGACTCTGACAGAGCATTATAAAGAGGGGACATTTCACAGAGAAGACATGAAAGCCTTTCTTGGATCTTAAACGATAACTTTAATCTTTGAGCCAAATTTTCCACAACAACCTACAGATAGACAGGGCTTATGTGTCATCAGTACAGTTTTTGGCAGATCATGTTACTGTATTCTGACACAAAAAAATACTTGTGTGTGAGAGTGGCAGTTGAATCATGATGCCAGCATGAAGCAGCTTTTGGTATGTCAACTTGTTACAGTTCCACATTAAATGGGATTAGAGAGGAAGTTTTAGCTTGGGGGAACAACTAAATCTGGAACGAAACCAGGAAAAAAAAAACATTTATCATACTTTAAAATGTGCTTTTCTCTGCTCTAAATCAAATTCAGTTACTCCAGGACATCTTGATTATGTCTCTCCTTCTGTTCCTAATAGAATTTCCTATCAAATTATTTCAGTATGAAAAAAGTACAACCTCTAAATAAATGGCAAAACAATTCCCATGAAACCAGAGCAGGCTTGAGAAAAGCCAAACCCCCCCAACTAACCAGCAAACCAACATCATCCTCCATCACTGCCATGTCATGACATCACCCTGCTTCCTCTCTACTGATGTCCCTGTGGTCTGGACTCCTAATTCTCTGGCTCAAACACTGATGCTCTCAAAAGGGCTGGGCGACTTAATCCAAAGACGAGAGACAAGAAAATAATAGCGCTCAGCTTTAGTGAGGTCCTGTTGCTCTCTGTCTCTCTGCAGCGTGTCAATGTGAATATTTGCCGCCTGAAGAGAGCTGTGATATAACCTGACATTACACAGCTCGAATTGCCCCCAAATTAGATAGAGTTAGTTTGCTTTGGCTGAACTCACCGTGCCACAAAAACCTGGGCACTGTATAAACACCAGAAATGTCTCTAATGACAGACACATGGTACTGAAATGTAACCCGGAGCTAGAGATAATCACTGTCATTTAGTGTTAGAGCAAATCACTGTGGACCATTAACACCAAGACCAGCACGGACCTACACCAGCGGTATGGGATCAGTTTAGGGACCATGAATATAAGGGCCAAGAATTTAGCCTACATGTGTTTAAAAACTTATTGATATATATCTGGTTGTATTGCCATCATCTACAAAAAAAAAACAGTTAATTTAGTGCAATACAGTACACATTTTATACTTACAGTACATATTTTTTTGGCCATTTAGGTTTGGCCTTCAGCTTCATATCAGGTTTCAGAGAAAATTGAAACAAACCCCAAGATTTGTAAAACTTACTTGGTTTAAAAAAAATTGTGGAAAAAAAAAATCATCAATCATTTTGGTTTTGCAAGGCAGAATATTTAAGATGTTCCACTGAGTCTGGGAAACTGAGATGGACATCATGTTTCACTTTTTTTAAAAATATTTCATAGACTAACATATTAATCAAACAGAACTATCTGATTAATTGATAACTAAAATAATAATGTTATTCATTATTTTCTTACCTTTAATGGACTAAATTATTAGCCTTATCAATTAACTGAGGAAATATTGGGCAGATTAATTGATTATGAAAATATTTGTTTGTTACCCAAACTGCCGATTGAAAAGAACCATCACAGTTTGATCTCTTAATTCAACTTTGACCTCATGTACTAGTAAGCTAGTTGATTGCTAGCTCATCATTTGAGTCAAATGAGGAATTATTGCCAACATTTCAGCATTTCAACAATTAAGTGGTTAGGATAATATGGTTCAAGTGTTGGCTTGTCTAGAATCTAAGGATTTATTATTTCCAGGCCAGACGTTATCCCCAAATTCTCACATTTAAGCATAGCGTGTAACATGTAAAATATGTTATCATAACTGATAGAAACAATATAGAAAGCTATGGGAACAAACCAAACCAAAATTTCACAAATGACATTTTAAAACTATAGTTCCAAGAAGCCACACCAGCCGTCATGAGACTATACAAAGGCCCTTGCTGGAACTAGCAAAACTACCTCAGGCCCAACTGTAATTAATGATATTCACTACACCTGTGCTTTTCCTCACGACAAGTCTGATGTGAAAAAGGTTTTATTCCACAAAGTTAGCACTTCATGACAAAGCCATGTAGCTAACCGTTCTTCTTATTTTTTTCCATATCAAAAAGCATTTTTGAATAGTGAGCATATAAAGTCATATTAAGGGTAATATTAATTGTAATGCGGGGTTATATCGTCAGATTGAAATAAAACGAGGACGTGGGAGAGCAAAACAGGGTAGAGAATGTGACCAACGTTTGACTGCTGAGAATATAAAAGTTAGCAAAAAGGACACTAGCAGTGTATGAAGCCTACAATCCTCAAGAGCTAGGAGAGCAATTCTGAGCAGTTTTTACAACTGTAAACCCTGTAAAATCATCACCCTTCTGTATTTTGTAATTATATTTAATATTTTTACCTTTAACTTTCCATGGGCTCGATCCAGCTGTAGTGTCACTATACATTTAACGGTATAATAGAAACTTTTCCACTTTTTCATCGACTTCCCTATGTTTCCTGCAATTTCCACAGTCGCACTCTCGTTTAGTGATCCGTGTGGGCTCCCGTACTTGACGGAGCATTCGGTTTCAGTTTCAGGAAGTAGCCGCACTCTCACAACAACGGCGAGGAACCCAGGTCTCTTGCCAAATAATGACACATTTTCCAAAATTGCTTCTTAAATGTGATGCTAACACAGGATACTTTCAATGTGCATTCAGTCCGCTATCTGTGCAAAGTTTACTACCGGGAGAGTTACGACTTTTTTGTTCATTTCGACTACTTTGCTAACGTTTGTAGCAGGGTGTCAAGTTAGCCAAACAGCTAATGTGACAGTAACTTCAGCTGGAACAAGATTCACAGCAAGTGTTCATACATAGAGGTGGGTGAATAAGTTGATGGCTAGTTGGCCTGTTTACTGTGCTTAGTGTGCAATTTGCTGTAACAGTTGAGAAAAAAATTTACCTTAATTAGCACCAGATAGGTATCCAATAACCTGTGAGCAATGGAATGAAAGTGTAGTAGGCGACTTATTAGTGAAAAATCTTTCTGACCAGGCACCATTTATAGTTTTTTATAAGTTGTAATTAATTGCTTTATTAATGGTCAATATATCATTTGATAATCCTTCGCAGATCAGTTGTAATCCTTTGGGGTTGCCAGTTGTAGAAAAAAAACTCCTCCTGCATGAAACTTTGCTTTTCTGTTAAGCGCTTTCATTTATCAGGGAGACATCTCTAATGGACTGTCAACCACTTATCCTCCTGCCAAAGGTCTGCAGGACATCTTGGCCAAAATCCAGCTTATTAACATTTACAACTGCAGACTTGATGGATTATTATGAGAACCATTTTTAATGATTTTGTAACATTTATAATTAGATGTGACAGACCTACTTTTGCAGCACTTTCCAAGAAAGCAAGTGGTCAAATGGTCCATTGCAGGGGTCTCCCTAATGAATAAAAAAAGAACCTTAACAAAAACGTGCAAAGCCATGGTAGAGGATAATTTTCTACAAACTGGCACCCAAAAGTTTTTCTTATTAATAGCTATAAATGATTTATATGCTAATGCTTGGAACAGTAATTTACTTGCAATGCAATGATTGTCCTACGCAGTGATTCCCAGCCGGGAGGTTGAGACCCCCAAAAGGGTTCCAAGATAAATCTAAGGGGTAGTGGATGTTTAACAGGACAGGACAGGAAAAAAAAAAAAAAAATATATATATATATATATATATACATACATACGTACGTACATATATATAGTTGTGCCATAACATATGTAATTCAATTTTATTCTTTTGTCAAATCTTTGCTTTTTGCTTGGTGATTACTAGATACATTAATGTCTGCAAATATTTGAAAAGTGAATTAAAATTCACTCTTTGAACTGGTCAGCAACAGTAGACATCCTGCCATAATGGATTGCAAGTAGTCATAACTTTGTCATAAGGCAATTTAAG
Source organism: Seriola aureovittata (assembly GCF_021018895.1). Classification (NCBI taxonomy): domain Eukaryota; kingdom Metazoa; phylum Chordata; class Actinopteri; order Carangiformes; family Carangidae; genus Seriola; species Seriola aureovittata. Next base: position 9,104,810 of record NC_079379.1, read on the forward strand.
TGATATTATATGTGTAGAAAGAAAGAAAAACAATACTTTCAACCAAAGACAAAAAGTGGGAAGGCAAGTTAATAAAGAGTTTTTTTTCATTATGTTTGGCAAAGGGGATACAAAATGCATAGACCTTTCAGCTGCACCTATTTGAGTGTGCAACTTGTCATTTAATTTCAGGACTGAGATTTGAGTTTGTCACCTGTCACTATCTGTGCTGCTTTTCTTTCTTGATTGCTTAATTTGAGATTTTTCAGCACTGGTTTGGTGAAGCACACAGTTCAATTATATCAGCTTGGGATTTAGACAGGTGTCATAGGCATACTTTTGCTGTGTTTTTTGTTTTTTTTACATTTTACAGACTAAACAACTAAACAGTTAATCAAGAAAATAATGAACATATGATCAGGTAATGAAAATAATTGTTAGTCGCATCCTCAGTAGCATATAAATTTATTCTTAAAACCATATTAGCATCAGTGTGGTTAAAAACACCCCAGGTCCTAGTTACTCTGAATTCTTTAGACACACATGAGGTGTCAGTTCACCACGCACCACTTTGATACCAAGGTAATATTTTCCCTTTTCTTAATTTTACACATACAGGACAATGCCACGCTTGCAGTCTGGTGTGTGGAAGCATTTTACCCCAGCCATCAAAGATGGGAGGGAAACCTTCATGTGCAACTACTGTTCAAGGACATACACAAAGAACGCCACCAAGATGCAGATGCATTTGGACAAATGCAAGGAATACTCTGTGGTTTCACAGCAGTCACCAGGCCCAGATGGGAGCTCCTCTGCCTCAATCCCTGTTCCCTCATTCTCCTTTTTACCATCTGCCACTTCTGGGGGACCGTTTCTCATTGATTCAGTGGATCAGCGCAGCCAGGCGTATGCTGATGAGAGCCTGGCGAGAGCTGTGTATGCCACTTCCTCACCCCTCACTCTCACAGACAACATTTATTGGAAACGATTTTTCAGCGTGCTCCGGCCTGCTTACTGCCCACCCACCAGAGAGGCTTTGTCCTCTCATCTGTTGGACTGTGAGTATGACAGAGTACAAAACCAGGTTCAGGAGGCAATAGGGAAAGCAGACTGTGTCAGCATCATATGCAGCGGCTGGTCGAACATAAAAGAATCAGGAACTATCATTTATATTGTGGCGACTCCTGTACCACTGTTCTATAAATGCACAAAGACAAAGGAGCAGATACATGCAAGCACATTCATTGCTGAGGAACTGAAAGATATCATAAATGAAGTGGGGCCTCAGAAGGTCTTTGCTATCATCACCGATGACGCTCCAGAAATGATGGCAGCTTGGGCTCAAGTAGAGGAAGCCTTTCCACACATATCAGCTATTGGCTGCACAGCATGTGCCATCCAGAAGCTCTTTGATGACATGGTGGCACAGCCGTCTATTAAGGCACTGTGCAGGAGAGCTGAGCAGGTGGTAAGGTATGTCAGAGAGCGAAAAATATTAGCAGAGACTTTTAGATGCTGGCAGTCAACAAAGATAAGAAACCACACATCTAATGGGACAACACTGGCTCTGCCTACAAGCTCTGACTGGACTGGTGTGCTTAACATGTTCAGCAGCCTCCTGGAGGGTCAGAACTCTCTACAAGAGATGGCCGTCTCACCCACACTGACTGTTGAGGCATCCATTAGGGCCACTTTACAGGATTCTGCATTTTGGAAAGGGTTGAGTAGCAGTCAAAACCTGCTGTACTTAATTGGGAATTCTGTTGATTACATGAAACGAGAAGATGCTGTACTCTCTGGTGTTGTTGACATGTTCAGTCAGTTAAGATACCACATTGGAGCTTCCCTGCCTGGGTCTGTGCTGCACAGTGGTGAACAGAAAGCTGTCATGGCATCATTAGACAGGTGTCAGGAGTTCTGTGTAAAGCCCATTCACGCAGCAGCGTACATGCTGGATCCAAAACATGTTGGACAGCAGACTCTCTCCGGGGAGCAGATAAACAGTGCTTACTACGTGATATCCAACCTGTCACACCATCTAAATCTTGATGAGGGTAAGGTGCTTGGCAGCTTTGCCAGGTTCTCAGCCAAACAGGGACTATGGAAGGGAGCTGGGATATGGAGCTCATGCCAGCATGTGTCTGCATCCACCTGGTGGAAAGGGCTGTGTTCCTCTGAGCCACTGTCCGCTGTGGCCTCTGCTATACTCCAGATCCCACCAACAACAGGTGCTTGTGAGCAGCTGCGGTCTCGCTTCTGCAGTACAAAGGTCCAGGGCTCTCTCTCAGCTGACAGGTTGCAGAAACTGGTAGCAGTACAGGTCAATCTCAACCTTTTAGAGCCAGGTGATTGTGAGTTTGCCCCGCTGGAGAGTGAGGAAGAGAAGAAAAGTTCATTTCATTCCGAGTCTCAGTAAAAAGACAACTGAGATATCTGGATATTTGTGGAGCAGATCAGGTGTTTCTCGTAGCAGTCTGCTGCTGCAAAATTATTGAAGTTTTTACCAGCTATGTTTTGCTGGCCCTTTCTGTGTGCCTGTCATTCATGCATCATGCGTGGCAAGGGATTTTTTTTCTCCAAGTGAGGAAATGTAATGTTCTCATTTAGCATAACGCAGTTGAAAATTGTATACATTTTTTCATTTAAAGATCCAGTCATCACTAAAGTGTATGTCATGCAAGAGATCCAACATCAGTTAGTGAGTAACACGCAAGAAAACACTCCACCTTAAAAGTTGCCAGTAGCTGCTGGTAGCCTTTGAGCTGCACAGTGATGAATTGCATAATTTTTTTTTCAACCTTACTATTGTCAACTAGTAGAGATAAAAAAAAGAAGCAAATCATCCTTTCGTTCATCATTCACTCTTCTGAGAGTTACTTTCTCTGTGACGCCTATTAAACTTAGACAGTTTGTGCTGCATCCGCAGTGCAGCTGGAAATGAAAGCTCGCTCAGCTACATTTTCATAGCCGAGCCTACAAGCTTAGTGAAATAAAATCGTTCAAAACACAAACTACTTGTGTTCATTCTCCTATATTGTTTAACGCCAGGCTAATACAACTACTACAACTTACTGCATCCATGGTATCATCTCATACTGCTTAGCTAGATGTTTGGCTGACTGCCACCTAATATTCTCAACATTATGTCAGTCTGACATTTGATCGTGTGGTCAGTTATAGTTGATTGACGTGTGTAAACTTGACACTGTAGTAACAGTGGTTACATAACCTTCGAAACAAGCCACAACTTAACTGTGGTGCACTCCGGTACGGAACATATAGCATTAACCCCTCCCTGGGCCAGTCCTGCCACTACTGATTATAATACTGAAGAAAATACAAGGGGAAACACTGTAGACCACATGGACTGTGATTCTCACTCTTTGAGAAGGAAATTTACAATAGCCAAGTCCACAAATAAACAGACAGCTTTTTAATTAATTTAATGATTAAATGTAAATTAATTAAAATTAAATGTAAATTTCTCATGAAATGTTTGAAGTTAGGCTGAACTTCCTCAGCTGTGTTTGCACTGTGGTCACATTCCTCTCTTCACTGCAAGGCCTGTGAAAAAATGAAATGCATAAAGAGTGAATGAATCACACACTTTCAAGTGTTTTAAAAAATACAATTTGTATTCAAGTAGTAGGTTTGTTTTTTTTTTATCAGTTTCAACTAGTATGTGTCAACTTTATAATCACAACATGAAATATTAACAGACAAGAGGTTGAATCTTCTTTGTTAGGCAGTTTACATGTTGTAAATAAAAGCATTGTATTTATTGAAGATTTTGTCTGTTCTGAGTTTATACCCGGGTCAAGGAACTAGAAAATCTCTCCCAAAAAGTGGGTTTCTGCAGAATTAAAGAAAATTATCTTAGTTTAGTACAAGCCATCCCCCCCAAAAAAACAGTGGAAAACAATAAGCATTTTTCTTTGCTAGAGTCTTGTCATTGTTAAGTTGCCAGGCAACAAGTGGAGACTTCAGGGAAGAAAATAGTTCCCCACGTATCCCCCAGTAAAACTGCAACTTGATGTGTTTAAACTATGAACTTTGATCTTTAGAGGTGCTCGTAGGCAGAGACAGAGCTGGGCTAGCTGCTTTTCCTAATTTCCAGTCTTTATGCTTTATGCTAAACTAAACAGCTACTGGCTATAACTATATTCACTGGACAAAATGAGAGTGAGTATAAATCTTTTCATCTAACTCAACATCATATGAACATATTTGCACTATTTCTTTAAGGAACAAATAACTCCTATCCATCAGTTAAACTTAAGCACTTTTCACCAAAGATATTTAATAAAGAAAGATAATAAAAATTTAATAAAACATAAAATATAGTTTTAGAAAGACAAAAACTGCAGCATCCCAAAGAACTTCTGTGGTGCTGCACTGAAGCACAGAGTGTGTTTTCTCACTCCCATTTCTCACACACACTCACTGCCAGCCTCTGTGCTGTGTTCTGCTGGTGGTTTGTCTCAGGGCAGCCTCGGGGTTCTGAGGGGAGACCTGGGCCTTGTAAATACTAGCATTATTAATCTTAATAGCAATGAGCCAGGACGGCTCTGGAGGTGTCTGCCTCAAAGGCAGCAGACCTGCCGTAAATCTCAGAGACTGTTTTCTCCACCGCATCACTCAGTAAATCTATCACTACCTACATCTTCCCTCCCTCTCTCTCACAGTTGCTTCACTCTGCTGCCTGTTGTCTGTTTTGCAAGTGGGTTTTGTCTGCACTGACAACAGATGTGTGGGCAACAATTAGAGAGATGGCATATATCATTTTACAGCTGCAGATTATCATGATGATGTGTGCCGTTTTTGACTGATGGCGGTGCGTTGGTTGATTTTAAAGTCGCCCTTTGTGTGATTTAGTCATACCAGGCAGAATGCATGAAATCACTGTTCACTCGGGTTGTGGTTTCATCCTTGTTTCATCATTTGTAGCAAGCCTAGATTATCAGCATTACGGTCCTATAAGGTTTTAACAATGTCACAGAATAATCAAAACAACACAGACAATTCAATACAATACAACTTTGTAAACTACAAGTTTGAACATCTGGTGTTATTTTACATTTTTCTTATTCTCAACACCAAAATCAACTGTTGGGTCATCCCCAGTGGCACTCAGCCTCAAGCCCAGTAATTCCTACTAAAGACATAAATATTTAAAAACAGTAGTATCAAATATAGGGTTTATTACTTATGAAAAAGCCAAGTCATTTTTTAAAGTAGCAGGGAAGTGTAGGAGTAGGAGAATAGTGAAGTGAATTAATGCACCTAGTGCATAGTATACAGCAGGGCATGTATGTGAGATTAACTCAAAATTAACTAGTCCCTGTGTTCAATGGATTGTCACCCAATGCTATGTTTTGGCTCATTTCCATGTTTTTATTAGTTTGTGGACAACAATGGAGGTCTGCAGCACAGAGGAGTGAGCTATACCAAGCTATAGAATATTAATAAAATATAGAATATTACATGCATTATCCTTTAAAAGTTACTGAAGACTTGAATCAGCCCCTCTCATGTAAAGAATGAACTATTACAAGCAAATAAATTAAATAGTTAATTGTATCACATTATGTTTCGCGGACCTCAGTGTTACTGGTACCCACTCTATAGTGAGCAAGTGCAAGTATGAGTCATAAAACAATAAAATATATATTCTACAACTTAAAAATTGGCTTGATGATGGTGCAAGATGAAAGTTCAAATTGATTACAGTTCATCCTAAGGGGTACATAAATGTCTGTACAAAATTTTGTGCCAATCCATTCAACAGTTGAGATATTTGACAGTGTTAAAATGGACTGACTGACAGACCACAGAGTGACTAAGTGGCTAATAAGCACACTGGATGAAGACCAGTCTATCTATGATGGGATGTTCCCACTCATCTACACATTTGTCAAGCTATAGCTCTATGTGTGTCCTCATAAAAAAGGTTGTGGCGTGACAAAATGACATCCCATATTCTACAAAGTTTACACTCTAAAACAAGTTTTAACCATGCACTGTTACATTTTGACACTCATGAGAACTCATGCACTGATTTACTGTGTGTCTACATGCGAACAAGAGGAAATTATATGTTACATTTCAGCATCAGCACAGGTCAGCACTGAAGAAACTCTCACTCAAGCTCTCAACAGTTTTAGCCACACACACACATACGCCCAAGAATCTCAGAGGGTGGTCTGGCAATAATGACGAACAATGGAAAATATTCTACTTTCCTTGGAGAATTGTGATTGGGATACTGATTAAGTTGTCTGAATTTCCTATTTAAGTCTCCATACGGCACATTACCCACCAAGTCTCTGGACAATATGAGAGCAGATTATAATGTATCTCTTAACTGTAGAGGGGTACCATGCCCCGTGTAGTTCTGGGATGTACAGCACAGTGCTCGCTTAGGAACATTTTACAGTCCAGTAATTAATGTCAGATGAGATCGGGTGTAATTTTGTAATCTAATCAGGTCCACAAAGTATAGCTGCTGTAACAGCTGGTGCCAATCCAACTGTAACTCCCCAGTCAAGGACTGATACTATTATCTTGGGCTGGAACAATGGCTGGCTTAAGATGAGACTGTGTGTATGAGACGGAGAGAGCAAGTGAGCAACCAATGGGTTGCTTACACTGCAAACAAAAGCTAGCTTGTCTGGGTATCATTGAGAGAAGAAAGTTATATTTTTACACTAGTATCAATGGCTGAAGGACCTGAATATAAAACCCTGAGGGGAAAAGTACAGGGTGAGATTTCATCAGCAAGTCCTCCACTGTTCATTCTCCCTCTCTATGTAGTATATGCTGCATCCTGTACACTGTATTTTGATCGCCTGTTACATTCTCTACAGTTCTCACACACTTCCATGACTGCCACATTGCAAAGAAGCACTTGTTTTATGAATGTGTGAAGTTGAAAAGTTAAGGAGTTACAGTGAAGTATATTTTTCTTCATATGTACGGATGTAATCTGTCAAATTAATTGTCAAATTCAGCTGTTGTGTTAGCAGTTGTTACTGGAGCTACAAAGTCACTGTGAAAACTGCTGACAGTCTTTGGATTATCCAGAGTAACAGAGAGATCATTTCTGTAAGGAGATGCGGTTTTGAATTTTTGAATAGTTCAGTATTTTAGGAAAATATGTTTATCTGCATTCTGAGAGTGAAATGAAAAGATTGATGCCTCTCTCATGTCTGTATGAAGCTTGCAAGGAAGCAATTGGCTTATCTTTTGAAACAAACCTGGAGATGGACTAGACACAGCTAGCCTGGTTCTGTCCAGGCTAGCCAAAGTTAATAGCAGCACTTTCAAAACAAAATTAATGAACACTTATCTCAATTGCTAAATCCATAGCGGAACTGAAACCACTATTTGTGTTTGTGTAAGGAATAAACATCTTTAATGTGTGTTCATTAGAGAGCTTTACAGGTGTTTGTAGGTGTATTTCTTCTCTTCAGACAGAGCTAGATACTTCCTCTATCTTCCACTCTTTCTATTACGCTAAGCTAACACTGCTTCATTGTTCCATTTCAGACAAAAGATTGCAATTTATCTTCTTAACTCACTCTAGAAAATGAAGCAAATAAGCGTATTTACCAACATTTTGAACTATTGTTTTTAACATAATTTTGGTTGAAATCCTAGAGGTGGTATTTATAAACCTATGAAAAAATAAGGCTATGTGCATTTTTGTTAACTGGAACTATTTCAGAAAGCGACTGACTGTAGCCTCCAATCTTCCCCGAAGACGTAGCGCTGCTCACTGGGTGTATTATAACCTCTTGTCTAGTAAACACAATGATGGCTGAAGCTCTTGTCAAGCAACAATCACCAGCACCCACTCCCAGCATGAAACCATGTTTGGTGGCAGAGAAAACTTACAAATAAGCCACCTTTAGTGTCGTAGGGTCAAGCGCAGAGGGCAGGAGTCTTAACGTAAGTGTGTCAGCAAACCTGCACATGGGGATAACACACAGTACAAACTCCACACAGAACAGACCAGGGTGGAAATTTGAAGCCAGGACTCTCCTGTTGTGCGGAGCCAGTGCTGGCCACTCATCCACCCTGCTGCCCAGTTCATGGACCTAATTTGAATTTGATTTTGAAATGCAGACATTTTTTGACTTTGATATAAATTTTAATTTTCTGTAGATTCCTGCCTACAAGTCTGACTCTGTGGTGGGTACAGCCAGGCTACAAATTGCCTCCTCACCAAGCCCAAAGTGGCTGACCAACTGCGTCAGACGGCTGAGGCTTTATTTAGAGATGACTATTGTGTCAGACTGTTAGGCCAAGTAGCCGTTGCTAACGTTCAGCCTACTGTAATAACAGACCGGCAACAATTTGTGGCTAGAGCCTCACATCGTTTTCTCATTCCTCACCCAGGCCAACACCAACCCACCCGTCAACCCGCTCCCCTCCCACCCCGAATCTGAAAAACAAAAAACAACAGATGGGCTGTGCCAAGGAGACTGCGAATGCTCCTGGCCATTACCACAGTAAGGAGCCAGAGGGGTGGTGGGAGGGTTGAGCTGCTTGGGTTGCAGATATGTAAAGTAACCTGGTGGCAAGGAGAGTCTATGCTCTCCCCTGCTTCTCCTGTTCTTGCTGCTCTCAGCACCTCATAATGCTTTTATAATTACATTCCAACCCAGATGAATCATGATTAGGTGATCACAGCAATTTTTTTTTTTTTTTTTACTCTATAAACGTGGGTGTCTCTTTAAAATGTGTATAGCACACATCAGGTAAAGGCTAGTCGTGGAAGAAGTACTCAGATCCTTTACTTAAGTAAAAATACGAATAGGAAAAAAATGCTCCTGCATTCAAAATCCAATTCAAGGAAAAGTACATTCGCTTTATAAGCTAAATGTACCTAAAGTATCGAAATTAAAAGTACTTCTTCTGATTTATGTATTATCATATTACATCATTAGACTCTTAATGCTTATGCATCAGTGTCAAAGCAGCAGTCAAGATGTAGCTGATTTCAACTTCTTAACATACCGTTTGGTAATTTAGTCCAGTGATTCCCAACCGAGGAAATTATGTAAACGAGTAAATGTACTTTGTTACTCTCCACCACTGAGGCTAACCCTCTCTATTTACAGCAAATAACGTAATATGAGGCAACCCACAGATGACATAGTTAATTACTATGATTATACATACTTAAGTGATGACCAATGATTATAGATTGTTCATAATTATGTCATGGTGAAATATGAAAACTGTTGGATTGTGAAAACGCTGATTTGAGTCTGCTGTAGGTATATTACATAATGTTTTGTTTCAACCACGTGCATCAAGCATCATCTGGAATCTGGAAAGAACTTAAAATGTCTGAAATTGGCTTGTTGCTATGAGCTGCTGTGTGATTTTTGGTTTGCATGGTGTTTTGCCTCATGAGGACAGAGCACTTGGTAGTAGCTGGCATCACACACAACCTCATTTTATTCCAGCAAACATTGGCTTTAGCTGAAAGCCGAGGGACTCATCTGGGATGAGAAATGGCATGAAATAACCCAAACAGTAATGGCTCTGTTGGAGATGATGCCATTTACGCTACATAGGAGGTCTATCTATTTCATCTTTGCAAAGTCATTTTGCTTGTGGTAATAGCAAGACGTTCTTATCAGAAAAGGTTGTAAAAAAAAAATAGCAAAAGACTGAAGGAGAACATGAAATGAAGCCTGTTAAAGTCAGTGGGATCTTAGACTCAGCTGTTCAAACACTCTCAGTGCCTTCCTGTCACCGGGAGACTGAAAATAACATTCATTTCTGTTTTTTCCACCCGGAGAGAAAGTGATAGTCACATTGGAAATACCTATTTAATCAAGAGGGAGAAGAGGGTCATGTGACATGCCATCATCACTATAGGTGTGGGAGATAGTTGTGTGGAAGCCAGGCCCTGAATATGCTTTGCTATTGTCATCAATCATCTCTGGGGGTGTTTTCATCCTGTCTCTCTATCTCATGCTTACACTCCACCATCCTGCCTTTTATCCTTGTTCTCCATCTCATGTGCTCACTCAACAACATCCAAGGATTCAGAAAAGTCGAAGCAAAGATAAGAAGGAGAGCCGGTGACTTCCCCCCTCCACATCTCTCCTCCCTCCCATGAAGACCTAAGGTCTTTCTCCTTTGAATCAAACGGCTCTTTTGTTTCTATCCAGGGGATGAAGTGAGAGCACTGAGCTGGGGCTGAGCTGCTCTTGGAACGTATTGCTGCTCTTCTCAAGCGGCAGAAACCTCAGTGGTGCCAAGTACGCGGCTCTAACTGCTACCAGATGTACAATTATAACCACTTACAACCACCGAGGCCCTTTTGGTGGGTAAAGAAAAGAGGGAGATAAATGACTTGGCAAAATAATGAACATTCTGCAGAAATATTTATTTGTTTCAGCTTTAAACTGTTTCTTTAATATGGGCATTTTATTGTTTCTAAGACACAGATTGTGTGTTCTGAGCCACATAAACCACTACAGAAGTCAGTGTGTTTTATAAGCTAATTATAACCCAAACACACACATTGAATAAGCAAGGGTGTATTGATTTTCATCCAGCTCATTATTGAGGCCAATTGAATGAGCCAGATTCTTTCCTCTGCTCCAAAATGGAAGAAAATAAAAATCCAAATAGTTTACTAACCAGATTTATTTGTTTCTTTTTGAGGACATAATGTTCATTCAAGTTGACATATAGTTTCCTGAGCCATGCCAGGAGGTATACGACCTCATCTATTTTGTCAAAAATGATTTTACTTGCCCTCGTTGTAAAGATTCAGTAGAATTCATAGGAACTTTTAGAAAGAGATGGGGAAAATGAGATAGAGAGAATGAGAAGCATCTGTTTGACATGTTTGGGAAGTCCCCTTTTTCTTAATTTTCTCCATTTGTACAGGGTTGTCCATTAATCCCTTGAGCCTCTGATCACTTTGAGCATTGTCAAAGGTGCTGATACAGGCCTATTGACCGTTTTCTATGCTTCACCTGCTTAGTTACTGTTGCTACACCTGTCAAACTTTCTGTCCTGGCATGGCATATTACAAAGATAACACTGGCAGATTTACCACCTGAAATTCTTGATCATTTTTTCCTTACTTTCTGACAGAGGTGGACAAAAGCAGCTTTTCATTTCCAGCCAGCAACCGTTGATTTTGTTGGCTGGAATTACAACTGTTGCTGGCAGATTTATCACCTGTAGCCATAGGCTGTATATAAAAAGGCTGTGGCTAGCTAGCTAATTAAGATAATGTTAGCTTCATAAATTGGATGGAAACAAAGTTTAGGCATTTTCAAGCTAACCTGTTCTAAAACAAAAAACATAGCCTACATGGTATTTTGCTAAAAGACTTAAGCTAAAGTTGCATGTCTAAGGCACAAAAACACTTTTGGGATATGATCTCACAATGTGTTTGGTGAACGTAACACTTCCTCAGGCAATATTGCCTGGAGTTGCTGGAGTGTACAATTCCCCAAATCAACACCCAAATCAAATAGAAAGGAGTCTGAGTTGCTAATGTTAGCCAAAACACATAGCATCCAAGGCCAGAGGAAATACTACACAGCGGATGTGCTACTGTGAACAGGACTCTACTTTAATGCACAATAATTTGTAACCCAACAAACGTACAGTATGTAGTTAACTAGTTAATGATGCACTCCTTGGCCTTGGAAGTAATGCTACTACCATAGGAAAGTAATCAGCCAGGTTTGACAACTATTGTAGTTTATATTAGAGTAGAACAGGTAGTTTGACTGATTCCTTACACTTTTTCCATTTTTTCTAAAAGACGCCACCTACCAAACTCTTTAAATGCAGAGTATCGCTCTTATGGCAGGACTGTCAATTCATAGTGGTCATCAGCCTCTCCTACCCAGAATAAACGAACGATAGGTAAGAGTGCCTCAATACGTTTCCCCATCACCTCATATGTCATTATATGCAATGTGTGAGGTCCATCACCCACTGCTTTTTTCTACCTTTGGCAATGGTTAGGATGAGTCATTGTTATTAGAAAAATTAAGAATAGGCTACACACATAAATCATACAAAGGGGTTTATTTTCTTTTGTAGTAATAAAGAATCCTTCACAGTATGCCAAGCACCAAGACATAATGTACTTTTATCGGCGTCGTGTATACTCTCATCTTCATTCGGATTATTTGGCACTGAGCTTGATTTCGAAAATTTGGTCCAATGTGTCTGTATTTCTTATGGTAATTGCAGCATTATCCAGTAGTGAGACAGATCCAATGACTGCCTGTATAACAATACACCATCTTTTTACAGACTGTGTAAAAAAATGGAAAATAATGGTTCGGGAAGTTAGCTGCTGTGAAAATGTAACATTTTCTACAGAATGAATACACTGTCTGTTGGCTGCAGAGTAAAATACATTAAGCAGCCCCAGCTACAAAAAGTAAGGCTATGCAAGCAAATAAAAAGCTGACTCGGCCAGACTGTGGCTCACAGGTGTGTGACAGTGTATATAAAAGGTGGGCAGCATGTTATTACAGGTGTGTAACCACATGTTGACATACCCTCCCTCCTCTGCTGACAGGGTGTTACATGGTTCAGTCTCCTCTGACCCTAAAGGCTGGGTGAGCACACTGCAACCAGTCACTGTAACCTAAGCACCACAGAGTGTGACATTATGATTTAGCCTCAGTTTTGTGGTAAGGAATGTAATGACTGAAAGGGTCTCAGGGAGTTGGTGCATGATCTTAAATCACTACGGTGAGGGGTGTGATAAATATAAATGAAGTCTCAGTCACTTACGGCCCCTGACCAGGAAGAAGACCACTCTACCAGTTGAACATTATACAACTTCTTTACTCTTTTGTCAGAAGGTATGAACATGCAAAGCTCCCTCATTTACAGAAGAGCAATTCTTTGTGGTTGTTATGCCTCACACTGCCCATTTAAAACAATACTTGACGCCAGAGGTTCCAGTCATCTGATGAATCATATGATGTCAGCAAGGCATGAGCAAGTGGTTTTCTTGAGATTGCTGATGACAGAAAGAATACCATTGCTAAGACTGGTTGTACAAGTACTGTGTCTTGACTTTGTGGCTTACATGAGTAAAATAATGAATGTATTTATTAACGTTAATAAACAAAATTTAAACTGAACTCTTGTAAAATGTACTCTGAATTAAAGTTGTAGAGTTGCTCCTTAATTGAGACAGACTATATAAAACTATATATAACTATATTGTTCAGTTATTAGGCTACATGATTGTAAAAGTATTGTTTTAGTAAATGATTAAAGTTAAATAAATAAATAAAAATGTTATTTTACCTTGTCAGTATATGTTATAGCACAACATGAAATGTACTGTGTAAATTTAATGTTGAAAAATACTTTAAACTGTTAACAGTATTAAACACACTTTTTAAAATATTTTTAATTATTCAATGTAGAGCGAAATTATTAAAAAGAAAAAACTGAAAAGTCACATGGACATAAGTATTCAGACACTTGAAATTTAGCTCAGGTGCCTCCCATTTCTCTTGATTATCTTTCTAAATGTTTCTACACCTCGATTTGAGTCCATCTGTGGTAAATACAAATGATTGGACATGATTTGGAAAGGCACACACCTGCCTGTATAAGGTCTCACAGCTGACTGCATATCAGAGCAAAAATGAAGCCATGAGGTGGAAGGAACTGCCTCCAGAGATCAGAGACGGTATTGTATTGAAGCACAGATCTGGGGAAGGATATAAAAAAGATATGCTGCATTGAAGGTCCCCTCCATAAGTGGCCTCCATAATTCTTAAATGGAAGAAATTTGGAACAACCAGGACTCTTCTTAGAGCTGGCTGGCCGGCCAAACTGAGCAGTCGGGGGAGTAGGACAACCATCACAGCAGTACTTTTCCAATCTGGACTTTATGGCAGAGTTGCCAGATGGAGGCATCTCCTCAGTGATAGTTTGCAAAAAACTAAACTTTCACAATCCAAATTCTCGACTCGACTCTCTGGTCTGATGAAACAAGACTGAACTGTTCTGCGTCAGTTCTAAGCGTCATATCTGGGTATCCCTCTTGAAGTTTCTCCCATTTTCACACATAATCTCTGGAGCTCAGCCAGAGTGACCAAAACGTTCTTGATCATCTCTCTTACCAAGGCGCGACTGCTCAGTTTGGCAGGGTGGCCAGCTCCAAGAAGAGTCCTGGCTTTTCCAAACTTTTTCCATTTAAGGAGACCACTGCGCTCTTTGAACTTTCAATGCCATAGAATCTTTTTGTAGGCCCGATCTGTGCCCTAGTTCTCTCTTTAATATTTTTGGTCTGGTGACTGAAATGAGCTCAAGACATTTTCGCTGTGTTTATACTTGCACTTTTGCAACTATTACTGACTTCATCAGAGGAAAAGCTTTTATAGAAGAGATAAGTGCTAAATCAAACTACAAGTTGGAATTTTAGTTGTGGTGACATTGAAGATATGCGATCGGGTATAGTGCCTTTACAGCTGAACATTTGCTTTTAACTTCTGGCAATTAAAAAATATCATAAAAGTGGTGTTCATTTATGAAGATTTACCTGCTGAACAAAACCTGTAAGTATCATAAACTTTTATTCATCACAAAGCTTATTTTCTGCAGTAATCCAAAAGCCATGTAAAAATCCCATTGGCTTTTTGTCAAGGGAACAAGGGTAGTGTTGGTTGGCCTAAAGAAATTTGTCATCCCTGCAACTCTTTGCGTTACTTTACTGTAAATAGCCTGTGTATCTGACACACTGAAACATCTCACACACCTTATTCTTTTATGAGCTTCTTGATCCAAATACTGAAGATCAAGTTTCAAACATAAACTTAAATTATCGATACGAGATGAATAAAACTCAGTTGGGAGAATGCCACAATCCACTACAAAGAAGACATTTAACTCTGTTGGATTTGTTGGTTCTAAAGAAACACAGTTCATTTGTGGTTTCACAGTGTTACGGAGGTTCTTCCCTCACAAACTGCCTTTGACAAGTACTGACAATGGCGTGCAGAGAGCACACAAACCAACAACAGCCAAGTTTAATTTAGGCCTGTCATCATGTTACTGACAGAATTAACATTAATTAATGACAGCTGATATGACGTACCAACGATGATGTTTATCATTTTAACCACACACTCAGCACCCGCTAAAGTGAGAAGCTGCAGCTGTATATTTTCTACACTGCTTTGCTAATGATTATAAGTGTCAGAGCTAAGTAAACCTGTGCATTTGTCCAACCTCAGTGTCTGAACTCAGAGTCACTCATTGCTGCGCCCAATTAATATTTCACTTTGAAACACTAAATTTCACTGCTTTATGCAGCAGGATGCTGCACTGTGGAGGCTAGTTAAAGAGAAGCTGCAACACAATCAGGCTGGGGTGGACAAAACACGGTAGATTACAGTAATGAAAGGAAAAATCTGTCTTATTTTAGCCAATGGAATTGAATTATGTTTGGATTATACCAATACTTAGGATCAACATCTCCATTACAGACCTATTCAAAACCGCATTTGTGGATCCCAAAATCACAGGTCAAATACTGTTTGTGTTGGTTGTGTAATCCAAACTACATAGGGTTAACATGAGTTCTTGAGTCCATCTGTCTCTGGGCAAATCGGGTCTGTGAAGGCATTTGTGGCATTTGCAGACTGTTATCTGCCTGAGTCTCCACAATCAAAATTCTCTTTTTTGTGAGTCCAATCTGGAGGGAAATAATCCTACCAACTGACACTTCTGTCTCACCAGGCAAGTCTAAGAACAAGTATGTGCCACTGAATATTCAAACTTGGAAATGTGGAGTGTTTCTAGTGCCAATGTTGTTATGACTCACAGTATGGGCAAGGCATAACAAGTGTGTACTTCCCAAACTATTGTATTTGCTCTAGGTGAAAGTGATATTAAGGATTGATCTTTTTTCAAAGCTTCATCCATGTTTTCAACATGCCTTGCTAAAATGAATTCATTACATATTGTAAAAAAACCTTACTTTGGAGATGCCTGTGATTCTTGGTGCTAACACTGATTTCCATATCTCTCTCCATCCATCACAACTGACACAACTGCCTTTGTGGTAACTCTAACAAAACATATTCAGTATGTAATTCAGTATACTATTAATTAACTTACACCACTTGAAAAACACAAGAGCAGAAGTGTTTAAGGACTGGTCAGCTCTAACATAAGCTGATCATTAGCGTGCCTGTCTAATTGGCATACCAACAGTTACCAAAATTACTTTCATGACCAATTAACTAAGTACATCAGTTTGTGGGGTAACAGATTACAGTGAAAAAAAAAGTCCTGATCATGACTCACGGACCCTCTGTGTTGTGTTTCTTCAATATGTACAAGCTGCTCATGGATGCAATTAGTTTAAGTTAACATTAGCTGCTCTGTCCTGCTCTTTATTGGATTTGGAGTGTCACACCGTGGTGAGGTTGTCTTGTCTTGGGTTTGTTTTGTCCTGTCATTTCCTGTTTTATTTTGAAAAATAATTCTCCTCTCGTTTCAGGTCACTTGCCCTTCCTCATGTGTCTCAGTCTGATTGCCCTAAGTGTTTCCACCTGTTCCCTATTTCCCTCCATGTGTTTAAATAGTCTGTGTTCCCCTTGTCTTGTGCCAGAGTGTCTTCGTCCTTGTCCTGCACCAGAGCCTTGATCCATGTTCACAGCCATCGCCATAGTAATCCGTATTCTCCTCGTGACGAGTGATTTTTTGTTTGTAAATTTTCCAATAGCTAAAGTTCATAGCCCTTTGTTTTTCCTCATTAACGAGTGATTTTTTGTTTGTTAATTCTTTCCATAGTTTAGAGTTCTAGTCCTTTGTTTTTCCTCATCAACGAGTGATTTTTTGTTTGTTAATTCTTTCCATAGTTTAGAGTTCTAGTCCTTTTGGTTTTTCCTCTTTAAGAGTGGATTTTTGTTTGTTAATTATTTCCATAGTTTAGATTTCTGGTCCTTTTGGTTTTTCCTCTTTAAGAGTGAATTTTTGTTTGTTAATTATTTCCATAGTTTAGATTTCTAGTCCTTTTGATTTTTCCTCGCTAAGAGTGATTTTTTGTTTGTTTGTTCTTCCATAGATTTGATTCATAGTCCTTCGGTTTTCCTCCATTCGGAGTGTTCTGTGTTTCTCGATTTGTTTCTTTTGATTAGAGTTTTTTCCTCCTCCTGGAGAGGTTTTGTTTCTCTGTTTTCAGAGTTAGTGTCTAGGATTTTATAGCCATTTGTTTATCACTCTGTCTGAGTTCTCAGGAGAATTCAATAAAAGCATCTTGTTATTCTAAATCTCTGCATCTGAGTCCTGTTTTGAGTCTCGGCCTGACATGGAGATGTTTACACGTCCAGCCAACACTCCCTGAGGTAGTGTTACAATTGTATATCCTATAAGCTTTTTCTCTTGTAACATCAAGAGTTTTAAGCTAACAGGCTTTTGTTAGAATTAAATAATTATAATACAATTTACTTAGTAGTGCTATAAGTCTACACTGCAATACAAAAACATTGATTTTCTTTCTTGTCTTCTCTGTGGATTATCAGCTTTAGCCTCAGTCTTTTTACGTTATTTTACATGTGTAAGACCCTTTTAGTGGGTTTTATATTTAAAACAGCTGGGATGTTATAGGTGAAGTCAGTTAAAATCAAATTAAAAAAGTCAGCTGGAGACAGCTTTTCAACCAAATGGTGCTAACGTTCGCTTAACCAACAACTGGCGACAGCTATCTTAGCTGGCAAAATTCATGATGGCCGGCTAGAAATATAAAGCTGTTTTTGTCTAACTGTCTGAAATCAAGGTCCCATCGTGTCACAATACTCATAATTTTTAAGTGTTAAATCTGCCTCTGTTATTATAAATTGCATATAGAACAGAAAGCTTCACAACAGTAGCTGGATTTAACTAACTATGCAAAAGTGAAACAAAGTTTGACAGAGTCTTAATGAATAGAATAGCTAAATAATGAAAAACATCAAGGTGGCAAATATGAATTTGTCACAACAAATATACATTTTATGTACCAGAAAATCTTCAATCAGCCCATGCTATCAATTTTACTGCTTGAAAATAGTAAATGAATGCAATAGAACATTTCCTGCCTTAAACTGCATCACTAAATTTGTTATATCTCTGAAAAATATTGATGCTTTACTTTGTAACGATGCCATATGTTTTGTTGAAGTGAGAAACATGTTTATGTTTTACTTGTTTCTGACAAAAGGACAGCAGCCTGTGAATTCAAGCATGTCAAAGTTTTTATTCATTTGCAGTTGAATAGGCAAAGAAAGTTTTAAGACTGAAAAGCTGTTTCCTCATTCAATATTACATCTTGTTGATGGAAAATATCTGTGAAATACATACATATATTATCTTCAGTTACAAGAGTGGCAAAGCCTCGGAGGCATGTGGTATAATGACACAGAACTTTTTTGGTGACAACCCCTTCTTCCACCGTTTATTCTCCCTGGAAATAAGGCTTATCTGGTTTCTCTCTGCTTACAGAACTGTAACTTTCCAACAGGAATTGAATTTCCATTGATTCTGCACCTCCTGTGACATGCTGGTGGTAATATGAATTTCAGGAAATCTATGTGGTGAGATATGAGTCAGGAATGATCATATGAGCCACTCTCTCATTTGGAATTCATAGGAAACGTTAACTCACATTGTCAGCACCCTCTTAATCCCTCTGGGGTTTGGCGTGTCAATACATAAATATTAGATTTAATGCCATACTTCCAAGTTGCTGTGGGATTAAATTATCAGTCTTTTTGGTAGATTGCAGGGAGGAAATTACATAACATTCATTAACATTTTGTGTGACTGATGTAGGATGTAAACCATGTAGGATTCAATTGTAATAAAACAGATACAAAGGAGATTTTATATAGATGAAACAGAAACAGAGCTCATTTCTGTGTAGCATTTTCAAATCAAGTCCATCTCCAATTCCTTTACATACAGGTAAGTCTCCTACTGCTTTTCAGACAAAAAGGATGTTATTTCAGTAGCAAATTTCTCAAAATCCTGCAGTCTTGCAGTTTGGTCTGCATTACGTCATGTTAGTCACTTTCAGCATGTGTGGCTTTTCATGTTAAGAAAGAGAACATTCATACGCTTCCCTACAGGTGCGCTGTCAAGAGTATAAACTTTGTCAGTTTATGAGAACATGTTTTATAGAGCTGGAAAGGGGACAATAATAACCATCGCAGTGCTGGAATGGGAATAAACAGCCCCACATACCACTTACTGTACCTAAATCACAACATACTTAGACTGGTCTGCTTTCGCTCTCGCTGTCAGTTTTTCTCTCTCTTTCTTCTCTCTCTGCTGTGTAGACAGTAAGTGGGATGTTTTTCTTGCAGCCCTGGGGTTACCTTGGCAACCCAGCAGAAGGAAAACGTGCTCGGAGGCTGTGCAAACTGAGGCGTAGGCCGAGTCATGTCTTTTACAAGCTGCAGGGTCCATCAATGAGCCAGCCGGCCAGTCAACCAGCCAGTCAGCCAGCCAGCCAGCCAGCCAGCCAGCCAGCCACATGTCAGGATACATGGGCACCAGCCAATATGTCTTTCCAGTAAGAGCTTTCAAAGAGAGACCTGCCACCGCTCAGGTCCTCAGACAGACTGTCAGTAGGTGCAGCTACAGAGAAAGCTAATATGAGGCTTCATATCTCAGGAGGACCCAGCTGCCTATACACTATGACGAATCCTTACGCCCCCGTGACTTTACAATTCTGATGTTATTTGACTTCCATTCAAAGCCAAAGGGAATAAGTGAAAACAGATCATGACAGCAACATTAAGTCATGACTTTCCCACCATAGACAGCATTCAAAGAAAGTGAAACATCTGCTGCCGAGGTTCTCCTTCAGCTACAGAGTAGCTGAACAAAAACGTTATCTGATCAACTTGTTGAGTGATGATGACTAAGGTAGTAGTTAGATCACTTTCTTTAGATTTTTAGTGCTTTTAAAATATGGCATGTCAATGGTCTTAGAAGATCTGTCCTCCCAGTTTCTCAACAAATCCCATCCCATGTTATCTCAAGCCAACAATGTATTGGTTAATCTCTCAGTTGTTTCTGATTTCCATTCCCTCCCTATGGTGCTCAACACCAAATCTATTCATACTGACTGAAGACCTTAATGTGTTTAAAAGCTTATCACATGCCAAAACACTGCACAACAGTTTGCAAGACTTATAAACAAGTTTTTGCCATGATTGTGAGGTAAACAGTAGAAATATGGCATTCAAATTATAAAGTAATCTACCTGAAATGTGTGCTTGAACCCATGTGACAGGCCAACACAGCACCTTGCTAGATGATGTTATGTTATAGCAAAAGTTGAGTCTGTATTTTTAATTTTTCTGTAGTGGCACCGCCTACTTCGCTGATGGACCAGCTCCATTCAAATGAATGAGAGGGCTACGTTTTTTCACACAGGGTTAAAGTCGATCTGTACATAGCCTAACTCTAAAACAGCCGTGAATAGGAAGACACTTGCCAACTTTAAGGCTACAAACAACCCATAATGCAACACATTCTGTAGGAGCTACAGATGTAATATATATTCGAGCCAATATGGACGTTTCTTGAACAACACTGAGGAGCTGAGGCCACAGAGGAATAAGCTTTATACTTACAGGGTGAAATCTAAGTTTGTTTTAGTCTTTTCATGCGATTTGCTGATAATAAAAATATAGTATATCACCAGCCTTATCCTTTAAGTACAATATTTATCACAGCTGAGCCTTGTCTGGCATGAACACTATCTGATCAATTCGCTGCAGTGTAATGAGAAGACTGGCAGTTTTTTTTTTGGCATTTATTGCTTCTGAAATAAGGCACTTGAGAAGTCTTTCACTGAGTTGTTTAGTCTATTGTTGTATTGAGATAAATTCCTCAGCACAGAGGGGTGAAATGACACCACCATGTTTTGTTGTCACACAACAACTGAGTCAACCAAAGGGCTGCAAAGTCTGTGAAATCTTTAATCGCATCACTGAACATTAAAGACACATTTCCTTTCAGGTTCCTTTTTGTGCCAGTAACTGCTGCTCAGTCGCTCGGCATGAAATCTCCACCAGCTTTAATTTATAATTCCTTGATCCGTCTCTGTCCCAGAAATCAACCTTCCATCCTGATTGGCTGCCGTTCTTTAACACTCCCTAACGATGTATTTTCACCTGTCACATTCGTCAATGATAATTGCATATATATTTTCATAGATGTTTTTCTTTTCTCCTCTGTTAAACAAGCCACTAAGGCGTTCTTTCGTCATGATCCTAATTTCATTTGATCCCCCTCAGAGCTATTTAGAAAGACGTTTGAAACCAACATGTTTTCTTGTACATCGCTTCACCCCTTCCCACCGCCGTGCCACTCTCTTTCCAACATCCAAATGGGACGCCAGTACTCATGCATTTTTAACAAGAGCGTAGGGACATGCTTGTTGGAATTTCTTCTGTGTCTGTGTGTGTGTGTGTGTAATGCGTATTCATGTGCATAAATGCTGCTCATACTTGTTTGTAGAAGGAGAAACACTGATGAAAGCAGCCACAGAGTGGTATCAACTCAGCTGAATGCAGGCTATTTTGGAGTCTTCGGATGGTAATGTTACCTTGCTGCTCTCTATTTAGTGTACATGTGAATGTGTGTATGTTTGCAATGTGGAATAGGCCTCTCATGACATTCATGCACCACAACATCCTGTGTGTCAGATCAACCTGCCCTCACCACTGTTATTAAATGTGTGTGTGTGTGTGTGTGTACCAAAAATACGCTTGATTGTTTGTGCTTGTAAGGTCATCTTGCCTTATGTCATCATCTCCTGAATCGTCACGGAAAAAATCACTGTGTACTGGAAATGGAGAGACAGGGTTGAGCTTTTAGCTGTCCCATCTCACAGAAGAAGAGAAGAGAACAGACCTGCCCCCCCTCCCCAAAAAAAGATCTCTTTATTCTGCTTTCAGTGTCATCATCACCCACAAAAGCTCATGGGAGCTGAGCTGCATCTTGGGAACAGCAGCGCAAAGTGGTTATGGGAAATTTCAGGGTGACACTTGAGGTTTTTAAGAGCTCAGTGTAGGAAATGTTTAGATTTAATATGAAAGGAAATGTTGAAGCCTTTACTGTGTGTTGTTATTTCTACAGAGCCCCCTAAGATCATATGGTAAAATAAAATATATGCAGAAACAATGCAAATGGGTGTGCATTTCTAAACCGTGTTTACATTTCCAGAACATGCATATCTGGCATTTGGAATTAAATATAATACAGTATGTCAAACCAGACCAATAACTGGTGTCATAAAATACAACAGTGCCCTGTATACACTTCCAGTTGACTGGAAATAAGTAAGCCACGGCATGATAGCCATTGTACAATTCCTCTGTGATTGTTAAAGCACAAGTTCTCCCTCAAAAAGCCTCTCCTGCTCCTTACTTTATTCTCACTAAAATAAAGTATTACCAGTTAAATAGGACTTTCACAGTGTCTGATTTATATGTACATTGCTCTGAATGGCTGATTAAAGACTACAATGGGTACAGTTCATACAGAACCCATTCTGACACCAATTACAAATCCTTGCTTTCATTTGGTGGGTAGAAAGATTAAGTAACAAATTACATTAGCTTAGAACTCTGTAACCCTCAATTTCACCCATTTTATTCTGAAGGTAGGAAGAGGTCCATATTAAAAGTCTCTAAGGTCCCATATTTTCACTTTTCCAGTGCTTCATTTGAAGTTTAAATATCCATAAGAAGATATATTTGTGGTTTGAAGAACCAAAAACCATCTCAATTAAGTTTTACATCTCCGCTCTCAGACCTCTCTCTGGAGCTCACAGCAGGTCGGTGAGACTGTCGGCTGACTGAGTGATTGAATGAAAATATAGCAGATGACTGCTTTATCGTTGTGACATCACAAAGTTACGAAAGTCCTGACGGCTCGTTTTAAGGCACAGTTCCTGAATACAGGCTGTGTGCATTTCTCTGTGGACTGAGCGCTTTGATACTTTCACACTATTAATATAGCACCTAAACCTGCTTCACAATCACAAAGACACATAAATCTCACTTTATACAATATGGGACCTTTAAGTTCTCAGTTCACCTCAGATAAAGTCCTCGTACTGGACTGTCTGATTCTTAATGTTTGAATAACAAACAGGCCAACAGTTTTGCTCACTTTACACAACCACTGGCCCGGGATGCAAAGGTGTGAAAGTAAGTAGGGTTTGAACTTCTCTCTTCAGCTCTTCCCTCATTCCTCACACAACTTCCATCTGTGTGTGTGTGTGTGTGTGTGTGTGTGTGTGTGTTGTGTGTGCAACCTAGTGCAACACATTGAATCCCTTTGAGGAGAGGCTGCTTCAAAGTGTAACATTATATATCTATTTGTACAATTTGTGGTGTTGAGACTAGAAAGACATGCAGAATTCTTGGAGAGAGATCAGGGAGACAGTGGGATGAAGTCAGGAGGAGGCTATGATAGCAGGCTTTCCAACCACCGTCGTGTGTGGCCTTTTGGTACAGGTGTAAGCATTTTTGCCTTTAAGCATGGATGACAACTTAGCCTACTTTATATAGGCTATTATCATTCCCATGAACACATCCTGATGGAGAGGTCTTTCAGATATTTCCTCTTTTTTTCTTTCTTACAGTACAGAGTACAAACAACACACAAAATTATACAAAAAAAACCCAAACACACACACACAACACAATACAAAACTACACGCAATAGGGCATCACAAATGTCGAAGACCATAAGATAGAATATCAAAGTCAGTGTGTGCAGAGCTGAGAAACTTTCAGCAGACTTTTTTTTTAAACTTGGTTTTGAAAGTGCTGATAGAGCTGCAGCCCTTCACGTCGCTGTGCAGGCTGTTCCATTGATTTGTGGCTGTTACACAGAAAGCTGATTGCCCAAATGCAGTGCAGTGAAATGTGTATGGGACAATCCCGTATAGGGGATCTAATAGAATTTACTGAGCGAGTGTACGCAAAGTCATGCAGTGGAGGAGGGGCCAAACCATTTAAAATTTCATAAACCAGGCACAAATTTGAAATGAATCTCAACTTCTCAAGGCTCAGTAAATTGTATTTCTCCAGCACCTGACAGTGATGGAAATGCATTGGCTTTTTGTCTAGAGTTTTTACAATTTGTTTCTGTAAGGACTGAAGAGGATTTATGGCTGTTTCACCAACATGTCATGCAACAAGACATATGGGAACACATCAGCATGCATAAATATCTTTAATACATCCAAAGAGAGACACTTTCCAATATGTCTAAAATAAAGTTGTACTTGTATTCAACCCCTGTGCCTTTGATGAGAATACCAGCGTTAGGAGGTTGTGCCATGGTTTTAGAGGAAAACATCCTTTTGTCTTGTTTATGTTTAGACTGAGACATGATTTATCGGGCCGATGTGTGATCCTTTCCAGTGCCATTGTTAGCTTGGCAGCTGCTTTACACCTTATTAATCTATCTGCACCTATTGCTGTCTGAATACTCTACAAGCATGAATTTTTATTAAACACTAATCCCTGCATAATAAATAGTGTTATATTATAAGCACCCAAACATACTGTCTTTCTGTCAAATATCTACAAGTGATATCACTATTAGTGAAGAGTTAACTTGAACTTTTTGCTGCCATTAAAAGGTGGTGGTCCACTGGGTTCATTGGGACCACGTCCATTATATCAAAGCCATTTATTCTGGCAGACAATTCATTAGATAGCAGAAAGCAATCAGACTGTGTATCCGTAATTACCAGTCATCTCTCCGATTGCCTCCACACCATTAAATACCACACCAATATCTGGGCCTTGTATCCCCATTATGCGCTGCTTAATTAAAAATGCTAATTAAGGTCCCTCTAATTACACATTAACTGACATGCAACTGGACAAAGCATTGTGTGTGTTCATGCAGGGGTGTGTGTGTGTGTGTTAATGTCTGTGTGTGGGGTGTGGTGTGGGCTGTATCAGAGGAAGGTGAGTAATCTAACTAATGGTTTGAGTGGTGAGTTGTGAGGTTTTATGAAAATTAAATTGCAATGAAGGACAATTAATGAAACTTTGTTAATGCCAGTCAAACTTTAAAGGATGAAATTAATCCCTGCACTGAGTCTGTCAGCAGCTGATATATCAAGTGCCTACAATTCTGTGGGGGCAGTCCATCCACTGTTATATGTCTTGAGGGAAATTGCCCTAAATGGATCTAATAAATCGGTCAGAATGCCCTGAAGTGCACCCTTCATCAGAGAGCTACAAATGCTTTAACCCTTGTATGTTTCTAGATTGTCTTATACAGTTATTAGAACCATTAAAAAACCAGTAACTCTGTCAAATTTGTTTCTCTGCCTACATAGAAATACCTGAAAACACAAAAATGGCTAAATCGCCTCCTCTTCACATATATCAGCTGGCTCCACACATAAACCCAAGTAGCAACCCTAACGCTGAAAAATGAGGCCAACATGGAAGTGCCAAAAATTGCAGTTCCTCAAATGACCACTTGAAGCTGGCTCCAAAAGTAGGTCAATCCCCATAGACTCGCATGTTAAAATGCCCAACTTTACATCAGAAATAAACATGTTTACAGCCTGGTACAAAAAAAGGTTTTGGCCTCCAATGCTAATTTCCCGCCTTTGTGGCAACTGTAAGAGGAGCGAATTTTTATATAACTCACCTGTTGAAATTTTACCAGGCCTAAAGTTCTGCATAATTGAGTGGCTGCTTTGAGTGACAGGTGGGTGAGTGTATTCTTGTCACAAACTGGCATGCACCAAAGTTTTGGCTCCACACACGTGCCACCTCTTTGCCCATTTTTCGATTAGCCGGGAGTCAGGCACTGCCAAGATGATGATGGCGGATCAGCTCTCTTCAGAAACCTATGGGCGACTTCACGGAGGCTACGTCCATCTTTATATATAGTCTATGGTTAAATATGGGTATAAATATGAGATGTGTGGTTAAAGATGATTTGGAGTTTAAAGTCACCTTTGACATAGCTGGGGAGCATAACGAAAGTCCAGTAATGAGAAAAGTAACTCATTGCTATTGCTGTAGAGTTAATTAGTGAAGTAAAGTAACATGTAGTAACTTACCTAGAACTAAAGAAGACAGATATTTGTTTAAGTTTTAATTGCTATGCACATCAAGTCCTAGAGCAGAAAGGGGGAAAAAAATCTCTTCAGTGGTAGTGATAAAACGGCATGTGACATATGGCAAAATATGAGAAAAAGACAACTCTACAGATGTAGTGATACGCCAAGCACTGGAGTTTAAAACACACAGTCTATCTGCTGCTTATTTATATGGAAATGATTTCAAGAGAAAGTCAAGCTTGTGGAAGCTCATCAAACCCAGCACAGCCAGTTGTAGTGAGAGATGTCTGTGCTGCCGAATCACTGTTTACTCCTGCTAAATATTACTTTTAGTGAAATAAATCGGAGGACGAAAGAGAGAATTGTGTGATCAAAAATAGAGAGTGAAGTAAAGAGAAGAAAAAAGGGAAAGAAACAAGAGGAAAGGAGGATTAGGACGAAGGTTTTTTACATAAAACATGAAAATATTAAAGGAAGACATGGGAGTTCATCTAGCGGTTAAAATTGATTTGGAGATGGACACGTGGAACCTTTAACTCACCCCACAGCCAGACTTCACCACCTTTCTTTCAAATCAAACATGACAGGCTCAACAGCCGTTACTGGAAAAATAAGTGACGCAAGGAAAGAAACAGAAAAGGTACATGGTGAAAAGGAGAGCTTTGTCCAATACTCAGCTGTCCGTACCAGTAAGAAAATGGCATGAGTGCACAAGTGTGTGACTGACCTTTAAAGACTGACACTTTACTCTGAAATGAGTGAAACAAAGGAGAAAAGAGAAGAAGAGAAGAACTCATATGAGGATACTTATATGTGTGCTGAGCTCTCAGTCAGAACTTGTCTCAGTTGGACGACCTCCAACTCACACAGGCCCGTGGGCTGCAGCGCTCTGCTGTATCTGCGTAGGCTCAGTTTCCTCTTTCTCATGGAAACAACAGGGTTCTAGTCTACCATGGGAATTTCCTTGGACTGCAAACATCTCCTATTGAACCTACACTGTGAGCAAGATGGTTTTCATTTTCTGAGAAAATCAAACCCTTTCATAGGTATTTGTGGAATTCCATTCTCTCGGCTATTCCCGCTTAGCCTCTCTGTCTTGTTATTGTTCAGGAGATTTTGCCAGCGTGTACACGGTTTACAATCATTGCTATTCTGTGTCATTTCATTTTAGGTTTTCAGATCCACACTGTCAAAATGTGTTTGCCTGATTTTCGCTTCTCATTCCTCTGCTATCTAAAAGCCATGCGGGAGAAAATTTTCATCTTTGTACTACAAATATTCATTTATTAAATCCTTATTTGTCTCTTATGTTGAAATGGAAATTATTCATCCAAGTGTTATAGCAGGATGGGGTCCTGTCACTTCAGCATGCATCATGTCCGTAATGAAGCTAAAATCTTGGATGTACTTTATAAGAGGCAGACGAAAAACGATCTACTTCAGGGACCATGACAAACTCAGCAAACACTCTTCTGACAAGGAAACTAATTGACAAGGCTTCAATGAGACACTACAAGCTGTAGATTTACATCAAGCAAAGCTTTTACTAGGTACAGCATCACATGTTTAACAACTACTGCATACCATGCTGCTGATATTAAACACAGCAGTGTTTTCAGTCTGTTTAACTAGCTTGAACTCATCAAGTAGCAAATTGTCTTTAAGGGAACCACACTGATATGGATTGTTTACCTACTTTGCAGTATTGCTCTCAAAGTAATGTCAATTAAAGTCAACTCACACTTGTACCTGCTGTCTTTTTAAATCACCAGTATTGTATTGAAAAAAAACTCAACCAAACTGAAATGCATTACAGCGCCTCATTACAGCAACGTATCAAACCACATTATCCTATACGGCACAGAATAGACTGTAAGGTAAAGAAACTGCAAAGATGTATCATAGTCTGGTCCAGCATTGGTCACTGTATATGGGAAAAGGCTGAAAGAAACTAGGCCACTCTTGGGTTATAATTTACAAAATGAAGTCTGGACTATTCCCCAGTTACTTTGAAGGAACCCACCTTCTCTGCTACCCACCAAATCTGTGAACCAGAAGACTTTGATCTCTGCCAGTCAACAAGTTGGGATAGCAGAAGTCCTGCGCCAGTGTGTGTGTGTGTATCTGTGATGGTGGGGAAGCCTCACTTCTCTCTCATGTGGCCATCTGCCCCTGACCCCAGTCTGTCTGTCTTAAAAAAAAAAAAAAAAAAAAAAAACCCCACCAGACACAAGACGGAGCGAGGCACAAGAGGCGCTCAGTGCAGCCTGTCTGAAAACCCATGCTCGGCACAGGCATCCTATCAAAGCTCAAGGAACGCAGTGCTCCAAGCTAAGTCAACCTGGCTGCATCTGAGCTCAAATATTTGAACAGTGCTCGGTGCCACTGGCAGAGCATCACAGGATCATACGTCCAAAACTAAAATGTTAGGAGCAGAGTCGAGCGGTGGAGAAGTGGGTGGAGAGGGGGTCTCAGTGTTGGGAATGTGCATAACAAATGTTTATACACAGGTCTTCAGTCTCCCTTCTCCCTATTCCAAAATTATTAGACAGACTTGAGAAAGTTTTCGGCAGACTGGATATACTCTAAGTTAAATGATGGTTTTTGATTGAAAGGTCTGTTTAGATGATCGTGACAAAGTTCTTTTCAGCATATTAAAACCATCTGCCTTAATGAATTACTGTCATACTCAGCAACAGGCTATATGCTTGAGTGAGTGAAGACCTTAATTTGACTTTCCAACATCTTTTTCAGTATATAAAGAATTATTAGGCCATAGGAAAGGATTATTTCTAACAGCTAAGCTCTGTTGCACATACTGGTCTTTCTGCCACAGAGAATCAGCTACTTAACAAACTAAAGCAAGAGAGCTGTATCAAGCAAAAGCTAGCCGGTGGGAATAGCCACTAAACTAAATTTACTTGTTAAATAATTTAACAAATAAATTTGCTGTTATTTGTAATTAAAAACTATCAATTGTGATGAACTTTGGTAATTCTATTAGTTATTTCACATAACTAAATCCAATTACGATGGAGAAAAGCTAAATGAATGCTATAGCTAACTAGCAAAGTAGCAGTGACTGACATCTCAGCTTTTGATTTTAGTGGAATTCATACAATGTGATACTTGATTTGATAAGCTGCCTTTAAATCATACACTTAAATGTATTAAATTGTAAATTAATTTATCATATTGATTTGATCATTAGTATTGGTTATTATTCATTTGGTTATTTTGTTCTTTGGTGATAATATTTGTGGTAAAAAAAAAAAAAGAAAAAAGACTGGAAACTCTAAACCTCCATTATATCTGTTAAGATAATTAGTTTTTTTTAGTTGCTTTGCCATATCGCCAAGCTCCAGCAACAACTCCAAAAACATGCTGTAAATCAAAATCACGACTGTCACTTTACTATGTCTCATACTGAAATATAAGGCCCATAGGGTGAGTGCATGCTGAAGCAATTCACACTAACTTTCACTCACCTATTCAGATATCAAGTTTCAGGTTTGGCATTTATAAAACCCATAACAGAAGAGGCCAAGGCCTCAGTACAGCAGAGTGTAACATTAGACTATTGTGTTCCTTCTCCTCTAAAATAGTAAAATAGCCGTTTTATTAACAGTCACATAGCTGGAGGGTGGGCATAGATTTATGCTCTCTCCCGTTGTGCCACAAAAAACAGGTAAATAAAATGCAACTCTCCTTCATGTATCTTTTCACCCACTCACCTTCCTTGATGCTCCCTTTGGAACATCAAACACACAAAAGCTTTTCATATGCAGATGCCTTGTACTATTATTCTGCATTTTAATATGATGTATGTCCTTCTCTAAAACTCAATACAATTTCAAAAACATCTGATGCCCACCATATTTGATATGACACTAAGATTAAACAGCAGACTTTCCATAGGTTGTCAACATCTTGAGATTATTGCTTTATATGTCCTTGTGTGGTGGATGTGCTGTTATCAACAGTAGGTGTGTATGGACAGAGATATACGGCATGTTTTTATGTAGAATACTCTACTGCCATCTAGTGGTTAAGAGGTATAATTCTATATATAATTCAATTGATTAAATCTTCTCTCTTAAAACAGACAGACAGACAAACAGACACACACGCATGCACGCACGCACGCGCATGCACGCGCGCGCGCGCGCACACACACACACACACACACACACACACACACACACACACACACAGAGAGTAAACCAACACTAGAAAAAGCTCTTCTTCACACATCCCCATTTGTTCCTACTCACAGTCTGGTTTGTGTCCAACAATCCAACAGGGGATATTTTGGGACATTCTGGGCCTTGGTTCCCCCCTTAAGGAAGGATAGACAGGACACAGGCAGCCTAAACACCAAACCTACCTCTTTGTGGTGCAGCCCACATGACTCTGGGACATAAAGAAATCCCTCAGGGGTGAAGTAAAACGCAGTTTCCTTCAATTCTGCTGGATACATGAGAGTGAAATGGGCACTGTGTGTGTGTGTGTGTGTGTGTGTGTGTGAGAGAGTGGGAGGGAGTGTATTTGGACTTGTTCTGCCAAGACCTACAAGATAAATCATTATTGGACTTACAAGAGACAACCTAATCCTCTGTCTCTACTCTGAACCTGGCACAGCAGCTTCTCTTTAGACACAGACACTGCATTTAAGAGTCTGTTAGTGCTGACCTTGGGTTAATTTTGGCTCTGTTCAAAATACAGAGAACCTAAAAACCCTGAATCTCATACTATTTCAAAATTACATGCACCTTAATTAGAAAATCAGACTGGTTTTCACAACATCTCACAGGGTTACTTGTTGATGGACAGAAAGATTTCATCTTTCATCAAAGATAATTATCACCCATTTTGCAGCTCCCCCTTTTTTTTAATAGAGTTTGAAGCTATTCTTTTGGTTTTTCAAATCTGCACCTTTATTGTTTTAGTTCAGTCTCATTGGCAGCTTCGCTAGCAGCTAGCTGATGAACAGCCACCCCACAATGGTCCTAAAATGAGTAAATATTGCTATGTCTTCATAGCCATATTGGGTAAACCATGTGGGATTTGGGAGATGTATAAAAACAGTTACAATTTTTTCAGATGCAGATGTATATACCCTGAAATTAGAGCAGAGAGTCAGCGCGTTAAACTCAAAGTGATGTTTCAATTTTAAATCCAGTGTGCTGGAATAAAAAAGCCAAAATAAACTGTCCTAACACTTATAAGCTACAGTGTAAGTAGATAGGATATTCATGAAGCAACGGTAAATCCCTCAATAATGCAGATGCTTCCTCTAATAAACAACATGAACTGTCGGTAGATACTTCCTGCCCTGCAGAGTGGCTGACAATGATCATATACTGAACATATAAAAACTAGTGTATACACACAGGTATATTTCATGTCATACAAGGCTTGAGTACAGTATATGGATGCATCTGTGCACAAGAACTGAAAACATAATGAATCATAAAACCCTAAGCAATGCAGCAATTTCCCATAATACCCAACACAGAGGACCACATACATACACACTTCCTACACACATGGACACACTCACTTGCACAAAAAGTTAAACCCCGTAATAGCCCCACATTTACAACACACACCCGGCAGCTTAGCCCCCTAGGCTGCTGAGTGATGAGCCCTCTTCCAGACAGTGTGTCTGGGATTTAACTCCCTCAGCTATGACATAGTTCAGAAATGTGTATGCGTATGTGTGTGTGTGTGTTAGTGTGTGTGAGTCTGTGTGTGTGTGTGATCATAAACTCACTTTATCAGTCAAACACACAGAAGGCACTCAGCCATTATACTGACCTTCAAAATATTGTGATTTTTTTTACAGATTTTACTGAACTTGGCGAGATGGAAAAATTGTTTATGTTTCCCATTTACTTATGTCAGTTTGACAAGACTCATGGAGGGATGTGGAGTGTGTTTGTTGAAAAAGCAAACCAAACTGTGGTGTGGCGAGTAGAGAGCTATTTAACAGTGATTTCAAGCTTTTTTTACTCGTGCTTTCTTCTGTCCAACAGGTGGCACTCATGCTTCATTGTGCCTTATATCCTTTTTTTTGATAAGTCTCCAAGAAACACTTGACCTACATTTACAGCAATTTGTCATGTGAAGAATGTAATTAAAATGGAAACACTCACACAGAAAAAAACAAGCAAAGATATGTATCATAATAAAAAATGAAATGTTATTCTAGTTTTGTGTTATATTTCTCATTTTGTTTTTGTATCCTTCTTGGCCACCACATATTCATTCATGGTTTCAAACTCACTCTTACCGCGCCAAGAGTTTATGTGTTTACTTTTTACACACAATTCTGTAACAGGCAAAATGATGCAGATGCAGAGTCCAACTACTGTTCATTACCTGAATGAAGAATATCTTCAACATAGGACTGATGTCGAATATTCCCCTGTCACAGCTCATATCTGTAATCTCTTCCACAGCTCTGATAAATCAATAAATCACTGCCTCGTCTGTGAATGTTGCATTCATACTGATACTATTCCCACTACAGCAATTTACAATTCACTTCACTCATCCATTTTTTATGATATATGTGGAATTCCCAAATAGACAAAAGATACAGGGAGGTAGAAAAAAAAAAAGAAAAAAAGATAAGGCATGCAGGTCGATGATTTATCGACTACTTTTACTGGCTCATTTAGCGCTGGTTGGCCGGCCATAACCCAGTTCCTGCAATAACTGAAAGAAATCATCTCTCTGTTATTCTGATTTTCACTGAGATCCCCCCTCATGGGTTATCCCCTCGCTATCAGCAGCACTCTCTTTTTGTCTCTTTGTGTAGATAATGTAGGTCTAATAAATACTTTCCATCCTCCTCAGTCCCGCCCCAGGGCAGTGGCTATCAGAGGCCTTCATGACCCAACTGCCCCGAGGGTTTGCTGGACCATAGCTGGAATACACACGCGCCTTTGATCACTGCTACACAGCACTCAGACACTGTGAACTTCAGATTAGATTCCCTCCCATTTGCATAATGCCTCCTTCAGTCATTTGTAGAACAGACTGCGACTCAGGGGTAAAGCAGATGCCAGGCTGCGCAGTAACTGCAAGATCTTTTAGAATGCATGAAGGACAGTCATGGTGTCATTTACAAACATAACTCGTGCTGTGTTTAATTAGTTTTTTTTATGTTTACTTGTTTTCATGTTTTCCCCTAAACTTTAGAGTGCCTCAGCGATCTCACATTGCTATGTTTTTATTTCCTTGAAATGATTCCATTTCTTTCCGCAGCTGTCAATAGTAATTGACATGTAATGGTCAAGAGAGGCACTAATTGTTGATGTGTGAGGAAGTGTGATGAATTATAATTTGATAGTGTGGTGGAGGCAGCTTTCCATCCTGAGCAAATGGCAGCTGGGAGGGAAAGGGACCTCGATTAAGACTGGAAGCAGAAGAAAGCAGCTCCAGCACGGAACTCGAACTCTTCACTAAAAGTGAATAAGCGTATTTCCCAAAATGTTGAACTATATTAAAATTGAAGAAAAGTTAAGGAGATACCAATCAAAGACAAGAGAGTTTCACCAGTGAAGTCAGACTACGTTCAGTCAGAATTTCAGACTGAATTTTCTAAAGAACAGTAACAATCATACTCATGTGTCTCTATCCACTCTGACATATCACAAGGATGATTTTCAGGGAGTTTGTCTCAGGCCAAGTGGCTCTGTGCCTATCACTCACGTAAACCGTGGTTCAGACTTAAAGCAGTCTCTGTCCGCTCTGTTGCCCTGTGCACCGCACTATTATCAGTTGTCTGGTCTGCTTCCTACACCATCCCATCTGACACACACACTGACACACACACACACACACACACACACACACACACACACACACACACACACGACCCTGTGACCTCCTCTCAGCCGCGTGCCTGGAAACTGGTGAATTAAAGGTTCTGGACACAGCAGGCTTCAGTTACCTCTGATGGTTCACTCTGGTTGTGGTGCCACTAAATTACACCCACAGCCGCGCCCATACACTCACATACAAACACAGGGCAGTGAAGATGAAGTATGATAGCTTGGCATTGCATCCATTACATCATTTGAAACAGAAATATTTCCTTTTCTCTGTGTTTCTCTAATTCTCTAATGAGTAATCTGTGGAGGGAGAGAACAGTGCTTCTAATCAGACTCAGGTTCATCGTCATACAACATATGGATGTGATCCACTATAGCTGACCTACTACAGCTGGTACTGTCCTTCTCAAGTGGCACAGTTTCTTTCACAAACAGCTTCCCATTGAAAACCACTGGCTGTGGTGACAGTGTGAACAAATCGGGTCAATCAACTGATCATAATCCCACTTGATAGGTGAATTGGTAAAATGGTTGTATAGATTGAATTAAAAAATTAATAGAAAAAAACGATTAACAATAAATCAACATTGAACTACTGTAACACTGTCAGAGATTATTGAGTCTTGACCATTGTCAATTCCGCCTATGCTTACAGGAATTAATGTAGCCTTGAGTTGCTAACCACATGCAGAGATGAGGGGCAAGCCAAGGACGGGGACCTCTGTATTTTGTGAAATACTGAAATAATTGCCTGACTTTAACTCT
The DNA here is from genome assembly GCF_021018895.1 of Seriola aureovittata. Classification (NCBI taxonomy): domain Eukaryota; kingdom Metazoa; phylum Chordata; class Actinopteri; order Carangiformes; family Carangidae; genus Seriola; species Seriola aureovittata. The sequence continues at coordinate 9,139,535 of NC_079379.1, forward strand.
AGATGGTGCTGCAAAGATATCGTACAACGCCATGATAATTGACTTCATCTGATCACCTGCGTCATTTCTTTTGCCCTGTGGTGGTGAGTGGAGTGAATGATCTTGTCCTTAGGAAAAAATCTTTACTCACCACGGTGGTTGTTGTGTCAACAAACTGGACAGGCAGTTGAATCCATCGAAGCGTGATACAGGTAACTAGAGGACTTTACTGCTTATAGTTCAATGTTTGTCAGCCCCAGCCAGACCTCATCTGACAGAGAGCTCCTGTACGTCTCGATACGTTCAATAGTGACCGTCCATCATGATGCTAACTAGTGGGTGAATTGGCTAACTAGCTAAGAGTGAATTGGCTAGCTGGCTAACTAGCTAACACTTATTCCATCCATTTAATGTCAGACTGATAAACTTTAAATGATAGTTTAAATGCTGTTCTTCTTATATTTATTATTACTGCGAGATTATCTTAGCGAAGGCCTTTAACATTTACACAGGAATGTCAACTGACCCTTTGTTTACTTTCTTCACTGACGCACATGAAAATAAAAATACTGCATCAGTCAAAGCTCAAGCTTTGTGGAGTGACAATATGAGAAGACGGAGAAAAACAGGAGAGAATGGATTGAGATGACAGAGGAAGCGCAGGTACACAGAAAGTGTAAATCTACATAGCATTTCACTTGTTTCGAGCTTTTTTTTTTTTTTTTTTAACTTTTCAAAATCTTTGCAAGTGAAATTTTCCTGTTCTGTTTGCAGATAATTTTGCTTGTTTTAAGTAGTCGTTTCCTCCATTTTACATGGAGTTTGCAAGGCAACAATAAACAACTTACACAGTATATAACTAGCCTGCACTTTCAGACTTTTTTGCTTTTTTGCCAAGAGTAACATGGGAATATGGATACTACTTTATGTTTGCACTATGAAGCTAGAGCCAAGTATGGTTAGCTAACAGCTAGCCCGGCTGCAAAGGTAAAACAAAACACCAGCATCAGTGTCTTGCGTCTCGTTTGTTTAACCAAGGTGCTGGTAGGTGAATTTTTTTTTTAACCTGTGGACATAGCCAGGCTAGCTGTTTCCCCGTGTCCAGTCATAATGCTAAGCTAAGCTAACTGGTTGCCATCTCTGGCATCATATTTAGCAGACAATTGTGAAAAAAGTATCAATCTTCTCATCTAACTCTTAACAAAAAAGCAAACAAATTATGTTTTATCACTGTCAAGGCCACGTATTTTCCTGTTTCACAATTTTCTTTAGAACAGTATCAACAAGTTAATACAAGTTAAAGGTAAAATTCAGCAGTTTCAGTGTCTTTACCCCTAAAAACAATAGAACAGTATATGTTTTCCTTTCCTTTTATAATGGATTTATCAGCTATGTATATTTAACATGTAAACTCGATCTCAAGAGTTGAGGTTGGTGTGGTTCAGTGGTATTTTTGGATGCTGTGTTTTATAGCAGCTCTGTTTCCATCAGTGATGACAGATATGGGGTAAATGATTGAATGAGAACGAAACCTCCAGTTTCACCTCCCTCTCTCAAACACACACAGACACACAACAAACTTGTCAATGTTAATTTGACACGAGTGTTAAAAATATGCAATTTGCCAGTGTTTCTGTTGGTTCACACCCATCAGAGTTGATTTAACACGGTTGCTAGTTTTGGGCTGCTGCCTCAGACCCTCATCAGCTCTGTTAATGGACAAACAACCTTCCAATCAGCACTTGAAGTAATTGTCCTTAGAAATCAACACTTATTAAGAGCAGAAAACTTGCTGTGCACAGACCGCCTCACACATACTTAACACTGCACATCGCAAATCATTACCAGCTGATTATGAGCTGTTGAAATAATTCAGTATTATATTCCAAAACACTTAAGCATTGTTCAAAGAATCTTAAATCACAGACAGAAATTCTCTTGGACCTGTGAAGTTATGCTGCTCAGTAGGAAAACTTTCCTTCCCCAGAGGATGATGTAGATGACAGAAATGTGACTTTGTCCTTCCGCTCCTTATTGGGACACAAGGCAGCTTTTTCTTCAGGTGCTGCTATTTAGATGGAGCCCTTACAATGTCAAGTGGTGGTAGAGCGCCTGTAAAACGCACTGCTAATCCCTCTATCTGCCTCGGCATTCCTGTCACTGGGCTGAAAGTGAAGTTTAAAGTTGAATGTGATTGTCTGCTAAGATACTACCTTCAACAGTGAACTGAGTTGTGTGTGTGTTCATGTATTACTATCAACATGTTATATGGACCAAATGTCCCATTTGTCCTGGCAAAAATGTGAAAAAAATCCTTATTTTCCACTGTTCCACTTTTTTTAGTTTGAGTTTGGTTGGGTTAAGAATGAAGGTTTATTGAGGACCAGAAATAATACTTTTAACAGTGTTATTCTTTGTATCCGACAGAATAGGAGGCAATGGAAAGACAGGTAGGCCAAAAGAGACTCTCATGTGGGGGCTTTATTGATCTAGTGTTATTTCTTTAATGTACAGAGACGAGAGGAAAAAGGAGCGAGACTGGAGGTACATCCCGGAAAGAATTGAAGTTGACCTGGTGACTTCTGAGATGAGTCAGAGGCTGAGCTGCCACACAAACACAGGTACGTTGCTAGCTGACATACACCTAATGTCTGCACAGTTGTTACATTAGCTGTGCAAAGTGGTGAGGTTTACAAAAATTCTCTTCACTTTTACTTTCTGTGTGAACACACCCTATTCTTATGACAAAAACTCAATTCTGTTACACGAGATAAAAAAAAAAACTTTAAAAACTATTTCTAAGAATACTGAAAGCTGGCAAATAAAAAGACACCAACTGTATTATCAAAAAATTGGCCAATAAAATAGCTTGTGTTCTACAAAATCAGACTCATTCTGCCACCACTTGGTTGCAGTTGAATGTTCTGTTGCTATAACAACCACTAATTTTCACTGTTCCACAGCAGTGTAACTGACATTGTGACATCCACCATTTGGTCAGATCTCTAACCAAAAAAATACAGAAAGGCATCTTTTATCCTTCTTCCAAACGCCCTTGTTGCAAGATTATCAGTTGGTACTTATGCACCTTTTGATTTTAATTGTTGATTGTGATTTGTTGATTTAGTCAGTTTACTGCTTACCAAGCTAGCCGTTATACTGTGTCTGTGGCTAATATGTTGCTAATACGACATTCTCAGTGACTGATGGACTACTTTTTCATAATTGTTTCGTGTTTTATTGCTGTTACACTTGTACACTAATTAGGCCTAATATGTTGTACTTCTTAAAGGGACATACCCTTGGTTTTTAAATGTTGATAACCAATTTGACAGCTAATCTATACTTTATAAATCCAGTTTTCTTGTTACTGGACTAACTCAGTTTTACCTATGTTCTAATGATTGTTTATGGTATCTCATCTTTTTTTGTGATTTGCAATCACTATCTCTGAATTTATTTTGTTTCATCCAGTACTGTTTTCACTGCCTCCAGTAAAAATTTCAAGGGCCAACTTCTACCCTCAACCTGTACTGGATGTGTGTTTAGTTTTCTATGTATCTGTGCAGAAGACTGATGATGTACATGTATACTGTGCGTGTGTGAGTATGTCCTCACTAGGAACAGCCTCACCAAACAGAAGGTGATGGGAGACAAACAGCAGGACTCCCAGCAATGTATACCTCCTGGTGCTGACCAGCATATGACTGATGATATCTTTTTTTCAGTCTTTTATCTTTTATTATATAACTGTGGACAGGGATGCAAGATCCAGGGGCACACAGAGGACATGTCCTTAACAGTAGTTAACAACTCTATATTTAATTGTTCCCATGGGGAGAAAAAAAAGGTTTCTGTACTTGAACTGACTATACTGGATGAATGCTGGTTTAGAATGGGACTGTTTTTTTTTTTTTTTCCCTGAGATTTATTGCACATTTCAAATATGCTAGAAGGCAATAATATAATCAGCCGTAAATCTGTGAAACCAAAAACATGGACCAGTGTAAGAAAGGTGAAATAATGTGGACCTCTTCTGCCAGATTCGATGCATGAGGACAAAATCAATCATCTTCCAGCTGGAAACCAAGTGATGAATATATATAACAGGATCTATGAAGACTGTGTTATGAGTTTATTCATTCTCAGACAATCTCCTCAACAGTTATCTCAGCAAAAAGTAGATGGAAAACGCCCTGTAAAATAACCCAAATAGAAATTAAATGAAAGTTTTGAGGAAATATCTCCGCTAAGAATGACACCCTTTGATTATCATTACAGTGACAAGATTTACCTGTATACTCTTTTACAGTTGTGCAATTCCAAGTATTTTTCCGTACCTACTATGTGCTTATTGTGTGGAGGCTTGAATTCAAGTTTAGAGGGGCAAATAGAGGTGACATTGCTGTTGCTTCAGATTGGCTGCCAGTGCTGAGAAAAGGGATTAGAAAGGTTTATGCATGGACGAAAGCAGAATTCTTCAGTCTAATAAAAAGCTGAATTTCCAATGGAAGAAAAAAAGACAGTGAATTATTCCGTTGAATATTATGTGTATTCAAGAGGCCCTTAAAGTCCCTCGCTCCACCGGCTTTGAATTACGGAAAACACTACTTAAAGTTCTATCATTACAAGCCATCTGATTTTAAAGAAAACCAACACTAATGAAAACGTAATTTTCAGCTGTCCTCAGCCCTAACAGTGTGACTCACAATGACAATATTTTAAAACATGATGCCAGAATGTAAAAATGGCCTTCAAAGGGGTGACAAATCACCTACAAGATCTAAGATAGCACACTTTTTCCTCTTTTCCCTCTAAAAGTCTGGAACTCATTTCTGTCTGTTTTCAGATAAGGACATGAGTAGAACTTTTTCGTGACACTCTGCAGAATGCAGGTTTGAGCTGGTCACACAAAGAGTCCATTCAACTACCAGGGCAGAAATATCCTTTCAACACAGATGCCATCTCTCCAGCCACGTATAGGACACTCAGGAGAGACGTGGCAGTAATAAGCTTGGAAACTTTTTGGCAGCTCACAGCCAGACATGGCTCAGGTATGTGTGGTCAAGAGAAGAGGGAATAAAACAAAACACTAGAGTGAAATGAAGCGGCTCTCTGGACTAAACCGCTAAATTGAGGTCAGATTTATTAAGGGCCACTCATGGGAATGCGTTGGTTTTCAGATTAATCACATTTACTCACGGTTACATGCGCAGACACACACCATGTTGGCAGAGTCGAGAGACTGGTCTGTGATTAGACTGGAAATCTTTAGCTAAACCTCTTTTCATCGATCACGCTGACACTGAGTGAGCTTATTGGCACACGTTCAGTGATTCCCTTCACATTAGAGATGTCAAGTAGACAGTTGTGTGCATCCTGATGCCAAATCAAATACATCATATCATAGGTGGAGTGTGGCATGGTGCAGTGGGCTCCTATCAAGGCTTGTGCAACAAATTGACCATAATGCTGAGCAGCTGTGAAAGTGATTGTATAATTGCAGATAAACAGAGACATCTCGCACTCTGGATCTCCCAAAGCAACGCACACTGAAGGGTGGTCTGTTAACACAACGTGACTTCCTAGATAAATTAGGGTAAATTGGTCATTGAAGTCTATTATTTGGGAAATACAAAGGAAGCCCGTCCTAATGAAACACGATGGCTGATAGTGTGTTTTTTATTTACTTTATTTTATTGTAACCACTGAGAAATGAGCTCCCAAGTCCCGTGGGTGCAGTTTGAACTGATGAGGATGTTGTAGAGGAACTTCACTGGTCTCTGTTTTACACAAGGCATGAAAGCGGGACTATATCAATATTTGCAAATCAATTAATCTGCAGTGGTTGGATCAGAGCGGATAGGCGTCTGGCATTCGGTTGTTCACGACCTGCTGGAATAGATTCCATGTGCTGCACTGAACAGCTGTCTGTGGCTGGTAAAAATAGAGGGTGTAAGAGAATTTAAAGACACTCACGCCGCTCTGTCCTGACACCTTTCAGCAGATATGAAACCAAATTAATTGAGCGGTTCTTCCATACACACTTACATTAGAAGTATGTGGGTATAATCTCCTGACACCTCAGTGACACCAGGCCATGGGGATGGAGCTGCACAGTGGAACAGGCCACACACGTTTCCCATATGTCAGGTCTTGATTTATCTCATCAAACAGCTGCAGACATGCACAAATCAGTGCATGGACATGTACAGCCTCACCCTACACACTTCAGATCATATGAGTAGAGTAATGGAAAGCAATATTACTGTAATACATTATTTTGTAACATGCTTTTTTTCAGTAAGTATTAAGCAAGTATTGTAAAGGGTTACAATTTCAACTGTTACTAATCCCGGTAATGCTCTGTTGTTGGGGGTCAACTTGTTTGCTGTCTTGCTGGTAGTTAAATTGAAGGTTCATCAGTTTGGGCGTCCTGCATTGAGTGGACAGTCTGTTCTGGTATGTGCTAGCTTGGTGCTGGGGCTGGAGGTGTGAAAAAGAAGAGAAATGTGATTCCCAGTAACTCCGAAGTTCCCTTTTTTATGTGTTGTGTCTTCTTAGCAGCGTTGCTAACATCACCCACTGGTACATTCAGGAATTACCTGACTTTTGTTAGAGTTGCGGTTTGATCGTGAGGACGGGACTTCATGTAGTTATCGGGGCTAATGTTAAATAATCTGCAGATGGTCAGTTAATGACTCCAAACTGTAGCTGCTTGTTAAATCACAACATCTCGTTTTCTGCAGACGAGTAATGTAACTAATGATTTTTGCTTTTGAGTAATTCATGTATGGTAGTTACTTTCTTAATGATTAATATTTAATTGATTACATTTGCAGGATAACTTGCTCAATACTGGAGGAAAGTAAATTTGTGTTTAAGTTTGTTTTTTGTGTTCTATTTCCATTTTTTTCTGAAATAGTTACAAGTAACTATTCAAATTGTGTACTTGCAGTACATTTTGTTGTCAACACTTCTTGTACCTAAACTGGTAATGGAACACTTTTAGTGTGTTATTGCTACTTTTAAATGATCTGAATACCTTTTCCAACCACGAGAGTGTAGAGTAGAAACAACAAATCAAGCCAAAAGGTCCCTTATCTGAGACATGTATATTGCTTTTGAGATAAAGTTTGTTCACTCTATAATCACAGAGTTTGCCCACAGCGCCGTTTAGGCTGCACATTATCACCACAGCAACGACCAAATAGCTTGGCGGCAGTGCCAGTGTTGTATCACAGTTCTCAGTTTCCAGGCAGACGCTGGACTGCATCTGGCCGTTTATCCAGCTCCAAGGTGACAGAAAGACTGTGGTGATTTCACAAGAGGGTGCCAGTCACCACACACCACACAAGCATAACGCTGCATGTACTTTTAGGGAATTTAGTTACAGCTGCACTCACAGATACCCAGTCAGGCACAAAGGTGAGCATGATGATGAAAATTAGCCTGATATATTTCAGAATTCACTGTCAATTTCAGTGTCAATTTACTGCAAACTACATCTAACTTACATTTCATACATTATTTTCTCATATATTTTTTATTTTAAAGATGCAACAGCAGTAACAACAGTAATTTATAACAAGTTACTGCTGTATTTTATGATTATGTTATTTAATCTTTTATTTCTATTGATTTTAATTAATTTCTATACACATGCTACAGGCTAATGAATGAGCCCTGTAAAAATTTTTAAAATTTGATTTTTCTTGGTAAAAATGTGTTTTATGCATGTTGTATAATTTAGAAAGGGCCTCCACTTACTGCAAATGCATCTATGGTGACTAAGTGTTGTTGAGCACGCCACAGTATCTGTGACTCTGCTAACGTTAGCTGAATTGTTTTCATGGCTCATGTAGCTTCAAAAGAAGTCTCTATGGTGTATGTACGCTTGCTATCGAGCAGTTGGCTAAATCTTTAATGTTTTTTCTTTTACCACAAAGTTGGCTGTGGGAGACTTAACTTCATTCTGCTGTTAGCAGAGTAAATGGCTATTTGGAGCCAAAAGTGCTAGTTTTGACTGGGCTGCTACATTAGCACAAAGTTTACAAACAGAAGAAAAAAATCTTTTTATGTTTTGTCTAGGAAAGATTCAGGCTTACTTGGACGTCTTGGATTATTTTTAACCTTGTATTTGTGAAAGACACTCCCAGCGTTGATCCAAGGTTAAACTGTCCGTGACATGATGAATAAGTTAGCCATGTCCTTGCCGGTATTAATCGCTGGTTCTCTGCTGAAATCCAAGCCTTCGGGTTGGAGTGGAGCAGACTCATTTACCAAAGATGAAGATTTACTCCTGCTTCTTAACGTGAGTCAACATTAGCTTACTTTAGACTTTGTCCTTGGCAGGAACCTACTCTGTTTAACATCTGCAAGAGCATGATGCCAATTTCTTATGAATAACTTGAGGGCTTTGACCTGTTTGATTTGTGGAGAATTTGTCACACTTTCTTACTCAAGACAGTACCCAGATCAAAAAAATGATATTCATTTTCGGCCTTTATATAACATCCGTATATAAAACAACGTTATAGGCGTTTTTTGTTTTTTGAACACATGCAGCAGCACTGGTCGATTGGATTTCATAGCTTTGTTTTTAGATGTATTTTGTCTCTCTCACAATCACCATGGGGCCAAATCTTGGCTTTTCATGTTAAGCCCCAGCATGAGAGCTTATCCTCACGTCAGAAGTCTCCTGCAGCACCAAATGTGTGTAAAATGTGTGTGAGAGATACCAAAAATAACACACACATTAATGCTTTGCTCTTCCTCCATCTGCAAATTTGTTGCCTTGGGGCAGAGTTACTGAAACTCAACTGGTGCCCAACATGTTCCTCATCTTATTATTTATATCTCCAGAATCTTGGGGGGGCTTGGAGAAACAATTATGACCTCATGGAAAGTCTTGTTTGCATTTGCTTGGGCAGTTATAAACCTGGAGGATTTGCAATCGTAACAGAGTCCTTACCAAAGTCTATTGTTACTTTGCTTGTTTACAGGCTGATGTATATCAACAGTCATGGTTACAATAGACTTAACTATGAAAGAGGACAAAGCAAAGTTATGTAAGGTAATGTGGGACCACTGAGTCTATGGCATAATAGTTTTAACTACCTGAGAGACCACCAGTGTCTGGTTATATTCAGCAGACTTTGTGCCTTCTCACAACATAACGACTTCCCAGAGGACAGAATGAATGAGAATCTTGGCTACATACTGATTATTTGCAATCTCAATTCAATTTTTCGTCCAAATTTAGTGCAAATTTTTACTGAATTTCCAGAAAATCTGCAAAAGAAAATGCAAAGTAATCCTTGTTTCCACCCATTTCCATGGGTACATTGACAGCTGGTGATGGCACTAATTCTCCAGTCAGGTGCCATTACACCCTTGCAGAAACTTCCGTGATTAAGAGAACACCAGTCAACATCTGTCTTTAAATGCATCGAAAACAATGTGGAAATTGTCAAAGAAATATCGCATTTACATGTTTTTTGCTAACTTTTTTTCCATTGCACTTCTTGCATTTTGCACCACCGTTTCCAACTCAGCTAGGAAACTTTTTTTGCAGTTTTGACCTTTTTTTTTCTTTTAATTTACAGCATGTTCACTTTTCCTTTTTTCTAAACAAATTGAAAATACACAGTAAAAACAGATGGATGGTAATGTACTTTCAGTTAATTCAATTTTTAATTTGGTAAGTGGCACTTAACTGCAGATATATAGCCCCTCTCAGTAGAGAAACAAATATTCCATTTACTTAAGTAAAAGATACAATAACACACTATAAAAAATACTCCATATTAAAATTATGTCTTTAAGTTAATGGTGAACACAGACACACACAGTCACACACACAGTCACACACACACTCACACACGCACCTGCCCAATGCTCTTCTGGTATAATTTATAGGCCTGTGACCCTTGGCTACCCTTTAATACAGATTGGACACTGGTTGCTTTTTCCAGCACTGTGCTCCCTACATGCTATTAATCTGTTTGCCCTTCACCTTCACAAAAGGGGCTGTTTGTTTTAACTGAACCAAATCATTTACTTTTCTGTACATATTTGGCTATTTTTAAACAAACTGAATTTTGTTTTTGCATAGATATTCAAGCGATTAAAGTATGTATGTATATGTACTTGTGCAGCTAGAGTAAGACCAGTCAGCAGCAGAGATGCTCTGTGTGGATGTCCCTGTACCCTCCAATTTGTTGTGTCGCATGGACACCAACTGTGCATGCGCTTCTCCAAGCAGCAACGAGTCCCTGGTGTCCACAGCTATCTTATCGTATAATTGAGGCTTTAATGTTGTGGGTTTGAATCCAGCACATGATCCGTCATGCATTTTTGGTGTCTTGTCTTGTCTATTAATTGTCTGTCTATTGAGGCTCTCCTCTACACCCAGGTTGAATCATGATTGGTTGCTCCCCTGATTCAGTGAATAGGAATTTCGCCCAAAAGACAAGCGCAGAGAGAGGGTGGCAGACAGGGAGAAATAAAACTTAAATTGCCTAATTAGAGAATCATGTATTATGGCTATCTGTGGAATACAGCTGTGAACTGTGATCTGTCTGCAGTCTCATTTTAATGGGTCCAACCTGGTTTAAACGAGACCAATTTCATAAACGTCCCCTATATGAAAGAGCATTTTTTGCTCATATTACCTCAGCTATAATATAATATTCCACATGCTATAATATTCCAAGTGCTAATAGGAATAGTAGGAGGGAAACATTATGTACTTTTCTGCATTTTTCTGCATAGTATGTATTTGAGGCATGGACAGATGATTTTCCATTAAAGGAAAGCCATTGTGTAAGACTTCAAACTAACTCTATATATCTAATGAGTGAAATACTATAAAACCCAAAAAGGAATAATGGACAAAACCACAAAGATACGACACATTTATTTTCTCTCATGAAATGTCACTGAACAGAAAGAATAAAATATGTCAATATGATCAAACGGCTGAAAGTTGGACCCGAGCAGCAGTCACAGGGAAAGGTGAACAGTCATTGTTGGTAATGGCTACAGTTATAAGATATAACAAGAAGTAAAACAAGCAGCTCTACATTTGCACAGAAAACCCCCTCTGTACAGAATTTCCATGGCATATACTGAAAGTCAAAAATACAAATTCCAAGCGTGATCTAACATAGCTTTACACAATCCTTTCCAGAGAAAGCTTTTCACCTCTTTCTGTGAAATGAATGTTTAGCCTTTAATCATTTTAGATGTTTTTGTAACTTGCACAATACTAACTAAAGTGAGCCAATTTCCCACAAACTAACTTAAATTTTTGAGTGAAAAGCTGTGTTCTGAGCTTGTTGAGCCAAAATAGAGAGAACAAGGATCTGTCAGGCTGTTGTCTTTTTTTTTTTTTTTTATTTGGTTTTGCTCTTCTTAAATCACAATGATGACCACATACTTCTTCAGACGTCCAGAGGTCTACTGAAACCATATCTCTGCCCGGCCTTCCCTCTGGGCTGGATATAATCCCACAAAGGTACACACTGACTGACGAGTCATTCATTACAATTGCATCTTTAGATACTGTTGACAGCTTGCTCTGCAATTAAATTATTATTTCATGTTGAAATCCCCGGATGAACATCATATTACTGAGGTCAAAAGCATATTCTGTATCAAAGGTAGGAAGGACAGCTGTTTACGATATTACGAGATGTTCCTGGTGTGACGTTGCCAAAGAGCTGGGTCATCACCCTCTCTAATTGGCCCACCCTGCTGCAGTGTGAAGAGAAACGTACTCATCACTAGTAACACAGGGATTTACACCTTTCCTCTTCCTCTGTTTGGACATCCAGCAGAAAAGTGGCAAAAAAGTGGCATTGACGGGCCAACTTTTTAATAAGCCATAGAGAGGCCTAGGCCAGTCTCCATACGTGGAGAGCTTTTCTGGCAACCTGAACGCAGCATATGAAGGTGTTTAGCACAAAATGTCTCCCTCACCATGGCAGGGGAAGCAGTGGGGAGGAAGAAAGAAAGGAAAAAAAAAAAAAAAACCTAGCATGTTAAAAACAGCATGGGTGGGTGTAGTGTTGAAAGGCTGGCTGGTTTCCAGTGTCCTGTGCGGTGTCGTGTGATAGACAAGCCACGGATGATATAAAAGGTTCTGCCCTACACATTCGTTATTAATTATCTGCGCAGAGGGTCCGGGTGGATGCATATGTATTCTATGTTCTCGGATAGACCACAGAAATGGTGAAATATGGCATCATTAAGAAGACTTACGACAAATGTTGTATGGCCAAATAATGTGATAACTTTTAAGCGTAAGAATATTCATATATGTTTCACAATGTTCTATCAAAAAAGGTTGCCATCATAGTGATAGACTGATTAAACATGATGATAGCAAAGTATAGAAAGGCACTATCATTATAAAATTGTTAAAAGGTTATCTCAGGCTTTGGTTTTTAGAAAAGAACCAGTTGCATCCATTGACTTTGACAGATGCATTTTGGACATGCCAAAGCAGAGGAGCTGAACCTTACTTTTGCATCATATAAAACTTTGTGTGATTTTTCCTTTCAAACGTCATTTACGAAAACTAAGAGCTTTTGAGCATTTTATCAGTATTCACTTTTTGGAAGAAAACTCGTTGAACTTTCAACCTTCCAGGCAGCGATACAGTTGGATAACGACTAACACTACAACTTGATGCATCACTGTCAGTAAACTCGTTTTTTTTCTCCGAAAACATGACTCTAGTCCGTTTGATTATTAATTTAAAAAAAACAAAAAAACACAGTCAGCATTGACTTCTGCCACAGAGGCAACTCTACATCATAAAAAAAACAACTGTGGAATTTAATTTTGAGAGCAGAGAGTCATTTTTCCCATCTACACCCAACAACCTGGGGTGTGGTAGGTCAGAGGCTTCAAACAAGACATCTTCATAACCGCATTTTAAATGTGTTCCCAGCCATTTCTTTGGAAACCAGCTAATGTGCTTCACATCAATCTGTTGGCCTCTCACCAACAGTTCTGAAAATGTTGTTCCAGATAGGAATGATCTGTGGTCACAACTGTGACAGTAAGACATCACCAAACCACACCATTTATCACAAATTTATAGATGCCGTAGAATTTCACACTTAATCGCACACGATTTAAACATTTAAAATGTCCCTCTATCCAGATTTTAATTGGTACTGAACAAAAAATTCCACGTGGATTCAACTGTTTCTACTCTTCATATGTAGAAGAAAATTATTATTTGCTCTCTTGCCAAGAGTTTCACATCCGGCGCATAACCCCCCTGTGAAACAACTACATGTCGTCATTACATTTCAGCTTGTTTACATGTTGATTATTTAATGTTAGAGGTGCTGGTAGGTGGGTTTTGTTGTTGACACTAGACTGAATAGCTGCTTTCACCTGTTTCCAGTCTTTGTGCTGTGCTAAGCAAAGCTGCCGGTGGTAAGTCTACATAAACTTCTTGACTTCTCATCTACCTTTCAGCCAGAAAATGAATAAGCCTATTTCCTGAAATGTCTGTTCACTATTCTTTTAGCACATGAGTGTTATTTTATGCAAAATAATTACAGAATGATGCAGTTTGAATACATGTAAATAATGCAAAATATGTTGCATGGAAATAAAGGAATGACAAGCTGAATCCATGCTTTAGAAGCTCTTTAAGAAGTTAAGTTCGCCTCTAGTGATGAGCCCCAGAGGCTTTGGCAGTGTTAGCTGTTTTTATAACTTGTCCTTTTCTCAGTGCAGAGCATGGGGTGGCTCTCACTGGGACACGGTGGGGATATCAGGGAATGTGCCACAGCTGTCTGCCCATCTGTGAAAGGTGGGAAGCACTGTGAACCTCCAGGCCCCTGTTCTGTCAACTGTTAGCCCACTAGGAGCAACAAACAGAACCAGAGAGATCAGCGAGTTGGTCAAACCCCGGTGTCACAGGGGTCGTGTACCATGTGGTGGTGCTTTTGCTCCCCATTTGCTAAATTAGTTTCCATTTATTTTTACTTGGTAATAGCGGCTTTAGTGTGTGACAGGTTCATAGACACATACACATAATGGCGCTAAGGACCCTCACTGGTGTGTCCTGGAGGCGAGGCAAGAGGGCCAGTCATTGATTGTGTTTAGTGTTGGCCCCCTGACCCATACAACAAAGTGACATGATGTAAACCATTGGTGCACTTCTGGCTTTATTTGATGTGACAGACCTCTGGTAAACATATACAAAGCATGGCCACGTTTATACCACTGCTCCACCTTCCAGGTAATTTCCTGACATGAAATCAATATGGTCATATTATCAGTCGTGTGTGAGTGGAAATGACTTTGATTTAAGGGAATCAATTCATCAATCGTGGCAGTTTAATGAGTCGTTTGCATTTGATGAGCAGCTTAGGAATTCACCTCCAAGAAGCAACTCAAAGTTTTTTCTCCATGAAAAGTGTGGAGCGGGGGTGGGTGAAGATCTGGTTTGTAGCACAGTCAATGTTTCTGACAGATCAGTGAAACAAAACGGCCCAAATCACCAGGTGAATAACTGCCAGTTTGCTGTGAGACATGTTAGACACGCTCTTTTGCTATTTGAGTTTTAATAGGCAGCTAATAGCCCTGCTTTCTGTGAGGTGTTTAAGGTCCACGGTACACTCTGTCACTCACTCCCCTGACCTCATTGTGTTTCTAATGGTAGAGGCAAGCGTCGCCAGACACTGACGCAATGATGCCTCACAGGCCATTTCCATATTCAGAGAAACTAGAAAAGCATCTCCGCTTCTCTAGGTGGAAATTCTCATTTTTACATTTGGGTTACGTGTTTTCCTTTTTCTCTTTTTTTTTTTTTTCTTTTCCCCCCCTATCCTTGTCTTTATAATTTAAGTCTATAAATGTCTCCAGTTATCAGTGGGTCTTGTCAGGCACACCAAGAAGTGCTATCAACAATAGTGATATGTGTTATTTATTTATTCATATCACTTTGACGTTACACACGATCCCACGCACTTGCTAAATCTCAGAGAAGTACTGCATAAGATCAACTGTGTGGCAAGAGACAAAAATTTATTGCTTTGGCTCAGTGACATTTAACTTTATGAGTGTGCATAGGGATGTGGTCATATCTGTTGGGTGCTGTTTTCCATATGGTTGTCATAAAAACATGATCTTATAAGTTCAAAACATATCCTTTCAGAGTGTTATAAATCATATTTTGGCACAGTAGCAGGTTTGGCACCAGTCAGCAGAAAATCAATGCAGCGCTATCGCAGCTTAAATGGGTGGTCACCATCTGATATTTGTGCAAAAAGAAGATAACCACCCTAAATGGTTAAAGCATGTAATATCCCGCTATATTTTTAGTTTAATGTTTAGGTGCTGAACCTCAATCAATAGCTATGCTTAATGTCATTTTGGAGGCAGATCGGCCTGTGGATATCGACTCGTGACTCATGCGACTTAAACAGACCTAATAAATGCTTGACTTGATTTTAAAACTTTTCGGAACTTTATAGTCACCAGGTTCAATTGAGCAATGCCAGAAGATATGTATCACTGATCTATATTTTCCTTCAGTTTAGCTGCAGTGAACTTGTGTCATAGTCACAATACAGTCTGGAGACAAAAACAGAAAAAAAGGAAAAACCTTTGTGTTACATTTAAGGGTCATCATTGTGGTGAAAGGCAATGACAAAACAAAAGAAAAACAGCCTAATTCGTTCAAATTACAGCGGGAATGCATGGCTTGATGTGAAAATGAGGGAAAAGGTCAAAACATGGAATTATTCCACTGACAACAAACAGTTTTTTTAACCCAGTTCATTTTTGCTCCATTCTCCTTTTGTGTGGTGACATTTCTTCATGATGTGAACCAACACAAACACAGAAACATGATGAGACTTCCACAAATGAAAATATGGAAATATACATATCATATGAAAATATTTTCTTATTGCATTGCATTCATCAAACTTAGTGTAACTTAAACTACGGGAATGAGCCTGATGTGATGACAGCACATTGTGCAGCAGTTTACCTGTCCAGGTGATGACAGATATGCTTCACTTTTGATGAAAAATACTTCTCAATGGCCTTATTTTTGTGATCTCTCAACATTGACGGTAGATTTTTTATATGAAATAAGAAAATTTGCAAAAGCCTAAAAAATACAGGCTACTTTATTATCGCCTTTCACAAAACTATAAGTTAACAAAACCTCTATATATTTGTTGGCAGTGAAGACCACAACTAATTTGAAAGGTATAGACTTGACTACTACAACTGCTGTATAATCGATCAAGTTAACTGATGAACCAGCTAAACTGGCAACCCAACCCTGAGTGTTATCACCATCTACAATCAACAAGCTGCTGATTAATGTCAGGGGTGCAGAGATGGAAATATATGGGAGTCACTTTGTGTTGTCATCAGGTGATTTGAATGTAGAGGTGGAAATTGAAAACAGACCATTTTGTGGGTGTGTGAAAGAGAAAGAAAGAGGGTGGGAGAACAGTGGGAGACAAAAAAAGAGATAATTTCAAAGAGATGTTTTTTTTCAGAACAATTGTCCTGTTTTGTATAAGCCACCCACCTCTTCAAACGCTGACCAAATCCTGCACATGTTTGAAAACATAAAAATTAAAAAGTTTATTTTTATAGCAGTTTTCAAGACCAATGTTGCAAAGTGCTTTAATTTACATACACTATGAGAAAAAAAACATAGGAACAAAATCAACAAAATACTGTGTAAGTAAAACAGCCATAAAATTAAATCTGCGATGGGTGAGGGAACTGAACCTTTTCTCTTGCATCATCATTTCATTTCTGAACACACCCCTTAAGGTACATTACATTAGACAACTCTTAGCTTTGGTTTATGCAGATTGCAGTCAATCAGCTGCATAGGAATTAAGGCATATGTGATTATTGAAAATCAAAACTAATCTACTATAATCTGCGAATCAGAACTGGAAGAGCTGGTTAATATAGTTTTCAAAAGCAAAAATAACACAACAGGTTCTAATAAAAAAAATGCAGATTCATTTGACCAATGATAAGAATGAAGATTTTTTTCTTAGACATTTGTCAACATTCAATTTCTTTTCATATCAGTGTGTGTGTGTATGTGTGTATATATATATATATATATATATGGCACACAGTTGATGGGCTTCACTTGAGAATATATCAGTGTCATCTTAATAATAACTGAATGCAATGCCATTCCTATGTATAATGCAACAGAGGGGAACCATATGTAAAGAAAATATGATTGGTCCCAGAATTGAGCCCTGAGGCACTCCACATATTATAGGAGCAAACTTATGTGAGTATTGCATCACCAAAAACAGTTGAGGGCAGATGGTAAACAGATTCAGATGCTTCTGTTTGTGTCTGAGAACATGAAGGACAGATTAAATTTAACAAGATTTTTCCCATGGGTCTCTGGAGCCATGTGCAGTTCATTTCTTCTTTTTTTTTCTTTTTTTTTTTTAAAAGCAAATATTTACATCTTCTGCACATGAAACATGACAATCGCCCAAGTTTTTGAGTTGTGTATCTACTACTTTTTCTCACAATAGTCAACATATTTGTTTCTTATCACAAACAAAATACATTATTGGTACTGTATGTGTCTTCATTATGTCACTATACATGGTATGTGTGCTCTTCTGTGAGCTGAAGGCTTGCTTTGCCTTTGTGACTTACTGTAGCAGGCTAGCTAACATAAATTTCCCGCCTTGCACGTTTTTCTTGAGCATTATTTAAACAGTTGGTGATTGATTTCACAGACCTTCAGCAGCATTTAATCACCGTTTAAGGGAACCATAACCTGTTTTTTTCCTGAAATTTAATAAATCAAACCAATATTCTCCACTGTGTTTGCTGCAAGTAAGCTGCATTAAGTTTTTATCACTTCATCACTCGTAGATAACACAAGTTCGAAGATGGATGTTGCATCAAGAACAGTATCGCAACGATCCATCTTTTCTCAAGAGTTCTCATATTATACACCTACTGATACAGCAAAGACTTTGTGGACATTCTTTGGCTCTTTGCAAACTAACCTTCAGTCCATTAAAGGATTAGCATTGTGACAGAATCGACAAAACCCTGCTCTGTCTGCTGTTGGCTGTATTATACTTTATAATATTCACAAACAGAGCTGTGAGGAGGTGTCGGTGGGGTGGATAGGGAAACACAGAACAACCCTTGTTCACCAGACCTCTTATCAGATCCCTTACCCTCCATCCTTCATACAGAATGTTAGGAGTCAGTTTTGGGGAGTGGGCTCTGAGGTGAACCTGAAGCTTTAAGCAGCGCCTTCCCCATTCATCTCTGCCTGATAGACTGCCATGCATCATCCCAAAAGAAAGGGAGAGAGACAAAGACCCAGAGGACTATGAAACACAGGAAGTGGACGTGTGGCAAATTGTGTGTGACATCCCTTTTCAGCGCCGCTTTACTGCTTATGTGTGTGATGTCATTGAATGTGATAGGCGACGTGCAACTGAATAGACCAAAGGCGGCGGGTCTGTATTTATTGCTCTCACATGTATGATCTCACTCAAGTGCAACACACACCTACACACTGACTCAATATGTGTTGTTGATTCCACAGGCAGGTTAAGTCAAGAAAATAACCATACGCTGATGTCATGCTCTTTTCCCATGTTAGAAGGGTTGACTGGCCCCATTACTGCAGAAGAAAATACAACATGACAAATGGCAGCAAGCTGGCTGCGCATTAAGATGAAGAGAGCAAACAAGGCTTGCCAGCAATGAAATTAGCAGAGTAAGTAAGAAGATATAGCTCGGCTTACCGCGTCTCCTCTGATGTATGACACTGGACAATGTAGCCTATCTCAAGCCAACAAAAGGCGTCTCCATCAGCGTCTTCTTGATTGATGTCAAACAGTGGTCCAAGTAGCCAGGCTAAATTGGTTATCGCTAATTAAAGCTACATTTATGCCTCATACCCACAGCAGATCAGGTTGCATTGTTTCATAAGGTTATGGACCGCTGACAAACACCAAGGCCGTGCAATCGCGGCAGTAACCAGGCGAAGTGTTTTTGCCCAGACTGACAACGAAGCATGTTTCTGTTTATGACCAGTATCTGATTTTGTAACCTCACTCATATCGTGAAGGGAACATGGTGATATCAGCAGTCATCAGCTTGTATCAGGTGTCAGCTTGCTGTTGTCCAAAATGCTAAACTTCACTTTATCTGATGTGGCAGAAGAGGATGGAGAATGTACACAGAGAATATTAGCTAAAGGCAGAGGAATGTGATGGGTGAGGGTCCTATAGTTACTAATGCTGGAAACAGACCTTGAGAAACACTGGAAATCCCAATACAAAACAACTTGTTTCCACAACATCGTAAATATAAAGGATAGTACACAGGAAAATGAGTGGACTTTTTATTTTTAAACTCAAATCCTTTATTTAAACAGATCTGTGTACAGAAATAAACAGTTACAGTTAATACATAGACAGACACAGATGATTAAAATGTTCCAGTCCGTTTGTATGCAGAATAGTATTTGAACCTATGTTTTCCAAGTGTGAACAAGGGGTACAGCTAAAGTTAAAGTGTCCTGTGACCTGACATTGTAAGAACTGTATTTAAATGTAACCAGAGAGCAGAGGTAACTAGGCAGTTTGTACAGTAGAGCCTTATAAATAAACAACATACAATGCTGCTCCTTTCTGTTTGTTAAGGAGGACCGTTCCACCTTTTCTGATTCAGTGGCGATTAGAGTCACATTTCTAAGCAACCCAGGACGTGTTCCACAACACACATCCATCAAAACAGTTTGTTTTGCTAATTTGTACTAAAACGTGTGTGAGAAGGAAAAAAAATATAGTAAAAATGCTATGAGCGGGGGGCAACAAAGAGTGATGCAAGTGAGGTTCATAAGACTGCCACTCTGCACTAAACACTGCACTGTTTAATCCTTTGCTCTCCATTTTCTGATGCTTTTTAAAATAATTTTATCATCTGTTGATCTGATTTAGATCATCCTGACTCTGGTCAAGTACATTTAAATTAATCTTAATCATAAATATCTGGATCAGAAAATTTGGACACACATCCATCAAAAGCAGGGAACAGGAGTGCAGGAACACCTGATCCAACTTTGTTGTGAAACGGATATCCTGCTTGCCATCACCTCAGAGGTGGTAACATATATTGTATAGTGTATGTACCTACTGCCCAGACTTGAGTGTTATGCTTTGTGGGGATGGTTGTGGTTCTATGCACATGTTAACTGTAAACTAAAGTCTTTCTCATAAGTTACATGAATCTGTTCTCCCCAGGTAGTCGGTCAGAGACACTGATCAATAAGAGAAACTTCTGGTGCCTTGATTTTGAGGTTTAGCTAGTGACAATGTCTTGTGTATGTGTTGTGCATTTTGTGTCTGTGTATGTCTTTTGACTTTGTTATTTTTGCACGTCCCAGTGATTTTGTGTCCTGCTACAGACCCTACATTGTTCAGTGTTTACTAAGCTCACTAGATAAGTGGAAGAACAGAGAGTAGCATACCCAGAGTACCCAGAGGGTTTGGCTAGACTCTGGGTTTTGCAGATACCCAGAGTCTAGCCAAACCCTTGTCTGACCTTTGCAACAACCGAGCATTGCAGCAGCAAAGGTCATTCTTTGTTTCTGCATTTGTTTTCACATGGGGTTGGTCAACCTTATGATTGCGAATTGAAAACAGGGCCCAAGTGACATCATCTAAACTTGATTGTGTCAAATTTGAGCTTAGTGTGCAGAAAATTACAGCTCTGTACACAATAGAGACACAAACTAAAATACACAATGCATGGCAGTTCATGATAGGACTTTGGAAGAATTAGGGTGAGAAGTTGGAAAAGGGCACATCAGATGGGACTAGTAACATGTAGTACACAACACTATACAGATCGTCTTAAGAAATACACACTTCAACTTCAACTTGAAATTGATTTGCTGTAATGATAAATTGGTGAAGCACGGAGGGAAAACACATGGGGTCTACACCACAAACGCTTTTGTAAATGGACCCAAAGGCTTAATTTCTCTTTTTGTTTTTCTTCTTTCCTATTGTTTGCTGATGTTTTTTCATTTATTGTTTTGTAGTGCGACCATCGTGCCATATCCTCAACTGTTGGCCCGGCAGGAGAGTGATTACCTTGACCATGGATGCCCCCTTTTTTCGTAAGTTCTTGTTCCTTTTTGTTGAGAGAAAGAAATGAGCGTGAGAAAAACGGCCCTTGGGTTAAGAACTGAAATAAAAGATTTAACATCATAATGACAGACAGAAACCTCCTTACTTTCCGTTCACCTCGCTCTGAACTTTGCCTCGTGAGTCGAGGATGGAGGGATTGAGGTGGGACAGGGATTGGGCATGGCTGCTTTGACAGCAGATAGAGGCCATGCCTGTGGTGAGCACAGACTAAGAGCCTGGGGGGAAAAACCAAGAATGACAGCCACCTTGTGCTAATGGCCCCGCGGTGTCACTCTTCCAGCTCTCTCACCCTGATGACATCATTGCTCCAGGCAGACACGTGTCACAATGGGTTTTTAAGGAAATCCATCAAATCATCTGCTTCTGCAGCAGAAATGAGTTTGAGCCGTTAGTCTGAGCCAGTATTGATGGCAATGAAACACATTAATTTGCATGTTTAGAAGCCTCAAAGACTTTTCTAAGCATCTATATGAAAAAACAACTTGGGAAAAATCTTTTGTAATTCAGCAGCCAATATTTATATTCATACACGAAAGGTACAAACTGAACTGGGGCTTTATTGTCATTAACTGTTTGAGCTAAGAGAATAACAAGACTAAATGTCTATCACCATGCTAGTGGTGTTGTACTTAAAAATACTAATATCAGCAGGCTAACATGGACATAATGGCAATGCTAATATGCTCCACTAATTTAGCAGACAAGGTAAGATTTATCATCTTGGTTCAGCATAACATCAGCTACTTGGCACTAAACACAAAGGACACGGGACAAAATAATCTCTAGAAAAAAGGCCTGGAGTTCACCAAAATCATAATGATTCATCATTTCATCTTTTATATCTGTACCAAAATTCATGACATTCATCCGACAGTTGTCGAGTTATTTCATTAAAAGCCAAATTTATCAGCCTGCTGGTGGCACCATCATATTTGGTGCCTATCCGTCCAGTAGCCTAGACATTGACATGTTTCACAGCATAAGTTAAAACTTTGACAGGGGATGACCGAAGTCATTAAGATCTATCCTCTGGGTACCAAGAATATCTGTATTAAATTTCTTGGTAATCCATCCACTGGTCAATGACATATTCCGCTCTTGACCACAGTGGTAGACTAACTAAATGACTGAACAACCAAAAGACTGACATTGCCATCCCTAGAGCCATAGTAAAAAAAAAACACAGAACCAAAGAATCCTATTTCAGTAATATATTTTCTTCATTGGGGATAACTTTTGAGGATTTAAGGATTTAACTTTTAATTCCATTCTCCAGAGAGTGTAGCAAAACTTGTGTTCTTGCTGGGCCCCTGCTTAACTCTCTATCCAGCTGAGTACCTACTTTTCCTCTTAAATCCTTTTTTGTTTGTCTCTGTGAGGAAACCGTTGGAGGTTGAGCCTCAGTATTATTTTCCAAAAGGATTTCTGTAAGCAGACTTAAAAACCTGAGCCCATTCTCTACAGGCTTACTGCAAAGTTGTTGAAGCGGCTTCAGAGAGTAAGCCACTGGTGTAACCCTTAACTCCTTTACACGTGCATTTCAGCACATCCACTCAGAGAGTCCTTCACAAAACCCAAATCCACTTAAAGCACACACAAATGTATGATTCCTTCACTGTCACCTCTGAACGGCAGTGTGTGAAAAGCGAAGTCATCACTCAGCCAAATGCTAACGAGGCTATTGTGCATGAGATCAAACGAACCAGACCGGACTGTGGATCTTTCAGATGGAGCTCAGAATATGACAGGTCCACTCCGAAATCAAAGCAAGAGAATAAAACACTAGAGGGACCTGTAGGAGCTCTTTCAAATTGATCTCTTCACTGGTGTGGATGCTGGCACTGGTTCAGCATTACCATGACACTGTGTTTGAATTGTGTGTGCCTGTGTGTTTGCGTGTGTGTATGTGTTTGACTCTAATCACCATCACCATGACAAACTGTGAAGCTTATGGGCGAAAGAACCGTCATCAGTGTTTTGGCTGGGTTATGCAACCATCTAATCACATTCAAATTTTCCTAGTTGAAAGAAACTGGTAAACACTGAGCGCACCGAAGCTATTCAAGCACGTCTGAATGAGTTGCTGCGGTTTGTCTTCGGAGTCAGACGGAACGCGTTTGCCTTTCAAATCCAGTGGCGACTGCATTTATTAACTCACTGTGTGTTTTTGTTTTCTGTTCTGATCAAAGAGCCAAATGTATTAACGGTAAGTGTCAAACATTTTTGAGATGTCACACAGTGAATAATGAATAATTTAGTCAAATTTCTTTTTTTTTTAATTCAAAAATCAAATTCAAGGGTATAAGTTTGGTTTCTGAATTCAGGGAAACCATTAAATTAGGGGTCTTTCGACCAAACAATAAGACAGACATATATATGATGATTAAATTGGCTGTCATGCTCTCTACTGTCAGAAAATTTATCAGCAAATATTTTGATAATAACTCCACTGTTTGAGTAAAATTGCCAAACATTTGCTTTCTCCATTCCCTCTCGTGAGGATTTGCTGTTTCTCCCTTTGGGTTTTGGACTGTTGGTTGAAACAAAACAAGACATTTGAGCTCTGGGGTACTGTGATGAAGACCATGAAAAATAATCAGCAGGTTACTTGATAATGAAAATAATCAATCCAACCTGATGCCAATGAAAAATAACGTCACATTTACTAAAGAGAACATTGTCTCATCAATGAAAATTAAGATGAAATGATTTCTTTCCCTGAAAAGCATTCAATATTTTTTTCAGCTCTGAATCATTTCTGCAATCTTCTGTTATGCATGGCCACAACAAGCTCCACTGATCAGGCAGAATTCATGTAAAAACATGAACACATCAAAAACATCTTCTTAACAAGCTTTTTAAATTACGCTATTATCTCTATTTAGCGTATGCGTAGCCCTTCTAACTAAAAGGATGATTGCACTAGTCACAGCAGGAAGGACTGAAAAAGCTGTAAAAGCTGTGATCCTCTCATGTTCCCACATCATACATAAAATTTTACATTACATGCGGAAGGCCGTGTCAGTCGGATTGATGTCGAGTTATACAAAATGTCCTCCCAAACTTTTCACAAGCAAAACATGAGCCAGATTCCCATGAAGGGCCGCTGCCTCGAGGCCTCTCGCAACTGACGTGACCCGCGCTGAGCTTGACTGTCACCAGCAAAATGATTATTGCATTTTACTAAAGTGGGTGTGCATAGGATATGTATGTGTGACAGGCCTGAATAGAACAGCATTCCCCTCCCCCAGGGGTGAGTAAATGATTATACTCTTGTAGCTTTCAAAATCAGTTTTTGTTCTCTCAATAAGTTTACATTCCAGTGAGAATTCAGATCTGATATTAGAGCTTGTGTTTCCCCCCACAAGTTCTGCTGCTTGTTCCAGTACTGGCTGAAGTACAGCAAAATATGAGAATGTTGATTTTGAAGTTGCAAAATGGAGGTTTAGACAAATTTCACTGGAAAGCATATGTACACAATTTGGTTATAAACACTAACTGTAGTGTGTCCAGCACAGCATAGCACAGCGGAGCACAGCAGATACAGTAACACTGCGGTTAACAGTGATAGCGGCAGATTTACCACTCGAAGTTCATGTTATATTTTGAAAGAGTTGGTCTCAGATTTTATCAGTTGAAGCTAGCTAGCAATAATTAGCTCTCTGAGTTGGTTTGAAAACGGCTTACTCATTTTAAAACTTCACATACAGAAGACTAAACATAACACCTCCCCTCCTGATTTCTTTTCCGCATGAGTGTTTTTTTTGTGTGTGTAGCTGTTCATAGAAGTGATGTGTAGTTTTAATTTTGCACACTTAAAGTTGCCCAGAGGTAGCAATTATCTCCCACTTAGTTTCCCTTGGACATAGTAACTGGCGCCCAGATTTCAGGACACCAAAGACAAGCTCTCCAGCAGATATTTGCTCATGCTTTGTGTCTTGGCCAGTCTGGGTTATTCAAGGGGTTTGTTATCTTGGGTCTCCTTCTTGCATTCTCCCACACAGAGGGCCCAACTTTGTAGCCCCCTGCTATCACTGAATATACACACACTCTATCAAACACACACATATGCAGGATCACAGAGACATATACAGTATAATATGTAAGCTTGAGCAGGCAGATTGGGGGCAGTAAAACGCATGTGCAGACATACATCACATACAAATAATAGCATGAACATGCACGTGCCCTGTCGCACAGATTTGGATGTTTGGGACTACAGAAGAATGTTGAAGTCCAGCCAGAATTCAGACAGCTGTGTCTCCCCAAATAGGAGATTTTTAATGGACTGTCCATAACAAGGACTTGACCTTTGACCCCAGGCCTTTCAGCGCTGTGTTTCCTCACTCTGCTCCTTCCTCTGGCCTGATGATGAAGAGACATTCCATCTTCCAGCGCTCATTCTTGGATTTCACTTTTGTTTTCTTGAAAACATAACAGCCGAGAGTGAGTGTGAAAGAGACTGTACTGTATATAAAATGAATGAAGATAGCGACAGTGCAAGTAATGTAGATGTAGTGGGTGGATGAAAGACAGAAAATAAATCTTGCAGGCAGAGGTTTTTTGCAGTCTCACACTCAGATTGGTGCTGCTATTTCTGGGCTGCAGTGATGGAAAATGAATATTAACGTCATTCAATCCCAGCCAATACTGAAGTTAAAAAGCCTCAGAATAAGAAATGCTTCGGGGACACCTGTGGTAACACTAAAAAACAACTTAATACAAGCCCCAGTGTTCAGTTTGAAATTACATGATTATCAACCGCTGAGTCATATATTTGTTCAGGCTCGATAAAAGTTTTATGTCTTTTTCAGACATCGCTGTCAGTTTGCTTTTACTAACACGAACCTCTATAAAATGCCCATGATCAGCTGTTCTCTTCCGGATTACGTCACTATATGTCACATATTCATATGCACAATGTATGTTTGTCACGTGCTCCTGTCTTACAATTCTTGTCCAGTATTTGCAAATCAAACATATTATAATCTCGCATGGGAATGGGCAGACAGAGCACTGACAATGCAGACGACTATATAGAGAGGGTAATGAATATAAATACATTTAATGGCTATGATATAATAAATGGCAGCCATAAATAATATCAAGGATTAATATTGAGGGTGAAAACTTTAGGGCGCCATCAAAAAGACAAAAAGAGATTTCCTCTATAAAGATCTCATTTGCCTTGATGATGGGTCTATCTTGTCAAGAGAGAGGTAAAAAGAGAAGCTGAGAATTAGACTATAAAATCATCTGGAAATAAACCTCTCTCCTGCCTACATGTAACAAAGCACCTGTCATTGTATAGTGTGAGAGGGAGTAAAGAAGTATCTCAGGAGCAGATAAATTAAACGCATACGCTTAGACAAGTTTTCTGTATCAACACACAGGCAAGAAGGCAGGTCAACCACATGAGCCTGCAGTCAGAGAGCCTGTAAACTGATCCTCTCAGTCTAAGCACATCCTCTGTGCTCGGGTCCCCTTTCTGCCAGGATCACACACACACACACACACACACACACACACACACACACACACACACGGTCGCTCGTGCACATGCATTCCTCTGCAAGCTCTGCAAGGGGCAGGCGCAGAGTGTGCTGGAAGCTTGGAACTGCTCTTCAGAGTGAGCGTCTCTCTCACTCTCCCCAGTCGTGAAGTCAGAGAGCAGAGGAGGAAGGGAAGGCAGAGAGACCGAGGGAGGTCTGACGACACCATCCCAGCTTACCCGCGGCACCTACTTTAAATGCACAGACTGATAAATGCAAGCACACAGCCTGGTCACATCTGGCTTTGATTTTACTGGAGGAACATCAAGATTTATTACCAAGCTGTCATTCTGCAAGAGGTGTGTGCCAGGACAAAAACTTAAAGGAGCTTTGGAAACATAGCACGTGTAAGTGTCCATGGCAAAAGAGTCGGCAGTAGCTCTCAATGTTGGAGGTCCAGTGTGAGGATGGATGACACATGTTCCAGGCTAACGGTGTTCTTCACCGTTTTCTGATCCGGCTTCAAAGGGAACATCCAGCCAGAGGAAGAAAGGAGCAGCTAAATACGTAAGAACTTAATTCACCTGCACCACTTTTGAAATGATGCTGTGGTACAACTTTGGCCACCACTTGCTCTCGCTGGCGGCCCTTCTGGTGATTGTGAGCTGCGGAGGAGGGGAGCAAAGGAGAGGGACGGATAGCAGCACCAGCAGCACAGGTGGCAGCAGCAGCGGCAGCAGCAGCAGCAGTAGCAGCAGCAGTGGAGGAAGTAGTGGTAGTAGCGGTAGTAACTACAGCAACAGACGTTTTCATAAGATCCAGCACGGCCAGTGCACCTACACGTTCATCCTACCTGAGGGAGATGGAGCTGGAGGAGGCTCCTGCAGGGAGGCGAAAGCCGGTAGCCCGCAGTACAACGCCAACTCTCTCCAGAGGGACGCCCCACCACCTGAGCCAGAGTTTCCCAGCCAGAAGATCCAGCAGCTCGAGCACATTATGGAGAATTATACCCAGTGGCTACAGAAGGTAAGGAGCAGCTCAGGTGGTGTGTCATCCAAAACTTTCATGACTTTAATAAGGAGGATCTGTTGTTTTCTAAATGCAAGATGGAAATAGGAATTTTCCTGTTTTTAATTAGATCCATGCTAAAAGAAGTGGTCGTTGAATTGCGTCTATAACATCCCTGCATTACTGTATCCATTTCTTTTGAAGTGGTCGCGGTGTAGTGCATAGTTTATTGAGATATTTATGTTTCTGTGGGTGTGTGGTCTCCGCAGAGCGTCTGTTTGTGGCTTCACTAGATAACTTGTTTTGGTTTCTGGATGAGGCTCTCAGACCAAAACCGAGCAGTGTTTGCTGTTTTCTCATAGTCAACGTGTTGTTTGCCAAAGTGTCTGTCAGTAGGAGAGTTTATGTGCTTTAGGAGTTGAACATTCTCTGTCATGCTGTGTGACCAATTTCAAAATAAAATATCAGGGAGAGGACATGTTCGCACAAACGACAGTGACAAAAAAGTAGAACTGAAAAGATCACTGATCCGTGTTCTTAAATGAACTCAAAAACACATGGAGTTCAATTTGACAAAATGGCTTTATCAGACAGCAAAAAAATATGTAGTTGATAATGTAGAAGCCAGCCATCATCACAATTTATATTAACTCTGCTATGTTGTTATGTAACTGTGTACATTAACTGAGCTGAACTTTTTGTTCTGGATGTCACACAGCTGTCTGATTTTTTCCTGCCTTCATAGACATCGAGCACATTGTGTCTCTGTACCCGTCCACCAAAACCTATTTTTTCCTTCTTTCTCTCTATTTTTTCCTGAGTAAATTACCCTTTGAGTAAATTCCACAGATGTCCAGTTGAGTTGCACAGAGCGTCGGTCATAGAGCAGAGGTAGTTACATGTCAGTCACCCCCTGTTCTCCAGTGGGCTGTCTCTTTAATGGCAGGAAGTCAGAAAGAGCCCCCAGAGACACTCAGAGAAGGAAAAGACATAGAAAGAGAATGCTCCCTTTATTTATTCAAGTCAAGGATGTGTGAGTATAACTGCAAAATCCAGACTCACATGTAAAAAAAAAAAAAAAAAAATCCATAACCTGTTTGATTTCTCTATAAACACAATCCTCATTATATCTGAGCTGATATGATGATGTTTAATTATTTCTGAATGGCAAAATTCCAATTTATTTATAGTGCCATGATGTTTACTATGTTCAAATATGGTTCTACTGTAATGTTAATGAGATGTGAATTGTGAGGCCATCGCTGATATGGTTTGGCAGCCACCCTGCTTTTTTAAGCTTTGAGACTTTGTGTCTCCAAAAAGAGTGAGACTATCTCCCTGAAAATGAATACATGAATCAAATAAACAAACTTCCAAATTCGGCAGAACCGGCTCTCCTGCTCCTTGACTTTCCACAATATTGCCCTTCTCAAATAAGATCAGCAGGTCCAATCTGTGATTAATTGCTTAGAGCTAATGGTTTATTTTTTGTCTAAAGAACAAGGTGGTGTAACACGAAGCGACTGGATGCACAGATAACACCTGATGGGATTTGATGGATTACAGTGGAACTGGGGAGGGGGGGTCAAATCAATCTGAACTTCATCAATACCCAGAGACTGTTCATTAGCAATAAGCGTATCCTCCCAAATCTGTCTGGCCCACTCCGCTGTGTGCCTGTTTTTCATTTACTCTCATATAGTCAACTTTTCACTCCTCAGGTTGGAGGAAATAGTCATTCCTCATCAATTAACCAGGTGCTGGTCAAAGTAAGTTACAACAGGATGTTGATTGAGTTTGTGTTTAGGGAGGTGCAGCGTTGGCGGCTACTCCGCCCTCCTGCAAATTCAGGTCTTCTTCCTAAAGCATACATTTCCAAATCTAAATGAAATATTGTATGAGAGAGATTTTGAGATTACAGAACAGAATCTGTACAACATCAGCTCATCATTGTACTGTATATCACTGCCTTTATCTCAGTTTAGCAGAGGAATTTACTGTACATGGTGTATGTCATGGGTTTAAGAGCGCTTGGTGTACCGCATATTTTACATAGGTGTGTGTTGATTCACTTTTATACAGCTTTATAGGACTGAAAAGAGATATGCGTTACCCTGATTTAAAAAAAAAAAAAAAAAAATTGCCCTTTTGATTGATTACTTTTTTACTTTTTTCACTGTTCAAGTCTGAAAAACCTGTGTCTTTCTGTACGGCTCCCAAAAGCAATCCATGTGTCAAGAAAGGCCAGGGGGTGAAATAACACCAGCTTTATCTTTGCTCAATGAACCTCATCTGTCTGTGATAGTACAAGTGATACTATGAAAACACAACAGCAGCATCGGTAGACTGAAGGTTTGACTAATGAGACCAACTTTCTCCTCAGATGTAAAAATGGGAGCAAGTTACAACGTCTGCCATCACCACTAATACTGACATGGCCGGGCCACAAGTATTTTTCATTTGAAATAGAAAAATCCAATATCGACAAGATATAATATGTTAGATTATAGGATTATATTTTGTGGGTATGTGTATAAATTAAATTCCCTAGATGCATGTAATTGAGATAATAAATTAGATTATGGAAAAACATAAGAAAAACTTAGACTGGGGGCGTCGTGTAGCGTAGTGGTTTAAGCAGGCGCCCCATGTGTAGAGGCTACAGTCCTCGCTGCAGTCCTCGAATCCCGCATCGGACGGCCTTTCGCTGCATGTCATTCCCCCTCTCTCTGCCTCCCTGTTTCCTGTCACTCTCTACTGTGCTGTCCATTAAAGGCATAAAAGCCCAAAAAAAAAATATATACTTTAAAAACTTAGACTGCATACAGCATAAGACAGACAGATAAGCATAAGAAAGAAATTGGCACAGGCATTTCAGGGGACGCTTAAACACACAGTGGTAATTCAGGCTAATTACACTGCATGGGGGGGACATCAGGATGCAGTTAACATTTTTCATTGGACAGAAGATTAAGTGTCCTGGCCAGTCTATCTATCTTAATCACACCAGCGTTTTTACTGCTTGTCTAAGAGAAAGTTTGCCCTGATGTTGCTCCAGCCGGCTCTGATGAAAGAGAGGGACGGAGGAGACCATTCCAGATAGCAACCCTGTGTCTGGGTGCCCAGTCCAGTGTGGGGGGTGGTCAGTTAACAGTGATGCAGCAAACAGCTGTTGGGGAAGCATTTTAAGTCTGAGATCTTTCCTTCCTCAACCCAGGATAGAGTATATGGACCCTGATAACATTCCTGACCAGTCAAAGGTTGCTCGTGTTTGTCCAAGGATTACTTCCCTGGCCTGCCTGCAAGGCCGAGGAACCTCAGACATCTTTGGCTCTGATCTCAGAGAGAGAATGCAGCAGGAAACAATATATTTCACACATAAAATGATAATTACAATAAACTTTATTTTTGCAGCACCTTTATTAAATAGTGCTTATACTGTGCTTTGCAGTAATAGGGATAAGAAAGCTAACAGCGATAAAATATAAATCAGTAGATTGAGAGAACAGAGCATATAAAACAGCGGGCGAATTAATCATAGTGGTAAAACTATAATGGAAATATGGTTCAATTTTGGGCTGTCTCAGACAAAAGTTGATGACTCTAAACTGGGGGCTGCATCAAAATTCTGACAGTGGAAGAATTTTAAGACCAAATTCCCATCAAGTCCTTGCTGCTACAACCCATATTTACAAACCAACCAATCAGAATACGACCTGAAACACAGGAGACGCACAATGTTACTGCCAAAATCATCATATTCACCACAAACTCAATGAGCAAAAATCATATTTCACGTCGTCCTCTTTTTCTTGGCTGGCAGCTTATTTATGTGCTACCTTTGTAAAACATAAGAGTAGAGCAGATTGTTGATGATGAGATAGTTGTTAAGCTCTGAGACACTTAAACCAAACCTTAATGTACAAAACCCTTTTTGAAAAGCCAAATTTCTCTAATATGTTTTCTGAACACGGACCTGTAACACTGGAGCTCTCACTAAATAAATGTAGATCTAAAATGAGAAAAATAGAGTAAAGAGCAGGTAAAAATTCTAACCAGCTTTTAATACTTGAAAGGTTTTGACACATTGTGGTCAGTTCCAAAAAAGCATTGAGTTTATAACTCAGGTAGGGAGTAGGACTGGTGAACAGGTTGGTGTGGCAGGTCATTGTTTTCAGTAGCAGTTATTCTAGCCGCTGGGCTTTTGGTGGGCTGTATCTCTTTTTGGAAATATGAGAGTGGCGATGGGTTATATTAGAAAAAGAACACGTTGTGCTGGATAAAAAGTAGATATAGCACACATCTTACTGCATGTCCTGACAACATCCCTTCTACTTTTCTAATATTTCAAGGACAATGAAAATTTGGCACAGGCATGAGTTCAGCAAGCCAAATTTAGTTTCTTGTTCTCGGGAGTGAAAGTAATATATCTTCTCATGTCCCTCCTGGTGGAGACAATAGAAAGTGGTTGAGTGCAGTGTTTCTTGGGAAGGACAGCCTGTGCCAAACTAAGCTGTTGCACGAAGGGACTGGGAAAAAACTATCGTCGTCTTATCCCTGTGAAATTCCCATCATTCTGCCTCTCGACGAACAGGACTATGCTGCATAAACAGCGGTTTAAAAGGATGTACCGACATGTTGGCAGCAGCTTGTTTCCCTTCCATACTGGGTGTTCATACGAGAAAGGGTGAATATGGTTCTCTACTTAATGCTATGAGAGGGCCACACAGCATGCCTGAGGATCCAAGGAGAAACCTATCTATTTTAGGGGTGACTTCCTCTATGAGAGTTTATTTTCACTGATAATGTGGGCCAAGACTAACAATTGGATGATGCAGGAAAAACTAGGAGATGCTCCGAGGAATAAAAAGCTCTTCCTTCCTGACCCCAAAACTTGTAAAAAGGAAGCCATGGAAATTGCTTAAGGACGTTAGAATAACGGCTTCCAGAAAAGTTGTTGGTTGCATTTGTGTTATGACCGAAAGTGAAAAGGAAGTAGAGCTTTCTGCCAAGCATGTTGTGGGAATAGGGAAAAACATTACGGCAATACTACAGTATTTCCAAATTGGACACGAAAATGGAGCCGAACATAGTTAACGTTGATGACTTTCAGGTGAAAGGGCATTTAGTAGTTTTGTCACGCTCAATATGGCAAGCCACTTTGTTTTGAGACCCTCTCCCTTTTTTTCTCTCCCAGAAATTATATTTCAGTGTAACCAGTGGCCCCAAACATGCTGGTGGTTTGATACTGGGCAGATGAGTATTGTAGACCTACATATGCCTCTATAAACCTCAATGAATGAAGCAGTAACTTTTATGGTAATTTCACTATGTGTCTTGAATCTGTCTAGTTTACCTTATAGCAGCTATAAAGCAAGCATATAGTTCCTTTTCCATCACTCATTTTAGTGGATCACTCTCTGGTGGGTACTTCATCTGGGATTTATTTTGTTTTAATTACAGGGTTATACATTTGGCAGGATTTATGGCATCCCTGCTTAAAACAGTGTTGCTAGCTTGTAGCTTGGCACCTACTAATGCATCTGTGGAATAAATTGAGAGTTTCCCCTGATATGTTTGTGTTTCCATATACCCATGAGTATATTCACTCCAGTAATGGTGCTAATTTTTCTTCATTTGGTAGCCGGAGGTATTATGAATGGCAGTGCCATGCAGCATGATTCAGGTATGGAAGGGATCTGTTTAAACCTACACTCATTTTTTGGGCCACTTAAGAGACACGAAACAGGCTGTAAATACAAACCTGACACATTATAAAAGACAGAGCAACAATAGTATTAATTTCGAGTCTTGTCTCTGGCTACCTGATGAATGTGAGTCCAATATTTGTTCTCCTTTTAACTCTGGTATGGTCTCCACCAACTCCAGAGGGAAATATCTGACTCCTTAGCTGCTAAATGCTCCACTATGTTCACCAGATAGTTGCCTACTGTGTCTGTCTGTTGTTTGCTCATGGTATACCAGAGCTCAGCCGCATGCTCAGATGAAAACGACACTGATAAGAATAGTGTGGCTGAAAACCTATCTTTCCTGTCAATCCAAAACAATGAGCTAAAAGACACTAAAACGCTCAGTAGAGCTGAGGGGAACTGCAGAGTTGACTGATACACTACTGACCTCATCTACAAGCGACCCCTTTCACACACACATGGTCATTTGATCTATCGTAGCAGCTTTAAGGAATTACTAATGTGAGTGTTCTGCAGTGTGCTGTTAATATATGGAGTGATATTTAGATATATTTTTTCTTATAAAATGTTTGAAAAAAGAGCAAAGCTTTTTTTTTCAAAAGATTGAGTATTAATAATATTATTTTAGGCAGGCAAATGGAAGCCATTAGTACTGAGTGTGTAAGTTATGGTCAGAAGAGTTGCCAAAAGCACAAGGTTCAAGGCTGTATCTCTGCCACTGCTAAGGTTGAGTGATTATGAGCCAAATATGAGATAGCAATAGCTTAGATAGAACGAAACATTAGACATTATAGTCAATCTGAGTGTACAATTAGTGGGCAAGTAATGTGGTGTTATCACAGCCTGCAGCAAATCACGACTGTGTTTGAACTTAACTTCAGTCGCTGAGCCGGCTGCTATCTTTGTTATATTTTTGTTTTATAATGACTCTTGATAAACAGAGCAGATGATAATATTACTCACTCGTATCTGTTGCTATTTTTTTCCTCCAGACTTCTGGTTCATTTAGGTTGTGAGCTGTAAATCAAGGTTTGATGAAGGTCAAGGGAAGTGGATCAAGCCCCGTTTGAGAATTTGAGATGCTTGCAGTGAATACTGCAGGACGTCTACACAGTGTGAATTTATAATAATGTGTCAGTAATGTTTTTTGGGGGTTTTTTTTCAGCTGCTTTACTTCCAGGAAACGATAACACTGAGAAACATGCATGTTTTGTATTGCTGATTCTGGCAGCAAGCAGGAGAGTGAGAAATCAGAATAGACTAAGTTTTAATGCTCTCGCTAAATGCCTGATTTTATGTTCTGCCAAGTTTGAAATTTACTGTATGTTCCCTTGCATCTGAATCATTAATCCCAAAGTTAATTCTGTAAAATCTCTGAGGTGGGGAGAAAAATTCCTAAAGCCTCCCCACATGCTATCTCTGAGGGCCGACTCTCCCCACAGCATCTCTTTGACTCTCCCTTACAGATGTTGCGTTATGAGTGGACGTCTTTGTCCGACAGGGCCGGGGGAGCCTTCAAGAGGTTTCAGAGGACACAACCGTTTCACCTTTTTTTGGCAGTTCAGCCCCGCGGATCGAGTGGTGCAAGGATTTCAGATCAAAGCAACAAAAGAATCACAATCAGATGCTCCATTCTTAAGAAGCATAAGCTGTAGAATCTGCTAGAACTGTGGATGACAGGAAGCAAGTAAATGTGACAAGAGTGAAAGGAAGGAGATAAGTACAGAGTGCAAGATACTGGGTGAAAGATAAACAGTTTCACTCCCTTGCAGTTTGGGCTAGATAGATCTTCAAATGACTAATGGTTGGTTGGCTCCGTTGTTTTTGTTTTGTTCCTGTGGCGCTGGGATAGGAGCCACTTGTTCTTAAAGACTTCATCACATCCAGGAATTACCTCACTTATTTATTTAGTCTTTTCGTCCCTTGGTGTGGGTGAGAGAGGAGAGTTGCTGGGTGAACGTAGTGTCATGCATTCACTTACAATTTCAGACCCACACATCTTGATGGTAGACAGTCTGGAGCTATGCAGAACGGCAGGCTGATTATAGTACGTGTCTGTTTTCTGCGGGCGGTTTGGACACTTGGGCGTGTTAGGTTCTCGGTTTATTGGTTAAGAGCTGTGATTGGTGCGACACCTTCCTCAGTCAGCTCACAGACAGACACGCAAAAAGATATAGGCGCTCATGCACACACGTATACACCCACAAATCTGCATATAGCCTGTGTTTTGAAAACAGAAACACGCTCGTAACCCTGTCCAGAGCAGTGTTTGCCTTGCCTGGGACCCGAGCCAGGCTTCTCACATTCCCCACAATACCAGAGCTGGAGTTGGCACAGAGACTGCAGAAGTGGGTTAGCCCCTGACATTTCTCTTCTGTTTAAAAATAACACCCTCAAAACATTGTACAGTACTGGTCAGAAGTCCTCATAGTCGTCGTAGTTGTTGACCTTTCACCACATTTCTTCTCCATTTTTCTCTTGTAGCCTGTTGCGCTTATGGTGACACCCCAGTCAGTGATGTCAGAGCAGGTGATTAACTGATGGAAAACACCTGCTGGACAGTCTGTGTAGCAGACGGATAGATGGATCTTCAGTTCAAGGATCCACCAGTGCCACATTTTCCTCTACTAATACTGGTTTCTGTACCTAAACTCATGGCCTTGGCTGACACCGCTGATACTTTTTCAATTTCAAATGATAAGTTGATTTTAGTGTTAAATTTAAAGCCCCTATTTGCAAATTATTTTGGTGACTCTCAATTGCAGTATCAAAACAGAACTTATGATAGATACTAAGGCACAATGAAATGAAAAAAAAATGGACTATTTTATCTTAATAGAAAAAACATATGCCAGACAAACTTAAAAGAGGCCACAATCCTATAAAGATCTAACCATAGGGGCTTTAATTACTGTCTTAGATCACTCATAAAATCTCTCCTTTGCATTTTGATATACTGACAGTTATGAAAATAAATGTTATTTATTGTGGATTGGACCAGTACCTAATCTGTTTACGCCTGCATTAAGGGATCTTCAGGGTGCTTTGGAGCAGCGAAACAAGCTATAAACAAAATGTTGACATATTGTCCTATTGGCAACTGTGCGTGCTTATTTACATATCCGGCAGACTTACAGCAACATTAGTATTCACGTTGAGTCATATGTCTGGCCACCTGTTGAATGAAAGTCCATTATTCACTCTACTTTGAGTTCTGCTTCGGTCTCCACCCACTCCCGAGTGAAGTATCTGGCTCTTTACTAAATGCTGCAAAATGCACCACTCGCTTAGTTTAGCTAAGCAGTCAGCGTGAACCAAAACAGTAAAGTTGTGGGCTGTAAAACCAAAACAATGAGGTGAAAGACGATAAAATGCTCCATGAAGCTAAGGAGAGCTGGAAGTTGAGTGATAATCTTAAATGGGTTTGCAACTATGAGCGACCCGTTTCACAAACATCTGGTCTTCTGATCCATTCTTTATATAAAAATAGCAGATATAAGATCAATTTTGTTGACAATATTGATCGTCTATATCAAACCAATACATCGCTAATACTTAGCCACATAAATAACTCAAAATGAAATTGTATGGAACTTAGTTTCCTAGACTTAGCTTCAGGTTGCTTAACACCACTGCATTTAAAAAAGCCGTTTTCCCCATTTACTTACAAGGTAGAACCTTTTATAGCAGTAAATGTTAATACTGTTGTGTTTGGCATTCATGCCTAAGACACCGGTTAAACATGACTGGTGCAAATTTAGCAAGTGATCGTGTTATCAGTAGTAATCTATGTGACGTTGACTACCACACAAGTCAGACTAACAAACACGCACGTGAGTATGCATCTTCCAAGAAGTCATGAAAGCAATTCTCAACTCAAACTCTTAAGTTTTATTCCCGCTGTAGGTTTGAAAGCTGGCTGTTGAATTTGGCTTTGGGTTTTGGGCACCATTTAGGGATGGAAAAAACGTACCATGAGTACAGGCATTTCTTCCCAAAAGTAAGAATGTATCACAGTAATGGGCAGACTAACTCTAAATGTGCCGCTATATGGCGACCTAACAGGAACTCTCCCATAAATCTGTCATTGATCGAACAGATGAATATGCTTTTTGCTCTGGGTTTACAACTAAAATACAAATGGTTACAAATGGTTCTTGATGTTTATTTAAATCGACGTGTTTGAAGCAGTCCTGAGATGGAGAGGCTAATCCTCCCGAGACCCGTGTGTGTATATTTCTGCATCTGTGAGCCTACGGACGAATCTGTGTCACACTAATGTCCAATGCTGCATTTGTGTTTGTGCATGACATTGTTTGACGCGCACATGAGCCTGTGTTTGTCTTTGTTTGGATGACACGACCTTCAGCTTAATTGATGGCCTGTAAAGGATCAAATGTGAGGTTCTTTCCCTGGGCCCATACAGTGACAAGTTGAAGTTGAAGCTCGGACAGAAAAGAGCCTGTCACATTTTGTCAGTGGCTTTCAAACAGCACTTCCATTATGAGCATAGATGAATACATCCTAGTGATGCATTGTGTCTATGCTGTCTGCTCTGCACAGCACAGGACATAACATTAACAGTTATGTCAAACTGGGAAATCCTTCCTTCCTCCCTTCCTTCAGTAGTGAGTCCACTTATAGCTGAGTGTGAGCAGCTTGCATTATTCCCGGCAAGAGTTTTAACCAAGGAAGCTTCTAGATGGCTGGCAATTTCAAGCAATTTTCCTATGTATAATAGTATACAGGTCCCCTTTTTTGTTCAATTTTTTTCCATCAGAATAGATAACTTTATTTAACTTCACTGCTGAATAACTGACAAAACAATCTCACTCTCCCCTCTATCCCTTTCTATCATATCACATGATCTTCATCAGCAGATAGAGTCTGCTAAGTCGTCATTAAAATGTTTTTTTGAGTCACGTTGGCTCAAAAGTTGAGTATTGAGTTGAGCCTTTGACAGAAAAAAAAAACAACCCTAAAAATCTCACCTCAAGGTCCATTTAGTAGCCAGAACTTTCATTTTAGCCAAGAATTACAGGATGGACTACAGGATGAGATTACAAGGTTGTTTGAATTTGGCGTAGATATGGCAAGACCACTGATCTGAGCTCATTTGTATGGTTGATGGTTTAAGTGTGGTTGAAGGCCAGGAATTATACATACGGTACACTGTGTCTTCCAAGCTTTTTCAAAATCGTCTTCCTCTTTCCCTTGCACCCACATTTTTTCCCAATAGAAATCATCCAAAATAAGTTATGACAAACTGTACTGACAGGTTGCCATGTTTGTTTCAACAAATTATAGATTCATGACTCATGAGTTCATTTATCTTTCAGCTTCTCTAAAAAGAGCTGTATCCGAGTGAGTAACAGACAGTAAAGACGCAGAAACACAAACCTTATCATCATTTTCATCCATCATCAGCTGAGGGTCAGACAGCAGCAAATGCTTCTAATGCTGCAGCATGGCAGTGATACAAATAGTGGCTACGGATGAACTGCACATTATCATTAACAGCAGCATCTATTTTCCTCCTCTCCAACAGCCGTGATGAGGTCAGGTCAGACTGAAGCGGTTCCATGTGGAGATGTTAGTCGGGCTACTGCACCTCGTCTTCCTGTTCATGTCTCTTGTTTAGGTTGAATGTCGGTTCAGCATCACTTAAGGGAAATTTAGGCACATACGCAAAACATACACACTCCATACTGCCT
Source organism: Seriola aureovittata (assembly GCF_021018895.1). Lineage (NCBI taxonomy): Eukaryota > Metazoa > Chordata > Actinopteri > Carangiformes > Carangidae > Seriola > Seriola aureovittata. The sequence goes on from NC_079379.1 coordinate 9,178,672, forward strand.
TAAAGTACCACCATCAGTACTTAAAAGTGCCTCAAGCAGCCATTGATGTGATATATAGCCCAGCGTGTGTTAGCCACTAGCAAAAGCAACAGTGGGAGAGAAGAAAATGAGTCATGAGTAACATAATCTGGATGTGATGTGATAGCGTCAGCCCATCCTTAGTGATTGAAGCAAAGGAAAGCAGAGATTGTAAGAAAGAAGGAGGGAGGGGGAGGGCAAAACACAGGGAGATAGAGAGATATGGAGGGGGAGGCAGAGAGAGAAAGTGAGAAAAACTGTAAGCTTGTGGTTGTAACCCTGGACGACTACAGGGATGGTTTATAAACTGAGGAGTCCTTGCTTAATGTGATATGTGGGATGTTAGGGTGAAAGATAAACACGAATATGACGTTGAAGGAAACAACCCCTGTCATTAAACGCCCATTCATTTTGATTAGAAAAGACACTCGGCTTGATAGAGGTGCTGGCACTCAAACTGGAACACTGCATCCATTTTTTCCCCTTAAGTTTTGCCCGGCTGGGAGGTTTAACGTACAACAGCATGCGTAGTAATGTCTTCTTCATGGCTGAGCTTGAAACAAAACATGTCATTTTGCATCTATTTCCACAGCTTTTTTGGCAGAGGGATCCCCTGCTGTGATGTGTAGAGGGTCCACTGGAATCCTATCTCAAACATTTGAATGTAAACGGCTCCTCTGTGGGATGGTGGGTTTGTGGAATCTCTGTGTGCTTTGGTAAAAAGGGGCAGACTGACATGGCCTGTAGGACTGACACACAAAAAAAGCCATCATCACACACACACACACACATTCCTGTCTGGATGTGTCCCTGAGGAAAGATTCTTTGTTGGACACAATATCTGCAGACAGCCCCTCTGCTGGTACTCACTGTTGAAGACCGTCGGATGAATGACCAGGTCTGAGTTTGTTTGGTTGTTTGGTTTTTCGTTACGCATTCCCATGTCTTGGGTGAATGCAAGTACTTCCTCTCCCATATGTCCAGATACGCATAATTAATTGGAGTAATTTTGGGGGCCATTTTGACATTAGAGAGCGGGACTGAAACTGGAGGATTTGTGAAAATATACATTCATGCGTAAGCTCTACTTCACTGTATTTGTTTTCATTTAACATGGAAAGAAACCACGTGACGTCTCTGATAGTGATCATTGCATAGGTTTGAGGTATGAGAGACATGAAAGAAATATATAACTTAGTACAGTGTTTGAGCCAAGAATGTCTGGGAGGAGGTGAAATGGGTCCTTTAGAATTTTAATGGGACATCACTGCTCTATTCAAGGGCTACAATAAACAGTATACTGTGGCCAGTGAGTGCTACAAAATTATATTAAAATGATAAAAATGATTAGATATTACTTATGTAATTTTGTTTTCAATTACACTGAAGAAATGAGAATTTTGATAGAATGAGAATATGAGTGTTAAGCAGGATGAAGTACTCCTGCATTGTGATTAACATTTATCAGCATTTTTCTTGAACCCAACTTCAAAGTTCATCATTCAACATTCAACATTAGCTGTTGGTACCATGGTCCTCGACTGTTATCTAGCCACAAACACTGGGCTGGAAAATGACATAGATAGATAGATAGATAGATAGATAGATAGATAGATAGATAGATAGATAGATAGATACTGCTACATACATATTTATCCCCTAGGGGAAATTCATGTGTCCATTAGCTCATTGTTGATGATGATAATAATAAAAACGGTTAATAACAAATGAACAATAATAATTAGATTAGTCCACTTCCTTTGGCTGAGGTGTTGTATAGCCTGATGGCAGTGGGAACAAAGGATCTCCTGAACCTCTCTGTTCTGCAGCGCAGTGAGATGAGATGTTTGCTGCAGTTGTAGCTGCTTCTCTGTCCTCCCCGAATGTTGTGGAGCGGATAGTTGGTATTGTCCAAGATGGCAATCATCTTACATTGCATGCGTGCCAAATTACTTCCTTAAAAATACGATGCAGGTTCACCAGATAGCAGCCAATAATTTTTTTCTTTAATTTGGCTAGGTCACAAAATGTGTGTTGATACAGTAAATCTTAAAATGAGAAGCCTGCTAACAGCTTTGATTTTACCTTTTGAGTTTACTGGGTGCTGGGAGGTTGTGTGGAGGTTTGTTTTACAGGAGTCATAGTCACAACGGTGTGCTCTAGCTCAAACTCTGTATAATACATTTTCATGCTTTTATTTATTTATCTATTTCTATAATTTCTCTACAGAGATATTAGACGACTTTTCCCCGCATGCAATAAGTGATTTGAGTTATACGTGTTACAGCTGGAATATAGTCATACAGGAGAGCCAAATCTTCCTTGTCTAGACCAACTCTGAGGATTCATTTCCGGATTTAAATTTTTATCGTTAAAACAAGCAACTGTCCGACACCACTGTACCAATATCAACAGAAGTAAAGCAAACATTTCATTTGGATGTGCTCACACCATAGTTCTAAAGAGTTCAAGGCAAAACATTTTGGCCATCTCTTCTGTTTTTTTCTTTTTTTTGATGCTGAGAGAAAGTTCATGCTTTTCATAACACTCCTGTCAAAAATTAATTTGTATACCCCGTTTGACGTACTAAGTGAATTGGCTTTTATCTTACATATTACAGACATAGAGACTTTCTCCAATTCATCTTGCACAGGGCCTTGTAGTTAATCATGCAAAGTATGTCATGTAGACATAACACTGTCAGAGCTTTTGATTTAAAAAGGCCTCTCAAGCTAGAAGATTCACACTGTGCGGTTCCTGGTAGTGATGGTACATTGGTCTTCATGTGAGAGAAAGCTAAAAGTAGATCAGAAATATGACTTTCATGTCTGGGGGGGAAAAAATGACGGTAATAACAGTAAAAGCAGATTGCCATAACAATGTTTTGAAACATGTCATTTATTTTCCCAAAGGAAACTAAAAACCGCAACAGCACATCCAGTTTCTCTTCATTTCAGATATTTGACCTCATATATAATTTTTTATATCTCAAATTTGACTCAACTGAAGCCACATTTCTGCCACTTTGTGTTTGAAAAACAGGATTTAGCATCAAATTCTTAATAATTTACGCAGTCTTTCTCGTATTCAAACCTCTGTGGGTCTCTGTTGTTGTAACTTGAAGTAAATTAGCCGTATACAAAGCTCGTTAATCATTTGAAAGATTCAACACGTCAAAATTTAACATCATATTTTCCACTCAGTTTTTACAGTTTGTAGTTTATTTGGATTTTTAACACTGAATAATGATTTAGAAGGTCATATAGTTTGCACATATTTGACACAATGACTGGAAAATCAATTTGGCTAAAAACATTTACCCTCAGGTTAGAAATTATGATTTGTTTTTCCAAAGAAACAATCAACCAGCCTTGAAAACTCTACCATGAGCCAAATATTCTCACATTCTTTTATTTTCTGTCCTGTTGACAAACCATTGTGACGGAAAACCTTTGAAGGGTGGAAAATGGTTTGCTTTTTAACCTGCCAAATGATTTTGGGCACCTCAAATGAAGCACCATGATTTACTTAGTGATTTAAACAGAGGATCAGTTGGTTTATTTTCAAGTTGTGTACACAATCCTCATTATGTCCTTGGAAATGTGCAACCAAAACACAATTGACATCAACACAATAGCATCCTGACAAAAAGACAAAGGGAGGAAAAAAAGAGGAAAGAAAGATGCAAAGCAGAGCAAAAAAAGAGCTTTAGAACGGCGGGTTCTGGCAGTAGCAGGGTTGTTTTTCGGATGGCAGTCAGTCTTTTCTGGCTTAGGGGAGTCCTGGAATCAACAGTTCGGACAGAGATGAGGCAGGGGGCTGGACCACCCACCTCACTCCACAACCATGCTCTACCATATATGATGGGAATTGATCACTAAATAGACTGATCGCAAAGTTAAGCTCTCCATTCTTGCACGGCACATAAGCCATCTACACGGATGACGATGGCAGATTTATCACTCAAATTTTTTTATATGTAATTTTTGAAACAATGGGTTCTTGATTTCAGACAGAAGCAGAGAAAAGCTGGCTGCTCATTTCTAGCTGGCAGCCACTGATTTTTCCATTGGATACGAAAGCGGACACAAGTGAACGTAAGATACATGGCCTGGTTGAAAACACTGACCCTCTGACTTTTTAATCTTACGAGTTGACTTTTCAACAAGAACTTCATGGATACAACGACGCTAACAAGACTGAGGCTAACACTGCAAGTCCCAGGCAAAAGGTTAACGTGGAAAACATGGAAATAATCATGTATTGCAGTTCAGATCTAATCAATCCTTATAAGAAGGATAAAGAAACATATAACAAGAGAAAGGGTTTTGAGGATGAGGACTGACCAATGAGTTTGACAAACAAGTTAGTTAAGGATGTACCTTGGCCTTGGAAGTAGGCTAACACTCTTTTTCTGTAGGAAGTAAGCTAGTTAGCCAAATATGCTAATAATTGCATCTTATGTTCAAGCTTATAGTCACATTGTTGAATCCATTAATTACCATTTTGTTCTTGTTCTGGTTTTGGAAAGGCTTAAATTCAAACAAAAAACTCTTTAATTTATTTCCACACACACTGCTTCAGCGTATCAACAATGCTTGACAGGCATGGCATACCCAGTTATGTTAGCAATAGTATGACTAGAAAACCACAGCTCAGGGAAGGTGTCAATTGATCCAAACCCTCATTTCAGAGTCAAGTTTAAGATGCCTTTTTTGCCCACCAAACCAAGGGGGAATGTCTGTTTCTTATTTTTATATTTTCGTCAGCCCTGTTGGCCATTCTCTCTCTCCTGACATTCTATGAGGAGAAAAAAAAAATGTGGCAGCAATTGAATAAACACATGGATGTTGGCCACCAGGGCGAAAGGTCACAGAGGTCAACTGTGAGTTCAGCCTGAGTTGTTACTCACCTAATCTTGACAGAGTTTAAGACAAGGAGCCTTATAACTGTTTCAAGGTGGATTTGTTTTTTTGCTGACAAGCTTTCTAAGACTGCACACATTGCCTCAATCTATAGTACATAATGCTGGAGTGTGACTCCTAAAGCCGTACTAGAGTGAATTATATGCCCAGGTTTCAAAGAGGGGTGTCAGATTCAACTTTAATTGTCAGTGGGTGATAACAAGGTGTAAGTGTATTTGTTGGCGTCGGACCCAAGGTGGCTTGTGATACACCAGGAGGTGCTGATTTGGGGGGTGGGTAACAGCCCCCATGCTCTTGTCCATTAAAGTGGTCTGACATGGATCCAGGCCTGAGCGTAAGGGATGCATCCCAGAAGCCAGACCTCCCCAGTAACACCATCACCATCACCTCCCACCACACACACACACACACACACACACAGAGCCAGAGATAAGCAGGGATGTGACAGAGCTACAGCAGTAAGTGCTTTATACAGTCCAGGCCCACCGTTTTCTAACTCTCACAGTGTCTCTCAGGACTGTCACGGCTGCTGTTTAGAAAAAGATCAAGACCCCCTTTGGAATGGAAGTTACACTAAATGGGAAATGTCAGAAAAGTGGTAAACATTTGCACTAATCTGTTACAATGTTAGTGAGGAGTACCATCTTGAGGGATTATACTGTTCTTGGCTCTCAAGCGGTGGCAATTTAGCAGTTACACCATGGTAATTTATAGAATATGTGTGTTTGGGATTTCATGCCTTATGGACTGTAATGCTTTCCATGAAAACGGACACATGCAGTGCAGTTCATTCAGTAAGCTAAACATTTGTCCCTCTACATGATCAACAGTCCATTTGCTTTCAAAATCTGCATCCTGTGACATACTTAATGATGTAGAGCTTGCCATTTATGTCCTAGACAGCCCAAAGCAGCTTGTTTAGTGAGTAACACTCAATTGTACCTCATAAACTGTCTAGGTGGACCAGTCTGTACACGTAGGGGTGCAGTGAATGGTTCTCCATAGCGGGGATGGCAGACAGCATCATCAGTAAAGTCACAGGCCGTCCACATGTGGCCAGCCTTTGCCAAACACTGCACCTTTAAACCTTTATGCCTCAGTATAAAGAAGGACTGAGGGAAACATAAACTTGTGTTTATGTGACTCTCTCTTAGCAAACAGTGATTTTGTGAAACCAGGGACTAGATGTAGAAAATTCTAAAAGCAGAATCTATTTTTATTTGACCTTCTGGAATGTCTCTTATAAATCACTATAAAGCAGATTTATTTTTTTGAAAGTGGTGTTTTATTTGAATTCTTCTCTGTTTTAAAAGTGAAATGCTCACACACAGAGAGGAACTGACAGAGGTTTTATACGTTTTCATTGAAACTTTAAAATCAGTCTTTTTTTGAAAGATTCTTTCTTTTACAATTGAAAAGTTAAATTCAGACACAATAAAACACACCCTCTCTGCAGGACACTTGGTAGATTTGCAGCTAAAGCCGTACTTGGTCTGGTATGACATTGGCTTGTGGTGGATAATCTTAGCTAACCTTAGGTAAACATTGCTGTATAAGGGACTGAGTCAGTTTACTGCTTTTATGACTGTTTTCCACTTCTGCGACTTTTGCTGTAATAGTATTTAGCATCATATTATAATTTGCATTTTGGGCTGCTGTTCAGCAAAAGTTTCATTTTCTTGCTTTAAAGATGTTGTTTAAAGATAATGTGCCCCCATTTATGTCTGACCTCCATTTTTAGTTAAACCCAAACTTGGTGGGCTTCATGTAGAGGTTTATCAAACCGTAAATCCTTTAAGCCTCAAGGTTTACTGGCCCAAAACCTGTTTCTTGTCAAATTCCCATCTGTGAGAAGAATTTACGAGCATTAGCCAAAATTACCTCTTGTCATTTAATTGGCTTTTTGACTTGATTGAAATTAATTGGTTCCAGTTCAGCTCAACTAGAAATGGTTAAATTACAAAATATTCTGGCGAGAATCATTTGCTGGCATAAGAACCTCACATCGTCCTTTGCATTCTCATTATGCACTCATATTTATTTCACCATCCCAATCCCACTCCCACAAATTTGCATTTCAGTTCTGGCAATGGAAGCAAATATTTGCTTTCAGCGCTGATAATAGTTTCTATTGGTAGTCACTGACTGGAAAAGCAAAGCATTTAACTGGAGTCGAGGTTAGAAACCATCAAAATAACCCGACACCCACATAGACCTATTTTATGACTTCCCAAGTAGTGATTTTAAATGATTGGGCGTGTTTGTGTAATCTTGTTCCTCCTTGGTACTTTCCATTTATGACCCCACTAGATCCAGCCATGAGTCAGCCACATTCCGTAAGAGACAAAAGAAATGAGGGGATCACTGCGCTTAAGTTTCCTTCGGACATCTGTCCCTTCAGTGACTTTTCTCCCAAGGTGACTTCCACTGTGCAAAGCCTATCGATGTCCTCAAACAGTGGACACAATAATCTCAGCAGATGAGCAAACGGCAGTGCAAAGCCGCTGGTGTAAGCAGTGAGGTTTACATTGAGGTTTTGAGCTTAGGCCTAAAAGGGTGTAAAAACAACACACGCCATCCACAGATTTCAGAGATTTTACATTTCTGGATGGACTGAAAACCATTTCCAAACACAGTCATATTCTATGGTTCATTATCAGGCAGAGTAATCCATCATTACTTGAGCTTTGTGGATTCCAGACTCCTTGTTTTCTTTCCAATTCCTGGGGCCAGACCATTGGAGGTTATGTGGAAAGTGACACTTATATCAGCCTTATGTAGTTCACATTTAGGGGAAGCTGTATTATGTCTGAAATCCAGCCTGAAAAAATGTTACATTTTACTTTAGTACTCTTGCCAAGAAAGGATATTACATTGAAAAGTTAATTCCACTTGGCAGACCTGTGCAAATGGCTGAGAAGAGAAAAGCGAAGAGATCCATCTCTGTTCTGTTTTATTCTCTATCAGTCTTTGATTGATTGATTGACTCGATTTAATTAATCTATTATTCATAAAAGCAGAAAAAGGTTCTTCTTTTTCTGCAAATGAATGATCTAAATTTCAAAATTGTAAAGATTTTATCCCACATACAGATAGGAATGTTTTTCTGTTAGAAAATATGGCTCCAAAATCAATATTTATATTTACTATATACACTGTAGCTTTTAAATTGTTCGTGTATGTGCTGTGGCATTTTGTCACTGATGTAATCATTAGATCAAACGTGAACTGAAAGCACTCCAGCATACATCTGTTCAGATTGGGAAATAGTGGAAAGCCCTGAGAGAATCTTACCAACACTTTGCTGACTTCAGCACAAAGTATGGCAAGCATAAAAGACTGTCTGTGGTTTTGATTATTTTGTGTGATGTTTGTCCATTTTTCTCAATGCATATTCGTCCTTTCCACATGGAGGCCGAATAGCACTTCAAACAAATGTCATAATATCCCTTTGACTGGGCTGTGGAGAAGTGTATATCAGACATCAGGACTAACTTGATAATTGTTACAATTTGTACCGTCAGAGAGATGGAAAAGATGAATAGAGACTTGTGCTGTCACCAGCTGCTTTCTGGTGAAGTGTTGCTCTGGCCTGCAACAGCCTCCAATTTACAATGTAATTTTTGTACAGTCTGCAGTGCAGCAGGGACTGATGCATAGATGTAGATGCAAGAGAATTTAGGGAATAAGAGAGTAACAATCTACAAATTTAATTACACTGTAAATGTTTTTAACTAGCAGGTATCTTCACTAAAGAGAGGGAACTTCATATCTTGTCCCCTTGAACTTATGTTACTTATACACTGTACAAAAAGTTAAAATGTAAATTGGGAATCCGAAGCATTTCTGTAGTGTCTTCTCACTAAAACAGAAGGTGCGGTGTAGCTCAGTTTCTCAGTGTGTGTAGCCCACAGCTGCAGAAACTGAACCGTTGCTAAGGACACCAACACATGATGTTCTGTTTGACACAGATTTGTCTTGGCTGATACGTTCTCTAGAAATGGCTGTTACAGCCCACTGATGGGCCAAAGCAAAAACTCCGAAAACATCTTTTATAGATCAAGTGTTTGAGAATCTCCCCACTGGCAGATTATTGAATCATCTCAGTTTGTGTTCAGACTGCGAGCCACCAGATGGACAAGTGGACACTTAAAATCAAATCAAGTTATGTTTACTGTATTTTCAAAACAACTATGCACAGAAAAGCCTTCCTGTATTTATTACAGTAATCACTCGAGGCAACAATATGATGTAAGACACAAGGAAAAAAAGTACAAGAAAATAAATAGGATTTAGTTAGTTTACTTAAACCTACCAACCCGAGCCTGAGTAAAAGAAAGAAATTAACATTTCAGTGAGAGGACAATGAAATAATCCAAACACATTGCACAGATGGTCCATATACTGTAGTTAATCTATATGAAGAATCTTATCCAACCTCAACCTCTATCTCCATCTTGTCATTTGTTTGCGTTTGGAGATAAGGATGAAAGAGCTCTTTCCAGACGAGCTTCAGTGAATATCTGTTCATCTCTGCCTCTTCCATCCCGAGCTAACCACCGACATCTGGCTGGGCCTGTATTGACCAAACCCATGCTTCAATATCAAATGATGGAAAACTTTTGTTTGTTCTTTCTTTTTCTGATGTACGTAAGACACTTTTTCCAGTGAGTGACCTTAGGAATGCTGACTTTTGATGAATCATGATTAAGGTGCATAACAAGTTGTCCTTTAAACCTGCTGGTTTGGACTCTCAACATGAATCTTAACCATTTTGTGCAATCTTTTTTCTTTTTTTTTTTTTTGGTGCAGATTGAAAACTACATTAAAGAGAGCATGAAGACAGAGATGGCTCAACTGCAGCAGAGTGCTGTCCACAACCACACGGCAGCCATGTTGGAAATGGGCACCAATCTCCTCTCTCAGACAGCTGAACAGACACGCAAGCTAACTGACGTCGAGACGCAGGTAACCACTCAACAAACGCACTCATGATAATGCTCCTGAACACACTTGTCCCACTCGATTTTCTCTTGACTTTCTTTTTCTCACAGACTAACAGTGAGAGAGGATCCATCCTCTGCTCCATTAACCCAGCCATTCCACACTCAACTGCCCCAGAAAGATTACAGAGAACTGGCCACAGTCAATAGTGATGCCATATAAATGCAAATCCCTTCTTTGAGTTATTCGACTCAGTTTCCTTTTAGTGTTTATGTGGAGGAGTGTGAGGAGGAGGAGGTGATGGAAAGTTGTAAAGTTAGTGGTCACTAGATTTAGATAACTGTTTGCTATTTAAAGAAAAAAAAGATAATCATAACAGAGATGAATATCCCCTAAGTATTACCATGTGTTGGATGAACACTTGACAAAATGAAAACAAAGTTACTGGTTTATATGCACCTTGAATGTGCCGTGCGTTTTTTCCTCCTGTGTCTAGAAAACCTTAAATACAACCCTGTGTGTTTAGGTTTTCCTCTTTTCCTCATTGTTTTTGTTGCAGATGTGCATGGTATTAGCTGCAGCTTACATAGTATGTATAGAGGCATAATATCATCTTTCATTGTATTTGTATTCTTTACGTCTGTGTATTTCCTGTCATGGTAGGTCCTGAATCAGACGTCGAGGCTCGAGATCCAGCTGCTGGAAAATTCTCTCTCCACGAACAAGCTGGAGAAAGAGTTAATGGTCCAGACCAATGAGATCAGCAAACTGCATGACAAGAACAGGTAAACGGACAACACTTCAAGCAAACAAAACACGCACAAGCTGGCTACCATCCATACTGCAGCACATTGGACAAAGATATTATAGAGAAAATAAAGATGATGTATCATCTTTATTTCTGTGCAAAAACTACTGCTGCTCTCTGCGGGGTTGCGTAAATGAAATCAAAAGCTTGCTACCAGCTCTCATTGACTACCGCATAGTTTGTCCATTTTCCAAAACAATTTTCAGTTGTATAAACAACTGCATGATAGAAACTTGTATTCTCTATGATGCTCAGTAAATCACTCTCAAATCCATGAGGCTATGCTTTCCATGTTGGACCGCTGAGCAGCTGTTGCAAAATCAAGGAGTTAAAATGTGGCTTTTGGATACATTTTCATGTCTCCAAAGCTTGTTCTTTACAGTGATTGGTCCTGTGGGATTGTTGTAGATGATCTAGTGTTTAAAAGGGTTTGGTCCACATTTCTCGTTGCAGTATCCATAGAGACTCCTTGCAATCACTTTGACAAAAAAAGAACACCATTTGAAAGCAGAGTCTCTGGTGATTCTGACTTTTTAGTTTTTCTTTTAGGTTGATGGAGATAGATTTCTGAGAGCAATTTCCCTAAGCTTCAGCAATTATGACATTATTCCATCTTGTGCGTGTTGTCTTTTCTTTTTCCTTTACCAAATCTATAATCGAGGGAAAGGTATGATTAGTTAATGAATTTGATGTCAGCTCATATCATCTTTCAGGCATTAGATTGTATAATGGTAGAGCTCAGATGCTGTAAGGGCTTATTCATTTACCCCAGATGAGTCTGTTAAGTGCATGATGAAGGGTATGTTTATACTGTGTGGGGAACACATAGCAACCGAACCTACAGCCAGAAGTATATGTCCTTCTATCTTGCGGAAAGTTCCTGAATTTTGACTGTCATTACTCACAGTGTCAATCGGAAAGAAGCAGCAGGAGCAGATGCATGTTACATAATTGGAAAATCATTTATCATCACCATAATTGCAAAACAATATTCAATCTATTTAAATCCTGTGAAAACATATCTTATACCAGTGGATTTGGATGCCCTGAAGGATCATGATAATTACCACTTCTCCACGTCTTCCGTGACAAACTTTTCTTGACCTTTTTTTCGTTTCACCCCCCAGCCTCCTGGAGCAGAAGATGTTAGAGATGGAGATGCGACACCATGAAGAGCTTGAGACGCTGAAGCAGGAGAAGGGAAGCCTCCAGACCCTGGTAGGGAGGCAGAGCGGGGTCATCAGGGAGCTGGAAGCCCAGCTGAGCCGAGCCACAGGAAACAGCACAGCCCTGCAGAGACAGCAGCAGGAGATGATGGACACCGTCCACAACCTGCTCAACCTCTGCTCCAAAGATGGAGGTAAGCTAACTGGAATCCAAGTCTTACATGTTGAGAGGTTTGGAACTTTTTCAGCAGTCCAGAGTGCAACCACTGTCTTATTCAAGTTTTGACAGTTGCATGGCGAAAAAAGGATGGAGATGAAGAAAGTCATAACATATTAGAAATGTAAGTATATGTTTAACCCAGTGGAGAAGTCTGATAGCCTTGCTAAGCCACTGAGAATGGATCCAGCAGCTCAAAGCTGGACCAATCAGTGAAAAACCAAGAGCGGTTTAGATGATGACAACAACAAGAAAAGCTGTGTTTTGAAGTTTTTCAAGAGCCAAGAAATCATGGACGACAATGTGCATGATTCACCTTCTGGAAGGTCAACTTCTCACCTAAAAGTTATGTGTGTTTTATTACAGTGGTTAGTTTAGGTGTAAGTTGACATTGGCAAAATAGCAGCAATGTTTTTAGCCAAGCTAGCGGCATTGCTCTAAGGATGCTCTGTCGCTCTGTCTGTCAAAAACTATTGGATGGACCGCCATTCTTTTTTTTTTTTTTTAAAGACATTCATGATACTCAGGGGATGAACCATCCTGCCTTGGTTTCTTGCCCACAATGAGGTTGAAATTTTTGTTTTGTTTTGTTCATGTATCAACAATTACTGATATAGATATCCATGCTCCCCATCCATCATAAGTTTGATTTAAAAATAATAAAAACTATTTTAATTGTTCCAATACTTAATGACCAATTATTCACTGTTACGTGCTAATTACCTAACATTAGCATGCTAACACACTAAACAAACATGGTGAACTTGATAAACATTATACCTACTAAACATCAGCCTGTTAGCAGTTTCGCTAAGTGCACTCCATTTCCTAAACACAGCCTCGGAGAGCTGCTAGTGTGGCTGTGAGTCTTGTGATTTTCATCCAACATGCACTGGCTCGTCCCATCCAGGAGAAGGAAGGTTTATGTTTATGTTTCAGTGGAGGAGAGCACTTGTCAGTCATCTGTCGGTTGCTTATAAACTGATCCCAATTTTGTTCAGCCCCACTAGCGATAACTCCAATCCAAGAAAAATGCCTTGAAGACCCTTGCCAGACCATAATGTGCAAAGGAAAGTTTGTGGATTGGCTGTGCAAGGCTTGAACCATGAGGCAGCACTCAACTTGTTTTGGATTACTTACTTCCTCTGGTCAGATGTTACAGCTACAACATCTTTGATTTTACAATCGTCATGAAATTATGATGACACCAGTTCTATAAACCTTACCCCATGCTGAGAAAGGCAGGGATGCACTGGCTATAAAATTCTGCATCACCGAGAGCAGCATGAAGAAAGAAACAGTTCTTATCGTAACATGGCGTGCCCCTGTTAAAGAGGTTTGGTGCCTCTCATAAACCAGCGTGGTGTTCTTTTCTTGCAGCGATTGCTTTTCACGCTTTAATTTTATAACATCTGTGCACACAGCTTCACTAAAACGTCAAGCAGGGTTCTGGTTATGAAGTAATAGGCTTATTTTTATTCCTGAGTCTCTCCCTTCTGTTAAGAGACCACGGGTTTCCCTTTTGGCTCAACATTTGACCCGGCAGCAATGCAACCTTTCTTGTTCGGTCAAATGCATTGAACTCATTTACCCCTATCTCAGGCATTTAAACACGAAAACCCACTTGATCCTTCAATCCCAGTGGTCACAGGAGATTTGACATGAATGTCTGTGTTTGGGGGGGGGGGGGGGTTGGTTCCAGTCTCATTTCCATTTGTGGATTTCGTGCAGAGACGCCTCAAGACCCCACAGTGCTTCTTGAGGATTCCCATCAGACAGAAAACAACAAGGCCATGAAGGGATGTAGGAGTCATGCACATGATTAACACATACTTTGCATTTGTCATTCTACTGCCTTTTTGTAATTTTAATGTGCCATGCAATAAATGTCACGGGTGGCCTTTAGTCGCACTCTATCTGTTTAGTCTGGAGTTGAGTTAATTACCAGACATCTTTTGAGACATCTTGGCCTGACTGCTCTTAATGCATCATCTCAACAGTCATCATGTTGAGATTCAAATTATGCCCTGGTTCAACATGTTTGGGTCTCTCTTTTGCTGCCGTTGTTAATGTGTCAGGTTTGATTTAATTCACTGTAAATTAGCCTTTAATTTGGCACCATGTCTGCCAGTTTAAGTGTCAGAAAGTTCAGTAGAGCAGCCCATACCCCTTCTGGTAATTGGTGGCTGCCTTAACGAGAAGCGATAGAAATGGAACGTGACCGCTGCTGCTCTGTGGTTGGTCTTTTCCTCTTCCATAGTTGTGTTGAAGGTTGAGGCGGGTGTGCAGGTCAGAGGGCTCGCCTTTCTTCACCCCAGTGCGAATAAGTCAAACTGTAATAGCTCCTGGGGGAAGCCTTGTCCAAAGGAAGTGAAGGAGTAGGTAGATCTCACTGATCATCCGAAGCGCTGCCCCTGTTTTCTGACAGCATTTAACACACATAAGCAGAAAAGCTCTACTTTTTTTCTGTGTTCAGGGGGGTGGCTGTTGTTTGTTTGAGAAACGGATCAGTGTTTTCATTTGAGGAAAGGGTTAGCGTTTCATGCCATGGAGTGGCGTCTGCATGCGTCAGGCTTTGTTTTGAAAGCTGATCCTGGGCATTTCCTTTTTAAAGCATTGACTCAAATCATCTTTGACTTTGCTTTGGGGAAGATGACAGATACTTAGAAAAGGGAGTTATAACACTAAATCTCTTAAAACTTTCTTCTTATTTTCCGTGTCTCCATGTATGGCTTTTCCTACAATTAAGGTCTCCAGTGTGTTTTCAACCACTGCAGTGTAAACCAAGGGTTGGGAAGATGTTTTTGATGTGGCCAGATGAAGCAGTGGAGCTCTTGTTTAGGTTGTAATCATTACCTAAACCTCATTAGGGTGCAATGAGCCACGTACTGTTATTAACAGTAATTGACCTCAGCTTTAGAACGTCATGTAAAAATTTCTGGCTGCTAAATATGATTTT
Source organism: Seriola aureovittata (assembly GCF_021018895.1). Classification (NCBI taxonomy): domain Eukaryota; kingdom Metazoa; phylum Chordata; class Actinopteri; order Carangiformes; family Carangidae; genus Seriola; species Seriola aureovittata. Next base: position 9,193,709 of record NC_079379.1, read on the forward strand.
TGTTTTACAGTGTTCTATTATCCCACTAAATGAACGACATTCATCATTTTTACAGCTGCTCACTCAGACTCGAAGAGAGTGGGATTATTTTAAGGTTCCATGCAAAGCTTTACAAAAAAAACCAAGGCATTTGCAGTGTGTAGCCGCCCAATGACAGTATGGCAAACCACTTCATTAAACATAAATTTACAGTCCAGATTAAGTTTTTAAGTGCTTCACATGATTATTTTCATGCATCACTGACATGGAGAACGAACTGACACCTATTGTTGCAAAATGTGTGCAATTATTTGCTAGACACCTCCTAAAAGTGTGGGTACTTCTCACCTTTATTCTCGCAGAGGGACCCAGACTATCCAATTATACGTATCGTTTGCACACATGTTCTGTTAAAACTGTTAAATGGAGCAGCCTTTTAATAAGGCAGTAGATACCAATTATAGTCATCAGGGTTGGTAAGTTATTTCACCTGGCATTTTAAATCTAAATCAATCCACGAACACTACAGGGCTGCAGTATGTAAACTGTATGCAGTAGAACAGCTGGAGGCTACAGCCAGTCGCTATCAGAAAGTGGCGCAGCAGGCTGGGGCTAGCTGTTTAATATACCAACTTCAGTTGAAGAAAAGATGTGATAGAGACGAGAGTTAAGGTTGGCGTTGCTTTCCACTGCTGGAGACAGCTCTTGGTGAGTAAAGGAATGAAGTTTGATGTTGAACTTGCAACATTTCTTCTAGACTGGTGAGTAAACAACTGTTAATGGTAACGTTAGCTATGCAGCAATAGCAAAATGTACAAAGAAACATATTTGCTCCAATTCAGGAAGTCTAATGACCTTTTACTGCACAGAGGTCATAGGAGGGAGGTTAGGATGTATGGTTGGGTGAACAAAGCACAGGACTATGACCCAAGAGTTCAGGTTTGACCAGGTTTAGGCTACCAAAACACTTTAAGTATAGGGAAAGATTGTGGTCAATGCATGTTGACTTATTCAATGTTTATCCAAGATCTAATCCATAACTGTAATGAAGTGCACTGAGTAATAACCATAAAGACATCATTCTCACAGAAGTTGCAAGGAGCAGTTACTGCAGGGACACAACTAAAATACATTAACAGGTTTTACAGACACAGGTAACATTTGTATTTCCTTGTTATCTTGACGAAAATTTTTGCTGATGCGATCAGTGTCTGTTTTCTACAAAGCAGTATATGGAAAGAAAGTAGGATATACAATATTGAACAAATATAACTTCAACTAACTCATGAATCTTACCCAGAAATTTTCACACAACCATAATCCTCCTCAAATGTTCAGCAAGGGCTACACATCATTGTTGTAATGTGAAATATACTGTGGGAATGAGCTGGTATTATTTTATAGTACTTTGCATCCTTCATATAAGAATACACCAGAGAAATTAATTGGTTCTTTTATGAATCACTTCAACTCTCAGCAGTATTTAAAGACTGAATATAGTCACATGGGAGCTGTGATGTCCATGGCAGTCCATTTAGCTCCATTATTCACTCTCCTTAGCTCCAGTATTTTGGCTCATTTGGCAAGGGTACTGATTTATGCAAACACCCAAGCCCTGCTGGTCTTTTCACATGAACCCCCTACTGAATACAAGTCCCCAGTGAACCACAAAATATTTTTCTGTAAATAAATATTGGGACATAAATAATATTTGTAGAGCTGGGCAGCAAGCTGTTCAAGGGAGCCGCTCCTACACTGGAGGAGCATCTAGTCCCTCGGAAGACGGTCTTCTTCCACAAGTCTCCAAGGCGATTGTGAAATAATTATACACGCTGTTACAGATCGAATTCCAGAAACCTCCCCTCTGGCAGTGATCTCTCTGGCCTCTAAAACGTCCCCCTGCTGTATGCCGGCTTGGGGTAAATTACCACCTGACAGGGCCACCCTTTGTAGCATCAGAGTCTGGTGCGCAAGAGCCCACTCTGTCAACCTGTCACAGTAGGAGATTCTTGTCACTGACACTCAATACTTTGTCAAAACGCTCTCATAGTACACCCAAATAAGCGCCCTGCTTCCACGGGGAAGTTCTCTGCTTAGGAGGAGGGATCCGAGCAAAGGCTAAGGATTGCTGAAACATTTCACTCTCCACTGACATCTTCTTTGACTTAACAACTCCAACAATACAAACAATGGTGTGAAAACTGAGATGAACCCCTTACATGACAGGAGAAAGGGAGGAAGAATGAGGAGAGAGAGAGAAAAAAGGGAAAATCGGAAGGAATTTCCATCAATACAACAAGGGCTTGGAAGGTAAATATAAACCACTTGTTATAACAGGAACTTGAAATTTATAGCTTGTAGTATTTTGTCCTTAGCCCCTTGCTTGGTTTCAAAATAGTGCCGCCATAATTATCTACAGATGGAGATGAATGCAGCTGGTCTGTCAAAGTCTGAGGCCTTCTCTCGGAGTGAGAAATCATCCAGTCGATGAACTGCCTGTCTCTTGTTAATACGTTAGTCGCCCTCAGATTTTATCTGGTGGTTACAAGATACTCACAGTGAGACCTCAACGATCAGCTTCTGCCTCGGACTCCTTTTGTATTTTCTCCTCTGAGATATGCAGATGTGAAATTGTGATTTCGTAAAACATTATCGAACCGTGATTTCCATATTTGTCTGACGTGAGGTTGCAGGAAGGGTAACAGGTTTTAATAGCACATACTTTATTTACAGTGTTTATTTGATCCCTTCTTTTATCACATTATATTGTGGCAACAACACCTGAGCTTTGGCATCCTGACATTCAAAGTCCTCTTTCAAAATTGTTCCTCTCTTCTTTCTATCATATGGTTGGCATACAAGTAATTAACTGTGTGCCCAAAATGCAACATTTAAAGCCACTTTCAAGCCAATTTTCAGAACAAAAACTCAAAATATAGTTGTTCATTGCTCATTATGATCATTTAAAAAAACACGTAACATTTCACTCTTAGTGAGTGTGCGCTACATATGGAGCAAAGAACCAGGAGGTGGTTAGCTTAGCTTAGCATATAGACTGGAAGCATGGGGAAACAACTAGCCTAGCCCTTTAAAAGTTTCAAAATGACTTCCCCAAGTCTTGCTTCATCACTGAGTTTCCCAGAGAACCAGGGGAGACTCCAGGAAGTCACTGCACCAAGCTCCTGTTTGCCAAGAAACAGTTTAGGCTCATAACTTCCAGTAAAACCACAGCCTTTTTAGATTTCCTGTTTGTGCACGGACTAAACAAACAAGATACGTATGAATGGATGGGATTTATAGGTACTGGTTGTCAGGTTTTTTTTTTCAACCTTGAATAGAGCCAGGTTAGCTGTTTTCCCCCTGCTTCCAGTCATTATGCTAAGCTGAGCTAATAACCTTCTGACTCTAGCTCCAAACTTGACAGACATGAGATCAGTATCCATTTTCTCATTTCACTTGTGGCAAAAAGTGAATAAGCTTATTTCCTAGTTCCTGTACTAGTCCTTTAAGATGACGGCACAGTGAAGACCTAAAACCATTTTCTCATTAGCGAGACTGAGAGAGAGAGAGAGAATGAGCATGTGTTTCCAGTGAGTTGGAAACACATTATGCTCATTTTGATATCTACCACAAGTACATTGCCTGAGATAAATTTGTCCTTGAGATACAGTATTGTACAGAGAAAATAGTCTTACACTGTGCACGTTATTTTGTTGTGTATCTGCAGTTGTTCCGAACAGTACGAAAGTTGTGGAGGAAGAGAAGAAGTTCCGCGACTGTGCCGACCTCTACCAGGCTGGTTTCCATAAGAACGCCATCTACACCATCCAGATCAATTCCCAGGATACCAAAAAGGTGAGAAGCTACAGTATCTTCCAGCCGGCAGTCAATTGTGATGTGAAAATCTCTCTCTTCATCAAGTGTAGGAAGCTCTTTCATAGGTTTCACTTGTTCTCTTTGAGTTGGAGTGGAACTCAACATTCTCTATGTGAGCTAAAGACCCTGAGGCGCTGAGGGACGTCAGCCGCTTATGAGTGTGAATGATGGGTGCGAGCTGCTGCAGGAATATTGAAAGCTGAAAATACACTTGGCACTTGATGTGAAACAGGACACTGAGCTGATCAGGATGGTGACAATGGTTCAAGTATGTGTGTGTGTGTTCGTACGCTCTCCACTATGCTTACATACTCTTGATTGTTGGGAGTGATGATTTAACATGTCGGGAGGTTGGCAAAAGGTTTGTGTGTGTTGATTTCTGTCTCGCAAACTCAAGCATGGTGCTGCTGGGCTGTTCGCAGAGGATTTAAGTCAAACTGAAATTTGGATTTGCTATACTTTTATGTAAGGACATCTAAATTATAATTATTAAGCTGAGTGCATTTTTTTTTTTTAAATTTTCAAAAGATGATATGGGACTTTTTGGTAATAACCAAGTTGAAACACTGTCGACGTTTCAAGCTATTGGGTGGATGTTTCCTACAAAAGTGATCAGTAGACCTGATGTTTGGAGAGCATCATATGAGAGCGCTTTATAGAAATTTTTTTCTTTTCTTTTCTTATTCTTCTTCTTCAGTTTCAACAAGCCCACATACTGTAGCTGTAGTCTGTTCTTCAGCATTTGGACCCATTGTGCTGTCCACTCAGACAGGGGAAGCTAGCAAGGGAGCCAGTCTAGCTAACTAGCGTCAACTTGTTAACATTAACACTGATTCCCACCACACGTTCTGTTTTGGTCATGTTATTTCAGTACCTGCTGAGTGTGTTAAGTGTGTTTCCATCCACCTCTTTTTATGCCAATTTACAAGTAACGTAATGTGTAAAACACCCATACATGTGTCTACGCTTGACTGAGGTGAAAAACTTGATGTAAATGCCAATAGTTTTGTGTGTGTTTATGTGCATGTGTGTGTGTGTGTGTGTGTGTGTGTACTTTTTTTGTACATGTATACCGTGAATGATGAGCTAGTCTCGGGGAAAGTGATTCTGTCAGAGGTACTTCCTTAATTATACCCAGGCTGTGGTCATGTGTGTTCAGCTGTGTTGGCTGGCTGAGGTGAGAGACCTTCTCTGCTCCACCCTGGGGTCTCCTCCTCAAAACAAAGAGCAACACTGCAGACAGAGCACTGGCCCTGCCTTATCAGCTTACACACACTGAGGTCCAAGGTTAAGGGCCACATTACACCCAGGTGTCTGCTGGTATGTGTCCGGCTCGGACCTCCACTTTGATCCTGCAGAAACAAGGCCCTCTGATGAGGAACATCTCTGGGGACTTGGTGAGGGATAAGGAGACACTGATTATGTTTGAGAAGGACACAGATACATTGCATTCCCAAAGATGATTCATCATGAAAGCTGGGAAAAGGGAGCGTCTGAAATCACATCACTGTCCAATTGACCCTTCATTGTTTGTTAACTCCACCGAGAATTGCACTGAATATAAGCACTACTTTTGTGCTTATATTGAATGTACCAACAACTATATGACCTTCATACATGTGTGTTTTTCCCACCCTCCCTTTCTTTCTCTTGTCAATGGTGTAGGTTTATTGTAACATGGAAACAGCTGGTGGTGGATGGACTGTCATCCAGCGCAGAGAAGACGGCAGCGTGGACTTCCAGAGGACGTGGAAGGAGTACAAGATGGTGAGACATGACGAATACGCAAGACACAGACACTCTCCCAGCTTCCAGACACTCATCTTCATCCATTAGGAATAAATTACGAAATTGTGCAGTGAGCAAAACATCCTGTTTCAAAAATACACTTTTGCAAGGGGATTATGACAAACAATGTGCACTTTTTGGCCTTTGAGCATGTTGAGAACAGAGAGGCAGGATCCGCTGATCCAAGACCATTTGGAGCACTTCGGCCAGATGTAATTCCTCCAGCAGCAACTGCTCCCCTGTCGTTTTTTGTCTTAGTAATATCGTCCACAGGGAGACAATATTTGCTCTGAAGCGTCTGTGACATGCTGTTATTCTTCCTTCTTTCCAACAGGAAATTATTACCTAAATCTGAAAACAACACATTTGTTTAGTCTCTATATCCCGGTGCCTGGTGTTTCATCTGTTTGTCATCAAGGAAAAAATCTATGCATATTTGCATTAAGGGTGTTAACATTTCCAACCTAAGCTGGGTTTAGACGGTGAATTGGGTATATTATTGTAGCAGTTGTATTGCTGGCGTTTTCTATGGAAGTCACCTGTGTATACCTTCCTCTAGCATCCACAGTTTATTGTTCAGTGGACTTCAGTGTTCATTCTATCCCCTGTAATATGCTTTCTGTTTAATTATTTTCTCTCTCTCCACTGCTCTTGATGGATGTCATGTTTGTGGGCTATTACAACTTCCACAGTGAAACAAATTAAAGAGAGAACTAACATAATCATTTCAATAAGAAATCTCCAAATCGGCTGTATAAAAGAAATATTTGTACAGTTTTTTGGATGAAAATCAACTCAACCAGCATATCAGCAGGATGTGAAATGTTTGGAGGAAAAAAAAAGGAACAGACAGGGAAATTAATGAAAAAGGAAACGGAGCATAGAGGGAGAAAATAAAGATCATATAAAGATAGGAACAGGTGTACAGACAGAGAACATGAGGTGCATTCCAGGACATGGACTGACACTCACAGATCTTGACAGACGCTGCTGGTCTAAATGCTCTGTTGGTCTCGTTGAAAAGTGCAGAGGAGATCAATTGAGTTTTATTGTCTTATTAAATTTCTCATTCTCGGTCTCCAGAGGCTTGTGCTCACAGATTTAATGCACGTGGAGGATTTGTAAATCTTTCAGTCCAAACTGAGATGCTGTCTCTTTGTGGGGCCACAGAGAGAGTTTTGGCAACGGGGATGTAGTGCACATTTAAAAATGAGATCTGAAGACCAGCTCAATGTTTGTAATTACATTACTAGGAAACCACACATCACAGGAGACCTCGCAAATTAGATTCAACCACTCCCTCTTTCATCTTGTTAAAATGTGAAAATAGCCCCCAAACATTGCTCTAGAAGTACGTAAAGCTCATCTAATTAATTAGTACATTTACATTAACCAATAAACTGCCCCTCAACATCAGTCAACACATTCACATCAGGGGTAGCAATTGAAAACTTGTGTGAAAACTAGTTAACATTAGCGAGGGAAGAAGTTGAATAGTTAATTCAAAGTAATGGATAAGCAGTTAAAGTAGTTATAATTGTCAGCAATGAAAAACAGTAGAAATTTTTAGCTATTTAGCTTTATATAATTAATAGTGTTCAGATAACATACATCTCATATATCCGTTCACAAGAACAAGAACATGGCGAGTGGTACAGATGTCACGTCACATCAGATAATAAAGGATGGGAACCACTGTTGTTGCTGAGTATTGGACTCTCACTGTAATTCTAGTTTATCTTTGTGTTTGTGCAACAGTTTCTAAGATTTACAGTGATCTGTGTTTACGATGAGTTTGAAAACCAAGCGCTCGATCCAACAATATGACTAAACGTCTCCTTGTCATTTCTGAGCTGAATGATGTAGATCAGGTTTGCGTGTGAAGAATCGCGAAGCACCGGAACTATATAAGGGAAAACTGTCAACATAGCTCGACTCCAAGCTTTCTCTCCAGCCAGAGCTCTTGAGATAAACCGCGGTCACAGTAGGAGGCATTGGACTGAGCTGAAAGCCAGTCAGAAGGGAACATCTCATCAGTGAGTGAGATCAATTGTAGAGAAAGAGAAAGAGAGAGAGAAAGAAAGAGGAAAAAAAGGGGAGAAAGCTGTTATGGGCCCCAGTAACTTTCTCTTCCACCCACTCAGCAGGACATGCCTAAGGCCCGAGGAATGCCCCATATTTACTTTCCCTCCTTCCCATTCCACATCACCACACACGCTCAGCACAAACACAGACTTCTCTCTGACTTTGCCTCCACCCTCCCGCTTTCCCAGTCTTTAATGGAGCGGTCCAGACCATCCTGTCAGAGCTGTAATGTCATCCCGCTTCGTGATATTCCCCTCTGCAATCTGCCGCTCTTGCTGCTGTCAGAAGCACTTTGCCTGTGACCGGCAGCCACTCTGATCAAATACAAACTTTTGCAGTTGTTTGAAGTAGTGTCCCTGCATGCAGTATATATATTGAGAAAGAAGTATTTAAGTAATAATGAGTTTAGCATGTGTGACAGAGGTAGAGATGGAAAAAGGTGTGCGTCTGTTTCAGATGGTACCAATTTACATCCACGTGGACGATAAAGCCAAAAGTGTGCTTATAAAAACCTGCATAAAATACGTTAATATACATTTTGAGTAATGTGTTTGGCTGTTCCACTGCAGTCTGGAGAAATGAATTCAAAAATGCTATGACAGGACAGACACATTACTGCTGGTGGATAAACAGCCAGGGTATTTATTATCAGGAACCATTTGTTCTCATCTTCTTTCTGATTGACACAAAAAATAAATTAGTAAATAAATTAGAAAATTCCTTCACATCCATTCCACAATCCTCTAGTGTTGAGATTTTATCATTCTGGGAAAAGAGAGGAGATAACAATGAATGATCACCTAGTTTATGATTTAGAAAAAGGATTTTCAGTGGTATTTCCATGCTGATTATTGTGTTTCTCTTCTGTCACTGCAGGGCTTTGGGAGCGTGTCTGCAGAGCACTGGCTGGGGAACGAGTATGTTTACCAGTTGACTAGCCAGAGACAGTATGCTCTCCGTGTAGAGCTGACAGACTGGGACGGACACCAGGCCTTCTCTCTATATGACCGCTTCCAGATCGGCAGTGAGAAACAAAACTACAGGTAATACTACTTTTTTTTTTTTTTTTTTTTTCCAGGCTTTTTATTTTCTGTTTTTTTCTGGGTTTTTTCAGGCCAAGGAGCACACAGCCAGCTAAACAAAGAAGAAAATTCTTTCTTTATTACATCTTTTCATTGTAGCTGGTAAAATTAACTGTGATCAAAAACATCCTGGGGACAAGGATTGCAGGATATTTGCACGACATGCTCAAGTGAGAATTGACTTCAGAATAAAAAATGAATAAAATACTGACGCTGCAAATAACGGAACAAATTATTTTTACCCAAATTGGCTCCATTGATGGCAATTTAGGCCAACTTAGGTCCAGAGTGAATATCTCAACAACTACTAGATAGATTGCAAGAACATTTAGAATAGATATTCATGGTCTCCAGAGGCTGAATCTTAATGACTTTGGTGATCCCCTGACTGTTCCTGCACCACCATGTGACTGACATTTGTGGTTTTGACAGAAATTACTTGACAACTATTGAATGAATTTTCCATGTCATTTGATACAACCATTCATGCCCCCTTCAGGATGAATCCTAATAACTGGTGATCCTGTTTAATCTAGAACCATAGTCAGATCAAAACTTTTAATTTGTCCAGCACTTTGGATTACAGCTGAATACCTGCAAAACTAAGAATAATTAGCCTCAGTTGTACTTTGTGTTTAGTGCTAATTAGCTAGCATGCTAAACAAGCTCATTAAACATAATGCCTCTCAAACAACATCAAGCTAACACTTTCATTGTGACTTTAGCATGATGTCTTTGGCATTCTGCTCAAAGCACTGCTGTTCATAAATACAGCTTCACACCTTTGCTAATATGTAGACTCAGTGTCTGCACAGCCTGCATAGTGAAAGCAGCACATTAGCAGAGGAGTAGCACAAGCTGAATCCTCCATCGGTGTCTCCAGAGGATGCATTCAGTGCTCAGAGCTCAAAACACAATTGCTGTAGTTACACACATAAAATGGAAGGGAATAGTTAAAGAATATGCAGTTACATGCAGATAGTTTGAATAAGATAAACAACTGAAACATTTGACTGAAACGCCTCCTGTGTAGACGAGCCTGTAGTCTTGTTTTCACCTTTTCTCACCTTGATCACTTCAAACTGTGTCTTCTGCATATGTCATTAATGGAATGAAGGAAGGAAGAATGAAGGTAGGAGGAAAGAAAAAATACTACAATGGAAGGACATAAGATTATAAAAGATTATAAACATGGCGAGTAACTGTGAGCTCTCCAGACACTTAAATCATCGTCGATTCAGTTATGTAAGTGTGGTGAGACTTTTCTCATTGCGAATTCTTTCCAGTCCAAATGTATCCCCTGTCATCGTCTCCTCGTTGCAAACTTTCCTTTGATTGACGCTTTGTCCTTGCATGTTGCGGGGGCGAAGGTTTCTGTTTTCTTTTGAGGGGGTTAATGATAACAGGCCTCAAACTATGGCAGATGCTTGGCCCTCTCAGATGTGGAAAACTACTGCAAATTCCACAGAGTTCCAAGCATTCACTGGCTTCACAGGCGAAGGTCTGACATCTCCAATTCTGCCGTTTTCACTGGACCGTCGGTTCTCTCTGATAAGAAGTCCCTTTTAGTTGCGAAATGTCTCGTGTTCAGCTTGGAGCGACGAAATAAGGAACGAGATTGTGCCGCTTAAAAGCCTTTACCTCAACCCTTCCATTTATCGCACCCAAGCTCCAGAGAATACAGAAGAATACAGGTTTCAAGTGTTTCCCTGCAGCAGGGAGGCCGTTAAGCTTGCTGCCATGTCGAATTTTAAAAATCGTCTTGTGATGACAGGGGTTTCACTTTACGAGGTTTCCATGTTGAGGAGTTTGAACCTGGAGTGGACTCTGTGGTTTTCCCTGAGGACTGGAGAAATGGATTTCAATCAAGCGGAAGAGATCAGATGTTTTTTTGTTTTGAATTTCACGCAGAGTTGGAAGTTTTCGATTGAACTCCGTCTGTTGTTACCTAGTCTTTATTTCTGGCTCTGGTCTGACTGCACTGAGGAGCATATTTATAGTCCTAGTATTAAACCAACCTCTTTGAAACTTAACCTTTTGTTCTTTTAAATTAGGGAAGTAATTATTGTTTTTGTTCCACTGAAGCCACCAAAGGGCATCCCCGGCCATCCTGGCCTGTTTTGGATGCAGGTTCAGACTGTTTACGACTCCAATCTACATGCTGATCTCTATAAATAGATTTGTTCTTGAAAAATAGTTGCGGTATGATAATCACACATTGCTCCTCTGAAACACGGGCCAAAACAAACCAGATGGCCTGGCCCCAAACACACCGACGCTGCCACATTCTCTGTTCTTTCTGCTTTGGCACCTCCTGGTTTTTAAATGTCAAACAATCTGTGACAAGTTCTGCAGATTATATTTATTACCCTGAAACATTAGAGGTAGTTGTAAGTGATATGGCTTGTCTTTGAGTTAGTTTTGGATTGTTCTCTGTCATCCGTGGTGGTTTACTGGAATACAGTCTGCGTCAGCGCAAGTCAGACAAACATTTACAAAGACCTCATATGGTATAGTCAATCTGCCTCTTGCTCTCCGTGTGTGTGTGTGTGTGTGTGTTTCACACATATACACACACATACACACACACACACACCGTAAGCACATAAACAAAGTCACGAACAGACAAGCATACCACTTAGACACCAGGGAGAACAACTGAACAGTCCAACATTGAACATTTTATTGAGGGGAGCCAGGAAATGTTTGCGTTGCTGCCAGCTTCTTTGTTTCATCTACATACACTGTAAAACGGAAATGACTCGACTTGCAGAGAGGGAGGGAGGTGGGCAATTATTCCTCTGTGACATATAGGGTCCTAATCCTTTTAAAAATGAAATTATGTACACAGAATAAACGTCATATTTATTACCAGCATGCTTAAACTTTGGAGCTGCCATCAATCTTTATTCAGTCATCTATTTCTTGTTGGCTATTTCAACCATAGTGACGCTGTTATATCAATACCTAATTTAAAATCAGATGATTAAAATAGTTTTGAGTGATATTTTCAAAATAAGGTGATTCTGTTCACCCTTAGGTTCCATTTGGTTGATATTTTCATTTAAATTGTAAGAATGGAAACCCATTGAGACTATTTATACTCTCAAATTGCTTTTTTAGTGTCTGGCAATGGTGGAGTGGTAGTTAAGGGTAGAGATATTTCAGGGGTTATTATAGATATGTTTGTGCTCGGCTTCCCAGGAAACTTATTTAAGCATCTCATTTAACAGCACTGGGGAAAATCTTTTTTTTCCTCAGTCAATACCATTAGACTGTTAGAGTTTTTGCCTGTGTTGAAGGCCTTTTTCATGAAGGCCATCCTGCACACCGAGAGTTTACCTCCATGAATCATAACTGATGGTTGAAGGTGACAGAAGATTGCAGCTTGTTAACGCTGCTGAGTCCAGCACTGTTAAATTCAATGACTTGCAGCTCCAAGGTTTTCTGAATATGGGCTCTATCAATCTAAATAGAAAAAAAACATCTGCTATACCTATTTGTTCCGGTATTTATTAACAGTGCAGCTGTAAATTTGTTGATTGCTTTATTAGCTGAGCAGTGGAAAATTAGTCAAAAACAATTACTCTCAGGTTTTCAAAACTGATTAAAATTTGAATAATTGATTCAAATCTGAGCAGTTACTGGTTTTCCTTTCCTAAATAGCATTAGGTTTTAGACTGTATACCTCAACTTAGGCTTTGTAAAATTTTGATTGTATTTATAACAGTATAGTAGGAACTGCATCAATACAATAACCGCCAAATTAAAGAAAAAAATCTACACTGACTACATCTGCACAGTGTAAGCTGCCATCAGAAATGTTGCTTTAATGCAAACATATGAATCCTGATGACAACACTTTAAAGGGTAAATTTGTGTTGACCCGGTTTCCACTCAACCACAACCTCTTCCCAAAGCTTTTTTTTCTTCTTCTTTTTGTCACTGTGACTGAGGTCACCATAATTGCAGAGGTTACTGTCCCCTATCATCATAGATAATTTGGCTGCTGTGGTGCAACATGGGTTGCAGAAAAGAAAACAATAAAATCAAATATAATTTGATGACCTGCAAATATTGTTCTAACAGCAGCCATCAGATCAACACATTCAGCTAATCACCCTCATTTTTCAAAAGAAAGAAACAAAGTAAAACAGTGCTGAGTCAGAGGGAAAATTATGGTACAGAATGACAAAAATTGCATGTTACACAAAACTAAATTATGTAACCAGAAGACAGATCCACAAACTGAACTCCAAGAGTTGAATCAAGGGCAACTGGACTTGGTTGTAGAAACCTGAAGACATTTAACCTCACATCCCATGGGCTTCTTCGGTTCTGCCTCTTGGATCAGAGGTGAGAATGATCTTGAAGTTATTTAAGCATTTTGATGTTTAGATTTTGCACACTGCACAACTTTTGATACCTGGGTCCTGGCCATGTCTGTATAGTTAGAGGTAGAGTATTATTTTCTCTACAAATAAGAATATTAAGTTTCATGCATCCACATCCGTGGAGTGGAATTTGGTTCACTGAATGTCTGGGGGTGTTTAATGCATCTTAAAACACTAATGCCCATGTGAAGATGTAGTGAAGTATCCTGGGCACCTGAGAGAACCATAATTTCCAAAGTTATCCACAATACAAACATTCATTCGGTTGAATATATGCACGGACACAAGTTGAGGTTTACAGAGGAAAGTGTTTTGTACGTATGTTCAAAGCCTCCAAGCTGCAAGAAAAGACTTTGTTTATTTTTGAACGAGCCATTACATATTTATTCAATATCCCTCCTTGTTCGGACAGCCAAGTTCTTAAATGCAGTGATTTCTCCATACTGTGTGGTAATGGGCCGAGTTCCCCATGGGATTAGATAGATCTAGTTTAGATGTTTTTCATGTGGGGATTTAGGAAAGAAATTGGCAGAGGTTTGGGTTCCAAAACACGGTGACTTCTCTCGTTTCCAAGACTCACACTGAGATAATCTTAGATATCTCGAGTTATGTCTACTTGAACTGCATCCATACGAGTTTCAGGTTCCATAGTTTCCAATTACAAACAAATACTAATGATCAAAATAATAATACATTTCTGATCACGGACAAAAACATTCCCAACTCAAGGTCCACCTAGTAGCTTTTTTCTAGAGCTTTCGACCATACCGCACCGTATTCATCGGTTGATGGAGTTTGTTCAGTTGTCGTGGAGACGGATCTGTTGACTAAAAATGGTAAGCAAACATATCAGCTAATGAACTCCCAGATCAACGGATCAATCTCCATGACAACTGAACAAACTGCTGTAAGCAAGCCTTTAGTTGCAATGGTTTTTGTCAATTTACTATATTTAAGGTCAAAAATGAATTTTTATGCTTAACTGGACACATACAACAGATTTCCAGCTTTTTTCTATGGAAGGTGGCACTACAGCAAGTGGAGGGGTTATGAATAATTACTTCTCTAATAATAATTATAAGTTCTTTTAATGTCAAAGAAAATGCAGGCTTTAAAGTATGAATCTTAAAAAAACTGCTTAATTTTACAAAAATGAAATAGGCCTAAATATGGTAGCTTGGCAATTCCCTTTTTCCGCTTTTTCTTCACATCCTAACAGTCTCAACTTTTCTTATGATAAACTATCTCAACACATCTTAACAATAGAACAGCTTTAATACTTCTTTCCCTTTTATATCCCACCCCCACACTTTGCCCATTTGTTTCTTCAACGTCTATCGTCTTGTCGCTCCATGTGTGTGTGTATCTCACTCTCTGATTCGAGTCACAATGATTGGCTGAGTAGCATCACATGACCAGTGTCGTAGAGGCTAGAAAAGCTGCTCTGGTTAAAATAGAAATGCTCCATCAAAATGTAATAATTCTAAATAATTTAAACCTCTATGACCTCTGATGTACTGTCTCAATGGAGCTATATGTATATGACACCCGGTGGCAAGAGGGCAACCGAGCAGGTCTCAGTCAGCCAGACACCACTGTGGCCTCGCAGTAGGAAGCGAACCATTGGTCAGGGTGATTAACCTTTACAATGGGCCAATCAGACTGCAGTTCAGGAGACTAACGACTACCAGGTGTGTAAAGCATGCGCTGGACTCTCAGCTGACTGGGTTGTTGCCTTCATGTAGGGAGATGAAAGAAAACAAGCAGGCTAGGCTTGTCAGTCAAAAGATGAAAAGTGACATATTTTTTTAAAAAGGTGCGGCAGCTACTTTCATTTTAGAGTTTCAAGAAAGACTCTGTGCATATTATTGTGATCATTCACACCTCACATTGCCGACGTTCTCTTTGAAGAATCGCTTGAATAAAAGAGAGTCTGCAAACAGGCAACATGTCAGCAAATCTATGGCCCCACGCCAATCCTAGCCCGCTGAGCTATAATCCAACACATCTCGCCTGTGTGTGGGCAGAGGGGAACACTTGGGGGTGAACTTCAAGGAAGTACTATGGCTGCAGTCGAAAAAGTCTTGGAAGGATCTAAGGGGCAGCCATGATGAGAGCAATTCGAAATCTCTAAATTGTAAGGAAAGGTGCTTTGATGCTTCCTTTCTTATTTCCGAGGGTACACCGGAACATTCTTTACAAAATGAAGGGAGATAATGCTGTCAAACAGTTCCTTGCAGTAGCAACATCTAAAGCAAATTACCATTGCAGGTCAATAACATCTGCATAATTACATAGCCTAGTGTAAGTGCAGGCGGATTCTCTCAGAACTGCAGTTGTCCTTTCCTAAGTCCTTATGAATTCTCCTTCACATCTTTCCTTGATGTTGTCTTTCGACGGCAAGTGGAAAAGTGGTTAGGAAAAGACTTTTTTTTTATTTCTCTCATTATATTAAGGTAACTTCAGTGCATGTGTATTTTTACAAATGCCAAGGCTGATTTGTGTTTGCTAACCTTTTTATGGTGCTTTGGTGTAATGCTGTGCCCATGTTTTATGTGCAAACTATAACATTTTTTAAAAAACGAATCAATGGAATGAAGATTTAACCCTAACCCTTTAACTGGAAAGGATCCATTGCTCTGGTAAGTGTAAGTGTAGATAAGTGTTAAATATTTTGATGTTTGATAACAATGTTTTTAAGATTCCGTGATAAAATGCCACTGTAACCTAGTTGTACTTGGAAATGGTCTCAGATAAACATATCCCAGTCATCTGATTCCTCACCTAATCCTGCTACAATTCATTTCCCACGTACACAGCAGCTGTAATGCTCCGCAGCATAGACTCATTATGACTGTAACTGAATCTGTATCAAAGCTTTAAGGCATCGGTTCACCCAAATAACAAAAAAATATTTTCCCACTTACCCCTAGTGGTATTTAGTCATGCAAATAGTTTCAGTTTTATATGCCATGGTTTTGTACTGGAGGCATTTGCAGACACCACAACACAGCAAGGGTGAGTTGAATGTCATTCATGGTACCTGACACACTGGTTAATCACTCTTTGTAGAAGCAGTGTCCAAATTAGTAATTTTAAGTGTCCTGTGACCTGTTTTCACTGGAAACAATTTTATCCAGAAGAGAGTTCTTATTAATATTTTTTTTTAAAAATATTGTTAATGTGGATCTAAGATTTGAATTTCACTTTTTGTGTAAGGAAATATAAACTACAATGATACTACAGCTATTGTTTCCCTTTTTTTTTTGATATATTTGTAGAAATAGTGTCATATCTTATTATGCTATAGCCTATGACTGCTGATACTAGATGTTTAGTTCTCCATTTATACCAACCAATAATGATTCTACAGCATTCAACTTTTAGGCGGACCCATTAATTTTGTATTCCAGTCAGAAAGTGGAAGCTATTTAGCCTAGCTTGCTAAAATTAGAACCAAGTCTTATGAGGCATTACTTTTTGCTTACATTATGTCAACATTTATTGAGTGTCACTGTGAGGCCCCTGCACACTGATGGTCAGTGTTTGTCCTACATTATACAAAGCTAAAGTTATTAGCGAACTAGTTTTACTAGCTAGTCCTGTAAACTTAAACGTTGACTGGAGTACTATCTGTGATGAGCAGAAGACTCAGCTCAAAAACCTGGGAAATATAAGCAAGATCTGCAGGTATATGCATGGCAAAATGCCGTAAAAGGAAAAATATGTGTTTTGTGAGGTGACCCTTTAATGATGACATGCATAAATACGTTAAAAGATCACAAACATGTCAAGTAGATGTTAAAGGAATGAGATGACATGGCACCAACCTCCCTCCCCTAGAGGCATTGAGTAAAACCTAATTATTCCCCACACAGCTCAATATTTTGGTTACTAATGAGCCTTGACCAATCGCATCACTAAATGACTTTAACAGAAACAATCAGATTAGCATGCATTGCATGTGAAGTTCCTGTTCCATCTGACCAGATGTCTGTCCCCTGATACATTTCATTAACATAAATTTCAAGACGCCTTCTCGCTGTCAAGCTCTGTGTCTCTCTGTCTTTTTCTCTCTCATTCTTAGAAACAGTCCTCAGGAAGAGCGTCTCTTCCTCTTGAGCTCATTACTTGGCCCATCTTTGGATTACCCCACTTATCATTCGAGTGCATAATGGACCCTGACAGGAAAAAACTGCAGATGTCAGTTGGGTTGGGGATTGTAGGTCTGGTAAATAGGCAGCGCAGGCCGTAAACACAGCCACAGGCTATTTAAAGCAGCCTGTCATAAGTGTCATGCTGAAAATCTCTCTTGATGACGGGCCTTGGCGGCTTGTCAGTGCAACAGTGATCGTAAGAGCTTTGGAAAATGGAGAGTAAATGTACAGTTAGGTCTGGTCTTTATCAGCAGTAGCAGACCTCATCTTTGACAATGCATGTTCTAATCCTCAGAATTCGGGAATAAGCTGATAGAAGTCATGCTACCAGTAAGTCAGGCAGTGTCTTGGAATTATGAGTTTTCTTTTAAACTGCAAGATTTCTCAAGAGACAACTGTTGACTAGGAGACACCGAATAATACCTCAGCATGTGTCATAGATGACATACTGTTCACAGGAACCGGCGCATTTATACAATCACACACACACACACACACACACACACACACACACACACACACACACACACACACACACACACACACAGTGCTTATGATATACTCACAGGCCCTTATCCAAACTTGCCATGTCCACTGGTCATTTGGTGCCACTGATTAGACGCATGACTCATACATACTGGTTTAGTGGATTTAGTGAATTCCCCACTGAAAACCCTGCAGTCACACTTTTTACTCAGCCATTTACACAGCTGTCCAAATACAGGAGTCTTTCACGTTCAACGACTCTCTCTCCTGGGGAGTCTGCTGTCTCTTTCTTTGAGATGTTCAACCTGATGCCTCACGGCCACAAGCTTCACAAAGCGTGGAGGCTGGAGCTGCAGGCGGAGTCTAAGACATCTCCTGAACACATCAAATATTGTTTTTGTATTTGTTACTTTCTCATCGGAAAACCCGAACCGGGTGCAAGGTTCACTACACACCCATGGTCCCCTGATGTTGAGGAATGAACTCAGGATATTAGTTTGTCTGAGAGTGAACCGTACGTAATAATAGAGACCTCGTTGGCAGGGTGCTGCAGTCCTGCTTTTTGGATGTGCAATCTCTTCTATTGGGAGAGAGTGAAACTGAGAGAGTGTGAGAGAAGCAAAGAAAAAAAGAAAGAAGGGGGAAAAAAGTGGATGTGTGATACGGCAGCGTAAGGGACCGTGTGCTAGAGCTGTCAAAGGTCTGTGACAGGAGTGAGTTCACAGTGGGACACACCCTGGAGAAATCTTCTTCCCAATTCATATTAACTTTCAATTTGGGTGTTGAGCACTGAACGTGTGAAGGAATTCAGTTCGGGATTGACTCGTCATTATCAGCCGGGTAGACATGGCGTGTCTTTTAATAATCTATGGAATGAAAAGATCTCACTGACATTTACATCAGATGGATAATTATCAAATGATGGTTCTCAGCAGCTGCTGACTTTATAGCATGATGATAGAATCAGTCCCTTCACTCCTGTATGACTCCATCCACTATACCACGTTTCATCTCTGACATACACTTTACATTCATACACATCTTACCACAAACTTAACGTTTCTATATGTCAGTTTGCTAGATGATGTGCCAATTTGTTTATAAACTAATAGAAAAGTGCTCAACATGATGCCATTGTATGGTTTTTGAACATGTATTTTTATTGGAGACATTATTGAATGATAGAGCAGTCCATAATACGAATCCCTTATGTTTCTCTTATTTTCTATTTTATTTTTTTACCTACTGATGCAAAACAACAGAACCATTGGACCCACACGTTCAGTCACCGGCTGAACAATCACATTGAACCCTGCAGCTCAGTGATCCCCTCCTCACGACATAATGATAAGAATAATGGGATTTACTAAATAAGAATGAATAGATATGTAAAATAAATTAATCAATTTTAAAAAGTAATAAATTGAGTTTAATAACGATTGCTTGTCACTCAGTGAAATTGTAGGCCATGAAAATAGGTGGATTATTTGACTAATATTAGGATTAAGTTAAATTCAGGGAGGTACGAGACTCGATATAAGCAATTGCAGAATCCCATCTTTTGTAAAAGTCAAAGAGACAAAAATCAATGGGCCCCATTTTATTCTAGAGGACACACTGGCATAAACTAATATGCAGTAAATATTAAGGAATTGCAGTTATAAATTTAAGATGTTCAGTTTTGGTCAGAGGACTCACATATTGTAGATTCTGCACTGTATGCACTCATGCTTTTTAAATATAAAATCCTTTAGACTGGGTCTGATATAAAATATTTCTGTTGTGGCAACAGAAAAATAGAGTATTGTATATGCTTTCATGGAGGAAATGTACCATCATGAAAAGAGGAAGAGCATTAGGGTTTGTTTACTTAAACACACGAAGAGACGACAAGGAGAAATATTGCTCACTTGGATCCCGAAGACCCACTGAGAGTATGTGCTACCTATACGGCTGTGGATGGATGATTGGTTTAACAGGCTGCCTATTGTGTGTAGCTGTTATAAGTCGGGATTTAATGATTTAGTCTGTTGTCGTGGTGTAAATTAACATTCTGTGGCCCTGCACACGGAAATGTGATTCACAGAAAATTCCTCATACGACATGCTCCTTCCTCTGTCCCTCTGTCTCCCTCTCTTTCCATTTGTAACTCTTTCATGTGCTCTCTCTTTCATTCACTCTTTATTTTTTGTCTACCGGGGTAATATTGTTCCAGGTGTTCTATACGTACTCAATCACAACAAAAAATAAATACCTCTCTGGAGACATTTCTTGCAGCGTGTTATGTCTTCTTTCTGTCTTTATTGCTTACACTGCACACGCCACACTTACTCCGCTCCCCCCTTTTCCTCCCTTCCCTGATGTGTTTTCATGTCCTGACTGCCTCCTCTTCCTCCTCCTGATGTCTTTCAGGCTGTTCCTGAAAAGCCACAGTGGGACCGCCGGCAGACAGAGCAGTCTAGTAATCCACGGAGCAGACTTCAGCACCAAGGACATGGACAATGACAACTGCCTGTGCAAGTGCGCCCTCATGCTTACAGGGGGTAAGTGCAGCAAACAGTGTGTTGCAGCGAGGATAATCCTACATTCATGGCAAATCAGAGGACCTAAATTACCATTACCTCCTGGTTTATGGATAATTATTACAACTTGGGTCTTGATTTTGTTCTTCGGCTGTAATAACGCTGTAATCACCAATGTAATTACTCAGATTGCGTAATTTACATACTCTGATCCAACCGGACTGTTGTTTTCTGGCATATGTGCCACCACCAGACACAGCGACAATAGCAGCAATTTGTTGCGGCGCATTAAAAAACATGTCATGGAGAACTGTGAAGCCAGAGGCCAACGACAACCAGCTTTTTCTCCATTGTGTTTATGGTTCCTTCGCTAAGTGGAGTGTAGTAGTAAACAACTGGGTCTCTGTTTCTGCTGGAATCAAGATGACAGTTATTGGCTGTCGTTTGATTTGCATCAGACGTTTAAGTTTAGCCTTTGTCAACTTTCCCCTGTAGTGTTGCTGGCCACTTTGTGAATCTGTCAAGCACCACTTCACAGTTTCACCTTTTGTTTTTTCTCGCAGTAAGTTTGGCTAACCTGGTCTTGTACAGTCGTCTTTGTGTTTCTTGCCCTATCTGACTTCTTTTTTTTTTAGCAATGTTGTCACATACCCATATCCCAGCAATTTATTTGTTATGTACAATGTTATTGTAAAAATTACAAAAAAAGGTCCAAACAATTGTCTCCATATCACCATGGACACAATACAATTTCAGAGCCGTGGTATAACTATTCCAGCTGCCTTCCCAAAAGCAGTTTTCTCTGATTGACTTTTATGACCAAACCTCACAATGTTCACGGCCCAGTCATTAGTTCAGCTCGTTATGATCATAACCTGCTCTTGCAATGGGCTTAAGTGGCCACTTATACATCTATCTGCAGCTATTAGACCATATTCTGCATCCCCATCCCCAGTTGCATTGTGGTTTGAAACGAACATAATATAAAAATCCCTGGGCGCGGCACCAAGTGTCAGAGAGATTTAAAATGACTCTGCTTCTCCTGCTGTGTAAGTGAAACCCAGCGACCCTCGCTGTCACCTCATGGCAGCTCTGTTGCTGCAGAGTCCTGACCTGGTACTAATCAAGCATTTCCAAGAGCAGATTTAAGATCAGCATTACCTCTTAGGTCATTTTGAATGCAGCGGGTTAAAGGGAACTGGCATCTGATCAGTGATCAACACCCCTGCTCTTCTTGATTCACAGCCTGCCTATGGCCATACACATAGGAGAAGCATGACAACATGTAGCCTGAGTCGAGGCTGGTCCGAACCCAGGGCTGTTCTAGCTATAATATATACAGTACATCATCTGATTTATTTCCCGCATTTACAAGAGCAGGGCTGACATTAAATGACGTAAATGTCTGGAATATACAAGAGGAAAATACTTCTCTGCTACATTTATGAGGACAACCACAGCATACCGTGTTAAGAATACGGAGGAGGATATAAAGCGGACACACACATAATGTATATATTTACCAGGCAGCAGAACATACAGTAGGGATGAAACACAGTAGGAGGTAGGGGGGATCCCTTTATCTGTTTTTCTTCTTTTTTTTCTTTTTGTGGTAGAAACCGTCCCCACTGTTTTTACAAGTCATTAAAAATCTCTTGCCTGGAAATAGAGAGGACACTGATCATAAATCCCAAACGATTGCTGCTGTGCACACTAAATATTTATGTGTGTGACGGCGGTTGTCTGCTCTGTGGTTTATCAACAAGGAAGAGGTGGCAAGTAGAACACATAAGCTGTATTCAGTTGTATGTCTCAGTATAATAAAATGAAACAGCAGCTTGCAGGTTGCACAACACACACTTTGTGAAATGCTATCAACAAGAAGAGCACACTGTCTCAAGTCTCAATTCCAGACACTTTTAAAGCAAAGGTCATGTGCTCCCATCGGAGTATCAACAATACTCCTACCAGCTTTTCTATTTGCACTGTCAACTGTCTTTTCATTACAATTATGATTAGTGTTGTAAACTATTTCCTGGCTATGTAGTGTGAACCGCAGCCTCTCTGGGAATTAAGTGGCTCACTCCCATTCAAATTTTCAGTTTAAAGCCGCTTTAATGGTTATTTTTGGCCATAGGGACATGGCAGCAACAAGCTATATACACAGCATTGACATCAGATTATCTTTAAAGTTGGCATGGTAAACTTATTGGTTATTTACACATTGAGCAGATATCTATGCCTTGCTCTCATAGACTGTAAATAAAGATGGACGTAGCCTCCGTGACGTTACCCACAAGTTTCTGAAGAGCAGTTTTGAAGCTCAGAGTGAGCTGCCCTGCCATTGCCATCTTGGCAGTGTTTGACTCCGCCTTTTGGAGACAGTCTCAAGTGGCCATTAGAGGAACTGCAGTTTTTGGCACTTCCGTGTTGGCTTCATTTTTCAGCCTTGGAGGTTGCCTGAGGGAAATATCTTTCGCTACTAAATGCTAACTTTGTCTGTCTGTCATTTGGAATTTACTTAGTGAAAACAACTGCCTGTTGTGGCTGGAAATTGATGAAAGCAGCGTGCGTGATCAAAACAATGAACCTGTGGGCTCTGAAACCAAAACAATACACTAAAATATGCTAAAACAGGCCTTAGAGCTGAGGTACACTGCACAGTTGGGTAATAATTTCCCTTGAGGTTGGTCACTTTCAGCAACCCATTCATATTACCCACAATCCTTCATTCCATTGCTAATTAGACATATTGACTATAGCTGCTTTAACCTTTAGTCAGGTGCAACGTCTCTTCTGAAAGAGCTCTCCAGCCTTAGGGCCATTCCTCATTGAATTTCATGTCAAAAAATTAAAGCGGAGCAAGTGCAATTTCATATTCAATTCCCACTGGCGCCAGCATTCTGACATTATATGCAGTCGTGGAAATGTAAGGAGGTGTCCGGCAGTTTCTCTGCTATACTGCGTATGTGTCTTTTGATGAAGCAGCAATCAAATGTGAAATTTATATGTGTGTGATCCATGCCAGCAGCAAGGGCAGAGCATTGCCCCTGATGATTGCTGACAGGTCTAGTGAAATGTCATACTGTAGTCCACTGTGGTATTCAGGTCTGTCGGAGGGGTGAGGAGAAGTGCTGCCATTTGTCACTGTGTGACTGACACATGCCATGCCTCGCATATGTTCTATATCTGACTGTATCAGTGAGGGTGTGTTTACCAGAGCAGATTAGTCGGATTGAATAGATTTTATATCCAGTAAGTGTATGTGTGTCATTTGAAATATAATTGCTGCCTCTCGGGTAGAAGAGGGGGAGACCGTTGACTAAGCATGAAGGTGCTAAACCATTCAGATCCTTGTAAACGTTAAGCTGTGACATTTTAAAATCAATTCTAAAAGAGACAGGAAGCCAACGTGTGGCTTAAATTATGTAAAAAAAAAAAAAAAAGAAAAAGAAAAAAAAAGACCTGTCCCCTGAATCCAAGCACACTCACCCTTTCTCCAAATAACAGATGCTCTTCAGGGAAATCATGAAATGGGAGGAGAATAAAAGTTTCCCATGCCATCTACTTCTCTGATGTTCCACTGGAGCCAATACACATAACCTGCTTTAAATAGAACGAGGTACAAAACGTGTTCGGCAACAGGTACTGGCATGCCGATGAACCCGGTGACAGTAACACATTGAGCAGATAGCAGTGAAATGGTGTCTGAAGCGTTGCCATGGACCAGTGGGAGAGGCCATGGGAAACTTTCAACCTTTATCAAGGACAAACTTTATGATTGAGGTGACTTTATCAATACCTTGGCAAAACAGAGATACTAACTCAATGCTTTATTTATTATCTTTGATGACATACAACAGAATTGCTCCATTGTTTAATCAGACAGTATCACCTTACTCTGTATTGAACATAACATTGTGTTTCTCCTTGTCCTTCTTCTGTCTTCAGGTTGGTGGTTTGACGCTTGTGGCCCGTCCAACCTTAACGGCATGTACTTCACCCAAGGACAACACATAGGGAAGTTGAATGGTATCAAGTGGCACTACTTCAAGGGCCCCAGCTACTCTCTACGAGCCACGGCCATGATGATCCGCCCACTGGACTTTTCTTAGTCTTTTGAACTCGTGAACCTTCATCTTCTGAACGGCTACGTAGCACATTAGAGGGACGCTTCCTATTTTAACCTCTTGTCTCATCTCATTTCGCCGGCCGTTGGGAGTCATCCAGTAAATCTTTTATTCAACCTGGTCCTTCCCCAGAGCAGCTGATACTGCTGCGCTACTGTTGCTTCATAACCTTACCCCTCATTGAACTGAAAAGCAGCTGTGGGGAGGAAGATGCGGTTCACCTGAACTGATTTCTGTTCCAAAACAAGATTCACACTTTTTTTTTTTATGGACAAATGTGTTCAGGTGTGTTTTCTCACACCTGGGATTTGTGCACATTTTGAGCACCATATAGGGTGAAGCATGATGTCAAACCACAATTCTTCCATGTTCCTGGGGACCTGTGTTGTAATAATATGGAGGGCTTGAACTCTTCTGAATGCAAAGCAGCTATCACAGAGCAGCAGTGACTCTTAACCTGCAGGACAGAACATATCTGGAACGCTTTAAGAAGACAAATTAGAGATATGGCTTCTTTTTTTTTGTATTAAAACGTTGCCCACAGAATACGGCTCATAAATATTGCAACTGTGTTATATTTTGTGTTTTTAGTACTATTTTTGTTATTCCAACTGTATACAATATCCAAAGTGAGATAAAGTGTCTTTTGTACTGTACAGTGTATACTGAATTTCTATCTGCATCATGTATCAAACGCATGTTCAGTTTTTAAAGTGACCTTGAATTCAAGTGATGACGTGCAGTCAGTAATAGTTACGAGGGTCACTTGCAGTGTTTGCTGGCAGTTACGCGCTTGCTGTCTTGACAGAGTGTGATTATTTTTAGAGTTCAAGATGTGAGGTTATTATTGGATTAGATTCTGGACTCGGATCCTTTTGCCTTTATTATTGGCTGAGAAACATCTAATACCTGCCAAGGTTCAGACTGTGAGTGATCACCTCACCTCTGCGGAACAGGAAAAACAAGGACATTATTTCAGTGGAATTTAATTAGTGATGCGGTACAATTACAGCTGTGTGCGTATGGGGGGTAAGAAAATGCACCTTTGCATAAACAAGTGATGCGTGTTGTCAGAAATACACAGATATGCAGTATATTCCTGAGTGTAATGATGATGCACCACGTCGTGACCCTTCTATAATCACTAAGATGTAAATGCTTATATTAAGCTGTTGTCACTCACACAGACACTCACAGAGGATGAGGTTGGAGTTTTTAACTGCATCTCATTTCTTAACTGCAGAGGACTTTATAAAACATCTTAGGTCTGGTCCTTTCAGTTTCCTCATATCCTAACCTCTGACCTTCAGACAAACAGCAGATCATTAAGACAAGTTACATCCAAGATATTTTTCACACACATATTATTACATTACACGGTATCACACTCCAGCCAGGTTCTGTTTCTCATCAATGCAAGTTAGAAGAAGAAAAAAAAAAGGAGCTGGAGTTGGATATGAAGCATGAAATTAATGATTCCACCAAGTGATCCATGTGAACACATATTTCATAACTCCAGCTTATAACAACAGAATCTACTGTGGAGTATTTACTAAAGGTACATGTGGCGAGAAGATAAAGTGTATCTGGAACTTGTATAACTACAATTGACATGTTTATTAGCATACTAAAATTGTATAATTTAACGTGTGTACGTAAATCAGCTTTCCTGAGGAAAGCTATTCTTTTTTTTCTGTTTATACTCTGCCAGAAGTACAATGGTGTTTTTGAAGTTGAGCATAAAACATAGGAGTTAAGATAATAACCCTGGAGAAATGTGCCTTTGATAACTCTGCTTTTACCTCATTCAAATCTAGATTTGCAGATTTATTTAAACATCTTTTTGTAACATGTGGTCAGTGTTGTGTTGCTAGATTAAATAAAAGAGCATGTGATGCACTAATGTTTTCAATCTGCGTTAAGGCTTCACTCTTTGAGCCAAATTGATGCGATGATAGACGTGGGTTTAAAATCAGGGCTCCAAAATTTGTTACATCTTTCTTTAAGCAGACATACTATAGCTTTAAAAAAAAAAGAAGAAAAGAAAGTCCTTTCATGATAATATCTTCAACATCACTTTAAATCTTCCTGCACAGATGCTATACTGTACTGTGTGTCGCACAAAGCAAGCTTATTGGCACAGAAAGACATGAGATAAATCACGTAGATAAACAGACGTGCTCTCTTCCGTCTTTTTCAGGACCAAACCAGATGGTGCAAAGATTAGAACTCCCTCTCTTGCCCGGTCGGTGCAGTGACTATTGTCTGGAGTGGTGACTGGCTTCGCTTGCTTGCTAGTGGCAATGACAGATTGCCAAAGTGTCAAAGGATGCTGTCGGGACCTGTAGTGTCTCTTCATAGTTGACATTCCTGGGCCTAATCAAAGGTTAAACAAATTACCGCAGCCCACGAACCGCTGTCTGTCCTTCAGCGCCTGCACTGACCCGACACCCCCGCTGGAATGTGTTCTATAGAGAGTCCGAGGCAGCGGAGGGTGAAGTGGGTCTGCACAAGCTGGCAAACACCTATGTGGGTCTTAAGCTCGTTGTTGTTGGTTGTCAGGACAGGAGGTACTGAGAACCACTTCCAAACTCCGGGGAAGTTTTGTCTCCAGTGGACATTCCTGTCATCTCGACATACAGTACGCACGTATGCACACACACACACACACACACACACACACACACCACCACCAGCTCCTTACATCTACATCTACGTAGCTCCGCTGAAAATGGATCCTTTCCTGTTCACTGAGGAAGAGCTGAGGGCTGCTGAGCCGATGAGTCTCCCACTGGGAGCTGGGGGCCCGAGCTGCACGCAGACGGACGGCGTTGGACCCCGACCAAATCAGATATAAGAGAATACAGTACCTGCAGTATGAACAGTCAGGGCGCATGAATCCCCTAAAGAGACCACCTGCTCACATGGAAATTAATAAAATTATTGAGGAGACAAAGGGAAAGGAAACAAAAGTAAAAACAGAACATGTCCCTTGCTCATTCACATGTAATCACACAATTGTGCAAAGAGATTTGAACAAGCACAAACCATTACTATTTGATATCTGAGATCATTGAACTTCAGTTAAGTAGAAAAGTCAGCGAGACGGTGGAAGGATCTCCTGTGGTGAGCAGAGTTTAACACCAGAGCCAGCAGACGACAGAGAAAACAAGGAGTATCAAGACTGATGGAGGGACCTTTAACAGGTCACAATATAATCTTCTGTCATTGGCAAACCAGTTTTTTGACAGGCTTTGCAGTTGAATTATAATCAAATGTGCGGAGACTTGCTCAGGCACGCCTAGTTTTTCTGACATTAACTTCCAGAAGCTTTGTTGTAGCTGTATCCATTATTACAAAGTGTACACTGATTCAGTGATGTCAACTGATTTAATACACTTAAGCAGCTGTTTATCACTGGAAGATAAAAAGGGCAGCGTAGGTACAGTCTCATCAACACCACAGAGCGAAAAGGTTATTGTCAGGCTCTGTAAAAAAAAAAAAGAAAAAGAAAAGAGGTGTCAACGGATCAGTAAACTCCTGCATACACTCCAGGTTTGCTGGACTAAAGTCTGGGTTTTATAGACCAGAAATGTCAGTGCAGAGGTCCACATACTTCCGTTCATCCCTGGTAATGAACCAAATCCGGATGTAGGCAGGTTATGTAAATGTACAGTGCGTGAACAGCCAAACAAAGCTCCCCTGTGGTCTTCTGCCAGGAGGATTTTTTACCCCTTCGCCTTTTATATGTGACGCCTCCGTGGCAGTCTGCTTGGCCTCGCTATTGGTCACTAGAGGCAAACTTTTACGGGTTGGTTTTAGATCTTTTCCACCTTTTCAAGCCATGAAAATCTCCGCATGCGATGTCTTTCCTTAGAAGTAATTTGTATCTGCTAGTTAAGGAAAACAACTAGAGAAGTGTCAACAATCCTGAAGCAAAATTAAGGCACTGGCAGTTAAATCTAAATAAAATCCCGTATATATTAAATCAGGAGTTAGACAAATTTTATTTGAATGTGGTTTCACTAGCTGAAGAACTGGTTCAAATGTATAACACAGCAGAAGTAGCTAATTTTGGACGATTTGTGATGGGGTAACCATCTTGGAATAACATGTGAACTGTGAGAATAACGGGATGTTTTCCTTTCCTATCCTTGTTACTGTAGCCTGATTCATTTTATATGACCTTTTGTCTATTGTTCATGGTATCTAATATTTTTTTTATTTGCAATCATCTTTAAATTTGTTGTTTATCTTAAAGTGTCTCCAGTAAAGCCTTCAAAGGTCAACTGTTATCTTCAGCCTTTGCTGGACATGCGTTTGCTGCATAGCTGTACAATTACATGCATAGTTAGGATAGAAAGGAAAGCCCCATGTTTTGGCTTTCTGTGACAGTGACATCATTTTGCCTGTGTTAAAATTAATGACTCAGTCTTAAATGTTTTCATGTTGCGGGGCAATCACCAAGAGCAGCAACTAAAGGAACCACAGAACTGGCCCAGAATCAAGCAGTGATGATGCAAAGTGTTTTAAAAAGCTGCCACCACACAGAGTATGGTGGTTAAAGGGCACCGGGGAATGAACCCGTAAATTAATCAAATGCAAGTCGACCTGAAATCATTATATTAAATGCTGACATCAGTGCGTGCACTTCCAAGTCATTCGCTGTGGTAGACCTGTGGTTCCTTCAGGATTATTGAGACTTGAGGTTAGATTGCAAACTAGAAGAAGCACTGCTTTTCCTCAAAAGAACATTTTATTAAACTGAGACAATTTCCACATCTACAGCATGTTATCTGAACTCTGATTTCTCAAGACTACTAAAGGCCGACTTTTATCTATCGTCTTGATATTTATAATAGAAGTTGTTGCCACTGATTATCAAATTAACAGATATTCTGTCCAGCTATAGAGAGGAAAAATCATGAGATTATTTAACTTGCAATTATAAAGCAATTTTGGATTGTACAATGCCGGTTTTGAGTAGAAAGTCCTGTGGTTTAACAAAATAAATGGAGAAGGATAAGAATGTAAACGTGAGTTGAGGTGAGGGACTCCCTCATCTAGAAAAACTCAAAGGGAGCACGATATGATTGATGGTCTGTGGGAGTTAGAATGACACTTGGTGTACACAGAGGGTGTGAAGCAAAGAAAGGCTGCAGGCCCCGGCAAGAGCCATTCAAACTGATAATAATGTGAAGGCTGTTTGGTTGCATGGATTACCTAAGAGCTTAAAAGTATCAGCTGTAAATTTTGAGGATTTTAGTAAAAGGCTGAATCAGCTGATATGGATCCCAGAGAGACTATAAATCACATTTAGACATCCTGGGAAGTTAAGGCAAGAGAGTATTCTCTTGTTTTTTTTTAAAATTCATATAGTGAAGTGTTATTTTATTTGTCGTTTCCTCTGACATTTTATTATGTTATAAATTAGCCAAAAAAACATGGGAAACCGGTATGGATGTCAGAAAGTATGATATGTTGGAAAGAAACAAAGAACGAATGCACAGGTCCTATTTTGAGCTTTTGATTTCAGAGCTCAGTGTCCATGACATTATAAAAGTTAATGTTACAAGTGAGAAGTGTGTGGCCAGTTATTGCTCCAGAGGCTGCTGTGGTCAGAAGTAATGAAGTGTGATCGCTGACTGATGCAGTGCAAGCCAAAAGTAACATGTTTTTATTAGATCTCCGGTAACAAGATCATGTCGCAAAAACAAATAGCCTATATGTTTGACTAACACATTCAATATCTCTAAAATGCAGATGATCGCGCATGCAATTCATCAATATTTTATCAAAAAATTAGCCCGACTTGATTTTGTAATGTGGTATTTATTGTATTTATTTCACTTGATGGTTCTAGTTTTCCATAGAAACCAAATTTCCTATAAAAACTTGTCATAATTTACTTGCTTGCATTCACAGGCGGAGCAGGGGGTGGGGGGTGTCTTATGGGTCTCAAGCCCCGGATGTTTTCCCAAAAACCCAGAAACTTATATGAAGTTTAAGATATAACTTCAACTTGGTATCATTTCTGCTCAATCTCTCTGACTGGAAAAGCAAATCAATGGAGCTCTACTGTACTGGGAAAATAGCCACATATACAGTAGGTCACTCGACACACTTGACACAGGACTTTATTAAGATGATCATGCAAACTTGAAAATGTAATTCCATGATAGCAATGTAATTTTCCACACACTTGACTGGACTTGACTTTATGAATATGAGCAAAGCAGGAGACGAAGTCAGCTGGTTCCATTTGAAAGTATTTCATCTTTTGCTTGTCAGTCAGGTGTGACTGGTTAAAGCTCTACAAACTAAAGAAAGTGTACGCACAGGTCAATAATCTTATTATCTTGAATAAAACAACAAACAATTTTAAATCAAAATCAGTACATCGATACATTCTCACTTTAAATATATAACCATGTGAGAACCAAACCGAGGATATTAGATGTTCTACTTAAAAACAAAATAAACATGACTTGAGGAAATATGATGATATAAACTCATTCAACACACTCAGGAACAAAGGGGAAATGACAGAGGGAAGCAGCTTAGCTGAAGGGCAAACAGAGAATGAGCTCAGGACACAGAACAAAGAACATTCAAGGCACCTGTGTGAGCTGCCCAGTCAGCACACCTGTTCTCCTGCTGCTCTTCAGCCCAGCAGAGTAAAGACAATTAAAACGAAAATGCAGTAATCCAAGCTGCATTTTCATTTTCACATACTCATGTGGGCGTACAATTCTTTTAGCTCAAAGCACCAGAGCCAGTAGCATGGCTGTAGACCCTTGATGCTATTCAAAGCCATTAGCGGTTATCAATGACACACACAGTAAAACACATCTAACACTAAACAGGGCAGTTTAAAGTTTCTACAACTGTAAACACTTGCCACTTGAAAGAGCTCCTGTTTTTATCTTTTATCATATTCCTTCCTCTTCTGCTTCCATCCTCTTCATCATGTAAAACATTGTCGTGAAACCCGTCACATAAATCCAGACCAGTGACCTTTAACCCTCTGTCGGCCTCTGATGAGTTCGTCTGGCTCCAGCAGTGCTCTCTGTCATCCTGTCGCTCCCTCTGCAGGGGACCAGGTTTTCTCTCAGCCTCCTGGCCGGCCCTCACTGACCCTTCTTAACTTTAATTTACTGTCTTTCCCATCTTTATTTATCAGGGCCAAGTGGCACAGCCAAACAATAACATACAGCCTCTTCGGAAGGAAGTATTAGTGGATTACATAGTGGTTTACTTTTCATGGGCCAGGACAGATTTGTGCGGCTGGCTTCCTTGTTGAGGTCAGCATCGGGGAAAGGCAATAACCCTCTGCAGATGTATCAAAAGTGCAGTTCATTGTAGTTATTTCAGATGATTTGTCAACAGCAATGCTTTTGACAGTTAGAGATGTTATTGTTAATTTGTCCCGGCAAAGAAAACACGTTAAATCAACTCAACTCTAAAGACAAGAAGTGAAAAAAACATTCTCTGAATCCTGGTTACAGCTGGTTTATTTAGTCTTTTTTACTGTTCCTACAAATAAACTCTGTCCAAACTTATACTGCTGCAATCCAGATGACAGCTCTGACCATCTCTGTCAACGATTTCAATCTGCTCGTTGCAACAACATTCCGAGTATGTACGACAAACATCGCCCGGAGCACAGCACCAATCTGCATCACGCATAAAAGGTCAGCGAAACAGCTTGAGAGAACCTCGCAAGATGCATTCCTGCACAATTAATGCACAATAATATGGATGGCCAAAAACAACAATCCCAGAACAAGAAGCGAAAAGTAAACAAAGCAGCAGCAACAGTGCAGATGTTGATAAGCAACAGGAAACACAGGTGCACTCAGACCTCGGCTGCCTTCAGTAGAGTCGACCACCCGGTTTATTTGGCCCAAATCATCAGAGCAGCCCATAATTGAGGGAATGTTATGAACAATGTTTAAACACTTAGGCAGGATGGAAACTATCTGAAGACATTGTTCCATTGCAGTTTTCAAAGTCCAATTGAAATGAATGGCTCATTAATTGCATTTTAATGGGCATGATCATCATATTTGGCACCAATAGATCCTATGTGTGGTTTTTTTTTTGTTGTTGTTTTTTGGTATTTTGTGCTTAATATCATTAGCAGAAAATGCATGTCATAATCCTAAAGCAGCCAAATAAGCCAAATAATTAATTCCTATAATATCAGCACAATAAACTGAGTACTGTGCAATTTGCTGCGCTCAAATACGTCCCTGAATCACACTATTAAACGTTAAGAGCTTCAGGGTCCATATTTGCTTTAAATTGTAGAGCGCCATACTGCCTCAACACTGAAGTCATAGCGACCTCTACTGGTAGACTGCCAATCTTACATTTACTGTAAAATTTAAAATATAAATGCCTTTTATTGGTTCAGTCTGTAATGCTGTACAACTATTTAACAATTTATATAGAATGACCAAAAAAAATCAAACTCATTATTTTTAGTTAATGAAACTCCAGCTGTGATTTTTATTGTGTAAAAGAAGGATGGATGATCCTCCTGTTCCAGCAGCTTCAACTGCCATCAAAACTGTCCCAGGTCCCAGCAGATCTGCTGTCACATAAAGATACGAGCAGCCTCGGGGGTAATACCCAGCCATGCTTGAAAAAGACAAATTTAGGAAATCCTCCAGGCACTGAACCAGAAAAGCTTGTCATGGATGTGACAGACAGACTGTGTGCCCCTAATGTGACATGTGACTATTTTTCTTGAAATCAAAAATATCTGACAGAGAGGAAGTATTGAAAGTTACCAGGGGAAGCCCAGAAGCGTAAAAAAAAAAAAAAAGGAAACGAGAACGGTTAACAATTCAAGCATTGGAAGGAACGAACCCTAACGTTAACATTACAAGAGAAAGTTTACATGTAAGTAAACACACAGCTCACCGGTGATTCATAGCCACGACTGTGTGTAGCTGTTTGTCCTATGATGGCATTGGGCCTTTGTGCTATAAGCTAGTCTTGAATAAAGTACTCAGTGCTGTGACGTCCCGCCCTCTTTGGCTCATTCCTGTGTGGTTGGTTTGGCTTCCTGGCTCAGAGGCCAATGGACAGAGTTGGGAAGGACATCAGGAAATGGCCAACACCTGAGTAAACTGGGCCTGAGCCTCATTAAAGTGGCTTCATCTGTAACACGTCCAACATGTTGTCTTCCTCCGAGGCCTCCATCAGCCGGTCTGGTTTGTTTTTGGTGTGTTTGTTTGATTTGTTTCAACATTCTTCATGTGTGATTTCCCTTTGGCCAGTTTGAGGCAGTCTAAATGTTATGTAATGTCGATGATGAGCAGGAACAAACTGTCACAGACCATACAGTGTGTAATGAGGTGATTTTAAAGTGAGACTGAGGAACTTTTGAAAGCACAAATAACACAATCTTCCTCTTACAAATACAAAGTTGAATTCATGAGCAGTAAAACTCACCCTGGGCAACTCATTACACTCAAGGGTTTTGCAGCTTCAGTTTTATTTGGTCTTGATATGACCAGAGGCTTTTAGTGGCCAAAATGTTTGCAATTTTAAAAAGATATTGTTGTGTAAATCACATTACTGAGTCTGATTTATTGTCTATATTTATAAAGTTATACTATATTTAACTGTTTTTCTATCATCTCATCATCTCCGTTAAGACCTATAACCCAGTGGTTCCCAACCTTTTCCACTTGACCACAAATCTCAAAAATGTTGGCAGCCCACGTCCGACCCTGTAGCAATACAGAAGCAAAGTAATTCATTCTCTGATCACTTTTTTTTTTTAATAGTAACGATGGAACATTGAGGACTGAACTGAGAGCAGGGGAATCCTAATTTTCTTTATTGATTGATGGGGCACTTGTTGATTCACCACCTGTCTCTTGACTCGCTTTCCTTTAATTATTTCTTTTAATGCCTGTTTGCTAACCAGCTATGCATTTTGATACTCACAGTTTTTGCCATGGATGTGATCTTTTAGAGTGCAAACAGACTGAGATAGCAAACAAGTCCGATTTATTCCGGCTGGCAACAACATAAAAATTCATCATTGGCTTAAATATTTTTATTTTTTTTTTACATTTTTAAGGTCTTTTTTTTTTTAAACATTTAAAAACATTATTTACATTTTCATTTTTTATAACTACATCTTTTCACCAAAAATTGTATTGTGTTGCAAATGATTGGTTGGCCCACTTGCAATCCCTTCGCAGCTCACCAGTGGGCTCTGGCCCACAGGTTGGGAACCACTGCTTCAGCCTAAAGACTAAAACTTAAACACAATAAATAAAGTTTCACATTCAGCTTTAAAGTAGTTAAGGGTGAAAAAATGGGGAAAACTTTGCACTAACAGGAACTCAGTTGATGCTTTCTTGAAGCCTGTGTGATTTAAATCAAGGAAACCCTCTGACATGGTTACATGGACTTTTTCTTTTTTTATAGCAAGACGTTGTAATAGCATGTCAGCAGCAGCATCTTATGTGTACAGGGTTTTTCTTTCAACCAAAATCAACAAAAGGAAGCTGGCAGGAGGTTTTTTTTTTTTAAGTCACTGGCTGTTGACAGTCTGTAAACAAGACACTACACCACAGTCTCCAACCCATGTATTATATTTTCATCACCAAGCCTGAAACTGTAATGAACCTGTTTGTCCTTGTGGAGGGGCACTAACCTTCCTGTTTGAATCTGTACGTTTTGATCGGTCTGACTTGGCTTGAGAAGACGTCCTGTGCTGATGCTCGATGAGTCACTTCCACTCTCCATGATGGACTGCCAACAGCTGCAACTTCATGTCTGTGTGCATGCGTGAGTGCCAAGTTCTATTTATATACAACCACCCACCTGCACATATGGATATTGAAAATCAACACACATAAAATAACATTCTGTATGTTCACATAAAACGCAGCTCTTAAAAAACAGCACTAAACACCTCTGTCCAAACTGAATCCTGCAAAGCATAATGTTGATGTTGATGGTGCTAAATGACAGCACTCTGCTCTCTGCTCTCTTCAGTGAGTGAGGGAACTGTGATCTCACGGCCAGCTGCATTGCAAGACTAAACCGCTTCATGCGTAAGCAAGAGATATACGTCTCCTCCAAGTATCACATTCTTCCTTGGTCAGAAGTTGTGTTTCTTTTTTCTCACCTCGGATTAAGTGTCGCCTTGTATCTGTGATACCCTCTGTTTCTCTCTTGGCTGCAGCTCCTTCAAGCTTTATAAAACACACACAAAGAAAAACAAACTGGTGGTCTTTTTTTTTGTGTGTTTTTGAGATTATTAGAATCATCATTCCTTTTATTTCACTCACAAATCAGAAATAAAGAATAAAATACAAGTATACAAACATAATAGTAGCAATAGGTGAAAATGGGACAACCCCAATAAGCTTCAAAAGCTTTTATGTAGGTTGCCCAGTCACTGCATTTATAAAATATAATTTCAGCCATGAATCCATAAATAATAAAATTTAGAGTCTCATTTTGATTCTGTTTCTGGATTTTTCTTCAGTTTCATTCGTTTGCAATTTGATCTTTAAACTTGTATGGAGGATTTTTCTAAACAATATGTGTGAAATGATTTTAGTATTTAAACCCTATTTAGATTTAATTGTGGGATTTTAAATCTATATGGTGCTCCAGGTGACAGAGGAAGGATGTCTCTGTTTTATTTCAACTTTTGAGCATCTCTCTTTTCCTTCCCTGAAACACTGAGGGCAAAAGTATGTCATCTCATTAACCTCCTCACTTCTCCCCATGAAAGCGTTACTATTGCAGCTGTCAAACCTGACAACAGGAATGACCAGTGGTGGAATGTATTACTGACTCAAGTACCGTAAGGAAGTGCAGCTATAAAGCGCTTTCACTTCACTTGATTATTTCCATTTCATGTCACTTTGTATTTTATTGTACTTTTTTCTCCACTATCTGACAGCTATATTTACATTAAGATACATACAAAGCACATGACAAGCATATAAAACATGAAGCGCTGTTAAAACCATATAAAATAGATACAATTCCAAAAGCTAATTATACAAAAATGCATGACTTATAATACAATATATTATTTCATGCTTAAGTAACATTTTCATTTATACTTTCACAGTGTATTGTTAAGATTATGTAACTTGGTGGAAAGTAACTAAGTGTATTTACCCAAGTACTGGACTGAAGTTGAATATTGAAGTTCTGAGTGTTTCATTTTCCTGCCCTAAAAGAAGTAGTACTGCTCAGAGGGCGTATTCTAACCTCTTTTATTGTAAACACAGTGATGGTTGAAGTTTTTTTTAAGCAACCATCATCACCACCCGCTCCCTGAAAGAAACCACATTCAGCAGCAGAGAAAACTTAATACTGAGTAGTGTATGAGATTACTTCATTATCTCCCAGTGCACAAGGTCATCAAAGTTTGTGGGAGTCTTTTATGAGTCATTATCACCCTTGATTAGAACTTATTTAATTTTCTTTACATATAGTATATATGTATTTTACTTGAATAATATATCATAAAAAGATTCAATATAAAATTTGTATAAACTAGAAAGTTAATAGGGGACATTCAGAGCAAATATCAAGTGTTATGTCTTTGATGATCTTGCATGTATCTGTGCACTTACTAATTAAACTTAGCACTCACAGATCAACTGCCCTGATTACCTCTAGTTACAAGCTCCAGAATCTGTGGTGAAACACGAGTACGTAGGGGTGACCAGTGTCAGGGAAACACGATCAGGTCTGTAGCCTGGGATGACTCGAATACTTTCCACTGTCATGTTAGGGTTTGCCCTCCCCATTTTAGAGCCGTAGCTGCAAGCGTAAGGGTAGACAGCAGTCGAGGGAGAAAAAAGTTACAATAAAAAAGAAATTCAAGCGGAGAGGAGATGAGTTTATTGTAGCGAATCTGACAGCTCACTTAGTTGTGCCTAAATTGACACATTGATTATGTCTGACAAACAGAGCAGCCAGGCATCCCAGAGGAAACCATCGACCAACAAGAACATCAAGAAGCTCCGCACAATTAGCATGGTGTGCGGCCTGACGAGCAGCTGGCAGCAGTGGGTGACGGCGAACAAGACAAAGCAGGCAAGCGAACCAACTGGCTGGGCCCCATCTTCACTGGGAAGACTAACAGAGGAACCCAAGAAGACATGGGTCCCCAAGAAACCTCCTACCTCTAAAACCCAGCCTACAGAAATTCCTCAAAATAATGCAACTACTTCTGGAGAAGCTCAAAAGACATCAACTCCTCACAGGAAGGTGCAGGAGGTTATGACCTCGGCTGAGCCACCAGTGGAGTCTCGTATCAAGACGAAGCAGGTGGTGAAGACGGTGACCAGCGGGGTTCAGGAGAAAAGTGCAGCCATCGAGCTCCTGACCGAGAAGATCAAGGGTGAGGCTCTGCCATCAGGAGAGGAGATTGACAGGCTGCTGAAGAAGAAAAGCTCACCCACGCGCCGCAGGAAGTGCTCCAACATGGTTTCATCACTGACCAAAAGCTGGAAGCAGGTGGAGAATGAGCAGAAGTTCGGGGAAGAAGGAGGAGGACCAGAAGAGGCAGACACCAGTAGTACAGATAAGGAGGAGAGTGGACATCCTGAGACAGAGGAGGAGAGACTGGACATAATGGACACTGAAACACAAACTGAAAACTTTTTAGAAGAAACAGAGCAAAAAGACTGTGAAGGAGACTCCGAATCAGCAGTGAAGATTAAAAGACCTGCAGTCCCAACGTGAGTATCAGTGAGCTTTAGTTTGTATTTTTAGTAAAGAGAGAAGTTTTTTTCTGAACCAAATAATATAACATTTTCTTCCATCTGGTAAATTCTTAAAGGTCAGAACTCATTATACAGTTTCATGATACCTTTTAAATGAACATGTTCAGCTCTTGGAAATGAAGCCACTTGTTGGAAACAAGTAAAATTACTGTTTAGAGATCAGTGTGGCACTCCACTTTGCCACATTATGATGGATGTCTGCCACCTTTCCACGATCCCAGCGAGACACAGCAGCTATAGCTGTGAGAATGCTATCACAGTCCTCACAAAGGCTGTGTCTGAAATCACCACCTATTTACTGTATAGTGCGCTCTATCCCCTATATAGTGCCCTCAAAAAATTCTGCTAGAAGTCACACAAGGCAATACGTTGCCATTTATAGCTCCAAAATTACAGTTGTGTGACTCTACAGCTGTCAGTGATGACACTTTGTCCAAAATCTCAACTTACTGCTTACTGCTAAAGTACACTAAAAAAGTACCTCCCTTACTCATGTTAACGTTAGCAAGTATGATATTCCTGCTGTTTGCCTTCTCCTCAACACCTGGAAAATACTAATACTAGAGAGTAAAGTACTATTTATCAGCCACAAAGGATCATAAAAATAAACTCTGCACATCTGATTTTATTTTCTTTGAAACATAATGCATAATGACATGATGCGTTTTCAGCACGTCTATCAGCTGTCACTAAGTCCCACACTGAAACACTAAATGGCATTAACATGATCGCCAAAGCGCTGAGCACAGAGCCCTTTGCAATATGTTACACAGCCACAAACAGGCACAAAGTTCGATGTCAGGACAACATCTAATATTAACATCAACTTGACACAGAACACTGATGACAGCTGACATTGATATTTTCTTGGTTTTAAGTTGTATTGTTAAGTAACCAAAATCCAACATCTTCCAAACATCTAATGAGTCGTTAGAGTCCAATGTCTTTCTGACATTACAATGACAACCGGTACCAGCTGGTTCCTCTCCATTTTTGGTGCAAAACTCGCTTACTGTTGCATATTGCAACTGTTGGAACTTCCCTTACTCCCTGTAGGCTCAAGAGATTGAGTGTATTGTACATTTATATTTATTTGTAAAGTAATCCGACATCCCTTCCAGGTACAAAAAGGAAGCTGAAGATGCCAACAAGATCAATGCTCTCTCCAAGAAATACAGTGCTGTGGGAAATCTCAAAAGTCGCTGGCAGAACTGGGCATCAGAGCACACCGTCAACCAGAGACTAAACCCCTTCAGTGAATACTTTGACTATGATTACTCCATGTCTCTCCGCCTCCAGAAGGGTCAGGAAGGTTACGGACGCCCCAAGGAAGGTACTAAAACAGCGGAGAGAGCCAAACGTGCCGAGCAACACATCCACCGTGAGATCGCTGACATGTGTTACGTGATCAGGACTATGGCTGATCCGGACCCAGACGGAAAGACCCGCATCACGTTCGGACAGCTGTTTGACAGATACGTCCGGATCTCTGATAAGGTGGTGGGGATTCTGATGAGAGCCAGGAAACATGGGAAGGTTGCGTTCGAAGGGGAGATGCTGTGGCAGGGCCAGGATGATGGAGTGATCATTACTCTGCTGGTGTGATATTAACACCTGGGTCAATGTTGTACTGGAAATCCTCTTAACACTTAATTGGCTGGCACAGTGGAACTTGTGAAATAACCTCAGGCATTATCAGACAGCTAAGAGGAGGATTAAAAATACAATTTGGCCTGGATCTGTTCAGCGGACACTTGCAGAACAATAACATGGGGATACAGAGACTACAAAGTTTAGTGGATAAGTTGATGTGGATTATGCAAAGAATTTTTTACTGCTATTTTTGTAGATACTTGAAAACTCTTCCTGTCAGTGTTGTGGATGTGTGAGTTGTAGCTGTCATGCACATATTTTGGGAAATCTCCAAAGACTTTGAAGTTCTAATTCACAAGCTCTGGAAGCTCCAGAGAGATAACATCCTAGCTTTTGGCTTCTTATGCTTCCATTCATACATGCCTCTTTTGCACTTTCTTTATGGCTTATGTTAATGAGATATTTAAGGATGTGTTAATATAACACATAACAAGCAGCTTTGCAGTATACTGTAGCACAGTAATTCAAACAGGCATTGGGTTTCATTGCCTGAATTCCTGCAGCTCAGCATTCATTACACTGTACCAGGCACAATGCAGGGGAACAGAGCAGACCACAGCACTTTTACATCTCATGGCCTGTTATACTGAGGTTCTTATAATTAATGTAAAGGATGATTGTGACTGTCTTTGGATAAGGAAAAACTTGCCTTTTCTCTGTCAGTTATTGAATTTTTGAGGAATGTATCGGGGTTTGTAAAATCATACATACAGAACACCCCTAATGTTGGGAGTTACTGTTAGTATTAAACTGGAGACAAATTGAAGATGATATTTGTTTTCTATTTTGAAACAGTTTCAGTAAAAGGCATGTCATATTAAGGCATACTGTACTTTTTAGGTATTCACTAGCATTAATTAACTTGCATTAAAGAGTCTAATCATAGGCTATAGTGAAAACTAGCTGTGATCATGACATTCACATATAGCAAACAGTTGCTTATTTACGCATCCAGCAGTTACAGAACAGGAATATATATATATATATATATATATATACATTGCTCAAACAAATTAAGGGAACACGTAAATCACACATCAGATCTTTGAGTGAAACCAAAATCATCAACCCATTGAGGGCTGGATTCACCATCACACTGAAAATCAAAGTAAAAAAATTTAAATCACAGGCTGATCCAACTTGTGTGAATTTCATCATGGCAACTCATAATGTGACTCAGTAGTGTGTATGGCCCCTGCGTGCCTGTATGCACTCCCGAAAATGTCTGGGCATGCTCTTGATGAATCGGCGGATGGCGTCCTGGGGAATTTCCTCCCAGACCTGGATCAGAGGATCAGTGAGCTCCTGGACAGTCTATGGCATCAATGCCTTCATCATCCAGGAACTGCCTACACACTCTGGCTTGAGAATCGCTCTGAGGATTTCGTCCTGGTACCTAACAGCAGTCAGGGTACTGTTGGCTATGACATGGATATCCTTGGACCCTCCAAGGTTATGCCTCCCCAGACAATCACTGACCCACCGCTAAACCGGTCATGCTGGATGATGTTACAGGCAGGATAACGCTCACCACGGCGTCTCCAGACTCCTTCACGCCTGTCACGCGCTCAGTGTGAACCTGCTCTCATCTGTAAAGAGAACAGGTTGCCAATGACAGACCTGCCAATTCTGGTGTTCTTGACCTGCACAGTGCTGGGCTGCGAGCACAGGTCCCACTAGAGGACGTCGGGCCTTCATGCCACCCTCATGGGGCCTGTTTCTGACAGTTTGGTCAGAAATATGCACACCAGTAGCCTGCTGGGGGTCATTTTGTAGGGCTCTGGCAGTGCTCCTTCTATTCCTCCTCGTACAAAGGAGCAGGTACCGGTCCTGCTGCTGGGTCGATGCCCTTCTACGGCCCTGTCCAGCTCTCCTCATGTAACGGCCGGTATCC
The DNA here is from genome assembly GCF_021018895.1 of Seriola aureovittata. Lineage (NCBI taxonomy): Eukaryota > Metazoa > Chordata > Actinopteri > Carangiformes > Carangidae > Seriola > Seriola aureovittata. Next base: position 9,235,545 of record NC_079379.1, read on the forward strand.
TGTTGTCTCCTCCATGCTCTTGAGACTGTGCTGGGAGACACAGGAAACCTTCTTGCGACTGCACGTATGGATGTGCCATCTTTGAGGAGCTTGACTACATATCCAACCTGATTGGGCTGCAGGTACCGCCTCATGCTACCAGTAGTGACAAGGACACTATCCAAACACAAAACAAGAGAAAAATCAGTCAGGAAGGAGAAGGAGAGAGCAACTGTCTGTCGCCACCACATGCAAAACCATTTCCTTTTTAGCGGTTGTCTTGCTTTTGCCTCTGCATTGCACCTGTTGTCACTTTTATTTGAACCAAAGCAGGTAAAATTGATTCACAATCACTTGTGCTTCGTAAATGGACAGATTGATATCCCGGATGTTTAACTGACTTGGTGTTATACTGTGATGATTAAGTGTTCCCTTAATTTTTTTATACCATGCTCATATGTGCACCATGAATGACAGGCATACAGAGAGGGCCCGTAAAGAAACACACAGGGCCAGTAAATGGACTTTATTTTCTTTATAAAACAAAAAGAAAACTCATCAATTTAAAAAAGCTTTATGTGTTCCTGGATAAGCGGGCCAAGCGTGGATTATCTACCAGGCCGATATTGGGCCGGTGCCCAGGGGCCTCTGACCTTTAGAAGGCCTCCAAACCCCCAACAACTGTGCCTCATCTTGACATTTTTTTTTCTTTCAATCAGATTTGATCAATTCTGAGTGTTTTTGTTGAAATACAAACAAATGAATACAGAGTTACTTTATTTGCAAATAAGAATTTAGCTGACCAGCTGGGTGAGAAACTGTGCTTCTTAAAACATCATGGAAAACAAAGGTTGGAGCAGTGGAGCAGCAAAGAGAGAGATGAAAGAAAGAAAATGATATCAGAGAGACTGAAATTCAGAAAAACAGATATACATCTACCTCCACTTTTTTCAAAAGTCGGCTTGCTAGCATTAGCAAAGAGCCTAGAGGGGACGATGCTATTTTTGGACGCTGTTGCTGAAAAACATTGTATGTCAACCTACACAGTGTGTGTGTGTGTGTGTGTGTGTGTGTGTGTGTGTGTGTGTGTGTGTGTGTGTGTGTGTGTGTGTGTGTGTGTGTGTGTGTGTGTGAGTGAGTTAGTGATTGATGGAGGAATCTGAATTTAATAATACTCAACAACAACACAACCCAACATTGTCAATGGTCATGGAAAATCGTATCACATGATAGTGTAGTTACTGTATGTTTTATTTTATTATTACAGATAGATGGTTAGAGAGTTTTGATGAATTCCAGCCTCAAGAACTGGTTTCCAGGACGTTTCTTTACAGAAACATTGATCCGTGAAGTAAAAAGAGATGAGGTATGTGCAGATTAAATTTCTCATGAGGTGGTAGCGCCAGTCACACGTAATGTTATAAATAAAGGTCATGACATGAAAAGTAAAAAGGCTGTCACTTCCTGCAAGAATGCTGAGCACATGAATCAGTCTACGACAAGTGATGATGCATTTGTTTCCTTGTAGACAGATGTTTTGCAGGAATCAAATCTGATCAATGGAACGCTTCAGTATGACCCTCCCATTGACTGAACATCCATACCAAACTGAATAGTCTGCATGTTTCCAGTTTTCTTAAGGAGAGAGGTTAAGACAAGTCCCATCAAGGCTAAAGTAGCTTGGTGCTAGCTAAAGCAAAACTTGGGGTATTCAGTTTCTTATTTGTGAAGGAACATGTTATTTGTCAGTTTCACATGTTAGTTATCTACACAGGTTTATCATACACACAAACATACATACTCACAAAGCTTACACACAGTACAGTAAAATTTATTATATATATTTCAGTAAAAGTAGGATGACATAAACATACTGCTGATTGTTCACTGGGGTGTTGTATATCCAGCTGTAAACATCACTGCTAGCATCAGAAGACTGTTGACATGTTGACGCAGAAAAAAATTCCTGCCATACCATCAATAATAAAAGACCAAAAACACACCCACATCTTTCTGTCTGATTACCCGGCAGTTATTGCATCCGCTTATAGGAAGGACCGTTAAAGTTTTTTTTTTTTCCGGTTACTCGTACTATAAGTACAGTACTACCAGAGTGTTTTGCTACACATTGATGCTTTAGCTTCACTCTAATGCACACTTGAACTGTGAGTATTACTTTTTGATTTCCATTGATTTTACCAGTTGTTGAACCTAAGTCATCTCTTTTCCAAGATAATGATATAGGCAACCAAAAGTAGACAAAGTTAGAAACTGTTATTCTGAAATGCTGAATTTAGAACAAACAAAACCCTGATTATTAACATGCTTACATTTTCTGTCTGGTTTGCTTAAGGTTTATTCTTATCACAGAGGAAACTACAAATCAGACAGGTGAGAAGTCATTGTTTTTATCCTTCCAACAGTAGACAATAATCGCTCACAAATGAGATGCAGAGTTAAATAATCTTATCTTTTTTTCACAGAATGTTCTTTGTTGCCATCTTTGCTCTTCTTGTAGCCTCTGCTTTAACTGACGGTAAGTATCCATTTATTCATGTTTATTTCTTATCAGTCATATGGGTGTTAAAATTCAACAAGCAACAGAGATACTGCATCAGTAAACATGATTTGGAAATAGTATAATTCTAAGGCAACTTGCCCTGTGCAGTATTTGTAATATTTATCAGATATTTGTAATTATGAGAATGAACATGTAGAACCAGTATGAATATTAGGAATGGGTCGACCAAAATCCATAGTATTTTACAATGTGTTATTCTTTTGTTTATAAAGTTTATTGGGGCATAAATATAGAGTAGGATAGCAGAGGAGTGTTTGCAACCTTAAACATTGTTCCTTTTAGGCATGCTCATACAATCAATGTATGTATCTTGTAAGTATGCTTAGAAGATTTCATTTAAAAATAAAGTATATCCTTGCTCCTGCTTTTTTTTTTTTTTTTTTTATGACACTGCTGTTTAAAAGTTTTACTCATGTTAACTGATTCATGATATATTTGTATCTCTTCCTCTTCCAGCCCAGGCTCAGTACTATTCCTTCTCCACACCAGTGGGCTCAGGACGCGGCAACCCGTACACTATCACTGGAGAGGGAGGAATCACAGCTGTAAGAGTTTGGGAATCGTACTCTAACTACATAAGAGGGTGAATATCAAATACTTATATTTAATACAGTGACTTGCTTCACTCGATGATGATCTGTAAATGCATCTACTGTTTTTTTCTTAATGCAACATTATGAGCAGCAATTATCGGAAATGCCCTCTTACATTGAATTTGTCTATTTTCCCCTTCATTCATCAGGATCCAATTCCGCTACGGCTTCTTGTGGTCTCCTGTTGTTGGCTACAAATACGGCCAGCCCCAAGAGATGGAGCTGTTTGAAGGCGAGGCCATCATCCAGGTTTCTGGAAAATACGCTCACTACCTGCAGTCAGTGGTGTTCACCACTAACAGGGGTCGCACGCTGAGTGCAGGCCAGCCCTCAGGCCACTCCTTCAACATGTACCCCACCCACAGCCAAGCCGAGCTGCGCTTCATCAGTGGCCGGGTCCATGGAGCCATCACCTCCATCGGAGCACACTGGGCCATTGTAGCTCCAGCTGTGAACAGCACTGCTGGACACTGAGGAGGAGAACAAATAGGAGTTTGTTGCCAACATTTGGCCATTAATGAGAGAGCAAAGCTTTCAAAATTTCTAAACATAAAAATCTAATTTAATCAAATGTACAACAGTGTATACTCTGTAGTAGTATTTTCATACATAAGTCTCTGAAATGATAATGTACAACCATACACATAGTTAATCATTCCTGATATTGCCTTGTGTTTTTTCTTTGTTCTTCTGTTGGAAAATTGTCATTTTAATTTATAATGTGTCTTTATCTTATGTCTTTATCAGGCCAGTGCATTGTATGAAACATACAAACTATTAAATAAAGGAATAATGTACAAGATAGTAATGTATCTTTATACAGTAATAAAAAGCTGAAGGTGACATTTTGCTCCCTGTTTTTGTTGAAGATCTGTGGTCTCTGAACTGGAGCTAAAACTTCTTTAAAAAGTGAATTTAATTAAAGTAGTTGGGAGACATTCACTTTCTATATGAATGTATTTTCTTCAGTGGAGACGAAATAATAGGTGGATGTCCTGGCCTCTTGACACTGTCGTAATTTGACTAAAAGTCTATAGGCTTCGGTTTACACAGTAGCAACATTATATTTAGCTAGCTGTCATACAAAGAATGTAACACTCTCTTAAAGCACAGGCTGCACTGCAGGAACACAACCATTAAATGTCAGGTGATGGTGTTTTGTGTCAAACAGTTATTGTTCAGGGATGTTTTTTGTTGCTGTTACCTTCCATTTTTGGCTGAAACAGCCAAAAAGTACAGAAGGTAACAGGCCTTAAGGCAGGCTTTTATTAGAGACAAGCCTTTACTTCTAATTCCCTCTGTTTGATATCTATAATTGGTCATACCAGTACTTCAGTATAATGTCTTGTTTTGATTCTCACGGTGCCCCCGATGGACAGTCCGACGATGGAACAGTTTATAATGCGAACAATAAAATCAGAAATGGACTTTCATTGTCAGTTCTCGTGCTTGTCTGACAAGCTTGTCCGTGCTGTTGCTTTTCAGATTATTTTCTATTAAATTGAAGTTGATAAATAATGCGTGCCACCTGGCCAAGTGGCGTTATCCATTGTACTGAAGGGGGGATTTAATTCTGGCATGTTAAATTATTATTATTACCGTTTGTTGTGTATGATTGAATACCCCAAGTGTCCACATGCAGAATGGATGAGTCACATGGTCGGACAGGGAAACAAGTTCTGCCCGGGACTTATCTGGGTGCAGCCATGTACGAGGTTTATGCTTCTTACTTGAGTTGTGGCTGTTAGTATGGAGACATTTAGCAGAAAAGATGTGAAAAATGTATTGCTTCAAAACTTCAGTTGCCCCAAGCTTGCATTTCCTCCATCACCTCGTCACGATCAACTGATCATGCCACATTTTTTCCGATCACTCAAACACACTTTGAAGTTTACAGTCAGATAAGAGGGAAGCACAATGTTTATTCATGTATTTCTTTGAATCCATGTTAACCAGGAAGTAGATCTGTGTCTGCTTGCAGTGCAGACAATTAAGCATGTGCTCAGGAATGCCTCAGAAACTGATATAAAAGCAATGGTTTCTGCACAGGTAGACACAGAACGCTGAGAGGAGGTGAAGCTGCACACACAGATGTTGAAGCCCAGACAACATTACGGCACATTTAGAAACCTGATCTGTAAGTATGTGTTTATTTTGATCCTCAGACTTCAAACTGTGAATGTATTACATTCTGATTTTTTTCATTTCATCGTCACCAGGTATCTCTTGATCATCTTGCAAGGAATAAATTAAACAGGTAAAAATTCAGATCCACCCTGTGTTCAATATAAACTCAATAATTGCTGGGTAAAAATCATTCCTGGTTCAATAATTCTGCCTCATTATCAATTTGTTTGACAGAATGTACCACGTTGTCCTCTTCGCTCTGCTCACAGCTTGTGTGTTAGCTGATGGTAAGTTTCATTTATCACATTAATCACAGTTTAATAGTCTGTTGACATGTAATATGCTCATAAAAAATAGCTTATGCTTGTTTAACAGTTCAGTTTAAGGCACGTAGTCTTTTGCAGATAATCAGATATGTTTGAAAACACTTTACTGAGCAAACACTACACATAATAATTTACTGTAATTAAATTTGATTTATACATATTTGTACCAGACAAACAAAATTAAACATAAGATCAAATAAAATGAAATAAAAGAGAATTTTCTGTCATTTAATGTTTGCATCTCTTTGTCTTTGCAGTCCAACCTCAGTACTACTCCTTCTCCCCAGCCGTGGGGTCAGGGAGTGGCACCTCTTACAGTCTGACTGGAGAGGGCCGTATCACGGCTGTCCGAGTGTGGGAGGCAAACAACAACTACATCTATGGGTGAATATTAAATATTTTTAATTTGGTTTTGCAGTTTTCATTATACACATATTGGTGTCATTCTATGTTCTTCTTATTGTCAACAAATCTCATTAAGAGGCCAAAAACAAATATGTCAGTAATAAATAGTTGATTTGTCAAGGACTACTGTCAGTTGTGGATTAACATGGACTAGTGAGCAGTAAAGTCAGAAGGGGGATGTGTGAGGGATTGACTTAAAACATATATGTAATATTGATATGCTGTAAAGTTTTTTTGTTAACAAGGGCCATATGGATTAAAGTAGTATGGATACATTACTTCTCCATTGTGATACATTTGTCTATTTTTCCTTCTTCAGCTTCCAGTTCCGCTACGGCTTCATCTGGTCTTCTGTTGTCGGCTCCAAATCCGGCAATCCTCTGGTGATGGAGTTGTACGACGACGAAGCCATCATCCAGGTTTCTGGAAAATACGCTCACTACCTGCAGTCAGTGGTGTTCACCACTAACAGGGGTCGCACGCTGCGTGCAGGCCAGCCTTCAGGCCACTCCTTCAACATGTACCCCACCCACAGCCAAGCTGAGCTGCGCTTCATCAGCGGCCGGGTCCATGGAGCCATCACCTCCATCGGAGCTCACTGGGGTGTCGTAGATCCAGCTGTAAACGGCACTGCTGGACACTGAGGAGGAGAGCAGGAGTTAGGAGTTAGTCGCCAATATTTGGCCATTAATGTGAAGGAAAAGTTTCCAAACTTTAATCTGATTGAATAATCAAGTACACCTATGTATGTTCTGTAGTAGTATTTCCATTTCCAAGTACCATCATACACATAATCAGTGATTTCTGATATTTCCTCTTGTTTTTTCTTTGTGCTTCTGTTGGTAAATTGTCATTTTTATTTTTATTGTGTCTTTATTTTATGTCCTTATCAGGCAAGTAAACTGTAATTAACATTTCCAGTATGACAAACATACAAACCATTTAATAAAGTCAAATTAAATGTCTATCGTCACTTGTTTATTCATTATGTGTCAGTAAAAAGAGGGAAGTCTGGAGGAATAATGTACAGGATAGTAATGTATTTTCATACAGTAATGTATGAATAGCTGAAGGTGATATTTTGCTCCCTGTGGGCTCTCAGCTGGAGTTAAGACCCTTTGTAATGAACTTAATAAAAGGTAATACGTTAGTCAATTATTCCCATTTGATAGTTAATTTCTTATTTAAAGCACTGGGAGACATTCACTCTCTGTATGAATGTAATATATTTTCTACAGTAGAGGCAAAACAAAAGGTAAGTGCACTGACTACTTGCAGCACACACATGATATCATTAAAAGTCTACAGACATCGGTTTACACGGCAGCAACCAGTAGCAACAGCATACTTTAGCTAGCTGTCACACAAAAAACTGTAACCCTGTCTCAAAGCACAGGCTGCCCTGCAGGACCACAACCATTAAATGTCAGGTGATGGTGTTTTGTGTGAGACAGTTATTGTTCAGGAACTTTGTTGAGATGTTTTATGTTGCTTTTACCTCCCATTTCTGCAAGATCAGCCACAGGCCACATAATGTCCATGGCTGAGGGAACAATAGAGCTGAGAGATGAAGTTACTGTTAGGATTACGACCTCGTGGTCCTTTTTCTCTCCCTCTTGTGTTCTGCTGTTTTCCCCTCCCTCATGTGTTTGTTTGTCCTTAGTTTGTCCTCTGTGTCTATATTTCTGTGTGTGTGTGTGTGTGTGTGTGTGTGTGTGTGTGTGTGTGTGTGTCAGCTGAGCGTGGTTTCCTTGTTCCTGCTCCCTCCAGTCTCCATACCCACCTGCTTCTCATCATGCAATCAACTCCACAACCCGCTGCAGTACAAAGAAGCCGGTCAGCTCACCATTCTTCGCCAGATCGTTCTGTCACATGCACATCCTTACGTCGTCAACCCTGCCGCCTGCCACGACCCGGCCTAGTCTAGTCTGTTTGGGTCTTTCCATGTGTCCACTCTGGTTTCAAAATAAAGCTTTAAAAAAAAAAAAAAGCACTGAGATTTTACCATGCTAGATAAAAAGCCTATATAATAACTATTATAGCTTAATTTTAATTGAACAAATATTCTTTAATCAGACAGGATTTCTGACAGCGGCGATGCTTTTACGCTACTTGAACTTGCTTCGTAGTCCAGGCCTCTGCTTGGTTTCATGTCTGTTTGCCTCACCTGCCTTCCCAGCTCTAAGGGAGTCATGTCTGTGTGCCCAACCTCTGCCATCCGCCACAATCTACATAATTTACAATTTAAGATTAGCTTTACCACCATTCTGTGTTCTTTTCTGTGGGTTCAGCTCTATACTAAAACCTCACAGTTACACCATTGGTTGGACGAGTGATGGACTTTTCTTATTGGCCGTTGCTCTTCCAAAATGATTTGGCATGAACTGTCCAAAACAGTTTTATAGCATTTCTTCAAATTATGACCAGGGCCTTCATTTACCTCAACTGCAGAAGCTAACAGGCCTTTATTTAAGGCCTGATAGTATTAGAGGCAGACCTTTTATTCTAATTCCTTTCATTTTAATGTCTGATATCTATAATTGGTCAGTACTTTAGTACAATGCCTCGTATTGATCCACTCCCATTTGCCTTATTATAGTTACTGCATTATGCATCAATACAAATATTTTCTCATTTCCAGCAGTTTACAGTGCAAACAATAAAATTAGAAATGGACTTTCACCTTCAGTGCTCATGCTTGTGTGACAACACCCCATTTATTTTTATGTTTACAGCACATTGTGCTATTGCTTTTTGAGATTATTTTCTATTAAACTGAAGTTTATAAAAAAGTGTTTTGGCACACCTGGCCGAGTGGCGCCATCCATTGTACTGAACGGGGGATTTAATTCTGGCATGTTAAATTATTATTACCGTTGGTTGTGAAAGTGAAACAAGTTCTGCCCGGGACTTATCTGGGTGCAGCCATGTACGAGGTTTATGCTTGTTACTTGAGTTTTGGCTGTTAGTATGGAGACATTTAGCAGGTCATACTTTATATTATTGTATAGAACTTCGGAAAAGATGTGAAAAATGTATTGATGCATCAGGTTTGTCACTTGTAGTGACTTTGTTGTTGCAAATATTGCTAATGTATGTGATGTGAAGATTGGCCAGTGGCCTTTCTTTAAATTAAATTCTACTGTTGAGAAATGATAATGAGAGTTTGGATTGTGGGGTTCCATTTTATTTACATATTATGCATTAATCTGTATTTCACAGTCTTCCTATGAGGGAAATTTTCCCCAATTATTTCTGTATTCCAGTATTTCTGTAGTAGTTTTATCTTTGTTTATGACACAATGTTATTTCATATGTTTCCCAGATTATCCCTCTCTCCCCAAATTCTTTATTCATGAGAAAAACACTTGTATGTTAATAAACCTACATCTAAAAAGAATTCCTATAGGGTAACTTTCCTTAACCTTGTTATATGCTCCTGTAACCCAGTTCTGTCTTTTTACCCAAGAACAATATTATTGTGCACCATAATTCTAAAATATATATTGGATAATTAAAAACAAACTATAACAAAAGTCAACATGTTTAAGGCAATATGCCTTTGAGCATGGTGTATTTTTGCAGGGAATGATATGTTGAGAAACAAAGTCACTTAAGATGAAAACTGTACACACTGCCAGTCATTGCCATGAATCATTTAGTGTATAGCTATACCTGTTTAGAAAGGCTTTTGGTTTTGATCCTATAATTCAATTAGGAATTTATTAATAGAACAAGAATAGAATCATGCTTCAGTTGGCACAGGTTCACATTCCCTCTCTCGTCACGATCAACTGATCTTACCACATTTTTCTGATCATTCAAACACACTGTGACGTTTACTGTGAAATAACAGGAAGGCATCGTGTTTATTCATGTATTTCTTTGAATTCATGTCAACCAGGAAATCTGTATGTGTTTATGGTAAAGACAATTAAATACATGTTCATTAATGAATCACAATGCTATAAAAACAAGAGCTTCTGCACAGGTAGACACAGAACTCTGAGAGGAGGTGAAGCTGCACACACTGATGTTGAAGCCCTGACTACATTACAGCACACTTGAAAACTTGATCTGTAAGTATATGTTTATTTTGATCTTCTGCTGTTTATTGATATCAATTAATAGATCATTTGTTGATTGTCAAATTGTTATCTCAAAAATATGTAAAATATGAAAAAAAGTGAAAAAAATGATGTTACAAATACTGAACGTTACATTAAATTCTCATTTTTTTAAATTTAATTCTCTACAGGTATCTCTTGATCATCTTGCAAGGAATAAATTAGACAGGTAAAAATCCAGATCCACCCTGTGTTCAATATAAAATCAATAATTGCTGGGTAAAAATCATTCCTGGTTCAATAATTCTGCCTCATTATCAATTTGTTTGACAGAATGTACCACGTCGTCCTCTTCGCTCTGCTCACAGCTTGTGTGTTAGCTGATGGTAAGTTTCATTTATCACATTAATCACAGTTTAATAGTCTGTTGACATGTAATATGCTCATAAAAAATAGCTTATGCTTGATTAACAGTTCAGTTTAAGGCACGTAGTATTTTGCAGATAATCAGATATGTTTGAAAACACTTTACTGAGCAAACACTACACATAATAATTTACTGTAATTAAATTTGATTTATACATATTTGTACCAGACAAACAAAATTAAACATAAGATCAAATAAAATGAAATAAAAGAGAATTTTCTGTCAGTTAATGTTTGCATCTATTTGTCTTTGCAGTCCAACCTCAGTACTACTCCTTCTCCCCAGCCGTGGGGTCAGGGAGTGGCACCTCTTACAGTCTGACTGGAGAGGGCCGTATCACGGCTGTCCGAGTGTGGGAGGCATACAACAACTACATCTATGGGTGAATATTAAATATTTTTAATTTGGTGTTGTAGTTTCTGGATAATGATAACAAATAAAGTAATGATTCAGTCTTGTATAGTATTTTTTGTTGTAGGGCAAATGATATGCGAAAGGACAAGGCCGGTGTTATTTTATATTTCCTTATTGTCAATAAATCTCATTAAGAGGCCGAAATCAACAATATGTATGTCGATGATATACTGATATGCTGTAAAGTTCACCTGCAGTTTTTTTGTTAACAAGGGCCATATGAATTAAAGTAGTATGGATACATTACTTCTCCATTGTGATACATTTGTCTATTTTTGCTTCTTCAGCTTCCAGTTCCGCTACGGCTTCATCTGGTCTTCTGTTGTCGGCTCCAAATCCGGCAATCCTCTGGTGATGGAGTTGTATGACGACGAAGCCATCATCCAGGTTTCTGGAAAATACGCTCACTACCTGCAGTCAGTGGTGTTCACCACTAACAGGGGTCGCACGCTGCGTGCAGGCCAGCCTTCAGGCCACTCCTTCAACATGTACCCCACCCACAGCCAAGCTGAGCTGCGCTTCATCAGCGGCCGGGTCCATGGAGCCATCACCTCCATCGGAGCTCACTGGGGTGTCGTAGATCCAGCTGTAAACGGCACTGCTGGACACTGAGGAGGAGAGCAGGAGTTAGGAGTTAGTCGCCAATATTTGGCCATTAATGTGAAGGAAAAGTTTCCAAACTTTAATCTGATTGAATAATCAAGTACACCTATGTATGTTCTGTAGTAGTATTTCCATTTCCAAGTACCATCATACACATAATCAGTGATTTCTGATATTTCCTCTTGTTTTTTCTTTGTGCTCCTGTTGGTAAATTGTCATTTTTATTTTTATTGTGTCTTTATCTTATGTCCTTATCACTCAAGTAAACTGTAATTAACATTTCCAGTATGACAAACATACAAACCATTAAATAAAGTCAAATTAAATGTCTATCGTCACTTGTTTATTCATTATGTGTCAGTAAAAAGAGGGAAGTCTGGAGGAATAATGTACAGGATAGTAATGTATTTTCATACAGTAATGTATGAATAGCTGAAGGTGATATTTTGCTCCCTGTGGGCTCTCAGCTGGAGTTAAGACCCTTTGTAATGAACTTAATAAAAGGTAATACGTTAGTCAATTATTCCCATTTGATAGTTAATTTCTTATTTAAAGCACTGGGAGACATTCACTCTCTGTATGAATGTAATATATTTTCTACAGTAGAGGCAAAACACAAGGTAAGTGCACTGACTACTTGCAGCACACACATGATATCATTAAAAGTCTACAGACATCGTTTACACGGCAGCAACCAGTAGCAACAGCATACTTTAGCTAGCTGTCACACAAAAAACTGTAACCCTGTCTCAAAGCACAGGCTGCCCTGCAGGACCACAACCATTAAATGTCAGGTGATGGTGTTTTGTGTGAGACAGTTATTGTTCAGGAACTTTGTTGAGATGTTTTATGTTGCTTTTACCTCCCATTTCTGCAGGATCAGCCACAGGCCACATAATGTCCATGGCTGAGGGAACAATAGAGCTGAGAGATGAAGTTACTGTTAGGATTACGACCTCGTGGTCCTTTTTCTCTCCCTCTTGTGTTCTGCTGTTTTCCCCTCCCTCATGTGTTTGTTTGTCCTTAGTTTGTCCTCTGTGTCTATATTTCTGTGTGTGTGTGTGTGTGTGTGTGTGTGTGTCAGCTGAGCGTGGTTTCCTTGTTCCTGCTCCCTCCAGTCTCCATACCCACCTGCTTCTCATCATGCAATCAACTCCACAACCCACTGCAGTACAAAGAAGCCGGTCAGCTCACCATTCTTCGCCAGATCGTTCTGTCACATGCACATCCTTACGTCGTCAACCCTGCCGCCTGCCACAACCCGGCCTAGTCTAGTCTGTTTGGGTCTTTCCATGTGTCCACTCTGGTTTCAAAATAAAGCTTTAAAAACAAAAAAAAGCACTGAGATTTTATCATGCTAGATAAAAAGCCTATATAATAACTATTATAGCTTAATTTTAATTGAACAAATATTCTTTAATCAGACAGGATTTCTGACAGCGGCGATGCTTTTACGCTACTTGAACTTGCTTCGTAGTCCAGGCCTCTGCTTGGTTTCATGTCTGTTTGCCTCACCTGCCTTCCCAGCTCTAAGGGAGTCATGTCTGTGTGCCCAACCTCTGCCATCCGCCACAATCTACATAATTTACAATTTAAGATTAGCTTTACCACCATTCTGTGTTCTTTTCTGTGGGTTCAGCTCTATACTAAAACCTCACAGTTACACCATTGGTTGGACGAGTGATGGACTTTTCTTATTGGCCGTTGCTCTTCCAAAATGATTTGGCATGAACTGTCCAAAACAGTTTTATAGCATTTCTTCAAATTATGACCAGGGCCTTCATTTACCTCAACTGCAGAAGCTAACAGGCCTTTATTTAAGGCCTGATAGTATTAGAGGCAGACCTTTTATTCTAATTCCTTTCATTTTAATGTCTGATATCTATAATTGGTCAGTACTTTAGTACAATGCCTCGTATTGATCCACTCCCATTTGCCTTATTATAGTTACTGCATTATGCATCAATACAAATATTTTCTCATTTCCAGCAGTTTACAGTGCAAACAATAAAATTAGAAATGGACTTTCACCGTCAGTGCTCATGCTTGTGTGACAACACCCCATTTATTTTTATGTTGACAGCACATTGTGCTATTGCTTTTTGAGATTATTTTCTATTAAACTGAAGTTTATAAAAAAGTGTTTTGGCACACCTGGCCGAGTGGCGCCATCCATTGTACTGAACGGGGGATTTAATTCTGGCATGTTAAATTATTATTACCGTTGGTTGTGAAAGTGAAACAAGTTCTGCCCGGGACTTATCTGGGTGCAGCCATGTACGAGGTTTATGCTTGTTACTTGAGTTTTGGCTGTTAGTATGGAGACATTTAGCAGGTCATACTTTATATTATTGTATAGAACTTCGGAAAAGATGTGAAAAATGTATTGATGCATCAGGTTTGTCACTTGTAGTGACTTTGTTGTTGCAAATATTGCTAATGTATGTGATGTGAAGATTGGCCAGTGGCCTTTCTTTAAATTAAATTCTACTGTTGAGAAATGATAATGAGGGTTTGGATTGTGGGGTTCCATTTTATTTACATATTATGCATTAGTCTGTATTTCACAGTCTTCCTATGAGGGAAATTTTCCCCAATTATTTCTGTATTCCAGTATTTCTGTAGTAGTTTTATCTTTGTTTATGACACAATGTTATTTCATATGTTTCCCAGATTATCCCTCTCTCCCCAAATTCTTTATTCATGAGAAAAACACTTGTATGTTAATAAACCTACATCTAAAAAGAATTCCTATAGGGTAACTTTCCTTAACCTTGTTATATGCTCCTGTAACCCAGTTCTGTCTTTTTACCCAAGAACAATATTATTGTGCACCATAATTCTAAAATATATATTGGATAATTAAAAACAAACTATAAAAAAAGTCAACATGTTTAAGGCAATATGCCTTTGAGCATGGTGTATATTTGCAGGGAATGATATGTTGAGAAACAAAGTCACTTAAGATGAAAACTGTACACACTGCCAGTCATTGCCATGAATCATTTAGTGTATAGCTATACCTGTTTAGAAAGGCTTTTGGTTTTTGATCCTATAATTCAATTAGGAATTTATTAATAGAACAAGAATAGAATCATGCTTCAGTTGGCACAGGTTCACATTCCCTCTCTCGTCACGATCAACTGATCTTACCACATTTTTCTGATCATTCAAACACACTGTGACGTTTACTGTGAAATAACAGGAAGGCATCGTGTTTATTCATGTATTTCTTTGAATTCATGTCAACCAGGAAATCTGTATGTGTTTATGGTAAAGACAATTAAATACATGTTCATTAATGAATCACAATGCTATAAAAACAAGAGCTTCTGCACAGGTAGACACAGAACTCTGAGAGGAGGTGAAGCTGCACACACTGATGTTGAAGCCCTGACTACATTACAGCACACTTGAAAACTTGATCTGTAAGTATATGTTTATTTTGATCTTCTGCTGTTTATTGATATCAATTAATAGATCATTTGTTGATTGTCAAATTGTTATCTCAAAAATATGTAAAATATGAAAAAAAAGTGAAAAAAATGATGTTACAAATACTGAACGTTACATTAAATTCTCTTTTTTTTAATTTAATTCTCTACAGGTATCTCTTGATCATCTTGCAAGGAATAAATTAGACAGGTAAAAATCCAGATCCACCCTGTGTTCAATATAAAATCAATAATTGCTGGGTAAAAATCATTCCTGGTTCAATAATTCTGCCTCATTATCAATTTGTTTGACAGAATGTACCACGTCGTCCTCTTCGCTCTGCTCACAGCTTGTGTGTTAGCTGATGGTAAGTTTCATTTATCACATTAATCACAGTTTAATAGTCTGTTGACATGTAATATGCTCATAAAAAATAGCTTATGCTTGATTAACAGTTCAGTTTAAGGCACGTAGTATTTTGCAGATAATCAGATATGTTTGAAAACACTTTACTGAGCAAACACTACACATAATAATTTACCGTAATTAAATTTGATTTATACATATTTGTACCAGACAAACAAAATTAAACATAAGATCAAATAAAATGAAATAAAAGAGAATTTTCTGTCAGTTAATGTTTGCATCTCTTTGTCTTTGCAGTCCAACCTCAGTACTACTCCTTCTCCCCAGCCGTGGGGTCAGGGAGTGGCACCTCTTACAGTCTGACTGGAGAGGGCCGTATCACGGCTGTCCGAGTGTGGGAGGCATACAACAACTACATCTATGGGTGAATATTAAATATTTTTAATTTGGTGTTGTAGTTTCTGGATAATGATAACAAATAAAGTAATAAAGTAAATGCATAGTATTTTTTGTTGTAGGGTAAATGATATGCGAAAGGACAAGGCTGGTGTTATTCTATATTTCCTTATTGTCAACAAATCTCATTAAGAGGCCGAAATCAACAATATGTATGTCGATGATATACTGATATGCTGTAAAGTTCACCTGCAGTTTTTTTGTTAACAAGGGCCATATGAATTAAAGTAGTATGGATACATTACTTCTCCATTGTGATACATTTGTCTATTTTTGCTTCTTCAGCTTCCAGTTCCGCTACGGCTTCATCTGGTCTTCTTTTGTTGGCTACCAGTTTGGCAATCCTCTGGTGATGGAGTTGTACGACGACGAAGCCATCATCCAGGTTTCTGGAAAATACGCTCACTACCTGCAGTCAGTGGTGTTCACCACTAACAGGGGTCGCACGCTGCGTGCAGGCCAGCCTTCAGGCCACTCCTTCAACATGTACCCCACCCACAGCCAAGCTGAGCTGCGCTTCATCAGCGGCCGGGTCCATGGAGCCATCACCTCCATCGGAGCTCACTGGGGTGTCGTAGATCCAGCTGTAAACGGCACTGCTGGACACTGAGGAGGAGAGCAGGAGTTAGGAGTTAGTCGCCAACATTTGGCCATTAATTAAAGAATGAAGTTATTGTCCTTCCAAACACATAATTAGTCATTTCTAATATAACATTTTTTTTTCTACTACTTCTGTTTGTGAATTGTCATTTTAGTGTATTTAGTGGAGTAATATTATATTAACTTATGTCCTTATCAGGTCAGTAAACTGTAATTAACTGTTATTAACATTTCCATTGTGACAGACATATAAATCATTAAATAAAGTAAAATTAAATGTCTATCGTCTCTTGTTGATTTATTGTGTGTTAGCAAAACGTTCTGTGGGCTTTGAACTTTGAATATCCCTCTTTCTCAGATTTCTAAAACACTTACATCTAAAAAAGTTACTACAGGGTAATTTTCCAGAAGTATTTTTTACTTATCTTCCTGTGACCCAGTTATTATGCGTATAGATACTGATAAACACAGAAATCGCAGTCTGTATAGGTTGAGAGGATTTATTTAAAACACACATTTCAGCAACCACAAAGTACCAGAGTGCATTCTGTTGTTGTAGCCTACATCAGCTGACCTTATTCTTGCTTTCATGATTTATTTTGTGTCTTTTAAAAGAACAACCAAGAAAATAAAATACCTCCACATGTGTATTTTATCTTTACATTTGTGCACATTATTCACTTTTACATATTTAATATATATAAGATATGTTGAATAAAAATAAAAAATCAAAACATCATCATTGTGCATTTGTTTTTTATTTTGTAAACATGAAGTTAAAGTACCTTCCGGCTTCTTGGATTCAACCAGGAAACACAAACTATAATTACTGCTGGTATTTCTGAGAGGCGTCACCAGGCATTCTCCAGGCATTAACGCAATAGTGTGACATTTTGGGAAATACTGCTTTTTTTTTTTTTTTCTTTTTTGCCATGGGTTAAATGAGAAAATTAATACCACCTTCATACCTGTCCATTAAATAGGAAGCTGGCTTCAAGATTAGTTTGGCTTTGCAATAAGACTTGAGGCACGGGGAAACAAAAACAAGTTTTGATTTCATGGGGAGTTATTTGCAGGTGTTGAATATCTGTGGTTAGTATTTCTTGGCATGGTTGATGGTGTGCTGACTTATTTCCTTTGAACAGAGCGACACTAGGAATTTCCCACTGCGTCCATTCTATATGACAAGCTAAACTAACTGTGTCACGGCCCTAACTCTAACCCTAACTTAGACCGTAATGGTGAGGTTCTATTATTTAGTTTTTGCCAAGAAGGCTGCCAATAAAAACTCTTTAAAAAAAAGATTTGATTATGATTATTCTGATCAATATGTCAAGTTGTAAGAGTAATGCTTTGATTTTAGTGTAGGGAGCTGTCAGTGTGACAATCTGAGGTCACAGAGGTCATTGCCTGAAGAAAGTAAAACGTTTTCTCCTTTCCATCGTTGCACTAAATGTAGCTATCATCAGGGACTCCATTATTATAGTCGTCATTTATTTGTCAGGCTTGTCTTAAGTCTTTCCTGAATGAGCCCTCCATGTTGGCATTTGATAATTATGTTCATGCCAATTTCCTGGAGTTCCACATTGTTGTGTTGGACAAATTGCTCAATAAGGTTTTAAAATAGCCAAAGAAGATCATTAATTGCAGAGATGTGAGTGTGTTTCACTGCCCTCCTCGACACAGTAGGCGCTATGATTACACTTTTTCACAAGAAATGTTCTTGTTGCAATTTCTTTTCAGTTTCTGTCCTTTGTTTTTAATTATTATTTTTTGCATACCAATCTAAGAACTCACGAGTCACCCAATTTCCTTCTTCATCCACTATGACAGGCAGGAAGACGAAGCTCAACCACGCATGCACCAACTTACATATTCACATTAACTGTAACTTACACGGAAAACTCAAACATGCTGAACATACTTTAAAACAAAAGAGGAATTCAGGAAGAAGTTAGAAAAACACTCCAACGTACCGGCAGCCGCACCTGTGTGTGAGCTGGTGCGTGTTACGGTTCGCTCCATACACAAAAAATAGGCTGAAAAAGACGGACAGACTTCCTCGTACTGTTACATAAATATTAGTGACAACACAAGAATGAGGCAGACTGTAACAGATGGACAGACAGTGGGTCGAGCATAACAATTGGTTTTGTTTATCTGCTTCCTACTTGCAATACCTGTAACACTGGTCTCACTGTGGAGATACCACAGCCTTACACTTTCACTTAAACTTACTCACTTTAATGACTACATGACCTCAGTTGGTGGATTTTATTTATGTCTCATACTGTCTCTACCCTCAGTCTCCAACATTATTCAAAGACAGATATCACACAATAAAGAAGAAATGTTGCACGCTCCATTAACACATTGAATAAGTAATAACACACTGCACAATCTACTGCTCTTCTCCTTTCTTTGGACAGCAGGGTGTGTCATGTTGAAATTGTTCTATTTAATTTGTGCACCGAAGAGGATTTACTGTAGCTGTCCCGTCATAGATAATTACGGTGTGCACACTTAGACACCGTCACTGTAAAAATAAGCTACTGTTTTACTGCCTTTGCCAGCTGAGTGCGAAAAGAACATCCACGAAGCTGAATCTATGGATGTAGAGGATAATTCAGACGCACAAAGTGATGATTATGTTACATAACACTTCGCCGTAGCCTCATTGTGCTCGGCCCCAGCAAAACAGGATAGAAGAATAAACAAAACCTTAAACTCACTGCCTATATGCTATGTACATGGTATAGACATTGATTTATAGGATTATTGGCAGATTACCTCTAGCTATTATCTAGTCAGTTTTCCTGAGGTCACCTGATGGTGGTTTTGTAACTGTGCCCAGATTATGATCCTGATCTGGTGAAAATGCTTATAGTTAGTTTGGACCTGTTCCATTCAGCAAACTGCATGATGACCTGTTTTATGTTCCTGGTGAACACCACTGTCTGCAAGTAGTTCCTGGTTCCTGTATGCATTTTAAGTACACTGAGTTTTCTGGGAAATACACTTATTTGCTTTCTTGCAAAGCATTAGTTGCGAGGAGGAAGCTGGAGCCGTGAGACAGTTAGCCTAGCCTAACTTAAAGGCTTGCGGTTGTATTCCTCCGCCACTCAGACTAGTTTCAGGTTATATCCCTATTTATCCAGACTCATATAAAATATGAACCGCTTGTGTGAAATTTTGTCATAATTGCTGTGTGAAGTCTTCAGTTATGGCTAAAAAGTGTTTTGAGCGGTCACACTGACTTTGACCTTTGACCACCAAAATCTAATCAGTTCATCCTTGAGTCCCAGGGGAAATTTTTTGCCAAATGTGAAGGGATTCCCTTTAAGATTTCCAGAGATATTGTGTTCTCAAGGCCAAGACCATGTTTTATGAGGTCATCATGACCTTAACCTTTGACCACCAAAATCTAATCAATTCATCCTTGAGTCCAAGTGAATTTTTCTGCTAAATTTGGATAAGTTCTCTCAAGGCTTTACTGAGATATCGTGTTCTCAAGAATGGGATGGATGGACAACCTGAAAACAAATATAACTAAATATAACCTAATGAGGGCGCTTTTGTTTACCTTGGACCACTTGTAGGGAAGAAACTAGTTGATGACCAGATCTATCACAATTGTGTCCATGTGCAAAAGTGAACTGAAAACTTTTCTATTCTCTCAGGCTCAGGGTTATTAACTGTGGGTGTGTGTATCTGTGTGTGGTTTTGTTGCATTGCCTTGTAATACAAAAGAAAATACAGCGTACCTTTGCTTCCTACTTGTTGCTGCAGGCTATGTATTTAATCTGCAGCATTTTTGAGTTTAACTGTAGCCTAATTGAATGTGCTCATGCCGTGCATTACCCTACCTATGAGAATATTTGTGGGCTTTACTATAGTGATTTCAGCACGTAAATGCACCACGCACAAACAGGGAGAGCGTGGAGGAGATTGGGGGGGGGGGGGGTCTTCCTTCAAACTGCCTTCTACTCCCCCGTAGCCCCAATAAAGCGGCGAGCCTACACTTCCCAGGATCCTTTGAGGCGCGGCAGCAGCTGTGCGCTCCGGCTTGCCCGCAGCAAAGTGATGATAACACGCCAAACAAGGTACAATGAGAGAGCGTTGAGTTTTACATTTCGCCTGCTCCCTTGCGAGTGATGCCCAAATCTGTGGAGCAGCACAATGGCTGTTGAAGGTAAGGCGCGTAACCCTGCGCTGTCCACGGTGGCGTTTCCGTGTTGTTTTATTTTCGCTTTAGCAGAAAGATAAAAGATAGCCACTAGTTTCAGTTACCATGATGACTGGAGCTGTGAGCTGTGTGGTGAGAACTGACTCAACCCAGACACAGTCGGGTCAACTGTGCGAGCCTGTGACTGGGTGATGTTGCAGCCTCTCTGCATTACGTGCACTGTCCTGGTCATCTCCTCGTTCCTAACCCCACTGTACATGTGAAATGATAAACCGCTGGTATTCACTGCGCTGGTTCATGGTCACAAACCATAAAGACTCGTGTTAACGCGCAGCCTCTTTCTGTGTCTATGTTGTTACTGTGTGCGCGCGCCTGGTCGTGAGCTCTGCGATTGGAGACAGCACTGGTTAACAGGTCTGCGACCGAGGAGCGTCCAGTTCTTCTTTTTTTTTTCTTTTTTTTCTCTCTCTTTGCATAACCATCTCCGCTGTGCCGGGTACTGTGTGTCCTCTGGGTGGGTGGGTCGGTGGGGGGTGATACAGGAGCCGCGCAGCGCTGAGATTCATATCAGGGACTAATCCTCAGAGAAATTGTTATTGTCTTCTGGATTCTGTTCTGTGTTGTGATGCAACAGAGCGCCGAGTGTGCGCTCATCCTGTTCCACAAGACCGGTCTGGTTTGAGATTGCTCATCTGGCAGCAGGTGGAGTGACATGTGGACCGGGGAAGAAGTCACCCGCTCCTCCCCGTGATTGGCAGCTAAACAGTTAGTTAAGGTGCTCGCTCCGGACATTAGAGGCGAGGAAAAGTGACAAGGGACAAGCCGGTGACACGGGATGCTCGGCCAATCTCCTCACCTTATCGGGGGCATCTTGTGGATCCAGAATCCAATGAGAGGTATGTTGGAGGGAGGGAAAAAGGAGGAGGACGTGGAGGGGGTGTCACATGCATACATGTGGGACTAGCTGTCTCCCTCAAAGGATTTTTCAAGACGGTTTTTTTTTTTCCTGTGCTGTTTGCCCATGCAGGTGTGATTGGTGTGAGACTGTGGCACTCCTACATTCCTACCCTAGATCAGGTTATTCATCTCTGACAGCCATTATACAGCTCATTTTATGCAAACACCAGTGTCCGCTTGACCCGAACCTGTCTCTCCTGTTCCTCCTTTGAGATTCATAGAAGTGGGCTTGTGTATGTGTGTGTGTGTGTGTGTGTGTGTGGGGTGTTGTGTTTACCAGTCAAATATTTATTTAGTGTGCCTACATTTAATAGCAAAGATTAAACAGCTAGAAGATCTGCATGCAGAGCGTTATTGTTGTTCTGCAGCATGCTTCTCATATTTTCCCATATTGAGGACCCAAAATAGACACATGTGAAGCTGCAAACATTTTTTTTTTTTTTTTTTTTTCCAGGGACCCCTTCTCCTGATATGTTTTGCTGATTCTAGTGAACTGTTGATACGCTGGGGTTGGAAATCTTTGATCACAGCAGTCCTTTTTCTCTCATCAGGCTAACTCATCAAGTAAATATTTAACTTGTGGAGAACCTCCCAAGCAACAGCTGCTCGGCATATCAAGAAATGCAAATTGCACCTTTCTCGCTCTGATGTTGTAGCGTCTTTATGATGCTGACAGCTGACCTACAGGTGTAAAGAAATTGCCACATGTTTCAAAGCTTGAAATATGTCTTCAATGATTTGCAGTGAGCACAGCAGCATCTATAACACTGCCAACCCCTCCAGCATATCCCCTCGTATAGTTTCATTCATGCATCTCTTGAGATACATCTTTTAAAGCGAAGCTGCCTGCAGATGCACACTTTGTTCCAGAGCTGAATACTTTATCCGTTATCCAGTTTCATCCATCTCTTCCTCACTTTCTCGATTTTTATACAGTATCTCTTCTTTTTAAATAAAATTGTCAGGTAGAAACATACTTTATCCTCTCTATAACCATGAAATTTCAAACTTATGCTACCACTTTATCAATGTCATCTAACCCTTTCACATAGACTCGCATTTAGAGCTTACAGAGTTATCACCTCTCACAACTGTTACTATAGGATGCCAGAGATAGTGTAATGCACTTACACCCTCTTACAGGTAAAACACAATCTCTGAAAGCAGGACACTTTTTTTTGTTTCTTTTTGTCACTGCTGCATAAATGCAAATGCAGAGTGTGAAATGCAGCGTCGATACAATTTGAGACTTTTCAAGCAGTTCAAGCATCTGTGGGGCAACTCGGTGCAGTCGGCCGTGATTCACCGACTTGTGTCACTGAGAGAGATGAATTATGAGTCACGTCCCTATCCAATGAAGCTGCAATAACTAATACGTTTGCCAGAATTAGTGAAAAAAAAAAAAGAAAAAGAAAAGCTGCACCTCTAAACACACAAGGTCAGATTTTGCAAGAGCAGCCAAAACATCCTTCGCAGCCCTATACTGCAGCGTGGCTTAAATACAATACTTTGACATACTTTCTCCTTTAAGACAGTGATGATAGTCCTTTGCCTTTTCTGCTACTTTATACTTAACTTCAGAGGGAAATATTATATTATTTACTCTTCTGTCCTGTCCTTTTCTTTGACAGCTATTGTTGCTTGTCAGATTTAGATATTACATTAAAAAAAAAAAAGAAAACATACAGTTACAAGCTTATACAGTAAACTACACTGGCACCTTACAAAAATGCACTGTCTAGTCAGGGCCCTCTGTCACATTTCAGATAAGAAGATATATCCTTCTTTCCCCATTAATCATCTCACGACCTCCCGGATTAAGCTTGCGCCCCTATGTGAGGGGGCCTGACCCCGAGGTTAGGAGCAACTGGGCGACATCACCTGACAGGACAGGAGCTCCATCTCCACCAGCTACGGTGTCATAGTGCTCACACGGTGATGCTTGAGTGTTAACAATCTAATAATGTACATTTTGATAATATGTCGCTCACAGAGGACACTTTTCTGCAGAGTGAGTGCAATTACTTTTAATACGTCAAATACATTTTGCTACTAATATATATGTACTAAAGCAGCATGTAAGTAAAGCATGAAAAAAGAATGTCAAGAATCATCCCTTCATTTTTGCATTTCTATCCTCTTCCCTCTAAGATGATACTTCCTGACCGGAGACAAAGCTGGACAGAGGACACTGATCTCCATTTCTAAGTTTGCCAGTGTTAGCTAAAAAATTCCTGTGATGTAATTAGAAGAGTTTTTGTTCATTTCTCTGTGGTAAAAGCAAAGGTGTCCATGTGGATGGACAAAGCTCGCTGCAGCATCATATCTCTTTTTAATATGGGACAGATATGACGTTTGAGAGAAATCCCAACTCTGCAGTGTCACTGTTTTCTGTTCCAGTGCTCCACCAACCCCTATAAGAGAGGATATAGGTCAGCTAT
This sequence comes from Seriola aureovittata, assembly GCF_021018895.1. Lineage (NCBI taxonomy): Eukaryota > Metazoa > Chordata > Actinopteri > Carangiformes > Carangidae > Seriola > Seriola aureovittata. The sequence goes on from NC_079379.1 coordinate 9,259,508, forward strand.
TTAATAATTTATAACACATGAGAAGACAATAAGCTCTTTGAGACATTTTCATTTACTAAGTTTTATGTGTTTGGCAAATTCAGTCTCTGTGCAAGACAACAAAAAAACGGCACAAATTTCTGCAGAACTCTGTGCTGGTGATACTTTAAGCTGGCAAAGACTTTGGAGCGAGGTTTAATCAGGGTCTGTAATGGTGTGAAAATTTATAATCGCTGCTTTTAGTTCAAATTCTACAACATAATCTGTCTAAGGAGCGTTCCCTCTTGTGGAAGCAGGTTTTCTTTGTGTTTGTAAAACTGAATAGTCCTTGCAAGAGAAGAGGATGATGTATATGTGTGTCAGTGATTGTGTGGCTTTCCTTGACACAACTATTTTTACCTGCTAGAGATGAAACACAAGAGTGTTGAGGGTAGTTACATCATCATGTCGGACAGTGTTGGGCTCTCATGGTGAAACTCTGTGGCTTCTGTTACACATTCATGTGCAGGGACAGTAGATGTTCACATGCGGTCACAAAAACACAGCTAATCTCAGATAAAAAAAAATACAGATTCATATCACTTTTGATTGTAGTAATTGGGCATTGTGATCGCCGTTCATCAGTGACAAAGGCTCCTGATGACGGAAGATTTAGATCACTCTGCTGCCAGACCTCAGCACGGCTGGAGACATCATTGTCACAAGTACTGTTGCCTCATAACAGATGATGTGGACAAAGCCATGGCATATTGACTGAGGGCTGCATTATGCTGGAGAAGAACTGGTCCGTATGTGTTTATAGTTGATCCGACTGGTCTCGCTTGAAGGCTGAGTGAAAAGCTGGCCATCCCAGAGATACGGTACTGTCCAAATATGGGGATAATGGCAAACATTTACTAGCAGGCTGCTCTCTCTTCATAGCGTTGCACATGGTTGTACACGTGAAATGTGATGTAAGGAATGAAAAGAGAACTTGGGAGAGAGACGTTCAAATCCTTTATCGCCTCCGCACAGCTGTGTGTGAAGTGGATGTTAATGTCAGATTGCCAGTTTCGGAAAGTTACAGAAATGGTCTGACACAGACCCCTAATCCGTTGTCAGAGATGTGTTTGGAGAGGTGTTTCAGCATTTATATTATATTTGATTATCCAACACCAGCTCTGATGAAGACCAACAACAGCTTTGTGTCCAAAATGCAAACCACTGCGTTGGAACAGCAAGGGTCAAATTTAATATCGCTATAGGCAGGCTATGAAAAAAAGCCTCCATGACCTTAGGGTAACTGTGAACAGCTATGGTTTCCTATAGGCACAAACTAACATGTGAGAGAAGCATGTACCGAATGTAGACACACACACACACTTAGAAAAGAGCCAAGACCTGGAGCTCCTGTCCAGCCACAGCAGTGTTTACCCCCGTGGCTGAGGTTGTTCATTCACTCCTTCTTTCTTGCCTCTGTGCATCAAGCCCCCTTGATATGTCCTGCCCTGCTCTGCCTGGCTGTGCACCCATTCAGAAAACTCATTCCACATCCATCCCCAGGATCTAGCCCAGGAATAGAGTTAGTAGAATAAACATGTTTATTTCAGTCGGTGGAATAGGATTACATCGTTGTCAAGTTAATCAGGAGTTGCTGCCGTGAAGGAGCATCTTCTCAACCTCACTCAGCAGGAATGGGATTGAGATGACAGAAGATGTTGTAAATGTCACAGGAGAGCAGTGTTGTGTAATCATCCCTTGGGTGGACCTACGGCCATCTTTGATGTACCGTACTAAAGTGCTGCTGCCTGGAATTTAGAATGAGAGCTGGGCAGAAAATGAAAATAAAAATAGAAGTTGTGGGCACAGACTTGTCCTCTAGCCATCATGTCAACATTCACCTATGAGACCCCCCCCCCCCCCTTCAACAGACTTGAAGAGATTTTCTTGTACGATTGATAACCTGCAAGCACCTGGATGAATCTGCCTAACAAATGCCAGGGGTTTACTCATTACAATTCTATGGGCTCCGTCTCTGGACTGAGTGCTTTCAGCTCACGCAGCTTGCATCACTCTGTCTGACTGTCAGCTTGAGAGAAAAGCATCCGAGGGAAGGTAATTCAGCTGGGCCTTGTGCTCTGCCGGATACACCTGACAGACACTTTGTTTTGATGCAACATTGCCTTTTTTTCCCTCTTGGTTTCACACAGAATTTGTGGGCATAGACTCTTATAGTTCCACTTGCACAAGTGAAACACCAAAAAAAAGTTGACACCAAATCAAAACCGGCCAAAAAAAGGCACAAGAAATTTAATGCTGTAAACCTGAAACAATAAGTCTTTTTCACAGCAGACATTTTTGAACATGTCAGTAGAAAAAGCACAGACGTAACTAATAAAAGCTCCATTGTATTCAAATGCTTCAATCGATGCAGCTAAATGGAATTCAGTCTTCATTCATTTAATTGTTTGTGCCTGTACTTTTCCTATTAAAAAAGACCCATTAAATAATTACTCAACTGACAGAAAATGTTTATGCAAGAATAAATGGTTTATGTCTTTTTGTGCAAATATTGCCAAAAATCTCTGGTTCCAGCTTCTCAAATGAGAATATTTGCTGGTTTTCATAGTCTTGTGTTTTACACATTATATGTATTAGTCTTGTGATGGGTTTTTATTATTATTTTATTAATTATTCATCAAGAAAATTATCTGCAGATTAATCAAGAATGGAAATGGAAAGTATTTTTAACCATAAATAAAATTCTGTCGTCATGACGACACTTGTGTGATGTAGGATGTTGACATTTGGGAAGAGTACGTGTGCTGTCTTTCTTTTTGAAAGTCTCATATCTGTCTGTTAGATATGAAGCTACAGCAGGCAGCTAGCGAGCTTAACTCAGCACTCAGCCTTTTGTGCAGACAAAGCAGCTGAAACCTGTTGTTAGGTGGATTTTCTTACCTTTGGACAGAGCCATGCTGTTACAACCTAGCTGTTTCCCTGTCTCTAGTCATTACGCTAACCGTGTCCCAGCTGTAGCTTTGTATTTAACCAACAGACATGACAACTGTAGGCCTATAGAATAAAGAGTTGTCCGAATAAACATATTTACCGCCTGTTCTGAAATCTTTCCATTTGCTTCAACAGAGAACAACAGTAATGCTAATACTATACCATAACCTAACAAAGAGTAAGCCTCTCTCATTTAATTTACAACTATATTCTGGAGATGTCTGAATACTGAATGCAGCCCAGTGGAGAAGTCGAAATTAAAATTTAAAAGCACCTTTTTTCTTGTGAATTGTAGTTATTTCCCTATTCATGTCACACCTGCGCTGAGACTTCTGCCTCACTGTGTTGAAGTGTCACCTGTAGCCTCGGGATGCTTGTGCTCAATCGACTTGAATTCTGCGACACACTGTCTGCCATTTTTGCACTTGACACACTGTGTCAGATTCACTGCGATGAAAGAGAGAATAAGTGTAGATTTCCACATTCAGATCCGATGAATATGCAGATGAGGGAAGGCATAATGGTTAGAAGAGTGCAGCTTTGTGTTGTCTTGGCAAATTCACAGCAGCATCTGGCCTCTATTTAAGAGTTTTTTATTTTTTTTAATGCACTGCAACATTAACCTGGCTGACATCGTGGGTTCTTGTCTGTGTCACCAAACAGGGCAGAACAAAACCTACTGTACACAGTAGCTTTATCGACCTTCATGAAGTATGAACATCAGACAAATTAAACCCGAGGGAGGAGATATACAGTATATATTGCTGAATGTTCCAGTCATTCGTCGCTCTTTCCACCACAAAGCACTTCCACGCTTTTGTGCGCCTCTCTTCTCTCTCTCAAATGTCAACCTTTGTGCTTTTTGTGAATACTCTGCAACATTTGGCACCCCGCTGTGTTGAGTGCAGAAACTTGGCAGTGTGTCAGCCCCGGTCCCTGATGACCATGAAGTTCTCTGGTCTCCATTCCGCTGACTGATTGAAGCTGCAGATCTGAGACAGTTTGTGTTACAGTGGGCACAGATGGAGGGAGTCAGTGTCAGGTGAAGACTGTCATTACGATGTAGAAGCACTGCAGAGGTGATTCTGTGACGTCTTTGAAGGTGGAATTGGAGATTAGTTCCAACAGAAAATGTGCTGTATCAAAGGGTGTTCAGATGTGAAGCAAGGCCATTCAAGTGGAAACTTTTCGAGTAGTCCTACTTGACTTACTAGGCTGAACCAGGGTGCAATAATTGATATAAATCAGATACTAATAAGTGTATTCCTCCACTTCCAGCACTGTGGTCTGAAAGCAGCAGGATAGCGGTCTGGAATCACTTAAATGAAACCACCAAAATCAGTCAAACTGTTCATTATATTATTATCATTATATTGTCGTATATGGAGTATATTATTTGTGGTGCTGAGATGCTGAGAACCTTGTAATGCATCAGTGAAATAGGTAGAGTGCTCAAAGGCATGACTCAGAAACAAAAAGTTAAGGTAAAAGCAAAGGTTTGCAATGTGTCAATGCAAACATTGGCTATGTAGCAAAACTTAAATGGCTCCTTTTACAATGGATTGGTCACATCATGGCTGCTAAATAAGGTACTATCAGCCCCTCGGCGCCTGCACAGAGGAGAACACGAACATTTTTGCAGCAGTGTTTGTACTGTACCTTCATGCTGACACTGTAGTTGCTTTTCATTGGGGCTGACATTGAGAAACTTTGGTCCAATCATGACCCTGCACCATAAACGTATCTAAGCTAAAAATAGACAGTGAAAAGTATTTGCTTATTCCAGTTAATGGATTCCAGTTATGGAAAAACTTCAGGTCTGTAGTTGCTGTTGTTGCTATTTGGTTGCAGGAAATATATTAGATACGTACAGCATACTGCCTTACTAACGATACCCAGCGAAATCAGAAACTGTCCCTCTTTGTCTGCTATAGTTCCTGGTGTGGTGGCCAAATAGAGGAAGTTTGTGTCCCTAATCAAATATTAATAGATGTTAGTCTGAATTAAGACCATCTATTTTTGTCATCCTTTTACTGTGTGCCTTTGAAGCAGAGCACGTTAACAACTTTATGCCAAGGATACATGCTTCACGGCGAACCGAAGTGAGCAGCGGTTATATTTAGCCCCTATGTGTTTGTGCTGTAAAAGTGGGTCATTTCCCTCTGTCTTTTTCTTTCGAGCTCTGTCTCACTGACTCATTTAATCTATCTTTCTTATTCTCACTTTCTATCTCTCTCTACAACTTTCTCTTTTTTTTTTTTTTCTCTCATCCCCTTTAACTTCGTCTCTCTTGCCCCTTTTTTAAAATTTTTTTGGTCTGTTGTTTTTACCCTCCCTCGCTCTCTCTGCAGCTGAGAAACGTTCAGAGCTGAGCACATCTGCGCCTGCTTGACACAGGACCAACCAATCACAGTTGATCGAGCCCCGGGCTTGTAGAGGGCAGTCTGTGAAGTTTGAGCACAGTTAACTTTTGATAGGATGTCAGGGTGAATTAAGAGCCCCACAGAGAGTCTAGCTGGCCCGCTAACTCGTTACATGACTTCACTTTGATAGTTAGCCATGCAGTCACTCCTCATTGTCTCAACAGCGGACATATGAACACAAGCAGATTTAATGCGTATATATGAGGAAAAAGGGGAAATATTTTAAGTGAACACTTGCTTGCATGTTTCATGTTAATTATATGCTGCCCCCAACGTTTTCAATGTACCCAATAATTGCGATTGTATCCCTGAATCTCTTGTCCCAGTCAGTTCAGTCTAGCAAGATTCTTGTGTTGGCATTGTATGCATTAATGAATGTACTAAGGCCACAGAGCCTAAGAGGACCCTGACAAGAATTCCTGCAGATGTCACATCTTGTTAGTAATGGGTCATGACCAGGCTAAGCTTATGCAACAGCCTTGAATTTAACGCTTGTTTCAGTAACCTGCTAAGCCTGCATATAGTGGAGCAAGATAGCGGTTAAATGAAAACACATTAAATTGACAGAAAATAAGCTCAAGCACTAATAATCTGTTTGAACCTATCCCGCTAATGAAGCACGCAGTGGCAACAAATTTGTTCAGGTTTGTGCTTTTCAATCCAGTGACAACAACAAGAGTTGACCCACTGAAAGCTCTGCTCGGTGAGTGCTACCCGAGATCACCTGAGCATCTTCAATCAGATTGCGGAGACGGCTTATGAATTTTAATCGTTGCAGGAGAAAGCCATAAGCGGCAGGTCTATTAATGAATCACGGATCAGTCAAGGTAGCAGAGTGATGCCCTACTTATTTCAGTGTTTGAAGCAGAAATACCTAAACCATGTGCGGCGGGAGGAGGAATACCTAGTTGGCTTACATAACCTTGTGCTCTTATTCCTCTGAAAGCAGCAACATCCATTCTGTCTGACACCTACTGTAAAAAAAAAAAAAAAAGTCCAAGTAAGCTTCTGTGTAACATGTTGTTAAAATAATGACAGTTACAGTTCACATCCTTTCTCACTGAGCGGAACATAACATAACATTGTTTTAATCTTTGTTTTTGCAGCTCCACTTCAACTCAAGGGCTTTTCTACCTCAAAGGCTTTTGCTGAGGCGCCCTTAAGCGACATGATTAACTCTTCATTGCTCCAGTGGAGCTGTTCATTGGCCAATACTAGAATGTTGTATATAAAGGGATCAACTTTAAAGCAACAATGAAAAACTAAATTGGCATTTGTGACACAAACAGTCCTTATTAATGATGTTCAGGACTCTCACTGTGTGGCAATTTCCACTGCTGATGCTGCTACGACACCAGAGTTTGACAACAATCTTTTTTTAATAGCTACTTCGAGGAATGAAAAAGGTATTTCTACAAAGTCCCTTTTCATTTAGCAAAAGAAGCCAGATTTCCCTAATGTGGTCTCCAAACACAAGCAGCCTAGTTTATAAAACTGTGTGAAATTGAAAACATTTTTTTATTTAAAGCTGGAACTGATTAAAGAAGAAGTAAACAAGATTAACACACTTCCCATCCCAGCTTTTGGCACTTGACCGTTTTCTTGACCAAAACTAATTGAGATTTGATACCCAGCCATAATAATGTCATTGTTCTGCTATTAAAGATGCAATATTTAATTTTTAAGTAGCATGGGATCGTGGGAGTTGTTGTCTTTCCCACCATTGCTGTCATTGCAGTCAGCTTCTCCTGGTTAGGATTCCTTCAGTGTGAGTCGTTCAGGAGGTTTTTACCAGGAGCCAAATTATCTGCAGAGGTCTCCTCCTGTCCAAAACAAATGGACCCGGCGATAAAATAAATAAATAATAATTACAGCAGTTTCACCTTAAAAACCTGTTTCTCTGATGTTTTTGGCAGACAGAGGGGCTGCTAACTGAGCTGCCGCTAAAGTTTCCTCAGCTTGTTTCTCTGATAAGTTAAGATCCAGACGTCTGATGACAAAAATCCTTCATTCATCCAGTTAATAACGACCAAGATCCAAAAAGTCGATCATAAAAATGTGGCTTGAAAATCGACCGCTTCTAGAAGATGCGCAAAGAGGATGAATTAAATCAAATGTTTGAAAATTGCTGGTAACATTTGGGATAATGTAAGTGCACAGCTCAAGAAGATATACGACACAGGTGATTTTTAGACATTTCAGTGCAGAAAAGTTACATATTATATCTTTGATGGTCACATCAGTGTGCCCTTTAGTAAATTCATCATTAGATTCAAACTAAGACCCCGTGAGAGATTTTTGTTGTGAAGGGCTTTAAAAAAGAATAAACGAGAACGAAGAGATCATCCATACATGCACGTCTCCTCTGTCTCTTGAACTTAATCTCACTGAGCAGCAAGCTCTTCCTACAGGCTCCTGTCCAAAACATCCTATACTCCAGGCGATGTGCTCCTCTCGCTGTCTCTTTCTACCCTTCAAAGATATTCTAATTAGTACTTTAGTAAGCGTGTAACAAGGATCTGACTGTGTCTTCTGTCCCCCCACTGATGGAGATACTCTTTCCAAGGTCCTCAGGGTAGACAGCTGAGCGGGCGCAATCTCCTCACATATTCACACACTCTTCTCACATTCGTTCTAATTTGGAGAACAGTGGATGGACTCGGTTGACAGTTGATTTGCTAGGTTTTGCTGCTTTCCTCAGAGCAGACTGGGTGAGAATCAGCAATGCATGCAGTGTTAGGGAGGCTTTTTCGCAGTTTGTGCGTGCGTCTTTATCCGTGTACGTACGCTCTGTGTTGTGTAGGACTCTGTGTTCGCCGTTGTGGATGCATACAAATTTTTTGCATGTGTATATAGCTGTGCATGCACGACAGATGGAGGGAGCTGACTAGCACTGTGAAAAATGTGTACCAATCCACATATTTATACCTGCACTTCTTGGTTATTTTCAGTGTTGGAGTTTTATTCTTTTTTTTTTTTTTTTTTTCTCAGCCGTGTGACAGGGGCTGATTTCTGATTCAGCTCTAAGACACTGTTAACATATAAAAAGAGTAACAGCTGCGTGGATGACTGAAATGTCATTATGCTAAGATCCTGCCAGTTTTGGTGCCAGGCCACCTCTTCAAATTCCCAAGAGCTTCTGTTGGCACTGCTGGTTTGGTTCGGGAATGAATGCGCCCACGTCCGTCTTGTCCTGTGAACATGACTCTTAGCGGATGGTGATTAGCCTTGTAAATTTTTTTGGTGAATGTCCCGGAAGCAGGTAAAAGACCAAAGGTCTCATGGCTGCAGTGCAGAGTTTGTACATCCTTCACTTTTATCTGGCCTGGCTCACTCTGCCCTCTTTCTCTCGCCTTTTTTTCTGGGTCATACAGTTGATTCTACTCACAAACAATTCATTCTGCTCCACTTTGAGAGTCAGCCAAAGAGAAGAAGATCACTATGAGCCTGAGCGCCCACACAGAGCAAACTTCACTTTTGATTATGGACCCACTGCTGGTTTCACTTTGAACCAGCTTGTGCTGTGAAACACAAGCTCTGGCGTTAAAACAGAGCTTCTCCCATTGCTCCCTTTTGAAACATGCATTTCTTTTAACTGGATTTCTGCCATGGATGCAATTTTATGGGACAACGAGGAGACATGTCGGCCCCAGTACCTTTTTATACACATAATTTCCACCCCTCTATTAACTCTTGAGTGTTCAGTTGGATAAATCCACTTGGCCATTCAGTAATATGACTTAGGCTACTGAAACTGAGCAAACATACAGTATGTGTTACACATCTGATACAGTGGAGCATAGAATCTGTGGATCCTTTAAATTCCACTGTAACCACATGCGACCTTAACTTAAATGTTTCTTATTAATATAATCCTGTGATACTGTGATATTGTCCACGGCATTGCATGTTGATTCAAAAATCAGTGATTTGCTTGGTGTAACATGCAGACTAAGGCAATGCAGATTGCATAGATTGTCTTCATGTTTATTACTAGTATTCTGACGAACATATATAGATACAGCAGATTCTCTAATGTGAACACCATATTCACTCTCTGGGTGAGAGCTGTTGGAGCAAAGTAATTACAGCTGGGGCAGTGGTAGCTGAAAGGTAGACCGGGATGTCGCAGTTTTGATCCACAAACTGGCAGGATAACTGAAAGAGCTCAACTTTCCCCTTCCACTGAGGAGCTCTTGAGCAAAGGCCTGTAATATTATTGAAATTCCAATACGGCCAAGTGCAATATCACAATCACAGGAGCTGCATTTTTGTTTGACAAAGTATTGTGTCACAACATACCATTATAAATGAAGCATCATGGTGCTACACAGATTCCCTGGCCTATAAAATCATCGTCCAGACATAAGGGAACATATTTCTTAGCCCCAGCAAAATTCAATCAGCATATTTTTTAATATTATTTCAGTGAAAAATAAATTCAGAAATTGTGACTAGCATTGCAAGATAATTGCAAATTTTTTTTCATTAATTTTTTCAATCAGCTCGACCACCAACTGGTTCTGTGAGAGTTCAGTGGCCAACAGATCAGACTGCGCAGTTCGCAGATGCGAGTGTATGTGTGAACAGGTTCCTTTTGAATATGAGAGCATTGAACATGTCAGCGAAAACAACAACAACAAAAAAAAATACAAAAAGCAACAGCTCCATTTTCAGTATTCTGCGGGTGAGAGCTCAGTAAATCCTGATAGCTGGTAAAATTCAGACTCGGTAACAGAGACGCTGAAGGTTCTAATCCTGTCTGGCTATGTTTTATTTCTCTTCTTCTTCTTCAGCAGCAGCAGCAGCACTCATCTGGTCCCCACTCCCTGTGTAATGATAAAAGACAAAAATGATTAAGCTGTATATCCTGATTACCTGCTCCTTCATATGCAGACACACACAGTGTTCCTGTCAGCTGGTATTTTTCAAATTCAATTGGTCGGTAATGGCCTCTTGTTTGAAACCATGTAGAGTAATTAACAGAGACAGAGTTATGTAAGACTAATCCAATTCTTTATAAATCTTCATCGCAATAATAGGAACGCATTTGGCTGTGCAGGGATGGTGCTATTCTTTAACATCTCCGTGTGTGCTCCATTCATTTTCTCCCCTCATTTCCCCCTGTTCTCATTGAGAAAAAAAAAAAGGAGTAGTGAAATGAAGTAGACATCCTCCCTCATCTATATCTTCCCTCACGATGCTTCCACGGCGCATGTCAGAGAGGAGGGAGGGATGAATGTAATGGTGCTATTTATAGTAACTGTTGCAGTTTAAAAAAAAAAAAGAAAAAGAAAAATCTCCATTTCCAAGCCCCCCATCGACCCACCCTTCTTCCCTTTAAAGGATAGAGAGCAATGCAACTGTCCTTCCTGTCTGTGCTGTGTGTTCCCACCACTTCCCTAACCCCTCACATCATCTTGTCATCCATCTATCCGTCCATCCCTTTAGTCTGTTTTGTACCAGTGTTGAAATGCTCTCAGCAAAGGATGTATAATTCATCTCTCCTCCAGAGTGGTTGCACACCAGTCATGAATTGAGTCGGGGCGAGGAGGAGAAGGGGAAAAGAGTGAGCTGAGAGGAGAAGGGAGGAGAGGAGAGGAGAGGTATAAAGAGGCAGTGAGAGGGAGCAATGCTTCGTGCTATGCATCTCAAGTTGGCTTTGTTTTAAACAAGGACCACTCGTGTATATTCTCTGCGTGGTTTAAATGGGGCATATCAGGGTCTCTATTTCTTATCAGGTATCAAAACAGAGCAGGTCTGCAGCTGTGCCATATTTGTGATATTCTTTTATAATAGCAAACTGTCATCCGTCTACAGTTAAACCTTGTTAGTCATTATCCTGCTAAATACTCTTCTGACTTTAAGGGTTTGACGTTTTCATCAATTCCGTGCATCCTTTCCACCTCTCAAAGAAAAGTGCATAAGTGAGAAAACGGTTGTTCTGTGGTGGAAGAAGTATTCAGATATTTTACTCAAGTTGTCTTGCTTTGAAAACCTGAAGTGGCAAAATGTACTTGAAGTAAGAGTACTCATGTAGAATAATGTCCCCTGAGACGGCTAATGTTACCTATTGCATTAATAGTGATTAATCAGTGAATAAGAAGCATTTTGCTGTTGTAGCTGGTAGAGGTGGAGCTAGTTTTCCCATAACTACTGCGTATACAGTTAGGTTGTGGATCCCAACCAAGGTGTTAAGTGATTATGAGATGAAAGAAAAACCACATTGTATTCATGCCAGTACTACTTCTTTTTTTTCTGTTTTGAATTATTGAGTTTTATCTCTTTGATCCTTAAACAGAATTAAATTGAAACCATCTGAGAACATCAGAGGGGAAATCTTTCTTTGATGGAACAACTGTGGCCCAACAGGCGCCGCTTTTTCGCTGCTTATAATTAAAATCTTGATCTGAAAAGTAACAAGTAATCGTATCGCTCAAATAATTACAGTTGAATAGTTTGCCTTTTGAAATGTATTGGAGTGAAAGTAACACAAACTAGAAATACTCTAGTAAAGTAGTATCTCAAATTGTACCTGAGTACAGGTCGACTCTCCGGCCTTTTGACAGTGGGAGTTAAAGTGAATTCAGAAGCACGAATTCCTACACCTCCAAGTTGAATCATCCAAGCATATACAACAAATACTACAACAAATACTGTGTTCTCCATCATAATCAATGAAAGCAAAGAGAAGTGTTTTTTGGTTGGACTTCAACAGCAGGGCCAGTCCTATAAATGTGAATGTCTCGCGCTGACTGACTGACTGAGTGTTGAAGTTACACCATTGGTTAGCAAGTCGTTGTTGTCGCTTTTTCGAAATGATTTTTTGCAAATGAGCAGTGTTACCAACTTAACGCCTTTGTTTGTTCACTACTTTCACCAGTATTGCCTTGTGAATGTGCGGTTGGGCTTTCCCTCCGCTGGTACACTTCTCTATGCTGACCGCACAGCAGCTAACATGAATAAGCCTCTAACTTTTTGTCTGAGTGATCATTTGACAAGTAAATGCAGCCAAAATCAAAGCACAGCTATTGTCTTTAATTTGTGTGAACGGTGATTTTGTCAAACGACATTGTGGTTATAAAGTCAGGATTTTAGCAGCAGAGCAGCAGCTTGGAAAAGGCTTGACAGGTGGTTAACATGTAGTATTTTAATGGGCCACGTTTGAGTCACTATTTCATACTTGTTCTGTTGTCTGACAACAGAAACAGAAAAACATGTAAATGAGAACAGCTCTATTGGTAATTCGGCTGTGTTAAAGTGCTGTATATGTGAGCACAGAGAGTCGGAGAGAAGCAAGCAGATAAAGGGCTGAAACCGGCTGACTCTAGGCAGGATGCAAATAGCCTACGATGTGGTCCAGCCATATTCTTGGTTTTGACCTTTGTCTTGTTAAAATTGAGGCTGAAACCTTTGCAGTGGAATTTCTGAGAAGAAGGTGTGATTTAAGGTCATGGGGCAGCATGTTTCTCTGAGAGGTTTTCTTTGACAAACAGTGCATTTGTCCACTGAATGATATTGAGTTCCCACTCTGTCTCCCAGGTGTACAGCATGTCATTGTCAGAGGAGGAGGACAGGACCACCTACAGTAGCTTTCACACTCCTGCTCCTGTTATATGGAATGACGGCACAGATGTTGTACCTCTGGTTGTTGTCTTGTTTCAATTCATTCTGAGCTGCGTCAGAGTTGTTGTAATTGCTTGGTGACAGTGGCCTGAAATAAGCCACTAATTGGCCGTTTTCCTGGGCTTGCTGCTCCGCCAGCAAAACAGACTGAGATCAGGGACCTTCAAACATTTATTTATCATACACATTTATGAGTCACTGCCTGCAGTGGCGTGTGTTTCCGTCATGTTCAGCTTCACTCAAAGTGTTCCGTTATAGGCCGCTAATGTCGCGCCTTCATCCGTGCATGTGTTGATGTGCTTTTCTTTTAAATCGTTTCTCTATTGTGTTTTCAAGTTCAGTCATTCTTAAGCAAAGCAGAATGTGCAGCCTTTGAAAATCATTGCTTTGACATGGAATGAGCAGCTGCAGTAGAAACCAAAGCAGCCTTCAGGTGTGATGAAAAAAGTCTTTGGTTTGCCGTTCCACATAAATGAGCCGACTGTGTTTTTTGAACAAGTGGGCAGATTGCATGATGACAAATGGCCCAATTCAGTGACACCTCACAACTCACTGCTAGCTGTCGCTTCTGCGCCTGCATCACTGCCTGATGAGACTAAAATAGTGCCTGAGCCCAACACTTCCTGTGAAAAACAAAACTAAAAATAATCGCTTCATGGCTTAGTAGTACGATGCAAGTTTATAAGTAATACAAGTCTTCTGCCTTCCTCTAAACATTCACTCTAACACGGGTACAGTATGAATTGTTTCAGTAGATTTAAAGCCTGTCATCATTTTCAAATGGTTCGCCTCAGACTTGAACTTCAGTTTTACCTGGATTTATTGTTGTAAACATGTTGCTCTTTCATCAAGGCCCAGGTTTTTCCTAAACGCAACATTAATCAAACTCACCAAATGAGGTTTTTTTTTCACAGGCTGCAGATGTAACCTGCTGCTGAAGTGCTCGGCTATCATTCTTGGGTTATGATGGCACAAGGTCGAGAGCTCTCTCGATGTAAAGGGACATCTTGAAAGCTGTAGAATAAGATACAGTAGCTCTGTCTTTTGTGAAAGGTTAAACTTGCAAACTTAGTGCAAGTTAAACATCAACAAAATCTACGCAAACATACTTTAATGGATTTGATACACGTCTAACACGATGTGTCTTAGTTGCTGAATCTGGCTTTTGAATAAATTATGTGTTGACACCAGAAAAGTAACAAAATACTTGATTTTTGTGTGAGATGTGTGTGGACATAATTGTCTCGCACTGGAATACACAGAAGAAATGGAGAAATAGTAGACGTTGAAATATCTCTGACAGTGGAAATAAAAGCTTTGTTAAGTTATGTCACATAACCTTTGCTTAAGCGCTGCCTCTTTGGCTACAAGGCCCATTGGCAAGATAATGATAAATGCTAAAATGAAGCGTAACACTAGCACAAGGAGAGAGTCATGAAGTCAACTATCTGACTTATTGGTGTCAGTTACACAGTAGTATCTATTATATCTAATATCTAATTAATCTAATAATATATCTATCGAAAGCAGCAAAACCCCTGAGTGTGTTAAACAGAGCAGGGGTGTGTTGTTTAATTGAGTTCATCTCTCAGCGCACGACTTGTGTCTTTATTATTATTATTTGCTGTTGTCATATGGTGGTTGGATACATTGATTTCTTATATATTATATACAAAAACGGTATACTTCATTACACACTGCACTGAGTTAGTATGTAGTGTTGAACTGACACAAGGCTTTGATGGTAGCTCACCCACCATATATCATTATTTGCCGCCATCTGGTGGAATCTTTGTAGTATAGCATTCAGTGTGGAGAACTTGGGGTTGATTCAATATGCATTCCTCAAAAATGGAAATTTCATCAGTGGAACCAGTAATATGAAAATATGAAGCAGTTGGAAAGCATGTGAAATAAGAGATAATTTAAAAGTCTCTATGGGATACCATTAGTCAGATCATATAGAGCTATTTTGGAGGCCAAATATACTGAAAAGCATTTTAATTTACGCATTTCTACAGTGAAATGCAACTTAAATACATTTAACTACAATCTAAGTGGTTAGAATTTGATGTAATTTTGAATTTATACTTACTTAATACTAATTTATTACTCATCTATGCCTTCTTGCCCACACAGCTGTTCACTGCAACCTGAGCCAGAATGGCATCGACCACCAGATGTGCCCGGAGGACGTGACATCACAGCTGGAGGAAGAGGAGGAGTCTGTGGATGCGGGGACTGTTCTGCTGGACGACGACAGCCCGAGCTACCAGGATGTCAGCCCCCCGATGTACCAGCGCCGCTCCCCGCCACACCGCTCCGTCTCTGAGTCTGAGCTGACACGGGTAAGAGCTGATCTGAAAGCACCCTGCACAGTATAAGTGTTGGCATCAGTGTTAATTTGACCCAGAGAGCATGGAGATCAACTTTATGCCTGTGCTGTTCATACTTTTCACAAATGATTTAACATCTTCGGATTTCCAGTGTAGACTCCTTAACTTGAAATAATTGTTTGTGAAAATCAGCACTTGTAATTTGGGAAATTGCCACCTGATGCCATGATCTTCCAGATTATTCTGATTTCAGTGTTGGTAGGAGGAATATAATCCTGGTGGAAAAATGGTCTCCCTCTGCGATTGTTTCTTTTGTGATACTACTGGTTCATGTATGTCTTAAATTAATATCATGGAATTCTATAGTCTACTTTAAGTAATATAAACTTATATGTCTTTGGAAATAAGCACCCCAGGCATAAAGTATGAGACACCTGCAAGTTTCAGTCAAATGAAAACAGTAAAAACTTAACTGAACGGATTATTTAAATTCCATCTGACATGATTTCCTGACTTTTTGCACATTCTGTTTTAAAATCTGTCATTAGTATCTGTAGTCTGGATTTAAAATCATGAGTTGTTTTTTGGCCACTTGGGGGCAGCAGAGCAAGCCGTTAACATTGTTGGTAACAGTTGCCTATTTACATGTCCAGCAAATATGCAGCAAAGCTAGCATTCATTTTGAGTCATGTTTCTGGACATCAGACAAATATAATTAAGCTTACTTTTTAGCTCTTTGAGAAATATCTGGTTCTTTAAGTTAATAAATGCTTGTCTATAGATATACTTTTCGTTTGATGCTGGTAAGGTAACATACATTAGTTTAATAGTATTTGGGTGGTGAGACTAAAGCAAAACAGGGTAGTTGCTCGCTGTAAACTCAAAACAATCAGCTGAAAGGCGTCAAAATTTCAACTGAAATACTTAGTTTTATGACCTATATCTGCTAAATTCTGTCATCCTCCATTGTACTTTGTGTTCACAGCTAACTAACGAATGTTAGCATGCTGACATTTTCAACTAGGATGGTTATGTTAAACCTTATACCTGCTAAACATCGACATGTGAAGCATTTGTCATTGTGAGAATGTTAGCATGCTGGACTTAGCATTTAGCACAGCCTCACAAAGCCACTGGCTATAGACTCTTCGTCATGTTTCTGAATTGATCTCATTCAGACAAAATATTTATAGTGAAAGTCTTGTTACGCTGGTGTGGTTTCATCGCTTTCATAACACCGTTAATTAGTGCTAATTTCCTTGTGTCTGTGGTCAAATTACAATATGTCTACAAAAACATCGTTGGTGCTGCTTTGCACCGACAAAAACAAATCAACCGCCCACTTAAATACAATAATCCCCTATGTTCTGCACATCTACCTCTTCAGTTCAAACAAAGAGTTTAACAGGGAATAAACAAGGAAATACGAGCTGTTGTTCCAGGCTGCGACTCAACTCTTCCTCAGTGTTTCTGATAATAGATCAAAGGAGCCATCATCAGCAACGCAGAATAAATTCCTCTCTTCCACTCCAGAAATAGACCGTGGTTGGGACAGTGGGAGGAGACAGGAGTGATAGCTCCTGATGCACACACTCTCATATTCTCTTTTCGCTGTGTAAAATCTGTGGTAATCACCTGTCAATCAGTGCGAGTGGAAGTACTTTGAGTCAGACACAGTCCTCTGTGAAAAACCCTGAATCCTTAGCCTTTTGAAGAAGAGGAAAACCAGGCCTGGGTTCAGTTAGTGCAGACACACACACATACAATACTTATAAACACACATTTAAAAGATAGTGGAGATGCTCGGTTCCTTCTGGATTGTGCTGTACCTGTAAGTTAATATGTGGTGATTCTGAGGTAGCAGTATCTGTAACATGCTATCAGTGCTGTGTGGTTTATACAGGCATCATCATGTAACTCTGTATCTCAGCATTATTCTGTTTGAAGCAGAAGCTAAGTCTGAATTGCATTAGAGACCTGGAGGAAGTAGTGTATTAGCTTTCAGTCTCAGTGTTGTGTGTGTGGATTGCAGTTAAGAGATTTTCTCTTTGAGAGAAACTCAATAGATCAAGCGCATAAAGACTATAATTACATAGAATGGCAAACTATTCTCTCATGCAATACAGCCATGGGCCAGATAATATTTATGAATGATACTGGGATCAGAGCTTAATTAAGTACTAAAAGAGAGGTTTTGCCGACATATTAACTTTACTGTTAAATATGAAAGTCTGAGTGAAACAGCACTTACAGCGTCTATAGCTTCAGTAATGTGATGTTATTTCTGAGTGAAAGGGAGTATGTGGGGAGGGTGTCATTTTTAGAGGACTTAGAATCAAATTTTTCCAGATCTGATCGGATCGCTCGAAAATGAGTTTGCCATATTGAACCCAAACACACACCACCTCCAATAATATAGTTCTACTAGCTAAGCTTGATCTTATTACATTTGATAGGAAAAATGTATGTATAAAAATGAGCGCCTGAGCTCAAGAGGAATCATGAGAAATACTGTAATATTTTACTGGAGGACAAAAGAGAGGGATTTTAAATCTTTTTTTTTTTTTTACAAATATTTGGCATATGCCTAAAGCAAAACTTAAACTGTGTCTGTAAACATGATTTTGACAATATATCGTGGTGCAGCTTGTAGATACTGTTTACTGGGTATGCCGGAGGGTAAAATGGTTCAAAGACTTTTCAAAGACATAAAGAACAGATTTATTTATCTTGCACATTGAGACCTATATTAAATTATTTTTCACTGGTCGATTTGAAATGAAGCAGTGTCAGTAAAATTGCAACCGATGAAATGAGAGCTGAGTATAGGTATATTGTGCCAGTATCATATACAAATATGCTTATCTACTAAACAGTAGAAATAAAATGCAAAGTTTTGTAAATACTTCGAATGAAATGAGGAGTTTTCTGATGAAGTAGTAACTAAACAAGTCTTGATACACACCCCTGTAAAATTCAAAACATCTCCTCAGCTTCCTTGTGGGAAACTCAACATCTAGTCAGGATCGCTGACTGAGACAAAGATTTGGTTTTCATGTCGAGCGTATAAGTACCCATTTTAATGCTTCCTCAATTAGCTCTTAATAAATGTGAAGATTCAATAAAACTCCAGACCTCAGTGCCAACCTGTGGGAAGGCTTACTGTAGGTCATTTCAGTTCATCACGTCAGCAGTTAGTGTTAATTTTTAAATATTGGATTAAAGCTGACTCCTGCGCATGGCTGGATTTGTAATTGAGCCAAGGCTTAGCCATAGATTAAACATGAAGCATAAAACAGCCATTTAGACTCAGCGGATGACTAAAACATCCGTAGCAAATCAGCTCATCTCCGTCATAATCAATATCAAGTCCAAGGTGAATATATTTTGTTTGGTGTTAACACGCCCTGCAATGCTTTATGGACCCTGCCGAATCCCAAGGTCAGGCGCTGTGAAGAGGTCTTGTCTACTTTCTTTGATGTGCCTGAGTAAAGTTGGCACGGCCTGTAAATCCAATTTCAAACAGAGGCTCCTTATGAAGGCTTATTAATTTATCCACCATAGTGTGTTATTCTCAGTCAGCCATCCACAGCTCTCTGGACTCCACTCCACCCCGTCCACACACACACACACACGCACACACACGCACACACATAGACATATCTCGGTTTCATCCCCACTCCTGTATGTAACAGATTAATTAATACAGGGAATTTTCATCTCCTGCCAGCTCTGGCTGAGAGAAATGGAGCGAGGCAGAGAGAAAAGAAAGTGAGGGAGAGCATGCCAGAGCTGTTAATTAGCTGTGCAGTGGAGATAGGGCAGACGACACAGGGCTCCGTGTCTCAAACAGCCATTCACTCAGTCAATATGACACTAATGGCAGTGGCCCTCCTCCTCTCAGCGCTTTTCTGCCCAGTCACATTCAGAAGTGGCAGCAAGTGTTTAGTTGTGACACTAGAGGGCGGTATGTAACAGTGAATCATACTGGCGTACCATAAACAGGTTCAATATACAAGGAAAGAATCACAGTCTCATGCAACCTTGCAGTTTCTCTGGTGCTCTTGAAAATTGATGGAATAAATGGCGGAAAAGAATTCACTAGAATCAGAACTGAATTTCTGTGCAATACTTTAAATTTGCATATACTGACAGGTCCAAACGAAATAGCATACACAGTGCAAGATATACTGTGGTAACACTTCACTTTAGCTCCCTTTGTTTAGCATTCACAGTGTACACTCAGTTGCCAGTTTATTAGGTACACCTGGTTAAAAACGAATGCAGTCTAATACAACAGCCCCAGTTATCACGTTCTGCTTTTGTTCAGAGAGACGTTGGTTCAACTGTATCATCATTTGTGCTGTTGAACTGTTTAGCATTCAGCCTACCCTCACTGGTATAAACCTGTGGGTATATAACGCAATACATTTCCTGTTGTATTAGACTGCATTAGTTTTAGCTCAGTGGAACAAATAAACTGGTGTGTATGGACATTTAATTTAAGGTTTTTACCGCACTGTAAGGTCACTGTAAGCAGATGTAAGGTCCTTTTTTAAAAGCGTTTTATTGCTGTAGTTATCAACACTTCTTCCTGTGAAGCATCTATGACTGGATACTGGCATATGAACAGATGATGAATGACAATGACTATAACAGTTATATAAAATATACCTTCATATGGGAAGTTATAATTGTTGAAAATTCTGCACTAAAGAGAATCTTAAAAGAACTTAAAAGTCCTTATATCTGCATATTATAATTATCACAATGTTGATGTGAACAATATATTTTGGTGGGGGTTAAAGTGAAGTGTTACCTCTGTATGCTACAGTTTGTTTGTCTATATGGCTTCAACAGTCTCATAGTGATATGTTTTATGGTTAAACTTTGAAAGCTGGGTCAACAAAACACAGGACTTCTACATTGTCCGATCGAACGTGAACATTGTTCCTCATTGCGTCGTCTCAACTGCATGTTTATCAATGTAACCATGACGATGAAGGTGCGGCACGCCTGCCATCATACGTGTGAGATTTCAGGTTGGAGGCATTTTTCCTGCGTTCCCAGTGTGACTGTTCTGATACAGGTCTTTCTCAGAGGTTCACTATTTTGGAAGTCTCTTCCTTTTCCAGCTTGTTTCCTAAAAGATTTCCTGAAAAATAACTTTTCTTCTCGGCTGAGGTGGTCGAAACATGACTAACAAGGAAATTCGATTTGAAAATCATTAAAAAAAAAGAAAAAAATAGCAGCTAATTAAAAGTTCACAATGTTTCTTTTAATGGAATTCCCCTCATTTTTTCTCATAAACTAATAGAAAATATAAGTCTATAGAATGCCTGAAGTTACTTCCTTTCTTTATATACCAGGCTTTATCATGCTCACCTCTCTTGTCTTTGAAAAAATTCTGAAAAGCAAAGTAAAAAAAAAAAGTACTTCACAAACTGGATGGTCTCATAAAAGATACATTACACCTCTAGTCTTTGAAATCTAGTTAACTTTGTTATATATGTAGGAACTCGGCTTATTTCCCCCCACCCCCACCCCCACCCCCCCACCCCCGATGCACTCTGCAGTGTGACATCTCCTATTGTTTTGGATTTTTTTTTTTTTCTTAAGCTGATTGTACAATGAAACGGGATTGTTTTGTTCTGAACACAGCCACTTTTTATCCAACAAACAATAATGCTCCTAATGAAGGCTGCTCGACAGCTGTAATGGTTCTGCACAAAAGCTGCGGCTCTTGTGCTGCCAGATAGCCCCTGTACACATTTGCACAATAAATGAACTCTGCCCACTTCTATTGTCTTGGGAAATATCTAGGGCTGAGGTTCAACTTGAATTATTTCTGGGAAGTAAACAAAACTGAAAAACTCTGAAATCTATTTGATGTTATGAGGTCTTTGTGGCCGGTTTAATTTTGAGTAGAGTCAATTATTGACAAAACAATGTCATTATATGTGCTAATTGCTGCTGCAGTTAACATTTTTAATTGAGTGTAGAGCCACTTGACCCTACAATCAGCCTAACAGAATGAAAATCGCGGCACAAGGGGGTTGCAGTTCTGCTTGGAAACGACTACATGCTGTACACAACACCACTGCCAAATTCACACTGTCGGACACATGGTGTTTGTGTCTGGAATGCTTTTCAGTGCTTTTAATTCCCAGCTCCTTTTCCATTCCAACGCTGTCTTTACAAAGGGGCCATGTTATTGCCTCTTGATTAATTTAGCTCAGCACATTCATATTGGATCTTTAAATGCTTATCAGTGTTGGTGCAATTACATGCTTCATTATGTATGTAATAGTTCTCCACTGTGGCCGTTAATGTGTGCATGTTTATTTCAGACTCTGGTTCATGTTAGGGTTGTGCGTTTTTCCCCAAAGGCTTTATTCTTTGTCTTTTAATTTTTGAGGTTGTCCTTGCTCTGTTGCTAAGGTAACATGAAGAATACTGGGAGCTGTAGTGGGCTTTCAGATATCAATTAAACCCAAGGACAGTGCAGCACTGAACGCACATTGGCATATATGGCAAATGGATGGTTTGCGTGTGGGTGTGCATGTGTGTATTCGTTGCATTCATGGGTTTTTCTTTCGTAGGTGTTTTGCATGCCTGGGCTGCACGTGTGTGTGTGTGTGTGTCTGTGTGTGTGTGTGTGTGTGTGTGTGTGTGTGTGTGTGGATGTGGATGTGTGTGCGGATGTGTGTGCGTGCCTGTTCCCAGATGTATTCCACTTAGAAATAAAGCAAGCTTTTCCTCTCACCCCTGTGCTGTCACTCAAATCTCTAATTGGCCCACAGTCTCTTGAACACAGCTCTTTGAGCATGATTGTACTCCTGTTTTCTTCTCTCTGCTGTTTTCACTCCACCCTTTGGCTCTGCAGGCTGGCAGGCAGGCAGGAAGGCACCAGCTCACCTATTGTACCGGCCTCCAGGAACACAGCTATGGGCTAAATCAGTGCAGAATGTAAAACACAGATGGCCATTGACTCACAAATGGGTTCATGGAAAATGAGAGAGTCTCCTGTGTCAGACTCTGCTGAATCCACTCTGTAGCAGTAGCTTTTTTTTTTTTTTTTTCCCTAATCTCCTCCTTTATTCCTGTGTCTCATCTGTCACTCCAGCCATCCCTCACACTCCCAGCATCCTCTCCTCTCTCACTCCTGCTAGTTGTACTCTCCCAGCCTCTCCTTTCTCACATGCTCTCAGTGCACACACTTCCTCTCCCTCTTCTCTCCACTCTGTCCCTCACTCTTTCTCCATCCTGGCCTCCCTCTCTCTTTTGTCGCCTCAGGCTTCTAGTCGGGGTTAATTAGCATTGAGTTGAGATGTGTTTAATGGTTAATGCGGTTTCTTCCTGCCATACCACTCCCTCCCCTCCCTGCAGATTTAGCATCTATCCACACAGTCTGCCAAGCAACTGCATTAAGACCAAAGCCTCATCTACCTGCCTACCTGCGTACCTGCCTACCTGCCTACCTGCCTACCTGCTTGCTTTTGCAGTCTGTCACTTTCTCTTATCTGCAAAGGATATAGAGCCCCTCCCCAATTTCTCTGTCTCTCTAGGATGCTAGATATAGAGTGAGTGGGAAGGAGCGGTGGAGAGGCTCAGAGAAGGAGAGAGTGAGGTAGTACCATATAATAAGAAACAGGTGAGAGAGAGAGACAGAGGGATATGGGCGAGATGAGAACCACAATATATGGGGAGAGGAGGTGAGAAAGACAATGTGATAGATCTGACAGGAACAGAGCGAGATTGAATACGGGGAAGAGATGAGAGGAGGGGGGGGTTGGGAAGGGAAGGAGCCAGAAGGCAAAGCATAGGAAATGCTGCCAGTACCTGTTATTCGGCTTTCTTTGGGGTGGGGAAGAGAGGGGCCTTCCATTGCTATGCCACACCACACTGCAGCCAGAGAACAGGCTGAAGTGGAGGGGAGTGGATGTGAAATTTTAATCACCTCTCTCTGTTTGTAATTTTAGTAGCCCCTCAATCAAAATCAAAAAGCACTGCCAGCACTTTCAAGAGCGTTTCTTTGGCAGCCTTTCGCCCTGCCTGCTGTTGAAGTATTTAAACTAGAATGGCATCTTGCAACCGGAGCGCAGTGTGAGACACACGTGCATGTGAGTGCGGGTACGTACTATTACATGCATTCTAA
This sequence comes from Seriola aureovittata, assembly GCF_021018895.1. Classification (NCBI taxonomy): domain Eukaryota; kingdom Metazoa; phylum Chordata; class Actinopteri; order Carangiformes; family Carangidae; genus Seriola; species Seriola aureovittata. The sequence continues at coordinate 9,283,021 of NC_079379.1, forward strand.
TATAAACTGCTTGTTAGATGTCGTACGTTTGTGCAGTTGGATTTGAGCGTTACTCTCTCCACATTGTGACAACTACATAAGCAGAGTTTTTACAGATCAATGCTCGGATCAGCCCCCTTATGTATTGTTTCCACCTCTTCCTCTACTGCCATCTGCAGAGGGCAGTAATGCACACGACAGACGTTTGGTGGTGTTTTTTAGTGACGCTAGAGGTGCGGCTCTGGTTGGTTGGTCCATGAAATTTTGTACAGGCATTATTGGTGCCCAGGGGGTTAAAACCTAACTGACTTTAGTGATCCCCTGACTTTTTTTTTTTTTTGGTTTTATTTTTCGTTTTGAGTGAAAAGTTTTCCTCATTTTGTAATTGTCAAATTTCTTTGCAAAGTCACCATTTCAGGTTTTCCCATTTTTATGTTATGTTGTTTTGTACTAGTTGTTCTGGTTCATCTGGTAGAGTGCATACCACTTAGGCTGAGTCCTTTCTGCAGCTAGCGGTCCAGGTCTGAGACCAGCCTGGGCCCTTTGCTGCATGTCATCCCTTCTCTCTCTCTTTCTCTCTCTCCCAATCCTTTCCTTTCAATCTTTCACTATCTCTATCACATTAAAAGCAAAAAATTGGCAGAACTTGTGGAAAAGTTGTGCAACACAACATAACATTTGCTGGTAATAATGAGCGGTTAAAGGTAGCAGTCTGCCAATGAAAGGACTACACTACTAAAAGGACTTTGCTCATACACTTGTCAGGCCTTAAGGATATTTACAATGCAGTTTAGGGAGATAAACTAAATGTAAACAAAATCTGATTTATTCATACTTAAAGCTTCCCATGATACTTTAATGCCAGGCTGTGCAGATTTGCCTGATTAGAAACCCAATTTGATCGTACCAACAAATTTTAGAACTGGGCCAAATTTGAACATATTGTCCGCATCCTCCCAGCCATCTGGACGGGTCCATATTCTTTTGTCCTCCTCGCTTTCCATTCAAAGTAGAATTATAGAAAGTAACTGCCTCTCTCTTTCTGCCAAGGGGATTGGAGAATGTCGGTCAGGGGTTCAATATTTACATTTTATATGAGCGATTGTGATCAGTTGAACCTTGAAGTGCGAGCTAGGGGTTAACTCAACATACAAGATTAATACAGTCGTACAGCACAGTGTCTCTTTATTGACTATCCTGGAGTTATATGTCTTGTTTTTACTTTTAAAAGATTAATACTTTATTGATCCTTGAGGGAAAATGTCAGACAGCAGCTAGTAAATATTTTATGACTACATCAGCTGGAAGGCCATCTCCATAAAGATGTCACATGGTTGCATTAAGGCCAATCAGTGGAAAAACAAGAACAGTATTTTATTAGGTGGTTGCTGCAGTTTCTAAATCCAAATGTGAAAGTGGTAGTCCATCCACAGTGTCTTCATATTTTACCAATAGTCGTACATAAAGCACGTAAAACAGCAGTAACTGTGCAGCACGTTTGTAAAAGAGCGGTCTCTAAATGTTTTGTGTGGTTTTGTCTGTTTAACAGCCAGGGTACGTGAAGCTGTCCAAGCCAGTGGCCCTGTGGACCCAACAGGACGTGTGCAAGTGGCTGAAGAAACACTGTCCTAATCAGCACCAGATCTACAGCGACTCCTTCAAACAGCACGATATCACAGGTACTTTTTGGCACCCTGCACTTACCTGTGCAGCGGCTGTCATGTATTATGCAGTAGAACAACCAGATCTGCTCTATTACAGCATAGCAAACCTGGTTTTTGTGTTGTAGCTGCTGCAAGGTGATTAGAGGTTGATGCTTGAAGTTGTGTTTGTTTATTTTTGAACAATATTATGCGGAACTGTTCATGATAAAGAATCTCTCTCTTATCAGGTCCAGTAATTTGCTTTGTCATGACTTTGTCTGGTCTATTTAGAGGAATTCATATCGGTGACATTGGTGCAGTGTCATCAACAACTTTTTTCAGCTGGAGTTTACAGTGACACTGGTCGTCTCTTTCTTAGAACTCTGCTGCATTTGCCGTTTCTTGTCTTGATCTCATTCATAACATCCCCGGTGCACCCTGCAACCACTGTCTGCCCCCCTGCGGTCCTGCCACCCGGCCTACCCGTCTGTCCATCCGCTCCTTCGCCGCTAGTCAGCATCACCACTGACAACGGTTGCCACGTCAATCACTCCTCTAACGAGGCTCCTCAAGGTCACCTCGGCGCTAACGACACTCTGGTCCGCATAGCAACAGACGACCATTAATTGCCGTGCACTCTTCCTCTTTGAGCACAACCGATCACATTAATATGTTTATTTGTTGCTGTCGAGGACCTCCTCGATTCAGTGACTGGCTGGCAGGATAAATCGCTTTGGCGGTCATGATGAGTGAATGATGATAATGACTCACGCTCCCGTTTTACCCTTTGATGCATTTTGACTGATGTTTGCATGGTGGGTTTTGAGATTTAGCATCCTCTGTTTAATGGTCTGAAAATATGAATCTTGCTGCTCTGCAGTTCAAGTTTCACACATATCTCATCAGCGGCGCAGAGGTCCAGGAGATAATCCACAGTTCATTGCATGCTCGCTGAACCCTTGCTACACTGTGGATCTATTTTCAAGTCGAACCAATTTGAAAGATTTTATTTTGTTTTCTTTTCATTCGAAGTACAGAACAAGCACCGCTGTGTGTAACACAAGTTGAAGCGTTCTTTTTTTTTTTTTTTTTCTATTGCCGTTTATTAAATTGAGTCTTATGTGCAGAATTAAAAAGGACTCATAGAGGCTACAACTGAAGACGCTCCTCTTATCATATCCGTGCAGTATTTGTTATCACAGAGAAGAGGAATCAAGTCAAGTGCGGCCATCCAGTCATTCATGTGGTGGAAATTTCTCTTGAGGTCCATATCTAATTAAAGAAAATTAATCTAACTTTAGGATTAAATGCCTCAGTGTTCCTGACAAGCGTGATGCATTCAGTTATAGTCGGTAAATAAATTATATTTTCTCTTATTAGTCTTTCAGTGATTAAAACATTAGAACTCAGCTTCCTAATGGTGTATTAACTTAATGGCCTGTGTTTGTTATGAAGGTGTAATGTTTTTTTTTTGTTTTTTACCAGGATCACACGAGAGGAAAGGGTTAACCAAATGATGCATGCACACTCATGTGCGTACAGTACTCAGCACACATGCTTTCCTACTGGCACAATTAGGAGATAATGACATGCACAAAACCTGCAAGTAATTCAGTTTGTCTTCACATCGAGCATTAATTAACAGAACCCAATTAAAACAGGCCAAGCCACACCAATTGGGCTCACAAGGCAATTTGCATCCCAATCAATCTTTGAAATATTATGCAGATATATATTTTTTTTCTGTTCCTACACCGTGTTAGAATAAACAAGCGGGGAAACAAATGATGAATGGAATATTGTTGTGGAACACAATCAAGCGTAGACAAACAAAACGGTGAGAGAATGAATACATTTACACATGCGTGCAAACATGCATCTGAGGATATCTGTTTGTTCCGTGTGCTTGTCGTACATTAGCTGTGACTCTTGAAAATTGGAGAGGTACGTGTACGTTCATGTGTGTCTGCATGAATGGGTCCGATTTTTGCTTTCTTTCGCATTCGATTCTCCAGACTGGTTGACTGTATTTTCCGTCCGTTCCATCCATAACAGAATATTCAGCCCTCTTTTCGGCTGCCAGCGGTACTCAATTTCACTTGTCTTGGCAATGTAGTCATCCCTTCATAAAGTAGCAAATCAATAAACGGTCTCTATTCCAGATCATAATTCAAACAGGCATTTGTGTCCTCCCTCCTTTGACATAAAACAGTGGTGAGGGAAATGCATTTTTACTGCGTATCAGGGCTGGTGCAACATTTTAACGTCGAGTGACTTCAGTATGCAGCAGCTGCCTCCCTGCTAGGGCTCCTGTAACCTCAGCCAAAGAAATCAATGTTTCCCATCCTCCCTCCAGCGCCTACTGCCAAGAAACCCTTTCCTCCTTTCAATCTTCACCTCCCGCCCCCCAACAGAGACAACGCCGAGTTTGACTTTAACACCCAGTTGTCATTAAAAATGCATTAAAGCATATTAAGGCATAATTAGATATTAGTCCCTAATCCGTTGTAATTACAAGGACAAAGCTCTTTTGGTGAGAGAATAGCTTGGCACGATAAATGAGTTAAACACACAATTTCTGATACCTTAGATGTAATCAGCTCAAAAGGTGTGATGACAAAGGTAATCAAAAGCAAGAGGGTGGAAAAAAGGAGGGAAAGAGGTTGAGTCGAGATGAAGTTATATTTCTGAGAGTCAGAGAAGACCATTACATCACACTGTGGAAATTCAGAGCCTCTCTGAAGGCATACAACAGCAGAATTAGATGCAGCTGTAGAGGTTGGCTGCAGGGATGAGTTTAGGAACTTTTGTGTGTTTTGTGTGTGTGTGGGGTGGGGGGTGGGGGGGGGGGGCAGTATTAAAGAAGTGGGGAACACTAGTAAAATTAGTAAAAATGTGTGAAGACTCGCACTGATAATTGTCAATAGATATCAACAGATAGCTACTATATATCCCAGAGAAGGTCCCCCACCCCTTCTACACTGGAACAAGACACCCACAATGTCTTTTTGCATCTGTCTCTGTAGTTTTTTTCTTTCACTTTGTGGTTGTTTGATTGACTTCCCAACAAGAAATGTCAACAGTCAACTCATCCAGATGCTCCTGTGCCACCCCTCGGCCCCACCCTTGGCTGACTAGGTAACCAGTCATCCAGCCAGCCAGCTGCCTAATTTGGAAATACTGTGGGTTTGATAAAAAACAGAGACATCTGTGCAGTGTGAATTGAGGCCTGAAAATGCATGGAAACTACTCCCACCATGCATCAGTTAGACTGTTTTGTTTTTTTTCTTCTCACACAGGAATACTCAGATAAATGAATAACCAGCCTCATAATATCCACTGATGTATGGTGTCATAAGGCCTGTATTCTGAATAATTAATAGCCTGTAATATTAGTGGTTTAATGAAGGGTGGCCTGTCTCCAGCAGCTCACACTATAGCACCTCAGTTCTTGTAAAGGTCTGTTCGCTCCCACCACCACCACCACCCTCGCCCCATCCACCACCACCACCCCCCCCCCCCCCCCCACCCCCCACCCCCCCCACCAGCTCCGGTCGCGATGTCCTCATCCACTGGAAGGTCTCACACTGGGTACAAAATGTATATTTGATGAGCCTAAAAAAAGGATGAAAGGTGACAAATGCTATTTTAAAAAAACCCAAACGAGGCCGCCCAGCAACAGGCCTAAACAGCACTTGAGTGATGAGACAATGAATTCTGCGGGCACCAGACTGCTGTCATAAAAGTGCTGCTGTGTAATAGAGGAACAGACATATATTGTAAACGAGTCAAAGGGACTTACATGGCTCCATATCAGCTCTCGAGCCACATAACAGCTCCACTGGTGGCCATTGTTTTGTGTAATTTCCAAAAGGGGAAATTTAAACAGCTCGTTGCTGATGAGTTGTTTGGGGGACAATTTGATCCACAGACAGAGGGAATTGTGGTTAATGATGCCACTGGCAAGGTGATTATATAGCAACGTGTAACATAAAATTAATTACTGTTCTTCCAATTGGATTTTTTCAAAATGTCGTCCTTGTTTCTCCATATGGAGGGTTTGGAAATTAGTCTTCAGAGATTGTGAATGACACGCAGTAGGGCCGTTAAGTGTGTAGTTATGACTCGTTATATAGAATACATCCATCGTGAACAAATAAAGATACTGTATTCCCATCTTTTATGTTACTCAACTACTGTCTGCCTTTGTCATCACACGAAAAAATAAGAAAAGCCTGAACCTGCCAGTAAGATGACTCTTGATATTCAAGACATTACAGGCCATGTCCCCCAGTGAGCCAGTCGTAATGATGATGGAAAGGAAATTTGAGATTTAGTAGAAATCAACCTGTCTCATCCCCATCATGTCTTCAATATGATTCAGCTGAAAGCGTCTAAAAGATCTCACATGTATTACTAGTGAGGGTCAGCCTCAGTGTTTGCGCATTAGATTATCGTGATCTCTTCCACCTATGACAGGATATTAACTATCTGCAGTCAGTCAGTAGTAGTTAACTCAGGACGGCTAGTTAGCTCCATGAACCTGATAGTGATTTCAGTAGTCTGTACTGATACTACAGTGTTAGAGTCCCAGTGAGCTGTCGACAGGTTGTTAGCTGTGGCTAACCAACAGAGGTGCAGTATAATGATCAGCAAACTGAAATAGATCAGTAGTGATGAAATCAGCGTGAGGCTACTGCTGCTGTGACAAGTGGAGGGTTTAGGCAGCTTATTATCTGTGTGGGTGTGTATATTTGTGTGTGTGTGTGTTTCTCTCTCTCTCCCTCTATGGCTGCCTGGACTAGCTTTATTACTAAGACTGAACCGTGTTCTCTACCCTATAGGATCATAACTGGCCTCTTCTGCTACAGTGTGGAATAGCATTAGCACACAGGTGCTCAGTGGCTGCAGTAGCCATTTAGCTGGATGGCTACGAGCAACTGGGACAATCAGTCCCATTTACTTTAAGGACTCCAAACTGTGCCATATCACAGTAAATACCTGTGAAGGATACGCCCGGTGCCACTATTTGCTGTGTTTTGTCGTCGTCAGCTAGTTGAATCCAATGCTGTTATCCCGCGTTCTTTCTTGAAGGGGATGCTATTGCATATGGCAGCAAGAAGTACACTCACTATCCAGCGCTCAACACTTACTTCACTTGTTATTCTGTGCTTGACAGAGTGTAGTGCAGGTTTGTGGAGTGCAGTTCGCCAGATGCAGCTCGGTGACATTTATCCCCAGAAGACACACATATGGGCGCACAGCTGTGCGGGAGATTTGAGAATTATGTGTGACTGGTATGGAAGATTTACCTGAGGAGGAGTAATCGTAGAATACATTCTTGCACTGTATCGTCGGCTTCCAGCACAGCTGCCAAAACATGTCAGGGCTGAAAAGAACCATTTTAGAAGTTGTAGGGAGTGGAGGGTTAACTCTCTGGCTTTTTTTTTTTTTTACCCATAGCTGCCCCACACACAGTGAAAATTAGCCGTTTTAGCCCCCGAACCTGCTAAATGAAATGGACTCTTGCAGGATCTGTGTCCATGGGTGTATACTTTTGTGTCAGATGGGTCTGCATACTATACAGTATGTGTGTGTGTGTGTGTGTGTGTGTGTGTGTGTGTGTGTGTGTGTGTGTGTGTGTGTGTGTGTGTGCATACAGATACACTTTAAGCTCCCATTCATCAAAGCTGTGGTAGCCTGTGCCAGGCTATAGCTGGAGATTAATCTGCCTCAGCCCAACGCTGCTGCTCACCCCCCACTCATTAATCTAATTCCCAGCGACAATGTGTTTGTGTGCACATCAGTGTGTTTCTGTAAAGCACGCGTGTATAAAGTGTACCCATATTTGGTTTGTGTGTAAAAATGCATTCAGAACAATATAGCTTGTCATACATTATTTAGTATAGCAACAATAGAACTCTGCTAAAATACAGACTCGTGGATATGAAGAGCAAAGAGATGGAGGAAGCCCGTGCTGTATGTGAAGTAGAGAAATATTCAGTGAACAGAGAAAGCAGGAGCAGCTCATCTTCCTGGCATTTTGGATCCACTCACCCCCCCGTCCCCACCCTTACAGAAAGAGGGGAGGAAATTATTTACCTCACTCCAGGAGGGCAGATAAGTATGGTAGTCAACAAGCTGAGTGGAGAAGCAGTGAGATAGGAGAGAGAGAGAAGGAAGCAGGGGAGGCTTGAGAGACAGAGGGAGGGTGTATTCTGGTGTGTACAGGGGAAAACAGACAAGCGTGTAGGTTGGTTTGCTATAGGAAGAACAGTAGATTATTACCCGCTTGTTTTTAGTCACATTTTCAATTTGTGCGTAAAAAAAAAATATCTACAAAATTAGAAAGAACATTTTTGGGAGAGTTGACACACATGGTCATTCTACCTTAAAACCCCCAGAATAATGTATAAAAAGAGCAGAGGTCAGGGGTATACATATCCAGTCCAGATGGTGGCCTTGAACCATATCACTCTTTCCTCTTTCACCATAGTTTAGCGATATGCAAAAAAAACCAAAACATATTGCAATTATTTTGACGGATATTGCGATATGAGTCGTGATTTTAGTGGGAATGGTAATTTTTCCATTTCTTTTTTCTTGAAAAAAAATATATATAAATGATGATAATGTGACTTTTTCTGGGGTCTGCACAAAACAACATCTATAGAATATGATTTGTAGGCTGAGGCATCTCTGTAGCACCACAATGCTTCATTTACGGTATGTTGAGACACATGACACTTGGCCACATTGCGATTTCATTAATATTGGGATTATATGTTCAGCCATTGTTAATAGCAGGAAGTATAGAAACTTTAAACGCAGACTTGCCTAAATTTAAGATCCTGAGGCTGTTGCATGCTTCTCACTCAAGGCTCGACAAATACACCAACCCAGCACATTTGAAAACCTCTTGAAATGTGAAACATCGCAGTCTGCAGCCGCACCGACATCCTTATTGATGATTGGTTCGTTGGTTTGTGGGACTCCCTCTCTACCATCTCCTTCCAAAACTCAGGATAACCAATGTAGTTATAAAGACAAGATACATAGGGAGAATATCAAGTTTTCCTTCTTTTTTCTTCTCGTGTGCTTTTTGTAGATTCGTCCACAGCACCCACTGCAGTGTCCGGGAGCAACGGCAGCTCCCACACAAACGTGTGCGCAGCTTACACGCATGTATTTACAAAGGAGATCGCACGCAGGTTTCCACTGGGAGCTTAAGTTTCCTGTAGGGGAACAATCTTCTTCTTCAATCTTGGTTTGCCTCTGTATAAATAAAATCAATGTTGGCACCAGCACTAAGCTTATCGTCCAAGATGGTTACCAAATATTTATACTGCTGGACTGCAGTCACGGGCCCCCTTTTAAATGACTGTAGGAGCAAGAGAATCATGTAATCCTGTCACGCTTTGGTGAACTGTTCACACGTAGGTTGTTGATGGAAACACATACTGATTCACATTTTATTTTGCAGAGGTATCAGAAATTTGCTTAAATTTGTCAAGCATGATGAGGAAGAGGAGAGGAGAGGAGAGGATGATGAATCCAACCACTCCTCTGGTAAAAGAAGCTGTTATGGCAGAACCACAGATAGAGTAAGTGAATAGAGTTGAAAAAAGCCAGTAATTATACACATGCCCACATTAAGTTCCCTGTTGCTAAGTGAGAAAGTGACAACGCTGTCGCTGTGAGTGTGTGCAGTATATGTTTTGGGTCAGGAGTTAATGATTTTCTGCTATGTCTCCTTTGTATAATTTTGCATTGACCTGCCAAATGAGGCTGTGCACTATCATAGTGCTGTAAGTGTATAGAATTAGCCATGCAGCAAAAGACCAAGCTGACATTGTTTGCGGTGCCTTCTTCCAGCAAATTCACTATTTTTCACACTTTGAGATGTTTCAACTTTTATGCAAGTGTCTCTCCCTCACTTACCTCATGTATTTCCCCTTGATCAATTTCTGTCTGTCCTGTCCTCCTCCTCCTCTCCTCCTCCTCATCATCCTCCTCCTCTCCTCATGGCCATGGTACACTGCTCAGTGTATTAATTGTGGTTTGAAAAATTCCCAGCTGAGGCTTGGTGGGATTGTCGATGCCAATGACTCAGAACTGCAGGGCAAGAGAGTGAAAGCTTGGACTCCTTACAGAAGCTGTTCCACCCTGCTGATACTGCCTCGCCGAGCGGAAGAAGCGGCACGTTGGCACCCACCACCGAGAACTGGCAGTTTGTTCGGAGCCAGATATCAGACCTGATTTATTAAAATCTCAATGGCAACTTTAGTGAATTAAACATTCACGCTAAATGGTTTTCATGACCAGTCCTTAATCGTAACCGGAAGGTTTCATGAACCCTAATTTTCTGTTTGGGGTCCTGGAGAGTCATTAAAGACTCCAAAAACATACCCAACATTGTTTTTATCACCTTTATACCTCATGACTTTTATTCTAGATGCATATACATTTAAAAGAGCTGTTTGTAAGTTTCAGCTATTCCTACATAGCCAGCGTTAGCATTAACAGCTGTTTACTTACCAGACGTCGCAAGTTCAACATCAAACTTTATTCCGTTATTTACCGGGAGCTGTCTCCAGCAGTTGAAAACGACGCCAGTGTTAACTCTTGTCCCCGTCGCGTCTTTCTTAGCTGGTTAGCATGCGCTGGTCCGTCTCGTCACTTTCCAAATGCGACTCACTGTTGCCTCCGGTCTTCCATGAAGACGTAGTGCTCAGAGGGCGCATTCTTGTCTTGTAAACGCAACCATGGCCGAAGCTCTTGTCGAGCAACAGTCTCCACCACCCACTCCCGTCAACAAACCACTTTCGGCGGCAGATAAAATGTACAATTAGCCCCCTTAAGTCCATTTGACATTTGAATTCTCCATTTTTCAAAACAGGATACAACTCCCTTTGGATATGTTTGTGGGAACAGTGTCTAAGCTTCAGGCCTCTGGCGGGGTGTTTCCCATCGCAGTGTTTGACTGACATTTGAGGGAGGATTGTTTGGAGACTTGCTGTCAAACCACTGATGTATGTCATAGCCCTGTACAGCCTGCAAATGTTCATATAAGACATTTTTTCCCCTTTTTCAACAAGCCCACATACCTTTGGTTATTATATTTAGTTATTTAAGACATCTGTTACAACACTCATCATTTTGGAAGGACCCATTGTGCTGTCAAGTTTGTGTCAAGTGGAGGCCTGCAAGCTACAAGCTTCAACTAGGACAGTGGAAGCTAGTTAGCCTAGCTTGCAAACGTTAGTAGTGATTCCTGTTGAAACCCTATGGTTCATTTTTTTTCAGTACCTGCTGAGGCGTTAACAGCTCCTGTGCTCTCAGTGTCGTGTTCCTCACAGCAACACATTAGTCCATGATTTGTAGCGTGTCATGGAGTAACTAACTTGTGAAGTCACAGAGTATACATGAGTCAAAACAAACACCAAGGATTTATTCACTGAGCTAATGACACGTTTCAGTTTGTATAGAAAATTACACATTATTTCTTCTTGGATTCTCAGGAACACCAGCTGTAAAACATGGTTAAGTAAACAAAGAATTTAATATGCTTTACATGTGTCATTGGTGTTGACAGTACTTTTCACACAGCACTACCCCTCCCAAACCCAGAATAAGCTGATTTACATTTCTATTATTGAGGTTAAAACATTTTTTTTCTTAAGTACAAACATAAGTGTCTCTGTGCAGGAGAACATACTGTACATTTATTTGTCTGTGAATTACTTATTAGCAAACAAAGGTCATTCACAGTTTCACAAATAACACATCATAATGATGAATGGGCTGCTCTAACTTAATTTTACTCCACTAAAACTTTTGAAATACTATGTGCACTGTGTTCACTAATGCCAATTAGGAGAGACCTCCATACATTTGTATTTATATATTTTCTACAAAGAGCACTGTCCTTTACTGCCATGTGTTAGCCTGAGATGCAAAACCCAGGGCTGAAAGAAGCCATCAAACACTTGGTGCAGGAAAGAGTTAATTTATGTGAACGCATGGTTAAAACTAAAAGCGACCGAGAGCCCCCAACACCTAACGTCACCACTTTATCAGCTCATCACTGCATTGTTCAGAGAGAGTTTAAGGTCAGGGAAAGGTCAGAAGAAAAGAAAAAAAAATATCTGAAGGAAAAAAATTGGTAGTTTTTGCAATTATGATTAAAGCCAAAGTCAACACAACACACCGATTGAAAGAAATGCTCTCCCTCCGTGTCAACATGTGAACATCTCAATAAAAAATCTCAAAAAACTTTGTTGTCATTCTTGTTTTTTGTAATATACACATTAGCAAAGATGCTGTGTGAATCATCTGTTAATCTGGTTAGAGAGCTGTGTTCTGTCTCTTGTATCTGCTGTTATTTAAGATAGACATCACTGAAGCAGAGAAAGAGTGAACCTCTGTTTCCATGCCGATCTATCTTTGGTTACACGATGAGGTGCCAAGTGATGGTTGGTCAATATTTATAGACTCATGACAGCATGCTTTATGTGCATGTCAGTTTTCTGTCAATTCTGTATGTCCCCCATCTTCTCCCCAACTTTCCGCCCTCTGGCCCGCCTTTTATTCATCAGTCCACTTTCTCTCTCCACCTCGCTAATCTTTGTCTTTCCCTCTTGCCATTTAATACGCTTCCCTCACTTCTGAGCCTTTATGACTCTACTTAGCTCTCCAGTGTTTATGTAATGCATTTTGAGCGCCATTTTGCGTCGAAGCATCTTAACTATGTTTGGCATTTTACCCCCATCTGGCCGCAGCACCGAGCAAAGAGCTTCTATTGTTAAGGCAGGAGAAACTGGCACAACACAGTCAACGTTACAACACTAGCACTTAAGGGTACTTAGCTTTCCCAACTACTCCCTTTTGTGCCGTGGTAGCAAAGTGGTAGTGTGGGGCTCGGCATGTCCTAACCATTTAAAATAGATCATCCCAACAAGTGAAGAGACATGAAATTATGAAGTCTGCCTTACTCTCGATTGTTGTTTTTCTAAAAGAGGCATTAAATAAGAGCAAGAGAACCCATTTAATGTATGGAAATTCAATTTCAGTCTTGCATCATAATGAATGAAGCTTCATGTTTGTTCATTTTAATGATCTGACCGTAAACAGACACAGATGAGACGGAAAAAAGGAGGAAAAATAAGAGGGAGAAGAATGCGACAGGCTTCTTCGGCTGTCAACCAATCAGAACCCGTTTCTGCCATCAGGGCAAGGCAGCGAAGGGAGCTGTCGGGGTCCAACCCAATGCCTAGTAATTACCCTGAATTATCATCCTATCTGCTTACCATCCCACGTTACAAAGGCACTCATAACAAGCATTAATAATTACGCCATACTCTACTCATGTTTTATCAGTAGCCCAAATCCCCTTCATAGAAACTGATTGAATGATTAAATTATGGATTTTACACAAGGATTTGCAATTAAGGAAGCTGTGGGGGAATTTGCTCAAGGGATATACAGTACTGATATTCCTGTGAAACATGCTGTGTTTTTAGAGCACTATGCTTCACACTGAGTTGTGCTTAGCTTAATAGAAGTTTCAGAGTAGTTGGTTGTCACATAATGGTGAAAGACACATAAAACAGTTTGATTTTATGTAGCTTTAATCTTCTGGCATTTTATTTGGGTGCATGTTTCCTCACCCTGCTCCTCCACTGACGTGAATGCTTTATCTGCACCCTTTTAGAGTGTCTCCAGCAGAGCATGCTGAATTCCCACTGGCCTCCTGTTCCTTCTGTCCCTTAACCTTCAACCTTGTTTTTTTTTTTTGTTTGTTTTTATTTTTCATGCAGGGCGGGCTCTGATGAGATTGACAGACAGAAAGCTGGAAAGAATGGGTATCATGCAGGAAGCCCAGAGGCAGCACATCCTGCAGCAGGTCCTGCAGCTTCGTGTCCGGGAGGAAGTCAGGACCCTTCAACTTCTCACACAAGGTAAGACTTTTTTCAGCCTTGAAACTTTGTCCAGCATAAAAATGTACTCACATTCTGCACATATTTCACCCTAATACTGTGAATCATATCTGGCATATAATTTGTTCACACAAGCTTCACAACACTCCAGATTTTCAGAGCACATACTGTATCTGTATCTCTCCCGGGTAAAGATTATTTACAAGGAGACTGACATCTTGCATTCTGATAAATATTCAAATCATTTACTGTCAAGTATTTATGCACATACTATCTGTAGTCATGGCCATCACTGCATGTTTTAAAGCCTGCAGCCTGGTAAACATGATGACTTCTCATTATCGAAGGCCACATTTACTTCTCAGTGTGATATAGAGCCATCGTGTTAGAATAGCCTGCATAATTAACTGGCGCAGCTTTAAGGCCTGGTTGCAGCAGAGGTTAAAAAGGCAAAAAATTGAAAAGGTGAAATTGGTGACCTATGACATGTAAATTTGTGCCATTGACCAATACCACGCTGTTTTCACAGCGAGGGGACGGAGAGCAACAGAGGGAGCTATTGTAGCTTATTATCTGTGTTGCACCATCAACTTCCATTTAGTAACTTGTATTTTCTGTCAGAGTAAAAGATGTCCCAAGAAAAGTTTTTGAAAAAATGTTGTCAACTCACCGCTTACTGTCTCATTAGAGACCGAGCTATGCTATCTAGCTGACAAGTGTGCTGAGAAACCATTGACAAGCTTGTTAGCTTAGCGAACTTTAGTTTTCTTCGTTGATAACAATTTATTGAATGAAATGGTTTGAGTGAGAGTGAACAAAATGCCAGATGGAATTAAACAGTACTGTAGAGGGAAAACCAAGAGAATCTTTGTGACTGATTAGTGCCAGCTTGTCAGGGCCGGCTGGCAAATTGATGGTTTGCTCACATGGCTACAGCATTTCACCATAGCTTTACCAGCAGTCACCAAACATCCAGCCTCACCTATTTTGTGTGAGCAAGCAAATGTATCTTTCTGCTGCTTTAAAGGTTGCCTGTTTTTGTAAGTTATGCTTACAGTCACTGTTATTTACCAGAATGCATTCTGGGAGCTCTGTGCATGCTGAATGCATTTCTTCCCTCATAGAACATTTGCAGAGCTGATATTTGGAAAAACAAATTTGAAGCCTACACCATTTCCATTTTCATCCTCGCCTTTGCTTGTTCATTGCAACTGTGCTTGTGATGTCAGTGGAATAGTGCGAAACCAGCACTGTGTAGCCCGTGGTGTCACATGCATGGAAATTTGTGTGTGTGTGTATGTGTGTGTGTGTGTGTGTGTTTATGTGCATTGTCGTGCAAAACATTGCACCATACTGCAAGTAGTGGTCAGGAAACTCCCCAGGCTACTTTTAAGATTGACAGCTTTGCTTACCTGCACAGGTTGGGCAGTGATAAGCTTCGGGTAAAGTTGTTTCATATCACATTTTAGGATAACTGTAGAGTGTTTACAGTCTACCTGATGTATGCAAGGCACTTACCTCAACCATATGCGTTGGTTGTCCATTCACTCCAACACATGCACCAGAATAATCAGGGCTGATGCGCTGACAGAAGAACAAATACCTTCGCTATTGCAAGCAATATGTTGACACTGTTAATAGTCTAAAAACGGAAACACAGTCAGTTTAATTATAAGCAGATATTAATACTTTAGCACGCTTGGGAGAAAGATCTCCACAGAAATACTGTAGAGTTCTCTCAATTCACAATGCATTATTAAGATATGACTTTCCAGCAAAAAATTAGCTTTGAAAGTATTAGACTAACTGTTGAAACCACCATCTATTACACTAATAAAGTCTGTCCAATATCAACAGAGGATTTTCCGCACAGTCTTCATAATTCACTCAGGTTAACGTCCTCTAGTTGCAAGAAATCAATAATAACCTCAACTGTTACCTCAGAAATATTCAGCAGAGAAACACAAAGGGTATTAGATAGTAAATATTTGTAGCTATTGGTAGCTCAAGTATTCTTATCACGAACCCACTCTAATAACTATGGCAAATAAGTTTAATATTGCAAGAATATCAAGAATGTATAGAATAGTTCTAAACTGTAATGCAAGTTATAATAACCAAATAATTTGACTCTAATTAATACATTTATCATTTTCAGTGTAATCTAAGAATACATGAATGTGCTTATTACAGTCAGGTACAGTAAGTATAAATCCACACGATTCATACATGATACTACACAGTCATGTAACTGGTTAACATTATTGCCCCTATTTAATTTGACCTTTCGCCAAAGACACATGTAACGTGCTCCCACTACATTCACCTATCCACTATCCATGATGTATGTAATTTATATATACAACCACACACACACATACACATTCACTTTCTCTCTTTATTAGCTTTTCCTATGGACTCCATGGCACCCTGCAGTTTCCCACTTTAACCTCATTTCTTTGCTTTCTCCACAAAGCACTTCTCACTTTTGCACAATGCATCATCTTGTTTCATAACAACAACCAGACGCTGTTATTTTCCATCCTCTGCCTGGCTTGCTCCTCACGCCATGATTCTCAGCTTCCCTTGTCTCTTCCTCATCAATTCCAGCAGCTGCCCTCCTCCATCACCGCCACACCAGCAGCACTCCGCATCACCACCGCCGCCGCCATCAGCACCCGTCTGCCCACAGACTCTCAAACAGGGCTCTGCCGCAGGGGCCGAGAAACTAAATTCTAGGAATCTTTGTCACTCCTTGAAGTTCTTGGAAAACATTTTGAGTGTAATAAAGCAGCTTCTATCACCCGCCGCTGTTTTGGTATCTTAGCAAGTGGAAAATAGAGAGTGAAAGGCACCGAGAGTTTAGCTGAGTGATGACACTTCGCTAAGGGCTACTCTCAGCCTCCCATCCCTTTTCTTCATCATGTTTTTGTCACATCTTCCACACCTCCTCTCCTCTCCTCCCCTTTCCTCCCCTCTCCTCTCCTCTCCTCCCCTCTCCTCTCCTCTCCTCTCCTCTCCTCTCCTCTCCTCTCCTCTCCTCTCCTCTCCTCTCCTCTGTATTGATGGGAAGCGACAGCCCACCAACCTCAGCAGGATGCAGCCTGTTAGTGGAGCCTCTGTGGGCATCAGGGAGGAAGGACAGTGGGACAGAAAAAAATGAAATATGGTGGATGTGAGGAAATACATGAAAAAATTCATGAGAATCGTCACAGGAAGTAAATAACAAATTTATAGGAGTAAAGATAGGAATAATTAACATACGTTTTTATTTGATATTGGTGATTATTATTATTATTATTGTTGTTGTTGTTATTATTATCATAACCATTGTTTATAGTTTCTTGTATGAACCGTATCCGTGGAATGAATGCATGTGATGGAATGGTGAGGAAGTGGGATAGTTCAGGGGGAGAAGGAAACAGAAGTATTTTAAGTCTCCTAAGCTGTCGCTCCTGGAGATGCTTTTGGCAGGGAGAGAAAACATTGGAAGGTGAAGACATGGTGGAGTATTTCTAGGCCCAGGGCGCACTTCCTTGAGCTGCTGCTATAGATGAATACAGCTGTAACCAGTAGGAAGTTGAGCCACAGAGAGAGAGAGAGAGAGACAGGGAGAGGGAGAGAGAGAAATGAAGTGAGAAGGTGGCGGTGAGTGGTGATGAGATGATGAAGAGAAAAAAAGAGGAGGAGGAAGAATGGTGAGAAGAGTAGGGAGAGAGGGAGACATTAGGTGACAAGAAGGTAGGATAGAGAGAGAGAGAGAGAGAGAGAGAGAGAGAGGTGGTGATAAGATAGAGAAAAGGGAGAGTGAGAAGTGTGAGAAAGAGAGGAGGTGAGAAAAGGAAACCCTCCCTCCAAATTCTGATGGAAGACAAATACAACTCTATATCTATAAAAAATCTATATGTAGATTATCTATATATATATATATATATATATATATATATATATATATATATATATATATATATATATATATATATATATATATATATATATATATACACGTATCGATATATAAATTAATAAAAGCCAAATGAGTTGGAAGAGCGTTTCTGGTAAGGTGTGAAACTGAGGAGCAAAGTGGGGAATATGACATGAGTTGTTTTACTGAGAGAATAAGTGATGTGGAAATGTAGATTATCCTATATTTAGCATGACAGCAGATAATCACACCTCTGAATTACTGCACACTGATTGTTATAGGTCTAACGTTGTGTTTGTTGACGACCATTTACACCAGTTGAAGAGACAGTCGATCGGATCAGATCAGAGCTTCAAAGACCGGATACAGAGCGGTGATGTTGTCTTCCTTCACAGCTGGGAAGCCACCGCGCTCCATGAAAAAAAAAAAAGGCAAAAAAAAAAAAAAGAATGGCAGGAAAAAAAAGAAAAGAATAGAAAAGTAGTTGAAATCGGCACAGCTTGACAGGTTGTTGTTGTAAGTTTCACTAAAAATAACGATTTTAGCAGAGGGTTGCAGGACTCACAACTGTAAGGGAGAAATTAAATAACCCACCCTACCAACAGGAAATCGGCTAACATGAACACAAAGAGGCAATTCAGTCTGATTTTCAGGATGGTGCGTTCACACTAACAGAAAACAGCAAATTCAAGTTGTAGGGGAATGGAAAACAAGCAGATATCTTAGTAAAATAATAAAGAATATACTTATACTGTTTATACTAAAACCTGTTAGTAAGCCAGTTTGAAATAAAGACCTGGTGCTTCCTGCAGTTAAAGTAAAAGCCCTGGACACTACTTCAAATTTACAGTGTATAAGTCTTTGTTAGACAGAGAGAGATAGAGAGAGAGAGAGAGAGAGAGAGAGAGATCCACTATCTATAAAGAGAGAGGTTGCAGGAGAGAGCACTAGAGCGAGCAAGGTTCACAATAGAGAAAAAGGCGAGAGAGCAGACAAGAGGGAGCGAGGTGTTGTAATTACTGCAGTGCACCCAGACAGAATTAGCTAGACGGACAGTGATTAACCTTTAAGGCTTGCTGGGCCATGGGAGGGAAATAATTAGATTTCCTCTCTCTCTCTCTCTCTCTCTCTCTCTCTCTCTCTCTCTCTCTCTCTCTCTGTCTCTCTCTCCCTCTCCCTTTGCCACGGGGACGGTGGAGAGTGGAGACTCATTGCTTACAGTCAACAGAAACAGAATGAGGCACTCCAAATAGAAAGCGATACCCAACACCGGCCTAAGAGTGTCAAGAGTGCAGCCTGTGCAGCTAACGCCAGGTTTAGACTGCACGACATAAGCCCGTGTATATAGTATACATGAGCGGACGACAACCAATGCCGCATCTGGGAGGCCTCATGACGTCCCAACACAAAGACGAACGTGTCGGAATTACAACAACTTCCACGAACTTGACGCTTGACAACTTGAGTGATGGTGACCAGTGGGAACACAGAGCGCTCAACTGTAAGCATGGTGAAGCAAATGAGGAATGATGATGTTATCTGTGTTTACATCCTTCTCATGACATAACGCAAGTGGTGAAAGACAGCGAGTACCAACGTATCATTTGCAGAGTTAAGACGGCAAGAATTCATGACTCAATAATCGTCTAATTTGACGCAGACATAAATCTGACAAAAATATTGTGTCGCCGGGCCCGGCATAACGTGGTTTCGGGCGACAGGGCTGGTTTCACGTGACTCAGGTTTAGTAAGATTTGACAGGGATAAAACAGGTGATCCTGAAAGGTTCAAACACCGGGTCAAACTGAGTAATGACGCTCTCAAGACGAGACTACTCTGGCAGGTACTAGACAACAGAACATTTGTAATGAGGTTCAAGGATATTGAAAAGCAGCAGCGAAAGAAAATGATGCATTCATGACGTTCTCAAAGCCGCAGAATTTTACCAAAAAGACAAATGTGTCTTTTCGTGTCAATAATGGCACAAAGTGAATGAGCTGAATAAATGTGCCAAGCAGTCCAGCAAATAAGGGTCACTCAAAGGTGAAATCATGAAATATGATAAAGCTGAACTCCCTTGCTGGGGTGTAAACACCTTGGCAGTGAGAGTTGAAGGTTAAGTTTAATTTCTTTTGCACAACAGTAACTCATTGAATGTGAAGGTGAAAGGAAAAAAAAATGGTACATGTTCCTTAT
This sequence comes from Seriola aureovittata, assembly GCF_021018895.1. Taxonomy (NCBI): domain Eukaryota; kingdom Metazoa; phylum Chordata; class Actinopteri; order Carangiformes; family Carangidae; genus Seriola; species Seriola aureovittata. The sequence continues at coordinate 9,302,703 of NC_079379.1, forward strand.
AATATTATTATAATAAACTGGCATTCAACTTGGCTTATTTTGTTACAAATTCCACCGACATTATAAAGGATTTGGAAGAATTTAATTGGTTCACACAGGTTAGGGGGCTTGATATGACATTTATTGTCTAATGAAAGTAAATGGAAAGTACCCCTAAGGCAAGGTTAGTTAAGTGCATGTTACTTTTAATTATCTGTATTACAAAAGACAGGTACAATGTATTCATGTAGGAATTTCATGCACCCATACATCAAGTTGAGCCTTTTTTTTTTTTTTTTTTTATTCACTCCGCTGCGTTCATACATATATAAATGTCATTGCTGTCAGGTGAAAACACTTTTTTTCTCCTAAATGGCATGGAATGAAAAATGGAGTCAAATATAAATCTGTTCTCTCTACAATGGTGAAATGTCTCGACAACCTCAACTTTCCAAATTCCAACGAAATACAACAGAAGTATAGCCTTGCATTCTGCTTCATTACCATACATATATCTAACTGACATCTAAAAAGTCCGATTCACTCTCTTAAAATGAGAGAATCAGCAGAACTGGAGTCGTATGGTTCTCATTTGAAAACAGTATGGACATCATGTGATTAAAAAGAAATTGTCAGTTGGACTGCATTTGTCAAGTACAGCTGTCCTGCTGCCCGGTTCAGTCAGGAGGAAATGAAAACAAAAGATAAAATCAACAGAAAAAAAAGCTTTTATAAAATGTCAACACATTAAAAAAAAAAAATATGAAAAGTACATAGAAGAAAACCAATAAAACAGAGTTTTATGAGGTGATCTTGAATGCGGTAGAGGTTTCGTTGGACTGACAGCTCTTCAGTTCTCTGTTTTTCTTGTAAATGTCTTCGTCTGAGACAGAGGAGCTCATTGTACAGTTTATATTTAGCCTTCATATTTGTATCCATAGAAACAAACGAAGACCTCTCTGTACCTGAGACAAAATGTAGAGGGCAGGGTGGAAAAAGAAAAGCATCTGTCTTTCATCCGGCAAATTAAAGTGAGTAATGGCTTCATATTAACCCCCTCTGACATCTTAAAAAGTCATACCCCGACAAAATGGAGAACAGGGAATGAGAATGTTGTGATTAATCAGGTTGTTTTCTTGATAATGGCATTTAACCGTCCAAATAGTTGTGAGTAAAAGCCTCTAGTGACTGCACTGAATCTCTCTGAATTAACTCTAATACAAAGATTGGAAGCCTTTGAGCTGTCACGTTTCTCCTCTCCTCAAAAAAAAAAAAAAAAAAAAAACCTCTTCTTCTGTATTCAATTTCATGCTTATAACCATTTCAGAATTTTCAATAACAGCCCTATGCCAGTAAATATGCTATTACTGGCTTGTGAAATCATCACTCTTAAAAGAAACTTGAATTACACAGCTGACAGAGCTCTATGAAAGTGGTTTTCTGAGTACATAGTGCTAATCTGTGAATGTAGACACAGGCTCGCTGTTTATGCTTCATTTGCTGTAACAGAGTCTCATTTAAATGAGAAGATGAAGACAACTTTGAAGGAAATTAGACATAGTTGCTTCGCAGTTACATTTCCCTTCGATTTGTCCACTTGTGCTTGTTATTGTCCACCAGAATTAGAACATTTGTTATAAGTTGTTGTGAAGTTTATTAGCCTTTTTTTTCTTTTCTTACTATGTTAACATTAAAGGTTGGCTGGTTTTCATGTAAATTCATGCGACCTGTGGCCACTCAATCACAGCGATTATACAGGGAAATTTAAAAGTAAGTCAATGATTTCTCGACATAGTGTAGGTGTGATTCTGGATTTTAAATTTGCTTCTAGATAACAAGATCTGCTGTCACTTCTCTGAGCCAGAATCTCAGACGCAATAGTCTTCATTTCTTATAGTTCTAGGGTGAAAAAGTTCAGTGACAGCTTTTGTAGACAACTGTGGCCCCAGGGCAGTAAATGAAGGAAGCTTTCTCGTTGCGCTTTAGTAGACCTTGGTTCCCTTGCTCCAGGCACCTTAATGAATTATCTCTCTCTGCTTCATTGCTTGGTAGAGGAAATCTCTTTCAGTCAGAGATCTTCACTGAGCAGGATGTCCTCTGTGGTTTTTTAACTAGTTCAACATGTTAAACTTTGCTGACATGAAGATCTTGACCGACTGAAGAGAAACTTTACTGAGCTAAGCACAAATAAAAGCTAGAATTGCACACTCATGGGTTCCACGTTTTCCCCAGGTAGGAGATTAACACTTCATTTTACAGTCTAATGATTTTGGGATAACAAGCAGCTGGATCAATAACTTTTAATGCTAACAGGCTTGAAGAGAGAACAGTGTTAGTTTGCCTCAGATGTAAGAAGACACCCTGTGTTTGTTGAAGCATCTCACCAGGTCTGCTAAAAGGGTTAGGGTTAGGATAAACCATTAACCTCTTTTTTTTATTTTTTATTTCCAAACTATACTCACACTTTACTCTGGTGATCTAACAACACTGTGGTGTCAGGTCTTCATTTATGGCTATAGGAGTAACTTAAAAACAAGGCTGAAAAGGTGATGGAGTCTCAGGTTAAAAGTTTGTCGCACCTCGGACCAAACGCAAAAGTGATGTCACAGTGCACTGAACAAGCAAACATTAAACCGCTGTAGGTCAACAAAAAAGATTTTTAGCTTCTGTTAATTTGAAAGTTAGATTCGGGATAGGGGCTTGGAGACCTGGGTTTGGGCCAGACTGTTGGCAAGGGCAGCAACATTGGCAGATACCTGGTTCATATCCAGTTTATCCACTTTATTTTCACCTCTGAATGTGGCCTTTAGTAGATGTGAAAATCTATCCGATCAGGTCTCATTTACCATTAATGCTTAAATTTCCAGAGCAAAAACTGCACCTGTGCTGCTCTCAGTAGCGTCTTATTAGCTTCAAAAGCAGATGTATTGCACATTTTCTTTTTCCAGATAACCAAGAAGATTTTTTTTAAAAAACGAGGAAATATTGCACTCAAATAATAAATATTGATGACAAATTATTCATACCTACGTTATGTTCGCCTTTCTCTTACAAAATGCAATTCAGTAGAATTCTGAAGATGCAAAATGTGATATCTTATTACAGAGGAAAAATCCAGCTACTCAGTGAAGTCTGAGAGGGTTTTAGGTGAACCTGAAAGCAGCAACGTCATAACCACTAACTAACAGGCGAAAATCAGTGAAATACAACAACCAACCTTTACTCCAAGTGGCTTAATGCCAAGTCAAACCATGTCGCCAACATTTCTGACTTCATTACACCACGTAAGAATGAATAAGCAGTCATGTTAACAATGGAACGTTATAGCTTAAGTGGCTCGAGAGCTGTTGTTTTTAGCTATATTTGCTGACGAGAAACACCAATTGATTTTTGAGTAAGCCTGGAAAAAAGTGGCAACGGGTTAAACTGTTGAAACCTTTATAACACACGCTGTATCTGAGCTGTCACTCAACTGAACAAAAGAGCTGAATTCATTCACTTTGTCCACGCAGAGTCAACATCGCCAAGGTCTGTAGTGAAGGGAGGCCGACAGGACGCATTTTCTGAGTGTGTCCTGCTGGCCATCATGAGTGAATTGAGTATCGTTACTCTAAAGTCTTCATTGAATCTGTTCACTCTGAAGACTTAGGGAGCTCAGGGTGACTACTGTCCTTCCTTTGGGCTTTTCAGTGAATCAGATCTCTTGCTCCAGTGTGCGGGGAGCTGAGAGCTCTCATTATCCGAGTTCTCTCCTCAGGATCCTGCCCTCTGTGGAGGCACTTCCTCCTTAAGCCTCCCTTGACTCCATCTATCCACCCCTCCCCTGTATCTCCTCCCTTTTCTTTCTGTGCCTCATCTTTTTTCTTGCTGCAAGCAAAGGTCAGATTAATTCTTTTTTCATAATTTCCTGTCGGTGAGATTCCTCCCTCTGAGACTCCCATCCATGGCTCAGTGTCTGAAAGATGTGATTAAGGTGAAGACAAAGTGAGTACCTCTGTCTGACAAACTGAATAATGTTTTTTTCCTTATCCATATAGATATATAAGATGTATGGTAATATCACGCTTAATAAAGTCTCCCAGTTTCATTTATATTCTTCTTAGAATATGAATTCAGTGTGGATGCTTTGGGTGACACTCCACATTAGGAACTAATATGAGCTCATACTCACAAAGGAAATGTCATTTAGGAGCAAATGGCTTCACTGCTCAGATGACATGGTGTGCCCTAACCTTGCTCATTAACGTCTTGGGTCTCTGAGGGCCTCAAAGCCTAAACGCAGACTTCCACAATATAGCTACGTACCTCAGATGGTAATAATGTTATGAGATACAGGGAGTAATTAGATCCCCAGTTGTGAAAGCAAAAGCTCCTTTCATTAAGGAATGAATTGAAACCACCACCCCTCCCTCCAACCCCCACAAAAAGAAATACTTTTTTTTATAACCTCTAGCTATAATTCTCCTTGACATGCAGTGAAGACTCCCCGCTCAGGGCCCCCAATTACAGACTTTCGCCTCACTTCCAAAGGCTTCCACACTGGACTGCCTGTGTCGGCCATTTTCTTTTTTTCTTTTTTTTTCTCCGGTAAAAAGAGCAGAGAGGGAGTTGAGCAGCGTCAAGGTTAGGCGAAGCACATTTCATCTAGTTTTACCCAGGGAGAAGCAAAGGGTGCACGAATACAACAAACCCACTCCTACCTCCAACTCTGCCTCTCAAGGACACGAGAGCAGGACGCAGCCGAGTATGAACAACATGTGCAGATCTCTTAATGAAGCTGAAGGAAAGAGAGGGCACCAGCAGAATTCAAAAATGATGTGAGGAAACTGAAGACGGGGAGAAAAATGTCCGTGAATAAAGAGCGATAATCAAGAAAGATGAACAGAGAGGCAGGGGAAGAAATATAGAAAGGTGTGCAGGTGGGATACCCCGAGGCACTCCTGTCATACGTGACATGTTGTGTGTGTGTGTGTGTGTGTGTGTGTGTGTATATACACTCAGTGTTCTGGCCCCTGACCCATGGCGGAAGAAAAACAGATTGCTTTGACAGGTCCACTGACATCACATGAGATGTTCTGCTCTTTTGCCAGAGTCTCCGGAGAGTCCTTGGCTACCAGATGTCCAGAAGGGTTTGAAGCATTACTGTAGCTTGTGCCCTATAATATGATGGCTGTAAAGGGAAATTGGCAGAGAGCTTAGGCGTCAATATACTATTTGTATAGACGTGATCTTGTACCACAAAGGCCACGTCTCGGCAGAGTCTGGATGCCGACAGTCATGTAAACTTAATGGAGTTCATGATTCCTGCAGAAGTGAACTCTGTAAATGGTGTGTTGGTGTGAAATCACAAGCTGAACTCTATATAACAAAAATGACCCCGCTGGTCAATGAAACCTGAACGCTCAGTAGTTTGCTCTTTTATGCCTTTTTAAACCAGAAGCGGCGGGTTAGGTTTCACTGCGCACAGCCGCATTCATTAGTTTATAGTGAAATGAGAAGCCATTAAAAAGTCATTGTATCGGTCGCCGGGCAGCACGGCTGGTTCCACTCTGTCTGCTGCTCTCTCCAGCCTCCCTGACCACCTCCGGACATCCAGGAGCCCAGACAGCGTGGACGGACCAGACTCCTGAGCGCACGCCTTCAGCTTCCCAGCACTCGCTCATGAGCTTACCAACTTGGATCAATAGCCATAGGATACTTACTGTACTCTCAGACTAGCCATTAGCCCATAAACATGCCCAGGCACTGGCACCAGATTTACTGTACATATGTGTAATGGAGAAGATAAAGATGGCAATCAAGAAGTTGTTTTGCCAGTTGTTTGTTGCCAGGGCGACCATTATGCAGTTTTGAGGTAACATTGTAGGTACGTCTATCAGTTAATGCATTATCAGCACAGATACCATAATATGGTATCTGGTTCTTTTTTTACAGTTATATAACACCACCATACAACACCACACAATCAAACTTAAATGAAAACATGAAAACAAATGTAAACACGTGAGAACCTTAAATTAGTGTAGTTTATCTATATTTTTAATTTTCGCCTCTGAATAACAAAACTTTTATTTTCCACATTAATGTTTATGTACTTGAATAAGGCTTTTGTAGAGAAACAATAGAACAGCAACATTGTATAGGATAATTAGCCTATATTTATAGATTGCACAAAAATAACAGGCAAACTCGAGTATAACACTGCAGCTAAAGCAAAGATACAAGAGCTTCCTGTTTCTGTACTTCATGCCTTTAACGTTTCAACATGCATGTAAACTTTTACAGTTGTCAAAATATACCCCTAACAAATTGAATTTTGAGGTCTCCTGTTCAGGGTACAAGATGTGAAACAGTCAAAGACCCTCTGTGACCGTCTGTATTTCACAAACTGGTTTATGGTTCATCTGTTGTGTAAATACTATAATTCAACGTCAGTGTTCTGCTCATTCAGAAGATCTTCCTTGATACAGTTGAGATAGACATGAAGGAGACCACTTTACATATGAATTATTGTAATTACGCTGAAAATGTTTCTAATACACGACTCAACAGGTATATCCACAATGTAGAGCCTCCAGTTAAAAGTTCAATATTCAGGTGCTTAACTATTATTCCCCTACATGTTATTGCTGTCTGTTTACGAGAGCATCAAGCAGACATAACCAACTAAGCCAGGAGCAAGACTGACAGACATAAAAAAAAAGAATGTTTATTCACAAAATCACCTCAGAACTCTCAGCACCACAGATGCATAAAGACGAGCATAAAGGAGTGCGGGAGTAAAAAGGAAGAGGGATACCAAGGACGTTTTGAGGGAAATGGGGTGCAACGAGTAGGTACATAAAAGGAAATGATGTATATTACGCCGGTGCGGGATCATGGTTTGTGTATTGAGGATTTATGGCGGCGTACTTTGCAGCAGCGCAGCACCACACCTGATCATCCATTATTATTGTAACATCTCTCACTTTGGGGGCAGACATGATTGATGGGGAGCTGCTAATGACTTTGGGTTGAAATTGTTATTACCACAAAAGTGACACGCAGTATTTAAAAAGGTGGTGTTTGCAATTGGGCATCGCCTGAAAAGGAACACAGTCATTTGTCAACTGATTACTGTTGAAAATGCATCAAGGTGTCATGGAAAATTAGCCTTGAATATTTCACAGCTGGAATAGCAACATTTGAGCAAATAAGAAACATGTATCTTGTATCCCACTTGTATTGTGTGCTCTTTAAACAAATCTTCCAACTAAATATGCATTGCTGTGTTCAACTTTACCTCATCGTTTGCTTTGAGCCTGCAAACAGTGTATAGTACATTTTTTAGGATAAAAGCTTCCAAGTACTTTGTGCCCTTATTTGTTTCCATATGGTCAAATTATAAGCAAAAACGGCTCGCTGCTGTTGCACCAGCAGAGTGCTTTTATTCTGATTGTGTTCTTGTACAGACTAATAGCTCTCCCCTTTCACAATCACCGAAAAGGCATACATGGCAGTGACTCACTGTAAAACACAATTTGGGGGGAAAAAAAATTAAAAAATCAAAAGCAAGCCTTGCATAAGAAACACTGATCAACCCACCCCACATCAGTTGTAATTGGTGCCATTAGTCTTTTTATGCTTGATTGCTTGCCAAAATGTCAGCCTATCTTGTTCCCTCGTGTTGCGCACCCCCCCCCCACTCCCCCACCCCAAACTATCAGTAATTAAAAGTGACTGTCTACTTGTCTTTGTGCCAAATGGGAGAATTCAAAACATAGAAACTTAAAACAGTTTTTTGATCAGTTGTTTTTTAACCGGTGGGGAAGGTTCGGGTAAACAGTGCTTGTAAAGCACATGGACTCCTTCCTGTGCAATGCACAGTCCTGTGTCCGCCGTGTGTCAGGTTATGATGAAAGCAATTAAACATGACAGAGAAATAACACTATGTCCTGGATGACTCATGCTCAACGTTTTATTGACCCTGGTGGAAAATTAGCCCTTCAGCAAAGCACACAGAGTGGTCTGAAACAAAATATAAAGCATTATTCATGACAAATTAAAATTAACAGATGAAAAGAGCAGATAATTGAATAAGTAAAGACAATGTTACTTGTCATAGGCCAATGGGTTCTTGATATATGAGGGTAGTGGCTCTTGGCAGATTGACGGTTAGGCATAAACCTTCTTTGCACACGGGCATCTCAACAGGCAAATATATATTCATGGATTAATTTGGCTGCCACTGCGCACGTTCCAGCCCTTAGGCTCCTGCTGATCCTGGTCTAGACACTATTCTAACAGTTTATGACATGTCATTTTAGTCATGCTAGCAGCATAGCTCTAAGGGAGTGCAATGTCAGTCGCTTGAGAGCTAATGGATTGATTGCCATAACATTTCATGTAGACATTCATGTTCTCCAGAGGATGAATTGTAATTCCTCTTGTGCCAAGATCAGGTCAGAATTTCAATTTGCCCCATACTTTGGTTTATGACCGAGTACCTGCACAACTACTGACATTCCCATCATTGTCAGCTGTACTTTGTGTTCAATGCTAATTCGCAAATGTTAGCATGTAAAAATGCTAAACTAAGACATTGCGAGCATTGCGAGCACTCTGATACAGTAGGTGGCGGTATGCACCTGGTTGTTTTGCAATTTGCCAATAAACACAAAGGAAACAAAGAGTGCACTTGCATCATCAACTACGCATCATTGCATTATGTTCTCGCCCCGGTGCAGAAAGGGGGTATTGGTCTGTTGTTCTATTGCACCAATAAGCATTTAAATACTATTGAATTATTATAAATGATTCCATAACTCTCAGCATTTTGTGTGTAGCGTCCAGCAGGTGCTTGTATGTTTTTCATCTGCTCAGATTAGGGGCAAGCATTTAATTGCTTCATTAGACCAGAGTGATCTTTTCACGGCCATGTATTAATGTGACAGTTGTAAAACGTTACAATGTCACATTCCTCAATAGCAGTCGACTTGAACCTCACTTAAGACCAACTTTTCAAGTGGATTCAGGAATGGTTTATTGATCCGTGCTGGAGTATCGTACACAGTGTTCACACTCATCAAACAAACTGGGCTCAGGTTTGGTATTCTGATCCGGGGCCCGTGGGTTCCATGATGTGAAAGCACCGTTAGTCTTGTCCTTTGTTGCTCTTGGACATATACAAAGGCTGCTTCAAAGGATCTCTACCTGTCAGTACGTCAGGCAGGTTCCTCTATAATTAAATACATAGGAGTAAAATTAGTGTTTGACTTTGAAGGTCATGATCTTATAGGTTATTTATATGTGCAAGGTGCCTTCTAGTAGCAACAGTAGCATTTAGTAAAGCGTCCATTGACCTCATTATAGGTAGCTCATTTTCAAAAGACCTTTACTACCCAAATGTATTTGAAACGGCAGCGGTTTAAGCTTCGGGTTTAAAACAGAATTAATTGTAACTGAGTGTTGCTTTTTATCCACAACAACACCACAAGACCTCAAGCTTCAGAGGCTTTTTAACTTCATTTTAATTACTTAATAAATATTTAGAGGCAAGGGTTGCCGGAGGGATGAAATATAAATCAGCCTTTTTTTTTTTTTGTAAATAGCTCATGATATAATTCTCTGCACATACCCATTTTTTTTTTCTCTGTGTTGATGATACTTGTGAGTGTCTGTGTGTGTACAGGTAGGTGAAGCATGTGCTGTAAGTACAGAATCATATCTGAAATGACACACACTTGCACACTGTAAACATTTTCCTGCTAAGCTGTCTTCAGAACAGGTAGCGTTTTCTTTTAACTCTCCCATGCCTCTTACGTGTTAGGTGTGTTTCAGGAGAGGAGTTTTAGGCTGACTTGCCCTCCATTAAAGATTTAGCTTGTTCACAGAGGGGAGTTATTAGAGGCAGGGGCCCCTGCTCCTCAGGAAGAAGTTTCACATCAGGAGCAGTTTGTTGCTTTGTCAGAAGATTAAAGCCAGTTTGTTGAAAGGTCTTTTTGTTATTCCACATGATTGATCTTTTTCCACCCCAACCCCCACCCCCACCACTCTTTCATACGCCAGCTATGAATGCCAAGCCGGTCTCCTTGTCTCTCTTTCTCCCGCTTGATTTTCTTTTCACAGTTTCTGTCTGTTTTATCTATTTGCATGTCAGTGTTTCATGTCTTTCATTGTCTCTCCACTTTTGTCCCTCTGTTCCTCCTACATTTCTGTTTCAATATTACAAGAGCAGCGCTTTCCTCCAGCAGCCACTCAAGGATCTGTGCTTTCTCAAAACCGTTTTTCTGTTTCATGTTTACTTTGTTCCCTTCATTTTTTTCTCTCATTTTCTCTTATCCTCTTTCTCATTGTCTCTATCTATATATATATATCTTCCATGTTCAGTGGTGCAGTGATACTGGCAATCCTTTGCCCCTTTCAGTCCCTGTGCTTGAGGGACATTGCTGATATAATTATAGCTTTTGATTATCCTCCAGACTGACCCTACGATGGCCTGGCCCCGATGCAGCACCAGACTGCCAGCCGTTACTACTGCTGCATCTAATGAGGGACGCCTAGTGTTTCCCACTGCCGGCTGACTCCTTGATTTATTGTTTCACTCAGTTCATACCTGCGGCTACATTCCTGTATATTAGGAAACATTAAATAATGAAGTTTACCCTACGACTGATGTAGCTATCCTGTGGTCTTTTGCACACAAGCATGCCGATGCTAAACAGCAGCCTGCATCCAGCAGTGATGTAGTGTAATAGGTGTAATAATCCCTCAAGTGAAAACTCGGTTTTTACCGCGGCATCACATGCGGCATGACACTACATAACTCTGACGTGACATTAAAGCCTGACATATAACACATTCTGAAAATAAAAATGCTAACATGGTTCCACTACATCAGAGTTACACTTAATGTTGAGATGCACAGATGGTAAGATACACTCCAGAGGACTGTGGTAGATCTGGAGGGGCATAAGTACCCTGCATTTAGTCCCGCTCTTACTGTAGCTTTAGAGGACTGTCACTAAAAGGGTTTTTGTACATAAAATGTTCTCTGCTCTTATATCAGAGCATGTTTTGACGGTCTGACTATAAAAAGCCAACTATGGACAGGTTCAAAACATCAGCCATCCCTTAGTCTGATGCACCAGGATATTGCTGTTAATCAAAGCACTTTCCATTGGAATGATTGACTTGAGATGTCAGACCAGTGCAGCATTAAGTTGTCAGTGCAGCGGAAGAAGGGAAAAATGTATGCTCCTACCAATGTAAAGTAGTATTGATATACAGATATTGGTCTGGTGTTCCAATACTATGGGCTCATATACGCTGCAGCTTTGTCTCAGTCGTGTTTGTTTGTCGGTGTATGTTTGCTTTGGCATACGGCAAACTCTGTATATCCGCATACTACACCCTCTCATGCACTCATTTACTTCCGTGAGTATTCTTCCATGTAGTACACTCTGTACACTTTGCGCTTGCATAGTGCGTGAGTTTCGATTGGGTAGTCCTGTCTCAAGTCGAACACAGCCATTGCGCACTTACCCAAAATGCCGATCGGCGCTGTTAAGTAGCTAGCTAGTGTTCACGTTCCTTCACAAATAAACATACTGATGGCCTCTATCAAACAACAGTATAGTTGTACTTTACTGTACTGCAAAACAAACAACTTGTGTTGATGCAACCATCACGAAAGCTGCAGCTTCCTCGGCCAGTCTGAAAATAGGTTGGTGGCCCCTCCCTTTCTGCTACATAGACAAGATGGCGACCGTTGAGGGTGAGAAGTGTCCAACTTTTTGACAGGTTATGAGTGCGCCATCTGGGTACTTATAGTGTACTGCATGTTGCTATAATTGTCCATGTCAACACACAAAATAGCGTACGAACACAAAATGAGACCTGCTGATAGCTGAGCACATTTTTATTATTCTTCACATTCCCTATAGAACACATTTCATCCTGCTTCGTGTCCTGCTTCACAGTATCTTGCAGAATATCGAATCATGTAGTGTCCAAGTGTAGTGTATTAACCTTTTAGGAATTAAGGTGAGGGCGATTGGAGGTCACTTTGACTCCCTGAGACAAGAAAGAGACTCATTTAACATTGATTTAACTCAGCACGGCCGTGCACAAACACACTGCAGACCTGAGCACACACAGCAATATAGAAACAAATTCATATTTACATACCCAGTGACTCTTTAATGAGCCACCATCTAATGATACAGCCACCTGTGACAGTTTTAGTGCAGTTGTTATTTCCAGCTTAAATACGGTCACTGCATTTAGTTCAGTGGCTCTGCGTGCGTGTGTGCGTGTGTGTGTGTGTGTGTGTGAAATGAGCACAACATTAAACAGTATGGACCGCCTTGTGTAGACATACCAGACTCCCTCCTTTGCTCATCTGTCATGTACACAAGCTCTTTGTAATTAAAACAGCTCATAGTGTGTATGCTGATTATGGGGGGAAATGTGGTTGGTGTTTATAACCTTGGCAGATCAAAGGAATCTCTGTGACCTCTGATATTTAGTCAGATGTACACATACACCCCCAGATCCATAGACACGCACACAGACACACGCACACGCACGCACACACACACACACAAGTGCTTGGTGTCCTAACTGTAATTACGCAGATGGATAGAAAGTAAACACTTTAATTTGAATTCCTCCTTTCACCCTCCGTGTTTCACTAATAATTCCATTTACAGTAATTTGTTCTGCCTCAGGCAATGACTCATAACAAAGGCATTTGAACGTAAAACAAATGTACAACACACATGTTCGTTCGTACGCACACACACACACACACACACACACACCCTTTTTGTCCCTTCTTTGATTCTTCACACATTTTACTTCCCCTCCTTCCACTTTTCTCAGCTCCATCTCCACCACCACCTTTTCTCCACTATCAATGTTACAGCTTTTGGCCGCAGAAACTGTGGAATTATGGCATGTCAGTGTTTTAAGTGCTGCCACTATAAAATGGGCACAGAGAAACCATAAGAAGTAGAATGAGGCAGGCAGGCTATGCTCTGCTATGCCAGCCATTTACTACCCTGGCACGGCAATATCATGATACAGTGCACACTTGGGGCACATGACACCAAATCTACCCAGCAGATATTTATGAGGGATATATTATTTTTCATTATGCACACATTAAATCATCAGTTGAAATATTAGTTGAGTTTTCACTATTTTTTTTTCTTTTCTTTTTTTTTTTTTCCATGAGTGTGATTCCACCCTGGAGCTGAAAACACTCACAAGAATTCATGTTTTTTCTTTTTGCTTTAGAGTTTTATTTGCCCATTACCACAGTGCCATGGAAGTAGTTCACTTTTGAGTGCCTCTAATTCAAACACTGTCTGTTTGACTCTGACAGACACAGTACAAATTGGTACTTAACCACTTCCCAGTAGAGAATGGGCTGCTCTTTTGAGGATATAACCACTGTGTGATCTTTGATGGGACATTCGGGTTCATGTAGCTGACTACAGCAGTAATACTTGAGAGGGCAATAGGAACAGGAACAACATCAGCGTCATCAAAGTACCTATAATCACAGTAAAGACCATCCAGGAGGATATTATGGCTTTCATCCAATAGTTAACACATCACACACACTGGATATAGCTTCCTGGTTCCCACCAGATGATGCCATAGCCATGTTTTTATGGGGATTAACAGCACAGGTCGAGCGTTTCTCTGCTGATTTGATTGCATAAATATCTCCTGACAACAGTTTGACCTGTGAAAGTTTCATATTGATCGCGATGTTAGATGCACTGTTTGCTAAATGTTTTACACAAACTTCACCGCTGCATCTCATCTGTTTTTACGCCTACAGCACACGGGCAAACCCTTCTGGAGTTAAAGGTTGTTCTGCAGCAACGTTACCCTGTTTCCCTGTCACACATGAGCTGCATTAAATGTGTCAGAACGGAGGTATAACTGACATGTGGGAGTGAGTGAGTGAGTCACTCACTGTTTGCTCTGTTGAACACATTGTTGATCCGTGCATGCTCATTTTGACTGTGGACCCACAGGACTATGCATTCAGTTTCCCAGAATAAGAATGATAATCCTGGATCGCTGGCCTGGTTTCCATCAGCATCTTATTCATGCAGTGATATCAAGGCTCGCAGGGGGGGGGGGGGACTAATGATTTACATTTTGTCTAAAGTCAGATTTAGTTTAAAGGTCCCTGAAGTATTTTTGGCTAAATAAATTCTAGTGATATTCTAGGTATATTCAAAGCCCTTTACTTATGGATGAGGAATACCCATCTCTGTGTTTCACAACCAGTCCTAATTAAGCAAATAGATCTGGCAGGTTCCAATCCTGCTTTATGGCAAACAATTGCTTACTTACACATTCAGCAGACATGAAGCAACATTAGCACTAACTTGCAATACGACACCCATTAACTTTAAGTCAAATATTTACTTGTTTTAGCCCTCTTTTTCACTCCCCAATTCTCAGGGAAATATTCAGCTCTTTAGCAGCTATATGTTCAGTAGCTAGTTGCTAACGCTGTTTGACTTTGGTGCTGGGCAGGTAGTGTGCAGCTACAGATTTTCAACTGAAAAAAGTGGCACAAGGTGAGCATGATGACAGTGAACCAAAACAGTAAAGTTGCAAACATGTTACATTCATATTGCACACAGTCATTTGATGCAGTGTTATTATAGAAATATCAATTAAAGCAGCTTTAAATTAAGATTTTGCCTTTTGACTGCTCCATGTTCTCAGTAGTCGAGTTAAGGTTAAGGTGGCTCTGAAGTTTCTCGTTGTAGTCACCTTGGATTTATAGCGGTCTATATCAACTCCAAGTGAAAACTTTTTAAACCCTTAAAGAATAAGCCACTTTCCTGTCCATTCATGTCCTTAGTATGTTCCAAACTGTCATATTTTCACCTGGTGATGTTTTTATCTGGTTGTTGCACAGTTTCAAAAGATATGTAAAAAGTGATACAGGAGGGGATTACTGAAACATTTTTTGTCTGTAAATGACTAAATCAATGTAAAGGGTTTAGAGAAATATTGTGTGGGTCTACCCTCTCATGCATTGCTAAATGGGAACATCGCACGATTTAAATCATCATATTGCTTCTGGTTTGCTTCTGTGATGGTGCACCTTCTTCCTCTGAGTGAATTTTATGTTCCTGACAGTTGGCAGTGAATTTATGTAAAATACTTAGATTTAATGACATTCACATCTGATAAACAAGGGCCCTACGTTCCACCATATTTTACATCACCACTGCTATTCTTAGACACTTCAAACACACCAGCTAAGTCCCGTCTAGTCGTAGGCTTCATTTTCCCTCTCATGTGTGTGTCTTCTGGGAGTGTTTTTCGAACAGACGATGGAAAAGCAAGGCTGGTGTAATTAAGGTATTGGACTGAGGAGCTGGTTATAATTCTCTCAGTCATAATTTGCCAGGTTATTAAAAGGTGATAGTTACAGGCAGGTTTATTGTAACTCAAAATTAAAATGTGCAGTGTCAGTACAATTGCTTATCAAATGATGGTAGCTACATGGGATGTTATCATTGCCCAGCTGTACACACCCCTCTGACAGAGGCCTCAAGCTTGAGGAAGACACACACCACACCCCCCACCCCCATCAGGGGCGGGTGAGAGGGGGAATCTTTATATATATATACAGTGTATGGAGAGAGAGAGAGAGAGAGAGAGTAATAAAAGAAGTAAGAAGGAAGCAGAGGAAGATTGGACTGAGTTACATCCCATTAACATATTAGTCGCTGAAAGCATTGAAGGATAAGGAAGTAGAAGCCCTCATGAATATCAGATGCAAGAATCAATTTGAAGAACTGTAGTGATCGCTGACAGCCTGAATACACCCTTATTGATAACTGACAAAAAAATCACATCTTTAGTAACACAGATGCCTGTTTATTATTTAATTTTTATTTGGATGAGTGAGTAGCTGATTTGTTAACTAAAGAAAATACAATTATTGTTTTTAGCTGTCATTTTGATTATTTTTATACTTGAATGGATATTTTTAATGAAGCTCTCAGCATTTAATGATATCACCTCTCTTTTCAATTTGGAAACAATGTCAGCCAAAGACAGTTTACAGACAAAGACATTTTTTAGGAGGATTTTTTCCCATTATTGATGAGTTATACTGAACTGTTTCTGTGCTCTTTCCCTGAAAGGGAACACAATAGTGTGACAAATAACACAACATGAAGACACATCTTTCACACAACACAAATAAGATTATAGTCATCAGCTGTTATTATGTTCAGCTCTGGATGCTATCCATCCTAGTTTACTATCACATGGGAACACTGGGCAAATGTCAGACAGATGCTTCAAAGTTCATCACAATGGACCACTTTATGACAGGAGGAGGCCGTCATTTATACACACATGTGCACACACGGCCCTTTCTGGAAAGACCTCAAAGTACAACCATCATCCACAACCTTTCATAGAAGCCGTAAAGATGCACAAGCTAGATTTTCCTTACTGGCAGCTCTTTGTAAATTAGCCCTTTGTCAATTGAAACCCAAGGTCCATCAAGTGACCTTTTCAAATATCTCGCCTCTGTCAAAATGGAGTTATGCAGCTGCATAGTTTAATTCTGACTAGCAGCCAGCAACACTGACTTATTCATCAACTCCATATTTACAGCCCAGACTGTATACAGAGAAGGCACTTAAAGCCAATCTGTCTGACTCTCCCATCTTTGCACAACATTTTTCACCTTCTGCAAAAGAACACGAGATGACGTGTCAGACTCCTTTCCACACACTCCATCTCTTTTTCATAATCCCTTCTCTGTGCTTTCTGTCACTCACTGTCTTATTCCTCTCCTGTACTTTTGAACTTTTTCCCCCGTTAATCCTATTTCCCGAAATGGCCCTGTGTCTCTGGCCAGCTCGCCCGGGCTGCAGCAGGAGAATTAAGGGCCCAGCCGTTTGCTTTCCAGCCAAGTGTAAATGAACAGAAAGAGAGGAGAGAGAAGCAGGAAGGGAGACAGAGAGAAGGCAAAAGAACCACTGGCAAACAGGCAAAGAAAGTGAGATTGGAAAGAGTGAGAAGAGACTGATTAAAGTGATTACAGTGCTGACATTGTCGTCCCTGAATTTACCACTGCCTGCTTCATAACCTTCGCACATTGAACATCTTCGCGTTTTCTTCTTTTGACCTTGTTGTTTGTTGATCTCTGCCATTACTGTCTCTCCTCTCGTTCTATTTCATGTTGCCATGGGTTCTAATGCACTGGCATAATCTGTTATGTGATAACAGGTCTGTAATAAGGAGGAGAGGGGGATTTGTCTGATGTGTGCAATGCAAGACTGTCCTTATTAGAGAAAAGACAGCATCGGCCATTTGTTCAAATGTTTACATTTTTCGGAGAAGCAACCTCTTATGTTGATGTGAATAATCTCCTCTCTCAAAGGGAAAGGCAACATTAGTGTGACATTGTTATCACTCCACAAAATCTTTTGAGGAGGAGGTAAGGTGGATGGCGAGGTTAGAGACGGCAACCCGCATTCCATCTCCCACCTGCAACACTGGTTTGATTATACCACAGCCTTTTTTTTGCTTATTCACTTTCTTGCTGACATTTAGATGAAGAAAAATGATACCACTCTCATGTCTGTGCAGTGAAGTTGAAGCTACAGCCAGCAAATGGTTATCTTAGCTTTGCATAAAGACTGTAAACATAGGGAAACAGCTAGCTTGGTTCCACTCAAATGTAAGAAAATCCATCAGCATCTCTAAATCTCATGAATTTGTCTTTGTTGTCATTTGTTTTACAAAAAAAAAGTTTAAGAAAAACATGCTGTGGGATTAAGTGCTGGAATATTCTTGACTTGTACAGTGACTTCCTTGACTCCTGACATCACCATGAGGTTGCTAGGCAGTCTTAAAGTTTTTGTGCTACTTAAACAAACAAGATATAACAAGTTAATTTGTGAGCTTTCAGGGTAGTGGTCAGTGGATTTTGCTTCCTGCTTTGGACGGAACCAGGTTCTCTGATTCCTCCTGTTTCCAGTCTTCATGCTAAGCTAAGCTAACGGCTGCTGTCTCTAGCTTCACATTTAGTGAGCAGACATGAGAGTTGAATCAATCCTCTCATCCTACTCTTGGCAAGAAAGCAAATAAGCATATTCCCCCAAATTTCAAACTATTCTTGTTATAGCTTTTTCCAGAGCTTTCAATTGAATCCCATGGTCTTCCTCAGTAGATAAAATTTGCTTTGTCATGATGGCTCAGTTGTCAACAAGAGACTTAGATATGAAAGTTTCAAATGAATGTTTATGAATTAATATTTAGATGAATATTTTATTTATATTAATTAAACCGTTTGTTTATACACAGTAGTTTTTTTGTAGGTGAGAGAGTCAGAAATGCTCATGACTCATTTTTGCTATGGATACGTCTTTTGTAAAGAAAACAACATATTTTGTTGTGGAATGAGGACTTGTTATCTAATGCTTGCATGTTTGTGTGATGAAGCATAAATTGGTGAATGTGTTTCCTGTATATCCTCCAGATGTGTGCACATAGATCCATTCATTTTCTTTTGTTGAAAATGTTCAATCTGATGTATGAGAGATTGGGGCATGCAGGACTTGTTTTTCTGCCTCTGTGCAGCAAAAAAAAAAAAAAACGAGTCAGAGAGACAGATGAAGAGCAAGGAGGGGACAGACAGATGTGAGAGAGAAAGACCTAGAGAGACTACTTACACTGCAACAGGCTCAAGGGAAATCTAACCAGGCAATATCCAAACCGAGTCACTCGGCTCCTGCCACCTTAGCCCCACACAATTACAATACTATCTGACAAAGATATTGAGCGCAGATCCCTTGCTATTTCTGTAGATGCGTGTACCCAGCCAGAGCCTGATTTTATATAAAAGTACCAAAAATGGCATTAACACTGACTTATTGAAAAGAGAGGCCATGCAGCCAGGCAGAGCGAGCAAACACAGTAAGAATATGCTGACTCTCCTGAGTCCAGCAGAGACAACACAGAAGGTGACTGAAGTGCTCATTGCCTTGTCTGAGGTGGAGGGTGTGTTTTTGTATAGGTGACCTTTTCCTCCACACCACCTCTGAAAGGCTGAATGGTGGCCTTATACAGGGTGGAGTCTCAGAGAGATATAGCCTACATCAATGAGGTCTGGAGGAGGAACGAGAGAAAGCACAGTGACAAATTGCTGTCTTGTCCAGCAATGAGAAACAGGAAGGATTCAGGTTTAAGTTCGATAACCTAAATGCATGAAGAAAAATGTTGCTTCAGAAGATTTTGTTCATTTATACCTGAGCCCAAAGAGAGAATTGTCGTTTCTGCTGATAGCGATATACTGACTCCCATACACACAATTACCAATGTGGCCCACTAGCCACGCACTAAATACCAAGGTACCTCAGGAGATTTTTTTTTTTCATTTTCGTCCTTTAATAATAAATCATTACAAAATGGCAAACAACTTATTACACTGAAAAAGACAAGAAGAAAGCTTTAGGAAAAAGACAGTAAACGGACCATGAGTTAAGATTTTCTTTTTCAAAATTACATTTTTGTATTAATTTGGACACTTCTCGTGTGGTTTTCATCATGTTGCGAATCCCCTGTTTCAAACACATTAGTTTGCAGAGAGACAATGCAGAGGTATTTTTCAGTTCACTCTTACTTTTTTAACAACCTTATTTGCATTTGATTCATACTTGAATTGTTACTTATTTTTTTCCAAAAATAATAGCAATAGCGAGCAGCGTAAAAAATGTAGTATCTATAGGTTCAACTCATAAACAAAGCCACTATTTCTAGTATCAGTTGTTGAGTTTGATTGTTAAAACTCTGCTGTCGCTGCTCTATATCAAAGCAAAACTGTGCACACCCAAAATCATTTTCACTTGCGCTGCCTCCTGTATCAGTCATGTCAGGATGGAGGTAGTTCAGATTCCCCATTTTACTGATGATAAAAACCAATGAGACATAGTTGCAATTTCAAAAAACTTATGTTAAATGTAGCATGTTATCTTACATGCTGCATAGTAATGACGTTTTTCTCTTGCGGATGAAGTATCCATTGGTGGTAAGAGTACTTTTGTGCTAAGGCTGTGAGAAAGATGAATCAGGTTCAAGAAGCACTGGGGAGAATACCTGCAGAATTTAGGTGGTGTCAGCATTCCTGGTGATGGAAAGTAAGAATAAAATGTTCCATATAGGAACTTCAGTTTTTCTGAAATATCATGTCATTCATCTATGATGCTCTGTCTTTTATCATATAGCCTGTGGTTTTAAGGGAGGTTTTTTTTACCCTTCGGTTTTGGGGGAAGAAGGGAGATTTTCAGGCATAATGTTGGCATCAGCATAAGCCTAACACTGGCATGAGCAGAACATATGTGGTTCTTTTAGTTACGTTTGCATGCAGACCATTCTTTTCACACTTTCTATGAAGCTGTTTTTTCTGTTGGTTAAACCTTTTCAATGAACCCTTTTCTAAATATATTCCTATTTGAAGCCAACCCAATGCTTTGAAAACAACCTTTTTCTGCCTGTGAGTCATATCAATTACCTTGTTCTTTTGACATTGCTCTCATTTTAATGAATGTCCACAGCCCATGTTAAATTAAAGACTCTTACTTTTACTTTTCTGTCATATATCTCCAGAGGGCTCCTGGAGGATTTGTGGTCCAATATCACTCGCACTTTATCTTTCTACAATCATTGCAATCAAGCACCGGTGGACATTAGCAGAGAGTGAATCTTTTCCCTATCACAGGTCTATTCTTCTCTATCACTCTTTCCTAATGAGAATCACTTAAATTACAAAGTGTAGTAATGTTCGAAAATGGTTTCAAGTTGTGGTATGTAGTCATTTTTTGGCATCAATGGGGAAAAAATTCTGTGATCACCTTGCAGCATATTGTAATGCAAGTGGTCTGAGAGCAAACCGGACGTCTGCACCTCCTCTTGGCTCTGTTTTCAGACTTTAGAAAATATGACTTGTGAAGAGAGACCTTGGCCAATCACAGGTCTTTTCAGAGACGAGCCTTCCAATAGATATGTGACAATATTGGTGAAGTGTTTCAGAGATGGAGAGAACTTGTGCTTCCCCTGGACAGGTACAGGCGGCTAATTTAATTTTCCTATAATATCTAAAGGTGTTGTAGTGGCTGATTGAGTAGGTAGATTTACCATGAAAGCAAGTGATGTGGCTATGTTGAATGTTGCTAATAGTTTAGCCTTCTGCTAACTGTAGGCTCACAGCTGTGGCTGTGTTACAACTTGTGTTGCGTGCGTGTAAACACATGCGTTTGCCCATGAAGTTAGAGCTGCAGGAGCATTGCTGTATTTTCAAATTGTGGTGTTTTTGTTTGTTTTTCCTTCTTTTGTAGATTTGAGCTTATCACAGCTTTAAGGAGCACTGGTATAAAGACATTTTTACAGCCTCACGCAGTCCAAAGAGACTGCGACCCCTTCATATATTCAACACTATAACATATATAACACATAACATCTCTGCCTCAGTCTCTTTTGCTATTTGTTTTTTTCACTGTCTCTCCCTGTCTTCCTGTGCTTCATGCTAAATACTAAGGGTGCAAATTCACTGTTTGCTGAGCCCTGTTTGCTAGTTTCCGCATATAGCACATACACAGTTTACTAACAGGCTGATTTACACCTCAAACATTTACATTTTTTAAACAATAATTTCAAACAGAAGTAGACAAACACTGACCACTCATCTCTGGCCAGCGTCTGTCAGTTTTGCTGGCTGAAATCTTCACTGTCGCTAGCATATTTTATCAGCTGTAGCAAGCTAGCTACTTACGCAAACATTAGCTCCATGACTTGTTTTTTTATTTTTCAGTATGTTTTAAAACGAGAATCTTGTGAATGGGGTCTCAAATATGCATTTAATGGTTACATACATGTACATTATATCATGAAGACTGAAGCTAAAGCCACAAGTCCCAGGTAAAAAGCGAGCACCCACCAGTTGATGATGTAGTATTGACATGTAGTAGCTACAGCATTGCAGTGTAGAGACGCTTTTAGGATGAGAACTAGTCAATGAAAATTTAACACAATGTAATGTACAGGTTTTGTTTTTGTTTTATTTTTTTTAAAAACCTAACCACTTAGTTAATGATGCTTAATGATGTGTTTGTTGGCCTTGGCAGTAACGCTAGGTTACTGCAGAAGGTAGTATGCTAATTAGCCGGACAGGCCAATGATTACCTTTTACAAAGTACATAAACACACTATTTAATCTGTTCTTCTTTTGAAATGAACTAATCTCACAAATGAAATTGCAAATAATAAAGTAATAACTTCATAAATTCCACGATAACAAACGCTTTCAGAAGCAGAGGGGCTGAGTTAAATCAACAGAAATGCGACCATACTGAAAAGAAATACAGCGCCAAACATCCAGTTGCCCTAGAAGTTACAGTGTGCATAATAATGTTTTGATATTTTATTCATTCCTGCAACGAACAGGGTCACATAGAGAATAGCAACTTTAAGGATTCACTGTTTTGCTCAAGGGCACTTCAGCACAGTGAATGCTCACAAACACCTGGGCTTCAACCTTGGTGGTCTAATTGAAGTGCGGTATTCTTGCTTGTTGCGCGACCTTCCTTCCCACTTGCACTGGACACCGTGGATTTCAAAGTGATTTGTGACATCTCTTCACAGTTCAAATTCTTCCTTTATTCTATCCACCACTTACTGTAAATCAAAGCTAAAAGACCTTGTTCATAAAAATACTTAGGCAGCAGAGTCACTTTGACATCTCAATCTATGAAATACAGTAAATCTATCTCCAATGTAGTCTATAAAAGTGTTATGTTACCCAATAACCATTAAAAAAAAGCATTTGTAAAGATTTCTTTGCCTTATTCTGGGGAAAATGTTTTGAATAATAGTGAGGACACATTCAAAATAATTTACTGCATGATATTAAAAAATGACACAAAATAGTGACGAGATTTTTATTTGCTGTTATCTTTCCTTGCTTTAACAGGGCAATAAAATTTGAGATGAGCCACTTATTAACATGGATATTATAATGACATTTTACAGTCTTCCCATCATAACCACCTTAAAGAGACTATAAGAATCTCTAGTTGATCGAAAACGTGAACACACTGTCTGTAAAAATAATATAGCGTTTTAGGGCAATGGCATCAGCAACAGCGCTGGAACTTCATGTTCTCGTAGAGATAATATTATGGGCCTTATGGCTGCACTGCAAGCCTCGGATCAACTCTTTTCCCACTCAATGAATTCATAATGTAAGCCTCCTGCATGATCAGTAAATGGAATGTGCAAATGTAAGACTAATATATGATTTAAGGCGAGGATGTTATATACATTCACAATCAATAATTTACAAATGTGGATGCAGCTGCAAAGTACTTCATTTGAATATATCTTGGTTTTAATCTCCTCCAGAGTACTGACTCCACAATTAGTGTAATTATATTAGGGAAAATAGTGTATTATTGTTTTTAATTACCTAAGCATAAATAGCGTGTGGATACAAAAGGCTTGGAGATTGGTGTACGTGTAAGTGCAGACTTTTTGCTTGATGACCTATCCAGGATGGATGGATGGATGGATGGATGGATGGATGGATGGATGGATAACCAATTGATGAAAACCTCACTGTGTAAATATATAGAGAACTTAGTCATGCATTAAAGACTTTTACTTATGGATAAGCAAAAAAGACTTCCAGCAAGTATCAAAGGGGCAAATGCCAATAATACAGAATATATACATTATTGAATTATTATTATTGTTTAATGGAAGCAACATTTTAATGTTGTAGCTTGTGAATGTGCAGCAATTTTAACTGTTGTACATAATGGGTATTTTAATCTATAACAGTGCATTATATATATGAGATGATGATATGAGATGTTTTGTACAATAAGTGCAATATTTACTTCTGATCTGACAAAGCTGTGAAGTCTGGAGAGGTTAAGGCACAAACCGTGTATATCATGGTTTGGGTTAAAGTATCTATAACAACATCTATCTATAACACAATTATATGGCTTACCCTGACCATGTTTGCCCTTTCACCACCATCATCTTCACTCCTCCAATCCACCCACTCCTCTACACACCCACCTGCCTTCATAACCCCCATCAGAGAGGCAGTCCCGGGTGAGGAGGTCGGTGGAGGGGTTTGAATCTAGAGGCGCAACTTCCTCTGGCCTCTGAGAAACTCACTGAGAGCAGGGAGCTCAGCGTGTGTTTAAGTGAAAGTCCTGTTAACCCCCATTACCCTCTGCAACGCTGTACTGGAGGATTAGCAGAATACAAATAGCCCCTTTTGCTCCCCCCTCACCCCACCCCCGTCCTCTACACTGCAACTCTTACACCACCCACTACAAGAGTTGCTGACGACGAGAAAGAGTGAAATATGATTTGGGGGCCAAGCAGGTGTTTACTGCATGCTAAACAGTGTCCTGCTGCTCATTATGCCAGCCTTAATGGTGAGAATACATTAGCAAACGATGTGAAGTTTTAAATTGGCAGGAGGGCGATGAAGAGGCACGCTATCATAATGCTACTATTGCTTGGTACCATGTGACCTTGGCTTGCAGAAGCTCAGATCATGGTGTGCAACAAGGGAAATGCCAGAGGGTTTGGAGGCTAATTAATAATTGATAATTCAATGCTTCTTTGTATTGCATTTGGTAGTGTGAAATCAAAAGGCATTACAAATCAGCTGGAGCTGGTCTACTATGAGCCAAAATCTGCCCACACTGCTGAACCTCCTGAAACATTTGGAGATTGTGTTGATATCAGTGGATAACAATGTAGTGGGCTCAGCTTTTGTCAAAGAAAAATATTTACTGCATAAGAAAAGCCACCTTTCATCCACATACTCTTCGATAGATCAAGGGATTTGAGTATGATCTAGGCCTACGAGTAACATTCTTTTTTTTTTTGATTCATTGTTTCATCATTTATTCTAGATGTGAGAAAAATGGTAAAAATCCTCATCACAATTTCTCAGAGCCCAAAGTGATGTCTTCAGATTGTCTGTTTTGTCAAACCAATTAAGGTTTAAGCTTTTTTTCCTGACAGTACACTGGCTTATTTCCGCTGTGTGAGAAAGGATCATGCCATGCTTTCATGGTTAACAGATTAAAACAACGATTAGCTCTTAACCTTCGGCGTTAACCCAGTTTGAACACAGAAGTAGAGTGAAAACCACAAAAAAGGGTGGTAACTATTAATTTTCCGTCCACACACCCGCCCTCTGCTCCTGTTCGCTTCATCTCTACCTTCCTCGACGTGCCTCTCCTTGTCCTCTGCCAAATGTTCTTTTTTATTTTTTTCCTCCTCCACTTCTGCTCTCCTCTCTCATTCTCATCACTCACTCTGCCTCCATTGATCCTCCCATTTTCCATCGCCTCCTTCTCTCTCTACCTCTCTGTCTTTCTCTCCTTCGCAGTTGCTCGGGACAATATAAAGCAGACCAATATGAGATTTCTTGGTTGATGGAGAGCCACAGCCACTCTATCACACTGTCTTTGTGTGTGCATTTGTGTGTGCGTGTGTGTGTCTGTGCCATAGCACTCTTGTCTCCGCTACTGTGTATATGCTGTTTTGTGTGTGTATTTATTTGTTTATAAGTGTGTGTATGTGTGTACATCTATGTCTTTGTGTGTGTGTTTGTCATACTGCAGCTCTAGAGGCATGTGGCTGTCAGTCTAATTCTATTTCTATGGGAGACAGAGATGCTGGAGATAGCAGTGTTGTGCGAGCTAGTGTACTGCCCGGGCTTGTGTTTCAGTGGAGCATCAATTAAAGTGAACTGGCTCCTGGGAGAGGAGTGGTGGCCATACGCCATGCTGCAGACACACACTCTATTCCCTTAGACAGATCGAATGGTTCCACGCTATACAACACTGCCTGACAGCACACAGCCTGTTGGAACACAAACACACACACACACACACTCATAGGCCTGCAAATAGATGCACTCACACAAACACTGACTCACTTGCACACATTTCTGAATCCACTCTGATTGCACTTGTATTTTGGAAGAGGGTCTACATGATTACTGGAACTCTAGGTATATACCTATATATGCTCCTGCTGAAAATTACATTTTCTAGAAAATGGCCACCCCAGAATGTGCATGAGTGCACCTTCGGAGCAGAAATTGATAAACTTTGTCATTGTTCGCTCCATGGCATCCATATTGTTGCCACCTCGAGTCGAATGTGAACACATATTTTTATGGTTATTAATCATAGTGGCATCTCATTTTTACGGGCTTATTCCTCAGAGAGTGTGCAGAATGTCACTGTCGTGCAGTAGCAGCTCAGCACCGCCCGGGGAATAAATGTACTTAGGCTGAGAGCTTGTATGACTCTTGCATGGCAGCAGCACTGAGTCTATTTCTCTCCTGAGGTCATGAACTAAATCTAAATGTTTACAGCTGTGCACAGAGACAAAAGTGGAATAAGTCTCAGCGGGCTGCAATTTTAACCCAGGTTTAGAGGGTTTTCTTGAAAGGGAAAGCAATCATCAGCCATTGTAATGATTTATGGATGTAATAATAGAATTTACACATATTTCTGAGCCTGAATTTGTACTGTCTGGCAATAAAGCAGCTAACTGGCTTATTTTTACTTATAATACATGTTAGCATAATACAAGTATGACAGTATTATAGACAATGTTACAGCGTCTGTATTCATTTCATAATAACAATGGATCAACTGACTGTGTGTAAACATCAAAGGGGTCACTCATAGTGATGAACCCATAAGGACTTATCACCAAACTCTGCAGTCCTGCTTTGAATTTGTCTGGTTTTGTCTTTCTAGTCTACAACTTAACTGTTTTGGTTCACTCTCACTGCTGTCATGACATCATTTCTGGCAGCAGCAGGAAGCTGTTTTCAGTGAAAACTCTCTAAATGCTCAGCAGCAAGACAAACTCAGCAGCTAGCTGGTGAACATAGTGGAGCATTTAGCAGCTAAAGACTCAGATATTTCCCTCAGTAATTCATGGAGGCCGACAAAAGAGCATGGATATGGGAATTACATTTGTTAGGTGGGTCAAAACGAAAGCTAATAGCTAATATAAAAGCTAATCGCTAGAAATAGGCAACTATTTGCTAATATTACCTTTAAATGGGATCATATGTCCATGTTGTGCTCACAGCTTTTGTCCACTGCCCCCAAGTGGCCAGAGATCAGTTATTGCTTAACAATTACAGAGTGCTGTGCAGATTATAAGTGAAGAGAAATTGACAGAAAAGATACAATAATATCTTACTCACCTCAGGGTTCTTTGGGTGGAAGCGTTGAAGAGTTTGGAGTTTGCTTATCTGTCATGTCAATTATAGATTTTCAAAGTTTCGTTTTTTTGTCCAAATACATTAGTGACTTCTCACCTACGAGTTAGCTTACAGTGCTTGGCAATTCCATAGACTCCCATCTGCTCATCAGATCTATTTGCCATCAGTTAGACAGTACTCACAGGATTACAGCTGTTAATAAAACTAGGGTGGTGACAGCAATGCACTGCCAGTTTTCTGAAAAGCAAGACAAAAAATTCAAAGCGTTGTTCAATCAAGCATGGTACCTCGTAATTGCCTCACATTTTGCAACTAAGCATAAAACATCTTACAGCGCGTTCTTGCAATGCCACAGTGTTGTTTGTAGCAAGTTTCAGGTGATGTAAAGCCGAACATAGAATAATCCACAGTTTGTCTGGTCTACTTTTCCACGCTGCTGCACAGAAGTTGCTCATTTTGCTTTTCCGCTCCATCCCCTCTGCTGAGATGTCATGTAAAACAAACCAAAACCCCACAGCTTTTTCCTTAGCACACATTTACAGAGTATTCCCCCACTTCACTTGTTTACACATGATAGCGTGCCTCAAGTAAACATTAGGAAGGGCTCCATCAGTATCACATGAAAAGATGGAGTTTACTCAAGTCAGTGCTTCTTAATCTTGACATGTGACGAATGACACTAATTTCCTCTTCTTCTTCTTTTCTCCTGCGAGTGCAGCAACGTTTTGATGATGTAAACACCTTAGTTTATCATGGCTGTTTCCAAAGTGCCTGAAGTGGCTGCTTCTGTAATTGCGGGTTGTAGCAGAGTGCACATGATTGTGGGTGTATGCGTTAAAGACTGTGCTTGTCTGCGCAAAAAAAAAAAAAAAAAAAGCATACACAAATTTATGTGCATTATCTTATGAGTGTTCGCAGTCAGTTCTGAAGTGACGTGGTGAGAAGCGGGACGAAAATTATCCTTTACCAGTCACCCAGGCTTGTGATTCCATCACATCTACACCTTGATTAAGATCTTTAGGCTGTGACAGTAATTACCTGCCAAATACTCGTCTTAAGCACACTGCAGACCCCAGGGAAGGAAAGGGGGGAAGCTTGAGGAGGAAACAAGAGGCAACAGAGAGAGAGGGAAAGGAAATAAGATGATGACATAGCAGCTAAAGTGTGGGTAAAACCAAGAGCTGGGGGAAATTGGAAGAAATTTTTTATTTATTTTTTTTAAAATGGAGTGTTTAGTGAAGGGGGAAAGGAGGAAGTACAAACAGAATTTGAGGGAAGTTAAGAGGGGATGGAGGAGGAGGCCTGAGAGCGAAGATGGCAACGATACCACTGAACAGGGAGTTTCCTCTGACAAGTTTATTTCTCCATTTTAGGAGTTATAAGACTTTTATCTCTTAGGGCAGTTACACTTGTTTCATTTATGGCAGGGAAAAGCCATAAACTTCATTGCAAAAAACCAACCATTCTTCTTCTATGCTGTTCTATTCACCCATATCTTCCATATCAGCTCCTTGCTCACAAAGCAAAACCAGGTCAACATATCTGCATGCTTGACTCCTTACAAAATGTCTAGCTGTCCAGACACAATTTTTCAAAACAAAAGGAAGTGATTACCACGGCAACAGATGAAGCTTCAAGGCATTTGATCATTTGGGTCAGCCATGTAAAGCTGTATTCATTTTAAACATCAGCTGCTCTTGACAGACTAATATAATGAGTAACTTTGCAATTGGAGGAATGGCACTGACCAAGCTGTACAAACACAGTATTTGTACAGTAGTATTCAACTGCACATCTGTGTCTGCAGCACCAACAAATGTCAGCTTGTCTCCTCTGAGTTTTAACAATGGGTCTTCACATCTCCATTTTCCTCCGGTATTCTATCTATACCTCCTCTTCCATTGTTAGGCATTGTCAGGCATTGTAACTCCCATCTTTTCACCTCCTACAAATTAAGGCCTGCATTCAGCCATCAATCACACTAGTGCAGTCTTCAACAGAACAAGGAGATAAGGAGGCGAGGGCTGTAATGCTTATTTGTCCATCAACTCTCTCTAACTGACTAACAGGCTGAATCACAGTTAGCTTGCCAGCGACGGCCTTGTGCTGTGTAGGATCGGCATGTTATTTGGTTTGATTTCTGTTCTGGTTATTTGGTTGTCAGCAGAGAGAGTGAGGCGCGAGGTGGGTTTGCGCGCTACCTGTTTGCCTCGCGACCGCTGATCCATGAAGACAAACTCATTTTCTCCTCCGCTGGTAATGAAGAATGAAATCCTTTTTGTTTAACGGCAGTGGGTTTAGCACACAATTGTCTTTACTTCTGTCTGCGCTTAGAGCAGGTCAAGTAGATTTTGCTTAAGTGCCTCGTGCTCTCTCGGTAAGACAGATGATTCATTTAAAGAGGCATTCAAGCGTACACTGTTTAGCTTGCTGCCTTTGATGCGCTCCCTCGCGGCTCCCAGTCACACACACACATGAACACTTATGTTTTCAAGGGCCTATTAACACACTTAAACATACAAACTCACACACATACACATGGGTAGCTGCATGAATGTATATGCATAGGGCCACAATTGCAACAATTTTCCAGTTCCTGGTAATTAGCATTGCAAATCTCAAGGTGTAATTATATTTCTGCTTTTTGAATTAAATCATAATTCCTCAACAGACAATTAAAATTCTCTTGTTAATTCATTGTTTATTTCCTTCATCCTAGTGGAATTTTTCAGAAAGCAGTAACATATATTTATTTCATTTGGATTTACATTTATACATTTATTTATCAACCCTGCAGTAAAGTATTCCATATTTCAGTTTTTCCATCTTAACATAACACCAAAAAGAGAGAGAAATACAAATTAAAGGTACACTAGTCGGAAATTTTTATTTTAATAGTCGGTCAAATAACTATGTGTAATTTGCGTGTAGTTACAAAGCTACACAGAAATATCACCAGCTCTGCAGTAGACAGAGCAAGGGACAAGTATTTTAGTGTCTTTCGGTTCATTCTTTTGGTCTCATGGCCTGCGGCTTTAATGTTTTGCTTCAGTCACAACGCTTTCATTAATCATGTTTCCAGCAGCAGGCAACAGTTTTCGGCAACTCTACGCTACCTGTCTAGCAGGTAACCTGTCTGTTAACAACTAACTAGTGAACATAGTGAAGCATTTAGCAGCTAGAGAGCTAGATATTTCCCACAGGTGTTGGTGGAGAGCTAAACAGAGAGTCAACACAGACTTATAGCATATGTCAGACAGCCTGGAACTTGTCTTCGAAGGAATGCTAATGCTATTCTGTTGTTTAGATGTGTAAATATGGAACTGTCTGCTAGCGCCATTGCTGAATCAACTTTATAAAGTGACTATATGTCAATGTTGCATTTGTAGCTGGTTCCACTAGCCCTAAGTAGCCAAAAAAAATCAGTTAATTTAAAGTGCTAATGCTAATAAAATAAAATAACCATTTCATCCGCAACCTGTTTCAATTCTATTTCTTCATACCCTTATACTTTCGGCCACTGTAATTTAGTTATCTGTCTGCTCAGGTTTAGCAATTAAGCAGCCTCAGGTTTTCCAAAACCATCCTATTTCTTGTGGAGAGAGTGATTATCATGTATTGGGTGCTTCAGAAAAAACTGATTTGCATTTCTGTCAGTACTTCAGTCAGTTTCCCCCAGACTCACCCTTACACTTGGAGAAGCAGGAAAGCCAGGGTTGTTAACAGAAGGATATATAATAGCCCTTCATTAGAGTACTGGCTCATATCCAGCGTACCTGAATTTCATCCAATCCAATTGATATAGCTTACTCTCCTGCAACCCCGGGTCAAATAGCACTTGTAAATTATTCAGTGTTTATTTTAACTGACATAGAGAGTACTAGATGGTTGCGGATTTAACTCCAACAAGACACAGAAACATGCACAAAGTAGATGGAAATACTTTTTTTACTTTTTCTGTTTGTTGTTTGATTTTATAACCTAACCATCTGGCACACACATTTACTCAACTAATTTTCAAATGCTATACTGAGTCTGCTGTCTTGCTCTAATGCTTTATATGCCTCCCACTTTGCCTCAGTCCTCTAATACTTTGTTCCATCCATACTTTCTTTCACGTCCCCACCCTCCCCCCCATCTGTAGCACTGTTATGCACTGTTTCTTTGTGCTGATGTTGTTTTTCTCTCCACAGCCCCCTCTCACTCTTTCTTCCTCCACCTACTTGGCAAACGGTTGGCATATTATTTGTGCCCATAGCAGGTGAACTCCTGTTTGACTGCAAGGGCTTGTATCTGACATTTTACTACAACAATCACAGCAAAGACGAGGTATATTATTTGGGATAACATTGCTTCTTTTGCCTCTTAATGCAGTGAAATAAAGAAAAATGGATCACTGATATCTCGAGAATCAGCTACTGAGACACAGTATCATCATTTGTTCGGCTGTTTGCATAAAAAAGCTCTCTGCAACATCTGATGCTTCCCGCAGTGTTAAAGGGGTCAGTCCTAATCCCTCAGCACTTCCTGTGGCACTCATCTTCTCCCTCCCAATTGGCTGGGATGCACGTAGGAGGCAACGCTGCCATCCAGTAACATGGCAGATGTCCCTCACTGTGTGATTGCTCAGTGTCAAGTAGGCGGTGAAAACAGGTGACACGTTTATTTGCAGGGCGTTTGCAAAGAAGGCTTCGACGATTAGTCATCATTTGTGCAAATGTTCCCTCTCTTCACTTTCACTTCCCAAAGAGACCGGTCTTGGTTTAAAATTTAAAAAAAACGGTCGCCACACTTTGCATTCAAGTGCTTTGGCAAACGC
The DNA here is from genome assembly GCF_021018895.1 of Seriola aureovittata. Taxonomy (NCBI): domain Eukaryota; kingdom Metazoa; phylum Chordata; class Actinopteri; order Carangiformes; family Carangidae; genus Seriola; species Seriola aureovittata. The sequence continues at coordinate 9,334,829 of NC_079379.1, forward strand.
AGTCAATTTTACTCCTACACCAGTAGACTGCACCATGCAACTTGACAGCAGTTATCTATTTACATAAAAAGCCTACCTGTCTCATGGAAGGACAGATGAATGTGATAGCTATTTCACTGGTTCTTCAGTGTAACAGCAGCCAGAATAATGCTGGAGCACTTCAGTTCTGTCTGCGTGTAGTATCCTCATGCAACACTTACTGCTCACTACAGTCATCTGTCCTGCTACAGTGATGCAGAGAGCAGCTTCTGCAGCCTTCCTCTAACCCCATTTAAGAGGGAATATCTCTACATTTAATAGGTCAAATGTGTTTTTTAGGGCATCGGCCCATGAAGCATGTATGAACATGTGCAGCTCTTTACTGAAGCTAAAAAACTCCTTCTACTAGTCCACCTGCTAAACTGCTCTTGCAGCAGTGCACACACAGTGAACTGTAACTTGGATGTATACATAGACATTCCAGTTATTCCAAACATCAGTGGATGCCTGACACAACGCCTTAAACAAGAGTTGTTGTCTTACTGAATGTATGGACTACAGATTACACACATGCATTCTACTTCAAATTTCCAGATCATCAAATATGTTATAATATATTTTAAAATGTAACATCTTTTGAACTGTTGGTCGGACGAAGACATTTGAAGATGTCACTTTGGGCTCTGAGAAGGTGTGTCACAATTTTCTGACATTTCATAGGCAAAAAAATCAATGATAAGCAATAACATGTGACAACATTTTCTGTTCATCTTCGCCGTTATTTGTTTGGGAGAGGCTGTTATTTTGCCTTAAATCAGTAGTGAGTCATGTACTGTATCAGTCCATATCAGTGCTGAAAAAATATGAGATCTCGTCCACTTATCACCGTGTTTTGTTGCAGTTTTTCTGTTGCCATTTTCTTGGCCCTTGCACAAAAAGACAACATTCCCCCACATTAATTGCAAAGCTTGGTCAGTTCTTTTCCTAAACTGGGCAACAGCGGTCAATGAGTGCAACACCAGGTCTAAACCTACACTCTGAAACCAGAGGGAAGTGGCAGGATGATAAATTAAGATTCAGGAATAACTGCTCTCACATTTGAAAAAAAAAACAAAAGAGTGCTTGATTACAAGAGGCAATATTGAGGCTCTTCAGGTTTCAGGCAATCCAAACAGATCACATCTCAAGTGTGTCAGATGTCTGAAAACAACCTCCAAATGGATACATTTCTGCAGTTCTTTCAGCTGGCGACATTCACCGACTGTGTGTCTAATGCATCTGGTAAACAACGCCGATGCTTGCCAGCAGTGAGGCAGATACACTATCTGCTTCACATTAACCTCCCTCTGTGTTCCCGATGTCTGTTGACCCAGACGTATTATAAACCTACAGGTAGGCACTGGAGAGTGTGTTATCGAGAGACGAGGGTGTCGTGCAAAGACATACACCAGAGAGCACCATTATCCTGTCTCGCAGTAGGGGCGCTATTGTCACATGCGGTGTAATGTGCGTATAATTTGAACACACATGGACACACACACACACATACTGCTCTGACTACTCTGCTCTGACTGGAGGGCATGCTGGGACACGCCACCCTGGAGCAGCAGCGGCAGATATAAGAGTATTGATGGCTAATGAATGTATATAGTAGATTCCCTCCAGGTAATACTTCACTACAATCTCTACAGTTTCTCCCCAGATCTGCAGCACATATGATGATTAATATTCATCATATGGCTCCTCCACTGCCTGCAGATGCCCCCTCCGTATCCACTGGGACCTACACACCCTGACTCTAACATTAAATCCATTTACACACAGTCGGCTTGATGCGATGCGTACTCGACTGTGTGCGCTGTGCTAAGGTTAAGGTGTCTAGCTCAAGGGCGATGTGGTGTAGCGGTGGCAGGTATGGTCCCGCTGGGAATCCAGGAGCCTCGTCGTGTATTCAGACCCCCAGCTGGTAAATACACGTTTAATGCTACCGAGTCAGCAGGGGCAGGCGGCACGCACCGAATACACGATCACTTTAGGTGATTTACTTTGAAGCAGCGAAGGTGTGAGGGACCGGTGGGAAGATTTTCAGCGTCAGCACATGAAGACTGTGCACAGATTTACACTATGTGAAATCTAACAATGAAGACCTGTCAGGTGTTCAGAGTTGGCATCAGATTTTTCAGTAGTTTTTCTGGCAGATTCTGTAGAGAAAAAAAAAACAATAAATTTGCTGAACACACTCTTTTGTCATTGTTTACCACAGTTTTTCTACTTAATGTTAAGCTGATTTCATTTCACACAATCCAGTCAGTGGGTTTGTCAAAAAGGAACAATTATAACTATTGTAACTAACATAAATGGTGTTATTTGGCACCGTGAAATATGATATATGGTAACTGTATTAATAAGATGTGTGTGTGATATCAACATACATCACAACATGTAAGGAAAACATGAGAAAAATTACAAATGAATCAATGTTCAATGTTTACTTTCTTCAGCAGCTAACTATGAATGTCTGCTGTTTGGTGTACAGTGGGTTTTTAGAGCCTTTCTGCCTTCCAACCAAAACAGTGAAGTTAGGGGTGGTAAAACCAAATTAGCCAAAAGATGCCAAAGCTCGCCTTAGAGAAGAGGGGAACAACAGTCAAGTGATAATTCTCAAAGGGTTGATCCCCTTAAGTAACCCCTTTACATTATACATAGCGTATGTGACCCATATTCTTGTTAAAAAAAAAAAATATTGATGAAGCTAGAGCATTTCTGTAGACCATTTTGTGCTGGGAGAACTCCACAAGAAAGCACAGAAACTAATTTCACCACCGACAACAGACAACATTGTGGCAGTTCAGCCACAAAACATCATGTCTATTGAGTAAGGGAAATAATGCTCCCCTTTTTTTGCCTGGAGATACTCGCTCTATTGCCGTTACTATGCTGTTGCCATCATTATCTGTATTGCAGTCTCTTCCCACACAAATTGAATGCAACAGGTTCACTCCTATTCTCTGGGGAATGTTCTGATGCAGCGTTGGAAATCTATGGAAAAGCCAAAGCAGACGGTTTGGGGGGAGGGGATACGTCAAAATGTTCTTTGCACAAAATAAACCAACAGAAAGCACTAACAATCACAGACATTGGGTTTATCTCCGCCTCATATCAGGAAAAAATGCAGATTCAGGTCCTCAGCTTTCTAGCTTTATGAGATGTTTTCAAGTTGCTTATAATAATGTTTAAACAGCAGTGTGAATAATGTGAATTATTTGTATAAAGTGGTGTTCAGTAGCTTTAGGTCTTCAGTTTATCTATGTAATTATTAGCACATGTTTCTGCAGTATTCCCACTTTATGTAAGAAATGTCTTGTTTTGCGTATTTTTGATGGCTCTAAACATGGACCACAACGTGTGGTGTGAAGGTGCGCCTACATTTTCTGCTTTCTGATTACCAGAAAAGGAAAAAGAAAAAGTTTGCAATCAATCTCAAAGAAAGTGATCCTTCTCACAACACCCACGCAGGCAACACACTCGGAAATGTGCCTGAACACATGCAGATACTGAGCTCTGAGAGCTCTTCTACACTTAAAGTCACATTCACAAACACTTAAACAGCCACTTCTAGCTTGCGTGCACCAGCAGAACTAATTGTTTATAGAATTGATTTCTTATTTAATTAACAGACAAGCAAATTAGTTTAAACTAGAAATCCAAGAGCCACTCAAGGGGAATTAGAGTGTTTCCAAAAGTTTGGAGTAGAGAGGAAAATGAAATTTTCGTCATGGTGATTGGTTATGTCGCTGAGAGGAAGGCTGTATCGCAGTCCCACCCAGATTTATCTACTGAGTATTCACAACGTCTCCCCAGAGACAATGATGAGAGCTTCATCACTTCTTCAATGCATCTCTTACACTGGTTAGATTTAGAATAGAATATATATTTCTAATAGTGTACCTTTGGTAACAGCATCCAGACGCTGGAAGCTGCTTCTTTAAGTTGTCACTGTATGAAAGAGGATAATGATGCCATCAGTGGCAATGGTGCCTTCAGGGACAGAGTGGATGTGCATGAGTCAGATTAAATGGAAATTGAGAAAAACAAAGAAACTGTCTTGGGTTTTGTTTCTCAGCACTTTGCTTATGATAATTCCACACAAGCGAGTTTTATTGTTTCATAAAAGTGACACAATGCTTTCAACTGTAAATGTCTGCAGTCACATTAAATAAAGATGGTTACATTACAAAATATATTTTAAAGAAGTATTGGTTTTTCTAGACGTTTCATTTGGTTCTGGCCCTCAAAATAACCCAGGTAAGTTTAGACTACCAGGATACTGAAGTGATAAAAAAATATTTAGTTCATTAGTTTAAAAAGAGACACTCATTTAGTTACCTGTCTGAAATGAAGCAGCTTTTGCATCACTCCACAGTCCATTGTCTATTCTTACAGCTTTTCCTTGTAAGAAGACAACACCCTCATTTTCACTTTTTAATTTTCCTCAGGCTTAAAAGAAAAAAACAATAATCTTCTGAGGCTTGTACAACTGGTCCGACCGGCCTTCATGGCAGGGTGTGCTGTACTGTGATGAATAAAATAGCTTATTTTGGTCTGTCAAGCTTCGCCTTTCTCCACACACCAAAGTGTGCATGAGGCTCTAGAGCAAGACAGATATTCTGCATCTAAAGAGTTTTGATGGTTGTGTGGTTCTTTTTAGCCTTTCAAAACACAAAAAGAAGAGCAAAGGTGTAAGGATTACACACTATGTTTATCTACTCAAATGTAAGCTTCAATTTTTAGCATGTCCAGCTAACTATCCACCTACAGTAGTTAGCAACTCAAACTTCCAGGAACATATCATTAACTACATCAGAGAGCTGAAGTCATGGCATCACATCCAGGCTACCAGCTACTAGCTAGCTTCTATAACTCAGTGCAGTCTCCCACTTAGCATTTCTTAGCATTTCATTAGCATTCATAGCGCCCTTTGAAAACATGAAGGACAAAACAGCAGCCATGACACTTGCTATACGAAACTGAAACCTTCAAGATTTTACCCAAATAAAGAAAAATTAGTTTGTGAGAACAGAAAAAACCATAAATCCCATAAAAAAAAATAATAAGCGCAGCAGTCCAGGTACTTCATCATGACTTGGTTTCGTCCATATCAAAACTTACCAACGCTTCGAAAGTCTTTTCTTTTCAGCTTTCCAGTTGTAATCTCTGCAATCTAAAACTTGTACACTGTTCTCTTTGTCCTGCTGTTATTACAGGCATGTCTGAACTAGTCGTGAACCCCTCAACTCGCCTCTTCAGTCGAGCTGTGACATTTAGCCCTTGAAAATCTCTGGATTATGGAAAAATCGTGTTTGTCAAACGGCCCTCAAAAAAATGACTTGTGCTTATTTAAACACATAAAGCGAGCCAACAACATAGTGTTGAGGCTATGTTCCAAGACTGGATATTTATTAAAGTAGTAACAATTGTCACTGGGATTTTGAATGAGGTTTTCTTACTTCTGGAGCAGAAACCGGACATTCCAGTTTCACTGTGGGGTTACAGGCTACTGAAAAAGTCCTCAACATATCATACTTGACTAAGTAGTTCTACAAGAATATTGTTCCTTTACTGAGCATGATACGTATTTAACCCTTTTTACAAGAAAAAGTAATTCAGAGCATGTTTTCAACTAACTTAAAGAGCTAATGTTAGCTTAATTAGCTAGCCACAGCTCATAAATCTGACACCAACAGATGTCATTTTAGCAGGAAAAATGGACAGTTGCTGGCAAAAAAGTGAGCCTGCTTTGGTTACCTCTGTCTGAAACCAAGGAGCATTTGTTTCAAAAATAGCAAGTTTTATCTTCCAACATTATCATTGCAAACTGCCATGCAGGAACTGAAAGCTTGACAACACTGCAACAAGTAGTAGCAAGTAAATAAGGAATGTACTATTCTAAACATATAAAAATCATATATATACTGTATATATGGCCTAATAAAAACAAAACAAAAAGTAGTGTAGTGCCACCTCCTCACCACAGAACTCCTCACTGTGGCAGAAGAACAGGAATCTGATAGAGAGAAATACGATCCCATAACGACACGAACGTAGGGAAATAGGAGTTGTCAGTGTTTCTGAGCCATGGTGCCATGTGAGGTCATCGCTATTCACCAACAGCTGTCAGGGTTTCCGTAGTGAGAGACACAGGAGGGGAGACGGAAAGCCAGACGGGCAAGCGAAAACGCTGAGTGGAATACATCGCGATCCTTTCCTTACTGTGAGCCCCACTTCCCCGATTCCACCGTCTACATCACTGTTGTCCTCCCTGTTGTTGAGTCATCACATTTCTGCGGAAAAAGAGATTCGCTGTGCCACGACGACTGATGATCCCCTTTAACCTCAGCTACAGAGGCACTTTTCCAGATCCAAAATAGCAACCAAGCGTTTCTCCCTCTACTCTTTGAAGGCCTCTCATATCTTATGTTTAAGTGCTGTTGACTTTGAACGTGCCCTGTTTGAGTCTTGATAGGCTGCTGTATCAGCTGAGTGACTTGAGGGAGATTCAAGTACGCTCAAAGAACACTCAACAGGCATATCCCAAGGGCGAATTGGATAGTGCTGTGGTAATAGACTTGTTTTCTTCACTTTAGCAGTATGTCATTGGCTTAGGAAGTTGTCCTAGAGTCGGGAGTGTCATGGTCATGCCAATTTCACTCGTGTCGGGTGGCTTCGGTTACATTTCCTTAGAGAATTTCAAAGTAACGACATATCTAAATATGATAACATGGTTGGAATAAGTGGGTTAAATGTGCACTGTGACACTGAGAAGCCAGGGGCCACGTTGAATATGCTACAAAAAACATACATAGGTCATTACACACTCAAGGAGGTATTTATAAAGGAAGAATGCTCACACATCATGCTATTTCTACAGCAAACCAAGTTTTAGATATGCATATATGTAGTGGAAATTAAATAATTAAATATATTGAATATAATTTGAATATATGGGGTTGTATATTGGGTTATTAGTTAATATCACTGAATAGTTGTACTTTTGCAGTCTACATAGGGATCTATAATATTCCAATCAAAGCTACATTCATGAAATTAATTAATTACGTTTGTTTAATCAATTATGCTTTTGTTTTTATTAACATTGGAGGCATCTTTTTATTTTTTTACCAAGTGTTTATGTATTTAATTGTGAGGCACATTTGAAAGTCAGTTTAGTGCAATAAACAATTATAATGTCTGCTACTGACTGAGAGCTCGCTGCTGATCATGGTTTACAGGCACATGTGATAAGTTAATGATGATAATACGGGAGCTAAAATAGCCAGAGTTCCCCAATGTAATGATGACCGCTCTGACATTGTTTGAGGAATCTGCCAATATAATACAGACAGTGCTTCTTCTTTACTCTTCTTTTAATTGACAAGGCTACAGACTGGTGGAGCAGAAGGAGGCATTGATAGGCAGATGATTATGGTCATAGCAGTAGTGCATGACTTCCTTTTCTAGATTTTTGCATACCTCTATTCAGACAGGATCTGTAGGAGATTAAAGTGATGAGTCCGAGAAAAAAAAATCAACTCTTACACATCATTAACACTTATTGAAGAGCTTTGGTCCATTTCAGCGACCTTCACCACACAATTTCATATGGCTGTGCATGTACTGTATATAGTATGTGCTATGCAAAAGTTTAAAGCACTTTAGATGCGTATCCATCATACAATACCATCAGGGGAGATTGCGATCGGTCACACATTCATTCTGCAGCGTGACAGCCAGAGTAATAAAGGACTTTCTTCAGTGTCAAGAAGAACAAGGAGTCAGTCGGTCTGGGATTACATGAAGAGACAGAAGACACTGAGACACTGAACCTAAATCAACAGAAGAGCTGTGGCAAATTCTCCAAGATGTTCAGAACAACCTACCTGCCGAGTACCTTTAGAAACTGTGCACAAGTGAACCTCGGAGAATTGTAGGTCACTTTTATTTGCTCCCTGGCCAAACTTCAATTCACAAAAATGGGTTCACATCAATACCAGTAACATTACAACAGAATATTTCAGGAATTTCTTTGATTAATGTTTTTTTGTTTTTTTTTGGGGGGAGTATTTTTTCCTCTTTTTGTTTTGACAACTGATTAATTCACAGCAATTCAAAGGGTAGCAGAGGTTCATGTAACTGAACAAATGAGATTATAACTGGAACATAACCAGTAGCAAGGTTTCTGCCGGTAAACATAGACACTGTGTTTATTTGTGATTTTTTTGAGGGACTATGAGTTTCTTAGGGAATGGGCAATTAAGAGAAAGAGATATGAGGAGGGAGAAAATATCGCAGCTAAGACGGGGGGGAGGAAGTGAGAGAGAGAGGAAGAATCTCATAGAGAGACACAAAAAAAAAAAAAAAAACTATTCTCTGGGAACACAATGCCGGATGGCGTGCTCCAGCTAAATAAATTATCACGGGGGCTATTTTTAAGCTGAAGTGTAAATGCAGTAATCCTTGGAGCAGGAGCTGCGAAGAGCCAACACACAGAAGCCACATCAGGGAATACAGCTCTGCCTTTATCTTCCCCTCCTGCTCACCCAGCTCTCTCTCCTCTCTCTGTCTTTTCCTCTCTCTCTCTTTCTTTCTCTCTCTCACACACACACACACACACACACCCTCCACTCCCCACATCTCCACCCCATCCCAGCACCTCTATCTTTTCTCACTTTATCCGTTTCCCGTTTTTCTCTTTCGTTTCTCTCTTTCTTTTCTCCCCTGCCTTTCATATGGTAAAAGCCTCCTTTCTGTGTCAAAGTATTTTGCTTATCACTGAGCCCTCTATGGGGACTCCACTGAGTTCTATTGTAATAAACAATAACAGACCTTTGAACAAGACAGGGAGGGGAAACATGTAAGTGGCACGCAAAGAAGCGGCAGTCAGAGGATATTAGGCCACAGTGGGTCATTCTGCAACCTGCAAACAAATCTTTCTTAGCCGATGTATAATGTTAAGGACTGAATTTTTTATAGTCGGGTCCCTGCGGGAAGATGTTGTCAAGCTCAGGGAAAGTTTCTCTAAGACGCTGTAGCTCCTTGGCAGTATTGTGCTGTTTTGCTACAGGAAAGGAGACACTCCTCTGCTGCTGTTTAATAGCACATAATGGGGTGTCGTTAATCACCAGCACAGGCTGAGGTTTCACAAGGTTAATGACGGCGTAGCCAAGCTCTCAACTGTGTCCCATTCCTAAGGTATTTATCAGTGTCAGCAAGAACCTGAGAGCTGACTTCAGTTCATAGTTCTCTCTCTCTCTCGCTGTGTCCACACGTCTTTACCTTTTCTTCTTTCTTTCTCGTCTTTCTACCTCCGTCCTACTCCACCCCTCCCCCTTTCTCACTCCTTTGCTCACTGGCTGTATCATGTGTGATACACACGAGAAAACAAAAATAAACCAGGTGTTAAAAGTGCAGCCTAGAGGTGGGCAATATGGATAAAATCTTCTATCTTCTATATTATATATGGGCGCCGGTGGCACAGGAGGTCAGGTGGGTCGTCCAGTAATCGGAAGGTCGGTGGTTCGATCCCTGGCTCCTCCAGTCTGCATGTTGAAGTGTCCCAAGGCAAGATACTGAACCTTGAATTGCCTTCGATCTATCATTGGTGTGTGTGTGTGTGTAAGTGAAAAGCACAGTATGCATAGAAAATGTACATGACTGTATGCTTGTGTGAATGAATGGGTGAAAAGCACTTTGAGTGGATGATATGACTACAAAAGTGCAGTCCATTTAATTTTATGTTGCAATATCTAGGGCTGCAGCTAATGTTGAATTCTGTCAAGGGTTAATCTGCTTATCTCGATTAATTGATTATCCATTTGCTGTATAAGATGTCAGAAAATAGTGAAAACTGTTCATGCCTGTTTGTAGCAATAGCAGTGACATCTTTAAATGTCTTGCTTTGTCTGACAGAAGCACAAAAAACACAAAGATATCTAGTTTACATTTACATTACATAAAACATACAAACCTTGGAGAAGCTGCAACAAGGGAAAAGTGACTTAAATGGTTAATCTGCATCAATATGATAGTGTTTCTGTCAGTTGACTTTAATCAACTAAATGTTATCAATACTTATTACGATGGAGCAAATGGTCTGGAAACAGTGGAGAAAGCACACATCTTATAAGCTTCAACAGCAGATGAAGTTTGCTCAGTTGTCAAGGAGACAAGGCTTCAGCTGTAATCATGTGACCTAAGTAATGAATCAAATGAACTCCATCTGCTGAGGAGGGCAGCATGATATGACCGAAATCGCTGCAAATTTTACAGTAATGAGACCTTGTGCTAAGAATTTTTAGTCAAACTAATAATTCCAAGGTCGGTAATGGACCATGGAGCTCAGCCGAGAAACAGTTTACAAGTAGAATAATGTTTTTGAATGAAATACCTGAAATCAAGGTGCTTCATTACAATAGTGCAACAATCCCATGAACCAATGTAATCCAGAACGAAGTCCTGATTGTGCGATGTTGCCTGCAATGGCCTAATGCAACTAGAGACACTGAGGAGTATAGGAGGTGTGGCAACATTACTGAAATTATCTTCTCTAAATATATTGTCGGTTGCAAAAGAAACAGGGGGAAACAGCATCCTTGAAACTGTCCAAAGGTAACAAAATCCACAAGAACCAGAACCTCTAATGTCTTTAATTTAATCTGTACAAAACCAGAAGTGTAAAAACAACATGCTGTGTTTTTTTTTTTTTTTAAATGAGCCAAACTATTCCTAGATGCAGTGATTTACTGGAGTCACTTCCCCAGTCTTCTCATCTAACTCTCAGCAAGGAAGCAAATATGTGTGATTCCCTGTTCCTTTAACTTTCAGATATCAGTATTTCTACAAAAGGTAATAGGCTGTTCGGCTTTGCTGCATTCAGTCAAAAGAAAGTCCTAATTTCAGGAGCTGGAATATCAAATGCAGTATCATATTTATTCCTTGTTTTTCATCCTGATAAAATGCTCTAACCACAGTCAGTTTTACACCAGTAACCACCCATGATGTTGTGTAAGCCTCAGGCTAATCGCACCACTAATGTCATCAAAGTAGAACTTGGGGGGATTGTGCTTTCCTGTTTAACACCATGATTCATCTAAAGGCATTTCATCAATCAAGAGAGACGAACAGAGAGAGGAGCTGAGCTGTACAGGAAAATCCCCCACCGGGGTTTAGACAGTGTTGGTGGGAGGGGAGAGGTGAAGAGATATGGCTGAAGATCTTGGGTGGATGTGATGGATGTGCAGTGGAGTTTCTGATGAGGTGAATCGGGGGGGGTTGCATCAATCTCGACATGGCAGCTGACAGCAGCAGAGAGAGGAACAGTTTTGAATTCTGACAGCAACAAGATGATTGGCTCGCAGAGGCCATCACACAATCTGATTGGTTTAACTGAAAGAGTGACTGCGCTCAGTTGAGTTTGGAAAGCGGGGAAACCGAAGAGAGAGAAGGTAAATAAAGTAAACCTGAACTTTCACCAAGCTTCATATCTACACAAATGTGCTCCCACGCAGCCATGCTTTCACTGACATAAACATGCACATAAATATAGAAACGTGGCGACATCAGCATACATGCACTGAAATAAATGAAGGGCTTGTTTTTACTGTTCCACTTTTTTGGCTCCTTTGCATCGCCATCTTTAAGCCCTGAAGGCCATGACAGCTCTGTGTCAGGAGAGATATCCTGCATGATAGAGCAGCACAGTAAAGAAATGGTACTGAGCTCAGTTTGACAGTCCCCTGCTGAGCAACTAAAGGAAGCTGAAGCATGGAGGCAAAATCTGTGTGTGTGTGTGTGTGTGTGTTTGTGTGTGTGTGTGTCAGTGTATGTGTTGGCAGGTGGCACTGGAAAAGGCACAGTGGCAAACAAATCCAACTTGACACAAGTTAGAATACCAAAATACAAGCACTTTGAGAACTACTATCCCTCTGTCTCTTGCTCTTGCATAAAATAGACTTATTTACTTAACCTCACTGGGTTCCGCTGATGAGGAGCTCTACTTTAAAGAGATAGATGGAGAACGGAGGGAGGTGGGGGGTGGGGGGGGGGTGACTTCCCATCAGTTGTTTATGTTGTTGAAATCAGGGCAGGAAAAGAAGCAGGCATGCTCGCTGAGAGTCACAGAATAAGATGACCTATTTTGAACACACGCTGGGAGACGAGGCTCTCTAAACCTTATCTGAGCACCACAGAGGCTCAGAACTCTACATATATAAATATATATCGACATGTATGCATCTCCGTGCGCATATATGTATCTGTGGCTCTTCTTCACTTGTCTAAACTTTCACTCGGATTAATCATCTAAGCCTGTGGCAGATGTGATATAGGTGGATGACCTGTCACTTTCAACAACTATACCTTCTGGTGGAAGCCCTTGAGTCAGACAAACAGTAGACTTAACATAAATCAATATATAAATCAATAGCACACATTCTTCTGTAAGTGCAAAGAGTTTACCTCCTGGCCCTCTGTGTTATGGTATGTTGGTAAGGTCATGGTAGTCCAGACCACACGTTTACTGTACTTTTGTTGAGTGTGAGGCTTACAGAAGACGAATTATTGAACCATGCAAGAACATGTGATAACAATGTGTCAGACTTGTACCAGTTAACCTTCAGCAGCCAAGCTGATCATTACCCAGCGACTCCCAGAAAGTGTCTTGTAGGTCATAGATGTTCAGTTTTTGGTTTGTATTTCTATTATAATTGCTTTTATTACAGTTTCTAATGTTGAGGCTTACACTAAATACATTGGACTGTGGGTGCCTTTGTATCTCTACATTCAGTATAGAATTATGTCCATATTGGACCATTCCTAACCTAACCATGATCTTTCAGTTCCCTAACCATTAAAAGTACCTTGAAAATAGATTATTTGCTGTAGCCATGATCTTTCCCTAACTTTGCTATACTGTCATTCCCTTGCACAAATATTGCAGAAAGCAAGAATTTTAAAAACATCACTGAATGTAGCCTGGTGTTTTGCAGAATCAGCCAATACCAACATTCTTGATTGGCAGCAAGTACAACATAACTGTGACACCCTCAAGGATATTCAATATGTCAAATGAAATGAACCATCCTATCTTTTTTCTTTGCTTTTGTCTTGTGAAATCTTTTACCTCTCCAGGCCTCTGAAAATCCCTCAGATGAAACAATCTGAGAAGTAAAAAATCAATCTTTCTTTGAACTGCTGACAGCTCATGTCCACACTAAGGACGTAACAATTGATAAGAGGTCACATGCTTCATTTGAAATGGTCACAAGCCCAAAAGTTTGCAAACCACTGCTCTAAGGAAGTGTTGGTGGAGCTGCTTTTTTGTTTAAAGGTTCTGTAAATGAGAGTTTAAACATTAATATAGCAGCCAACAACTATTTTCTATGTAAAGATATAGTGGACTAATGGTGTCTTGAGCAAAAAATGAAGTCACACCCCCACTAAATGAGCTGTAGTCTAAGTTTCTCTGTTCTATGTTTTGGTATCCGAGATGGCTACACGTGCATGTTAGTGCACGTATGTGTGCATGAGTTGTTAAACCACTGGGCTGCCCACACGGCACTGTCAGTGTGATTCATATGGCCGGACCTAGCTGATAAGTCCAAGGATGAATTTCTTTCCCCATCTGACCGTGGAGCCAATACTGGTATGGCTTTTCTGAGATGGAGAATCTGCTGTGGCAGTGACAATCGTTTACAGAACCTTTAATCATCTATTTAATACATTTCTTATTTGTAATTAATGATGGTTAGGCTCATTAAATCTTGCTTTGACACAACCAACTAAGAGTTAGAGACACTGTCCTTAACAGGGTTTTCTTCTTATAATGTAGAATTGCATGACGGACTCAGTACCACACAGACAAGACTCATTATTCTCTATTCTCATACTAATTAGATGACAAAATTTACTATTCATTTTTTTTTGTCTCATAAGCAATTGTACCACTCAGCTCCATGCTCAGTGTTTCTACCAGTGTTTTTTAACCAGTGTTCCATAAAACAGCAGTAGATTTTTTCTTTTCTTTCTTGGGTTTTGTTGACAAAAAAATAAAAATATAGAAGATCCTCCAGCCTCATCCTTTAAATCCACATCTCAAGGTTTCCCCAACAACAGGGAAGCACCACCAGGTAAAGCCTGGATCTAGCCTACAGAACAAATACTTCAAAGCCGGATGGAAAGAATCAGTGCAAATATGTCCTCATTCACGTTTTCGGTGTGAGACATGGCGCACAGCAGAGAGAGGCTGCACGGTGAGGTGTGCTCTGATTAAACAATCGAGACAGGTCTCATTACAAATGAATGGGTGAGCCCCGTAGAGAAAGAGAGGCAAAGAGAGATGAGATGAATCCAGGGGAGAGAGAGAGAAAGAGATTTTGATGATCCAGACATTTGACTACCTGTCTCTTAAAAGCTGCTCATCTGTTAATACTAGCATATCACATTCATCATTTGTACTTGCAGCGCAAGAGAGTACGCTACTGCAGGCTACAGGAGCTGAATTTCTCTGTGTGTTAGTGTGATGTGCGTGCAAGCAGCCATGTGTGAACGTATGGGTGTGAGATCGAATCTGTGTGTGAATTACACTGCGGAGCAGTACATTAATAATAGATCAACTCTCCCTTTGTTTGGGACATAAACGTGATGAGTGGGCTTTGTAATTGGTTGGTTTAATAACTGCAGACTAACCAAGTGTTCTCTGCCTCTCTTTCTCAAACACACACACACACACACACACGCAATTACACACCACAGAAACATGTCGAAATTGTAATTCTCTGTCAGATGCTGGAGCACACGCTCTCCACACTCATGTCAGGGAGGCATTCACATGCTGGTCTGTTTAATTTAGGTTTGGCAGATTATAGTAATTATGTTAAAGAAAAGATTTTCCAGAGTAATTTGCCCTTTTCCGTCCTTGAAGACTGAATCAGCAGGGCTGAAGCATCATACTCTCCCTTTCTTTCTTACTCTAACTCTAACCAGGTTGGAAAATATGTTCACATAAAGGTTGTGAAAGCATCCAGGGTTTTATTGTTTTGCATGGTTTTATGACAACAGTAATCTCTTTGATCATCTGAAAATGTTTTCCTATCGATGTAACCACAGCCGGAACAGCAAAAAATCCCATATATTAAAATGCAGAGCATGTGTTTTATGTCTGTTTATGTGTTTGTTTGTGTGTGTGCAAGAGAGAGAGAAGGGGGGGGGTTGTGTGTGTGTATACTAGCAGCCAAGAGAAGCATAGTGACGCCAACATAAATTGGAAATGTGGAGTATGTCATTGAACTGCACCTCTGGACCTGCTCTCCATTCAGCACTAACTCAGAACAGTGTGAGTGTGTGTATGTGTGTGTGTGTGTGTGTGTGTGTGTGTGTGTGTGTGTGTGTGTGTGTGTGATGGTGTATCAATGTAAACAACACATAAAATTAAGATTCAGAGCAGGTTTCTCTGTGTTTGTATGATTTGTAAATAAGGTGGCTGTTTGCATCTGCATGTGACAATGCAAACTATCCTTGAAATTAAGATGTAGACTGGGAGAGAGAGGAGAGGTTGGTGGTGGTGGGGTGAGGTTGGGGGGGGGGGGGGGGTTGAAGAATCTTTCGAACATGCTGACAGCTTGTCAAGGCCCTCCTACGACTGTAATGAATTTCAGCCTTTTGTGGTGTGTGGTCCCACAGCACAGATAAGCCCTGGCACTAATACAGTTAATAAGGAGGGTGTGTGTGTGTGTGTGTGTGCGTGCGTGCGTGTGTGTGAGCATGTGTGTGTGCGTGTGTGTGTGTGTGTGTGTGGGCTGACACGGTGTTTACATGCTGTGTTTGTCAGTAATGATAATGAATATTACATGGATGAATTTGAATGGCTGTTCATGTGCATATGTGTAATAGAACCCCTGCCAGGGTGGAATGTAACTCATTACATTTTAGTAAGCTACAGTACAGTTTTTTGTGTTTTCTCATTTATTGCTGCTTGACACTTCACGGAAACCTTTTACTTTACTCTAGGGTGACCAGATTTTCACCATTTTCAGGGGACGTTCCCCGTTTTTGGTGGCTTGTCCCCGGTTGGACCTGTCCCCAGAAATATCCTCGTTTTTAATGTTTGTGATTAAAAACAGACATCCGGCAATGTGCTTGTTTTTGCCAACAGATGGGTAAGGCTGCTAGCTATGGCAGCTTCAGAAGTGAACCATCAAAATAGAGGTATCTAATCAGATTTTTCTTTTTTTGTTGTTGTCTCTAGGCATAGAAAAGGTTGGTGGGCTAACTCATTGGTTAAGAGTTCATAACCTGGCAGTAAACTGACAAAAAAATAAACATACTTCAAACAAACCTCACGACCGCTTCAAAGGTAGGGAGTCGTCATTTTATCAGCCGGCCTTCACAATAATTTTTTACAATACAAATGGTCAAACAGTGGTCAAAATACATGACTGTCCCCCATTTTATTTCAAAGGTAAAAACCGTACTTACCTCACTTTATTCCACTACATTTATTTAACAGCTATCGCAAACCGCTAACTTCAGCAAAATAGTAATTTGGCCTTTAATGGACGAGACCACTGTTCATTTCCTGTTTCCAATTGACCACCAACATTTTTTTTTTAAATATAAGCACAATTCCTCCTGAAACGTAGCTATGTGTTTATTGTTGCAACCATGTCAACGAAGCTCAGCTAACCTCAGTGAAGTAGTAATTCAACTGATGTTTTGCTGAACCTAACCAAACTTTAAGCTTTGCATTCTCATTTTATTGTAGAGGGGCATTGACATATGAAATATTGTGTGTTTTTTTTTTTTTGTTTGTTTTTTTGGAAGATGTGCTTGAATAAATCATGTGATGAGTTTGTAAAATACAGATGAAACCAGTGGTTCCCGCTCTTTTTTGCTTGTGACCCCATACACAACACATTTCAGATGTATCTAAATTGTTAGTAATTAGAAATTAAGTCAAGATTAAGATTGATTACACCAATTTTCTCTTTAAACATCTCATATGGTTTTATATAAGAATTATAGCACTGAAGTCAAAGGAATACAACTTCCACCACTAGAAAACTGTATCTGGAGACTTTTACTACTACACTTCTTTTACTATACCCTCAAGTCTTAAAATGCTAACATGAATTCTCAAGTCTGTGTTGGCTCTCTGGCCTGAGTTTCAGCTCCCACAGGTGAAGAGAAAAATATATAAAATCACAAATGTGTTCCCTTGCATGCACACACACACACACACACACACACACACACACACACACACACAAGCTGTTGTCAGAGTCAGGGCTGGCATGTATCTTTGTGCCTTGTCATCACATGCTCTGACTGAGCTCTAAATGTCACTTGTCTCTCTCCGCTTCATCTGCCTGACTCATCCTCCTTGTCTTCACTCTGCATTTGAAATGCTTCTCTGTGTGTGTGTGTGTGTGTGTGTGTGTGTGTGTGTGTGTGTGTGAGGCTGACATGTGCTGGTGGTGTGTATGCGTTTGATGGACACACTGCTGCTTTCCACCTCCTTTTGTACGGCGCCTGCAAGCACAATGATGCCCACTGCATTGATTTTCTTGTGCCATTTTATAATTATGTCTCCTCTCTTTTTATTCGTCCTCCCCCTCTCTCTCTCCCTCTTTCTCTCTTTTATCCTGTCTCTCTTATCTCCCTCCTCTCTCGTCTATTTTTCTAATTCCATCCCCCTGATCCATTTTTATGCCTCACTGTGCCCATGCTTGTTATCTCGGCCCTTTCTCTTTTTTTTGCTGTTTGATCTCAACTTCTTAATTTCCTCTCGGTTTCGTTTTACACCCCCCCTTCCCCGCTTTTCCTGTGATGGTCGTCATCGTTTCTCTTTTTGTTCTTCTGTTTTCGTCTTATTTTTCTCTTTCTTGCCATTTGTGATTTTTCTCAACCTCTTCCTCTTTCCAACGAGAGCACTCTTCTCTCCTTCTCACACCCCCGACCATCTTTTCTGTGATTTTCACATGAACTTTTTTTCAATCTTGTCTGTCTTCTGTCTTTTTTTTTTTTTTGCAGCCTCTCTGGAGTGCACTCCATCTTCACCATAGCCTGACGGAGCAGGATACCCAGTCACGAAAGGACACAGACGGCCAACACCTAGCCAACATCCACCCAGTATGTGATCCTCAGACTTCTCCCTGGAACCAATCACAGCTCTCCGCTTCACACCTTTTGGTTTCTGTCCTCGACTTCTCCAAAGACTGATTTGGAAAAATACCCATGCCTTCTTTTCTTCCTAGCCACTCCTCAGCAGCTCCCACGAGTTCTGACTCGTTGTTTCCTCGCAGTCCAAACAATTCCTCACAGCTTCCTGGAGTCTGACCAATAGTTTCCATTACAGATGTCCCATCTCCAGTCATTTCTGACCTTTGCTGCCAAACCTCCACCAGACTTCAAACGCTATAACTCCTCCACTCCTTTCATACATCCCTTTCCCCCCCTTTCCTCAAGAACAACACCCAACAGCCAAGCCCCCCCACCCTCAGCCACCATTTACCCAGAATCCAATGTTTGCTTGGCTGGGTTTCCTGAAAGCATTTAAACACGGTGAAACCATTGCCTTGTGGTTGGACCATGTTTTTGTGCTACTTTGCTTTTACGGAACTGATCCCAAATCATTACCCCCCACTCTTCCAGTAAAGAGTGACACCTACAGTATTATTCACAGTCTCTTTGTGGCATGTTAGCTCCTTCATCGTAGCACTTTAATGTGTATTTTCTCCCATGCGTACCTTTGTGGTACGATGCTGAGCCTGCGACTGCCCTACTAAGGACTTTTGGTAATGAAGAAGAAAATAAAAGTCTGTCCACAAGACTGCTCCTATACACCTCTCCTTCCCACACTCTTTCTCCTTATCTCCTCACAGACTATACTGCAACAACCGCAAGAGGGTGACACATTTTACACAACCATGCGTGTGTGTTTTTGTGCTTTTTCTCTCTCTCTCTCTCTCTCTCTCATTCTGTGCATAGATCCTGTAAACGGTGTTCGGCAAAGCCTGGTGAAGTCTCCGTATCTCTTCCCCTCTCCATATTGTGGATCGCTCTACTAATGTAGACAGTAAGCCTGAGAGAACTTCACTGTGAAAACAGTTAGCAGGGGAATAAACACTTGAACCTGGCATCACATTAGGGACGGTTAAGTTGGCTCCCCGAAAAAAATACAACGTTGTTCTGAAAAGCAATCTGAAGGCGATCAAGCAGAACCTGGACAAAAAAAAAAGAAAAAAAAAAGGGGGGGGTGAGCCGCGAGAAGGAAATTCCCTGTGAGTCCCTAAAAGCACTGTGCTAGTAGGTAAACTGATTTGGCAACCCCAGAAGGGAGGGGTTGAATGGAAAAAAAAAAAAAAGGAGCAAGTAAAGGAAAAGGGCTCAGTGAACCAAGAGATGCTATAACTTGAAATTCTTTACTGCTAATGAGGAGAGCAAAAGAAGAAAAGACATCACAGATAACAAAAGAGGAGCCTTTTTCATTTCCTCACCTCCGTATCTCCAACTCTTTATTGCTTTGTCTGCTTTCCATTTCACTGCTTGAAACTATTTTTAGATGCGATATATTGAAACTTGTGCAGAAAGGAGCCGTGCTGTGTGCAAAAGCTCATCATGGAAGTGTTGTATGTCAGTCTGTTAGGAAGATACCACTGTATCCTATTTATGTCTGATGAGGAAACTCAAATCTCTGCTGTCAATGTGAATAATGGCCACTCACTGTTGATATTATAGGTATATTAACTGCACTTAAAAGCACATGTGTCTGTCATGAAACAAAACAGCTGTTACTTAGATCACTGTCATCGTCTCCACTATGTCTATGAGTGTAAATACATTATAAAATCCTGTAGCCAGTATAATGACCTCTAAATATCACCTGCTGATTTCAGTGTACTGGAGTGATATTTATCAAAAGCTTGTATCCACACCGGTGTAGCATGAGCTGTTGTCACGGTAACAACATCTTTCCTTTCCTGGAAGGGAGCTGTCAATCAGAGGAGCATAAAATAGCCGCTGCGGTTGGCGGAGAGGGAATAAAAAAGGGGGTCAACGTCGGCCCCTGAGAGCCATTGCGTTGTAATGGGATTCCATTTGTACACGGGTCCCTCTGTGTCCAGCCATTCATTGTTTGGATAGCGGCCGTCGCCTAATGCGGCAAAGGACCTGCAAGCAGATTGAATAGTATTGATCAGATCTTTGGGACGTACAGTCAGTCCTCCCAGATTACAAAAGCCTCAAGCCCTGTGTGTGTGTGTGTGTGTGTGTGTGTATGTGTGTGTGTGAGAGAGAGAGAGAGAGAGAGACAGTCACATAGGAATGGAGTTGTTCAGGCTAAAACACAAGTGGCTATTTCACGGTTGGGTGGAGATGCCGTGTCCATGTCTGTCAAGGCCACG
Organism: Seriola aureovittata; assembly: GCF_021018895.1. Taxonomy (NCBI): domain Eukaryota; kingdom Metazoa; phylum Chordata; class Actinopteri; order Carangiformes; family Carangidae; genus Seriola; species Seriola aureovittata. Next base: position 9,355,264 of record NC_079379.1, read on the forward strand.
GGAGGAAGGGGAGGGCTGAAGCTTCCGTTAAGTTTGGAATTTCTCCACTCCTCAATTTCAGATTGGAAAGTGTCAACAACTAAACTGGAAGAAATGGTTTGCATTGGCAAAAGTGTGAGACCCAGTTTTACACTTTATAATACAGGCTAACCATTTTCATCAATTAAATGAATTGAGTATGATGTCGTTCAAACAACTTAGTCAGTCTAGCTGCGTGGTGGTGTTAAACAAATAGTTCAACATTATGCGAAAATACACTTATTAACTTCCTTGTAAAGAATTAGATAAGAAGATTGATGCCACTCTCATATCTACTTGCTAAATATGAATCTACAGCCAGCTGCCTATTAGCTTAGCTTTTCATAAAGACTGAGGGAAACAGCTGACCTGGCTCTAGGCAATAAAACCTTTTGTTTTTCAAAGCTCTTATGTTCAAATGCTTCTGACCATATCTGATTAAAATGTAATATGTTTATTTGCTTTCTTGCCAAGAGATGATTGGATTGAAACCACTGTCATGTCTGTCCAATAAACACAAAGCTTCAGTCAGCAGACAGTTAGCTTAGCCTAGCATTAAGACAGGTTTTGTCCAATGGTAACAAAATGTACCTACCAGCACAATTAGTGAGCTTTAAAGGTGTTTTAGTAACCCCTCAGAGCCAGTTACTAGCTGTTTACCTCCCTTTGCCGCGCTTTCTTTTTATGCTAGGCTAAGCTAACCGACTAGCGGACCCATATGAGAGTAACATTGACTGAATGACATTTAAGTGAAATTCTACAGTTTGCTTGGATATGGTCAGAAGTATTAAAATTTACACATAAGAGCCTGACCAAAACCAACATCCATGCGTTCCCTAAATCTGATGGGAAAAGAGCATAAGGCTGCCTTCTCGTGTCTCACAGTATATGAACCACTTGCATTGAATTTCATCATATTTTGTGATGGTAGCCCTGTAAAGAAAGTACTCTGTATTCTAACTCAATTGCAATTCTGGACTTCAATGTGGCTATAAAGGATTATTGAAAGTGTTTGCATCAAAATATATTCCTTTGTTCTCAAAGGGGCTTTGAAATTAATTTGGACAAATTTAGTACAGACAGTCTAAACTTTGGGTGAAGACATACAGTTGCTTGCAGGCTCTCTCCATCACATAATAAATGTACAGTAGCAGTGTGTTTTAGTTATCCATATCCTAGGCTGCAGCACTGTAATAACCCTGAGTGTAAAGAAATATTGATTCTTTTGTTGTTACTCTCCAGAGTGTATGTTCCGTACTTGCAGGGAGGGAAGCAAGGGAATACATTTTCCTCCAGAGGCATGAGGGGAAACTTCCCACAGTGTTTCTGGCACAGATATCCAGGTATAACCAGCTTGACATCTGGCAACTGTGCCAAGGTGTCCGAGGACTTGCCTGAACTGGTTCAGCCCATAGTCTCCCAGTACCTGTAAGAGGTTTGGCATGTACTCATAGACACTGATACACAGTGCACTGTTACACAAAAGAATGCCAGACTAAACCTCACACAGCGTTATTGCACAAGAACTTTTTCACATGCTGACACGCAAGTAAAAGGCACACAAACCCAGACTTTGCGTATAAAATACACGTACAAAAGCACACACATACACACACTCAGAATTCTCAACAAATTAGCTGTAAACACAGTCACAGCCGTTCACACACTTCACATAAGTTGTGCATAAACACAAACATGGCAGACATATTAAGCAACAACTCAAACACAATCTAAACAGAAAGACAAACAAGACTTTTCTTTTCCTCCCATGTTGACAGCATGTTTCGATTTAGTTTTTGTAACCAACAGGCATGCAGAGAAAGTCTCTACTCCCAATCTATCTACATATAAGGTGCCTAATGATGGATATTAATGATGATATTGATATCACCATGAGTATATAATAAACAGATTAATCTTCATGTATAGTGTGTTCTGTGTTTATTCTATGTGTGTGTGTGTGTGTGTGGCGGCCCAATAAGGGTGTTACAACTCTTTCTAAATCTGCTCACACAGTGCAATTCTGTGTGTGTATGTACATCTACTTACACGCAGCAGATGTAGATGCCTACTGAGTTTGCAAAAAAGATTTCCTGACAGATGTTGTGGCTGGAGCGGGATGACGTTGGCAGATCGGGCAGCATCCACCATCCAACAGGCCCCTGGACCCTGCAGGAGAAGCTGTGGATAACAACTGCACACATGACTCTGAGTACTTACATGCTTATTTTTAATATTCTGCCACTTCTATTGTGCACATAAACAATTTATGCATCCACATTGATATACATGATCCGTACAAAGTTATGTGCTGCTCATTTTCCACTTCTCAGAGACGGCAACAGCAGCAAAAGCAATTGTCCTCTATAAAATACTTGTGAGTTGTAATAAATAAAACCTAAACGTGTCTTTCTTTACTTTGATTTTTGCTTATTAACTTGTATACATTTCATATCTTAGTGAAAAACTGAACAGTGAAGCCGAGTTTTCAGGAGCTTTAAGAAACACATTACAGTACATTATAGACACTACTTTCTACTAAGAAGTACTTTTTCTCATCTTAAAGGGTTTAAGGTTAAAAGCTTAATCATCAATAATGATTAAGCTTTTAACCATTTATAATAGTTAATAATTTAATCATTTAAAGTGCATTCTAGATAGTCAAAATGACCCTTTAAAGTACTCAGACTCAGTATTAGGCTCAAGATGAAAGCTAATACATTTAAAAGCAACAGATACGGAAATTTATATATCTAAATATTTGTCATCTCCCTCTACGTCTTTGGTTCAATGAATGATTTATTCGAAAGTATAGATTTTGGGAGTATACAAAATGCACTGTTCTTCCAGCTCAGCACAGACCCAGAGCTTTCAGATGTAATAGCTGCAATAGGAAAAGGGACGAGGAAAGAGCAGGTGGCATTAGAAACATGGTCTTAATTTTGAGAAACTAATTATACCCAGGTATCACGATGAATCCCACAGTGAAATCGATCTTTGGATGAATTGAAATTGATGCCCTACAAACGCTACGCACGGCGTAGTACTTTTTAAGCGGGGCTGTTCCGCAGTGGCGAGGGTGAGGTGAAGGGGAGGAGGAGGAGGTGGATAACAGGCGTGAGGGATGAAGAGAAAGAGAGATATGACAGAAAATCACTAGCGCTCAGTCCCCTGCCTGCCTCTCCCGAGACCTGCAACACACACCCTCAGCACTCTGGGCTCTCACCGCCTGCCTGGATGAAATCTCCACAGTTTTTGTCCAAGTGTGTGTGTGTGTGTGTCTGAAATTTCCCTCCACAGTTTTTTGACTTTTCCCTGTCCATCTTTTCTCTCTCTCAGTTTTACTGCTCTAATTCTATCCATTACTCATTCTGTGTGAATCTGAGAATCCATCTCAAACATGTGCTCTATCATCTATTCACCCCCCCCCCCCCCCCCACCCACCCCCTATGGTATTATTGTAATGCTTCACACTTTTCAGCTGTGTCTATTTCTATATCCTTGTTTTTCTATGTCACTGTGGATACTCCTACATCACTTTCCTTTACTTGTTTCTCCTTCATACATTCTCTCTCTCTCTCTCTCTCTCTCTCTCTCTTTCTCTCTATTTATGTAGCCTCCCTCTCTCTGCATCACCCTCTGCCTGGCTCTTGCGCATAACACTCTGCATTCCCATCTTCCTCCGTCACACATTCATGTCGAGCACAAGCAGGCGGCTGTATGAATTAAACATCTTAGACAGTGCGCACGCTGAGCCCCTTTGGAGTGTCATGATGAGCACTGGTACCCAGATAGGGGGCTCTGGCCACACACCGTTAGTGTTTGTCAGGGTCTGTGTGCGTGTTACTCGGCACTTGACACAGTATCACACTGAGCAGCGAGGGTTATCACATCTGTTTTCCTTCATGTTTTACCGTCAAAGGGGGGGAGGATGGAGGGGGGTGGGGTGGGGGAGACGTTTAATGTGCTAAAGCTTTACTACTTTGACAAGAAAAAAAAAAAAGTTTTTTTTCACACTCTTTTTCATGCTTTCCTTGTCTCATCCTGTGTCTTATCTCTCCTCTCTCCTCTTATCTTGTTTGACTTCTCAGTACATGTTGTTTTCAGCTAGTGGTTTCTACCCACCCCAGCCCCCTCTTGTTTTACTCACTTGCTTACATTTTTCAACTTTTATACAACTTTTTTTTCTTCTATTCTTTTTTTTTTTTTTTTATCTATTTGCTTTTTGTCCTTCTGCTGTTTCCACCCCACCCCACCCCCTCTCTATTTAACCCATAACCTCTCTCCCACTTCATCCTGTTCCCACTGGCCCTGTCAATGTGACATGATATGAAAACCTTTCAAAGCAATTGATGTTGCTTATTTTGCCGAGGATCATCTGATCTGTGTTCATCATTATCTCTACATGTGGAAACGTCAGTGTGCCTGTTGTGTGCGTACGAAACTGCGCACACATGTAAGTGGGCATCAGGAGATTTCCTTCACCGGCCGAGGAGGTTAAGCCTTCTTATCAACCTTCGCGGTGCGGTGATTGAGTATAGATCAAGCTGACATCCATCCGTTCGTGAACTCCCCCGGTCCTCGCACTCCGCTGCCTGGCTATGCTCTCGTCACCAACAGCCACTTTTCATGGGGTTTTATCTTGCCAGCTTTGTCACGACCAGTGTCATCGCTGCAGAGGATAAGTCGCACTTCCGTTACACAGATTTACTGTGGCAACCTTTCACAGTTTAAGGGTTCTTTTTCAGGTCAAACTAAAGGGCTGCAAAATCTATTCCAACTGGAAGACCACAGCATAGAGGGGGGAAATAATTGGTGCTAAAAAATGGGAAGGTCCCATTTGAAAACCTTTACCTTTGGTTCAGCTTCCTCCTAAAGTAATACAAGTAGCAGTTCTTCAAGGTACAAGTAGTGTGTGTACCTTAAAGCTGCATAAATGATTCTTGAATGGATTCACTCATAGTGACAACGGCCGTCTCCGCTCTAAGGAGCATTTTAGTGTTTTTCAGTTCATTGTTTTGGTTTTGTGACATGCATATGTACTGTTTTGGTTCACTCTCATCGCCCTCATTGGGTTTTTTTTGTCAGAGCAAAATATCTATGATAAATCCACCATATGCTACCTGCCCAGAGCCAGAACATGGTGGAGCATTTAGCTCCTAAAGAGCAGGACTTTTTTCTCAGAAGTTGGTGGAGACGGAAACAAAACTAAAAGTGGAGCAGAAATTGAATGTGCAACCAGGCAACTGTTTGAAATGTTTTCCATATGCCATATATAAACGTTGTGTTTACAGCTTTTTACAGGTTACAGTTTACACAAAAATGCACTTTTAAAAGAGGTTTAGCGACGTTCGAGAGAACAGTTGATGGGCACTGTAGTTTTTAGCAACCTCACTCTAACAGGAGCAGCCTCGTGTGTTGGGGAGTATTTTCAGCTGTGAATTTGGTGCTCTGATGAGTATGTGCAGAAGCAGGACAGTGTATGTTTGACTGACTCAAATTATTCAGAAAGGAGGAATATGTGAAACAGTGTGGCTGCTCTTCATTCATTCTCTTTTGGTCTGTGACACTGAGGAATAAAGACAACTTGTTTGTAGGATCAATTTTTGTTGATTTGAGTCTTTTCATGTGATTTGTTGAGAACTAGTGAAATGATAATAAGCAGCGTTATTCACATCAGAGCAATCAATTAAACTAAGTGTCACAGTTTTGTAAAGCTTGATATCTTTGATATATTTCTGTGGTGCAGGCACTAACATGGTGTTTTATTCATCTTCACAGCTATTATTCCTTCTGTAATTCTCCACTCTTCCCTGTTCTTTTTGCCTCTATCTCATGTAACCTCTCAGCCTTGTGATTGTAATCTGTCTCCCCTTCCTTCAACTGATGTATTCAAATAAAAAATGGCTCTCCTTCCAAGTCTGCAGGGAAATGTCTTCTGGCCCAGCCTCCCATGGCGACAGTGCAGTCACACAGTTGAACAGGCGACGGCGGGGATGCTACAAGCCCTCAGACGCCCGCTGCCCGGTGACTTTTCCCCAGCACCTCGCACAGCTGTATGCTCCGTCGTTCAAAATCAAGGGGAAGCCGGGGTTATTACCACTATGTTTATGTGTCAGGCAGAGTCAATTATACCTCTGACAGGAGATGGGGGGGGGGGGGCACGCGCTAAACCTTTCCTCCTCGAGGCTGTGTGTGTGTATGTGTGTGTTTGCGTGTGTGAGTGAGATCCTGAGTTAATGTTTCTTGGGTTTTTTTTTTTAAAGCTTATGCATGTTTCTGGGCAAATGCGCTCCACAGGTGGGGAGAGAAAAAAAAATCTCCACCCTCTACTCCCCCCGTACGTTCAGCCCTGATGGAACAGGCCAGAGCTCATACTGGGGAGCCAGAACCTGGGGGCCTCCAGCCAGAAGGCGCCACTGAGGATGGAGGGGTGCTGTGAGCTTGCTCGTTAAACAGCCCTGCACCCGACCCTAATGATATCTGCCGGCAGGTTCGCTCGCTCTCCAGCCCTCGCTCCCTCCACCTCTCTCACACTGTATCTCTTCCTCACTCCCACCTCTCACCTCTTTTTCACTTTCACTCTCCCTCCGGCCTTCCTCCCTCTCCTGCTTTCTCTCCTCTTTCTTTCGCAGTCGCCATCTGCCTCTCTCTCTCTCTCTCTCTCTCTCTCTCTCTCTCTCACCGCTCTCCCCCTCCTGTTTGGGTGAGGAAGTCGAACCCGTCTGGTGGAGGGGACAGAGGCTCTGTCACACTTGCCTTCTAATGAGCAGTTGCTCGACGTGCCACCAGCTCTGACAGAGCCAAAATGGCCGACACATTTCACACCACTGGGCCTTGATCTGTCGGGTCTGTGAGTGACTGGCTTGATGGCTTCACTGTGAATGATACTACGTAGAAAAAAAGAAAGAAAAACAAAAAAAAAAGAACAAAAACAGAACAAAAGAAATGATGTAACATGGTGCCTTTGGTGAGAAATCGTCTATTCTTGTTTTCACTGTTGCGCAGAACTGGGACAGTGAAACGTGTGGTGGTGCTGGTGTCCTAAGGGGTTTAAAGTACAGGCGTGTTTGATGGCCTCCTCACTTTCATCCACTGTGTGTATGAGTCACTATTCATTTAGAGCCTTTTCATTCTCCATTTTCTCCACCTGGACAGGAGCTATTTAATGTCAGGGTATTTCCACCAGTGAATGATTAACATCAGTGTCCTAAATTGCTCCCTTACTAGAATTGTTATGAGACAGAAGCAGTTTGTTTGTCAGGGTCATATTTGTCTTACAGGTTGATGATCAATAGAAAAGAGGGACATTTATGGTCAGCAACCTCAACCCACGTAAACCAGTACGTGAGGAAAATTTTAATCCACTGCCTCGGACATTCATTGAGTTTCGGTGCCCTCCTTTCTCTGATCTGCAGTCGCATGCTATTCTCAAAGAAAATTGGACCATTTCACAATATCTTTATGCCAAATTCATGACAGCTGCAGGTAATAGATGGGTGGTTTGAACAAACAGAAACTCTCCTCCTACCTTGTTGTGCAACTTTGTATGTGGGTTCTGGTTAACCATAGATGTTCTGATCAAAATCTCCAAGTTTCCAAGGCAATCATCTCCACAGTATCATAAAAATCTGATTACCCATCAGGCTGTTGTTTCTTTTTTAGTTTGTTTTGATGAGTCAGGCATCTCTAAATGTTGGAATCAGACTACACAAGATTTATGTCTTGAAAATGAGATGGTCACTCAGTCAGATTAGGTGATTGTGGTGCCTTAAAATCCTGTTGTTACCTTGCCATCAAATGTAAGTTACGTGTGGAACGTCAACCAATCATAGCTGGAGGAGGCTCTGTCTTTTTGCCAAAATCGCATTGACTGTTGTCACTGAACATTTTGTGATGTTTTCAGAACTAGATAAAAGATAACCTCACCTCACCTGGAAAACTCCACAACTGGTTAATTTGTTCAAATACGAAAAAAAAAACAGCCCGTGTCTGCATTTCCCTGACTTGTGAACACTTGTGGTCCTGCAGATAATAATTGTTCTCTCTCAGTGAATCTCTAAGAAGCAGGTAGCGTTGTGTTTCTATGGCACTAAAATCGTTCTGGGAGCATATCCAGCTTGATTTTTGGGTGTGTATGACTTTGAAACCAGAGATCAAATATTAGTTGCTTAAACATTAAATTACATTAAATGTGGTACAGACATTCATGTCCTCCACAGGATGAATTTTACTTAACTTTCCATCTAGTGCTGTCATCAGGTCAAACTTCCAGTCTGTCCAGTACTTTGATTTATAAGCAGGTACCTGAAAACACCTCCCATTAGACTCAGCTGTACTTTGTGTTTTTTTTTTGCAAACATGCTATAATAACCTTTACCACCAACATGTTAGCATTGTCATATTGAGCATGTTAGTATGTTTATGTTAGCATTTAGCTTATAGCACCACTTCGCCTCAGAGTCAACAGCAGGGTTGTGGACTCTTTGTATTTATCTGAATTTGCACTGACAAATGATGCTGTCCTTCTGATCAGGGGTCACCAGATCAAAAAACACTCACCTGACAAGATGGGCCGGTTTGGAAAGCAGTCGTAGATGACTTATTTTGTTGTTCAGGATGGTAGACTTGGGTGTGTTAGCAGAAACACTCTGACATTTACCGCTTTAAGACTTTGTCCGCATCAGTTTTCCTCCAGCTCATGAGAAAAATGTGTACAATAAAAAAAAAGGCAGAACTCAACTGATCTTAATTCACTATTGAAAAGCACCTACAAGACAGTCTTGGGTACATTAAATACTTCCCCTGAAAATGTTGAGAATTGTAAAATCTTGTTTGTACCAGATGTTTGTATTCAGTCATTTAAATTTGTATTTTATGTTTTTGTGTTGTTATCCTCAAGTCCATAAATTCCAGCACAACTAGTGCAGCAAGGGACAGGGTTTGTTTTACCACCTCTTTGTGTGTGTATGCATGTGTGTGTGTGTGTGTGTGTGTGTGTGTGTGTGTTCACTTGTCTGTCTTTTTTAATTTTTGTGGCTTTTACGCTGGTGTGTGGGTGAGGTAGGAGTATCTGTCTTCCCATCATGTGTGCAGTGTGCATATTTGAATTTGTGTGTGTGTGTGCGTGTGTGTGTGCATGTGCGTGTGTGTGCGTGTGTGTGTGTGTGTGTGTGTGTGTGTGTGTGTGTGTGTGTGTGTTATAATCCCGTGACCTCTTGCAATCATACACTGGCACAAACTGGCATCCGTTCCTCGCAGTCAAAGCAGCAAAGGAGATGACATCCTGTCCACACCTCTGAGGATGAACTCGCCGCAAACAAACAGCGAGACACATCGAGTTTTTCTCAGTACCATCCAGCACAATAACCTATGATGACAAGTATTCTTCTATTTCTAAGAACCAGCAATGTGGAGCTTTTGCAGCTGATTGGCTTGGATGAGATTTGCATAATGCGTGGGCTGAAAAAAACGATGAACAATAACCGTTTCAATATGAATGGGCAGTTTAAGATCTATGGCAACAAAACAGTGAATAAACAGCAATTCAAAGAACAAAAGTCACTCTCAGCTCTTATCCCTCCACCACAGCTCAGTGTCTTGATTGTCTCTTTGGCCTACATTCTCTCTCGAACATTACACTCTCACATTTATCTCAAAATCGGCCTCTTAATCTAAGCCATTATGATCTTGCATTACCATAATAAATAGTCCACCAAAATTAAAGATGACATCACTTTCTGTCCCAGCAGCAATTACTTGAACGCTCCACCCTGCCTCTTCTTCCTTCAGACATGTCGAGCGAGGGGACTGATTTATTGATTGAGGCTGTGTGTCTGCTCTGCGTTGCTCAGGGGGATGAGGAGGATTATGTAGCAGCAGTGTGATGTTGTTGACACTCCTGTCGCCTTTACAGCTCCGACATGCCAAGATTTGGGCGTGTGCCCACCCTGAGCGTGTCTAAATGTGTGTATTGAGGAGGACGGGGGGCAAGCGAGTATGAGAGGTCAATGGAGGAGTTTTTGGGTGTGAGATAGAGGGGAGATTGTGTGTGTGTGTCTCTTTGTGTGTGTGTCTCTCATCGAGAGGTCGGGGGGAATGACTGTTGGGCCAGCTGGCAGCCTCTGGCTCCAGTGGGCCCTGTGGGTATCCGGTTTGGCGCAAATTCTCTCTACTGCGACAGCTGGGACCTGGGTGCCAACCAAGACAGAACTCACACACACACACACACACACACACACTCACAAGCACACACAGCAGGAGGCCACACAGGATTGGACTGAAGGCAAAACATGGGATGTAGTGTCAGAGAACCTGTCACAGGGTGGAAGTTGAGTAGTTGTGTGCATTGTTAAATTAGGCAGGAAGTAGCTGTAGCTGAGCTGCACCTTTTAAAGGGTCAGTTCTGCCAAATTACAAAAAAGTGTTTGAGTTGGCTAATCTTAAAGCACCTATAGTAACAATGGATCAAATCATGATGTGAAATGTGCTTGTAGGGCACTTGTAGTGATCAGCCATCTCTACATTTCCCCTCATCTCTACAGAGCTTTTCTTTTAGCTCACTGTTTTGGTTTTGAGTCCCACGACTTAGTGCACTCGTTTCGGCCGCAGCAGATAGCAGAGTGTTCTGGGAAAATTTAGCTCTAGAAACCAACTGTAGCCTTTACTACCGGCCCAACAGCAGACAGCAGACACACACAGTTAGCAACTAGCTAAATCATGTAGGCATATTGGACCAGGTGGCAAGAAACACGAGTCCAAATGAATGTTTATGTTTCTCTGTATCTGTTGAATGTTTAAATAGGAAACTGTATGCTAAAAAACTCTGCCATATCAACTTAAAAGTTAATAATGTAGCATGTTTCTGCCGTCTCCAAGACGCCAAAAAAGTGTTATTGCTGTTCTAAATATATACCAAAACTAACTAACTAACTAACCTTGACCATCCTGTATTTGTGCACGGATATTGTAGAAAGTGAGAATTTTTAAAACATTTGTTTAAACACAGAAAAATTAAACCATGGTTCTGCATGAGTGGATACCGAATCTTTTACTGTAATACAAGTGGGAGCAGTTGGAGCTTTTGTGGTTTGCACTTCTCTTACATGATAATCAGACATTTCATGTCTATTAAAAAATTTAATCAGCTAGTATTCCTAATTTTTCATACCAGAGTTTAACCAGCTGTTGAATTTCTGTCAGTGTGTGGTGGAATAAGTACACAGATAAGAGGAGAAATTAATGCTGCAATTCGCTTTGGTAAAAGGACAATTTTCTTATTATAAGGATGGAAAATGTATTCATTATTAAATATGCTTAAAGAGGAAAGGCAGAGATTAATGTTTAATGTTATGTTCTTGCATTTCATGGCTATAAAGTTTTGCATTTTCAGTTCATTTAACACCAAATGATAGCTTTCTCAAAACCAAAACTCTATAATCACATTATTCTCTTAATGTAAAACTTTTGATCATCAAAGTAATTGTCACAGACTCACAAAGGGAAGGTACAGGGCCATTTAGGTACCAGTTTCCCAGGTTGCTAGTTCCACGCGTCAGGGAGCCAGAAACGAGGACATGGCTTTTGGAAAGCGGGAGGCTGAAGTCGTGGAGGTCGAAGGCAGCCGCGAGCCTCTCAGGGAGGGAGGGAGGTTAATGGGAGTAAATCAGAGAACCGCAGAGGTGAGGTGGAACCTTTGAGTTTTTATATGCTGACTGTCCGACCTGCCTCATTTGTCAGTGTACTCTGTAACGGCTGACTACCAAGCAACGGTTCAAAACAGAAAGAACCGCCTCATGATCCACATTAGTTTTCCACTTTATTACTCCATTGTGATTTGAACATTTTCCATTAGTTATACAGTGTTGACTTTACATTTAGGACTGAAACCTTCTTCTCTGCAGTTAGCTCATTGTGTTAATATTTCACAACCTGACATTTTATACATCAAAGTGTGTTTACACTTCTGGGGGGGTAGAAGTGATGTGACTGACAACGTTGGCTGGAACTACAAACTAGTTTCCAACTTGAGTTTGGAAAAAAAAAAAAAATTCTGGTGGTTAGAAAGAAATGAGCTTATTAGATCTCGGTACCCTGCTCCTCATCTCTGCTTGGGGCTACATTGGCCGCAGGTAGTGGTGGTCGAGATGCATTGTGGGTTGTGTAGCCACCAGGTTTTGACAGGGAAGCGTTAAATTCTTCTTAATGTGATGCTAAATTGTTGATGTACTTTTTGAAGTTTAGCGATGAAGCAACATGCCTCACAGTTTTTGAACTGGGTGAACGAGAAAGGAAAACAACAGGAAAAAAAGAGGAGGAAACAAATAGTGACCATGTGTGCAGTTAGATAAGAACAGACCTCTGATCCGTCTCCCCATCCGTCCAGTGTGAGAGATATTACCACCATCACGTCTCTCAGCATAGAAAAAGTCATTGCCTGACTCACCAGGCAACCAAGCACATTGTAGCACAATATGCGTTATCGCTCTGATATGTTTTGACAGCTCAGAGTCCCTCAATATTAAACTCCACTGAATAGGGAAGGAAAACAGCTGGGGCACAAGGTTAGATCAACATTTCAGGCTTTCCCCTCTTGATGATACATACTCACACTCAACGGCATTCATGCATTCAAAATGGCATTCATTTTTCACACGCCCACCCACACATTCACTTTGAGTAACCCTCATACGTTGTGACAACACTTGTGCAAATGCACCATTGCATATCAAGCCTAAAAAATAATTAAAAAAACAGTATAGTGAAACAATAACACAACAAAGAGCCCGGAACAGAGTAAATGTGCAGTGACATAAGTCCAGTGTGGGTGAAATGAATTTATTTCAAATGCTGAAGAGAGTAAATCCTGTTTAAACCGAGCCAGGAAAAAGGGACCGAGCCAGGTGGGTCAGCTGGTTGACAGACAGGTGTAGTCGACTGAGTGGCTTATTGATACCATATCAATACAGACAGGCAGGCAGTTAGGGATGGAGCATCATTTATGAACCAGCCTCTTTATGTTTCCATTGAGCTGTAATGCACAGAGAAAGGTGAGGGCCCTCCCACCCTTCGCAGACACAGAAATCCTCAGTGGGAATATAAAGCTGGTATGATGCATACAGTACCTATCATAACTGCTTGTGCCCTCCCTTATCTACCTACCTGGGACTGCAGCAATTTGTTAGCACTCACTTTGATTAATTGCTGATGCAAAGAACCGCTCTATTTACTGCATGTAGGTCGGATTGTACCTGCTTAACTATTAGGTGGCAAAACCTTGATGTACCCAAAATATGTAGAAGTTTACTTTTAGTTTACTTACTGTGAGACACCGTGGAGAGATGATGTTGCATCTGGCATCAGACCAGGTCAAAAATGTTTATTTGCACCAGAAAGGGAGAAATTAGACTCTTTTTCTCTTTTAACTGGACAGATGTGAGATTTGCTTCCCAGTATTTAGTCTTTTTTAACCATGTAAGCAGCATGGCTCCGGGGGTTAACAATGTCGCCAGACTGAAATAACTCAACAGTGATTGAATGGATTGCCATGAAATTCTGCACAGGAATGTTTGTTCCCCAAAGGTTTAAGTGTACTGATATTGATACTGACTGTTGTTTTATTGAGGGAAATATCCAAACAACTTCATTTCCATCAACACAGACATTAATGGTGCCCAGAGGTTGAACCCCAGTGACTTTCAGAACTGTTCATGTAGAATGACCAGCAGGTCAAAGTTTTCTTTTAATCTGTACAAATTTTCAACGTCCACAAAATGGATTGGCAAAAGTTTTGGTGCAGGCATTCATGGTCTCCGGAGGATGAATCTTATTGACTTTCGTGATCCCCTGACTTCTCCTAATGCTCTGACACTGAATGACAACAACAATTAGATAGGTTGCTGAAGTGTAATAACTTTGCTGATATTCTAACTTGTCAACTAACACCATTATCATTGGTTTATGACCAAATACCTGCAGAACTAATCAAACCTCAGTCAGCCTCTGCTGCACTTTTGCGCTAATTAATAAAATGTTAGCATTCTCATATGCTGAAATAAGATGGAGAACATTGTAAATAATTAGAAGTTAAACTGAAAACCAGTGTTACTGGGGTCCACATTAACAATTCATGGCTATAAATGTTATGAGCCTCAGTTTGTGACGTGGCTGTCTTTGGAAACTGCTCGTACACATTTAGATTAAAAACTGTGTCTTTATTAGGGTTACTTAGGTTGAGAACAAGCAATGTCAGATATAAACAATCTCTATAAAAATGTGGCTGTTAAAAAAGTCCATTATCTGCTATTTAAACGTTACTGGCTTTATGAAAACGCCTTATCGACTGTATTTTGCATTTTGAATGTCCCAGCTGCTGAAGTGGAATTTGGTTTTGGCAGAAATAATGGCATGATGATGAGTACACTGCTGTTTTAAACTGAAATCCATGTTATTTAACCCTGGCAGGAAAAAATGTTGTTAATTATACCGGACATTGACCCCATTACTGGATAATTTTAGCTCAGTTTACATTTCATTTTCCCAATTTTGGCTTAATAAGCTTTTTATTTGTTTTCCCATGGATGACACTGAGTGTAATTTAGAGTAAAGGGTTGTTAAACTGCTACAAATACTCACTAAGTTGTTCCTTTCAGCGCAGCCCTCCACTTTATTAGTCCTCCGTCAGTCAGCTGTAATATGTTTTTGTTTGTTTTTCCTTATTTAGCGCAAGTACAGTCTCAAATTTATTTCCCCCAGTGGAATCCCCCCTCCTGCCTTAGGCATACACACTCACACACTATCAACTTTCAAACAATGATTCATTTCTTCTTCTTTCTGTCCCTTACCTTCTTTTCCTCTCTGGTTCTTTCTGTACCTGTGTGCAGTTGTGAAAAGCGGGATTTTACAATGGGAGCCAGTAACCCTGATTTCTCCTCCTTCACCTGCAGATACCTCACTTCACACACCTTTTTCCAATTTACTCTCGGAGGGGGCAAAATAATTTTACACATTTGGATTCCCTGACACTGGGGCGTGTGCTACGAGATGTGTAACAACCCTAATAACCTTAATTTGAATCTGCCGCATGAACTGACAGGATTTTGGGTTTGGGTTAAAGCCACGTCCTCATCACGTTGCCTCAAATTTGGCGATTTGTCAAGGTTTAATCAGTTTGGAAGTTTCCTTGAAATGTGACTTTTCAGGGCTGTCGGTAGATGGAATGTATTATAGAAATACAGCCTAGCTGTTCAGGCAAGCTCCAACTCAGAGTGGAGCGAGGCGAGGAAGGGGGGCAGTACATTTGCCAGTACATTTGTACTGGCAAATGTACTACAGACAAAGTTACTACATGTCTACTATTAAAGGTAGATAAGCAGAGACACACACACACACACACACACACAGAACTGAATGCACGGAGAATCTTTCTAAGAAAAGGCCTTTCCACTTACAGGGTTTTCTCATAATTTGCCTGTTTACCCAGCACAAACCAGCTGTCCCCAAAATGCTCTCTACCTCTTCTATTTCTCTCACCTTTGCTCATCTTCTTGTCTGTCAAACAGGCAAACATTGACCCACTCAGTCCTCTGTCTCCGCACAATCTACTCTCTACACACTTCTTGAAAACCAAACCCAGTCCTCCTGTGTTTAAACTCCTAACCTCCTCCTAACACCCCTAACATCTTGTTTTATTTTTTTTATTTTTTTCTTCTTACAAACATGTTTTCTTGGCTTGGACATGTCTCTCCTCTTCATAGGAACAGAACTTTTCCAATAAACAGTTTGCATGGCTTGTCTTCATGCTGTTGTACGTTGGGGTAATGGCATTAGTGCCAATGATAGGAACAGGATTAACAAGTTTTTAAAAAAGGCTGGTCCTCTAATAGCTCTGACTGATTTATTAGAAAAGGTTTTGGAAGAAAGAAGCAGGAGGAGAATTCAAACCATACTTCAGTTAGAAGGCCACCCACTCATTGGTCTTTTTAGTAATAGCTGTAGTATCAGTAGTAGCACTAGTAGTAGTAGTAGTAGTAATAGTAATGACATGTGATACTACTTCTTTTCTCCTGAGATATGGGTCGTGTTTTTCATATAATTCATTCGGTTTCATTCCATGTGTATTCTTCTCACAGTTGTAAACTTATTGCGTTTCACTCCACGCTGCCTGCTTTATTGGTCTTGCTTTCATATGCATCATTTATAATCAGCCTTTTATTTATTAATTGATCTCTTTTTTTATTTAGTGGCTAGTTGGGCTCCTGAGCAACACTAATGTCTTCTTGAAATATGTGTATGTGTATGTTTGTGTGTGTGTGTGTGTGTGTGTGTGTTTGTGTGTGTGTGTGTGTGTGTGTGTGTGTGTGTGTGTGTGTGTGTGTGTGTGTGTGTGTGTGTGTGTGTGTGTGTGTGTGTGTGTGTGTGTGTGTGTGTGTGTGTGTGTTTGTGTTTTACTACTGTTGTGGCAGTATGTCTTTCATATGTAATGTGCTGTGACCTGTGATTGCACATGGACAACTAAACCAAAATTCCCCTCTGGGGGATTAGTAAAGAGATGTTGGCGCTTATCATTTATCATGTAGATTCATTTACTGAGCACTTTCAAGGGTCAGTTCACACAATTTGTATTGTCTTCCTCAACTGGTGGTATCTAGCTATGGAGATATTTTGGATTTTATTTGACCGGGTTATGAGAGAAATATCAACAGAATGATCTAATTCCAGGAAAAACTAGAATTAGCGCCTCGCAATTGTATGTCTCCTCCTACCAGCCGAGTTGCAGTTACAGCATTGAATAATAGCCAGAGGTGTTTTTGCGGGACATTATGTTGTCACAGTGAAGTTGACCTTTGGCCATTTGGATATAAAATATGATCAATTCATTTTTTCCTTGTAGTTTGAGTTTGAGTTCAATTGTGTCATAATTACTGTATGAATTTGTGAGTTATGGCCAAAAACGGGTTTTGTGAGGTCAGAGTGACCTTGAACTTTGACCTTTGACCACCAAAATCTGCTCAGTTCATCCATGAGTCCAAGTAAACATTTGTATCAAGTTGGAAGAAAGTCCCTCAAAGCATTACTGAGATACTGAGTTCAAAAGGCAAAAACGCTGTGTTTTTTGAGGTCCCCATGTTTTGGCCTTTGACCTTTGACCACTAAAATCTAATCAGTTCATCCTTGAGTCCAAGTCAACATTTGTGCTGAATTTAAACAAATTCCCTGAGGGTGTTACTGAGCTGTCATGTTTATGAGAAGGGGACGGACTGATGTACGTACAGACGGACGATGGACGACCTGAAAACAAAATGCCTACGGCCCATGAAAACCCTGAGAGTTATCCACAGACGTTACTGTGAACAACCTTTCCTCAATGTGACATTTGTGGAGTATATGCAAAACCAAACACAGCCCAGACCACACAGAATATGTCAGAGAAATGGTTTGATGTGTTAGAGATACTGTATACTGACAGGATACTCAGCTCTATTAATTAAAGTTTTGTTTACTCCTCTCATGACCTCAGAGTCAGATAACCTGTTCAAGAGTCTCTCTCTCACCTCACCTGTGTCATCTGTTCATCTGTGTACACTGATCTCAGCCCAGATGTTCAGAGCGGACTGGTGGGAGATAAATTCTCCCCAACTTCACTGCTGCTTTTTCTCCCGCCGTTGGTGTGTGTTGGTTTTTTCTCACTCGTCCTGGTCTCCCCTCTGTTTTCATTTGGCATTTTGATAAAAGGCAACACCAAAAGTTCAGGTTTGGATAAGGCCCAATTTCAAAGAGGTTTATGGCGGACTTTGGCAGGGTGATTCACAGTGGGAACACCCCCCACACATGTACACACCCCTCTTTATTCAACCACAGAGGAAGAAACAGCTGGAGGTTGCAAATCAGGATGTTTAGTCTTAGCAGAGCTGATATTGGCGGAGAGTCACAGGAAATTGGTTTAAGAGTGAATTATCTGTGTGTCTGTGTTTCTCTGGGCTCTGATACACGTCTCATACGCAGACGTTGGGCCATTCTTGAGCTTCTTGAGGGTACTTTCTGTGAGTGTGTCTAGCACCACTGACCCAAGTCATCTCTTATCAGCGGCTGTTGTATTGGTAGCAGAGGCAGTTAGGGAGGAAGAGCTCTTCAGCCAAGAAAAATCTGTGATTTCAACTTTTCCATGTAGTTTTCCTTATTTTCGCCCCTGCTCTCTTCCTCTTCTTTTTCTGATTTTATCATCTAACATGAACTCCGTGTCTTGGTTGAAAATGCAGCCTGTGGCTGATTTTCTGATGTTTGACAGTGGCTACATATATGACATCATACTAAGATACTGAGGCTAAAACATGCCCCAGGTCAAAAGCATCCGCATCTGCCTGAGGCAGTTTATGATCCCTGTAGAAGCAATGGAAATAAAGAGCAAAAAAGAGCTGCTAACATTACTTTACACCCTATATAATATCCAAGCAGCGCCTACACAATTGGGAAATAATGTTAGTCAGGAACTGGACTTTTAATTTATTGATGAGAACTTTAATTCTACTAAATGGAATTACTTAGCGAGCGCTGATTATGTGCTCTTCGGCCTTCAAAGTAATATTAGGTTACTACAGGTTACTAGTGTGGGGAGAAAACTAGTTAGCCAGACATGCTAGTGATTGCAGCTTTTTCTAGAACAGATAAACACACTGTTTAATCCACCCCTGACACGTTAGCTCTTGTGTTTTTGGTTTTGGAAAAAGCTAAAAGAGAAAGAAGCCATCCTCCAAGCTCTGTAAATGCCATCTATCTCCTGCAACAGCACCGTCCATACAACTCCAACATGTGCAGAAATCCAATGCCTGACAGGTGCTTAGTTATAGTTGCTCAGCTATGATTGGTCAAACGCTGTTCACAGGAGGGGTTTTGCACATTCAAAGCAGGTAATCAGTCATTTATACTAGAAACAAACACATCTACTATCCTACCAACACACTGTGTTACATGTTAAGGCCTCGTCTTCTTTGATTTGAAGACTTGTTTTCAGTCACACTGATGAACCCAGTTCAACACAGTTTCAGAATGACTGCTCGATTGCTGTTTTGATCAAAGAGACAAGCTACAGATCTAAGTGTACAAACTCATAATTCATCATTTCAAGTGCAGAGGCCGTTAACGCGTGAACGCTTGATGATATCTCTCATTGTCATGTACATGTGGTTTGTAACGCCTTTGAATAGAAGTTGATGCACTGCACTGCGGCATCAAACAGGGTTTGTTTCAACTTGGCCTATTTGGCAAACACGCCACAGTTATGTAAGTGCTAATGGCTTCAACGTGTGCATTTTGTCTGTGATGTACGCTATTGTTCAGCACATTGCATTAAATTCAATTAATTGGATGACTCCTTGTCCTTGTGCGAGTTTGTGCCTTAAAGTGTGAATATGTGTTTGTATGTTTGTTTATGCCTCTCTTCTTTGATTTAATTTTACTGCAGTGAGGCCATTTTTCTCAGCCTTTTTATTTTAAAGTGTAGAATCTACCTTCTCTGAAAGCTTTGTATAACCAAAACAAATAAACAAAATATAGACAGTTTTTTTTAAAGCAGACTTCTGAATTTGTCATACAATAGAAAACAGAAAGAGTCCCCCTCCTTCCTCCACGACATCACACAGCAGACTGACTGTATCATCTTCACATGCATCAGTGATTGCGTCTGAAAATAACCCATGCACTCTTCTTTAGCTTCCAGACAGGTTTTTTTTTTTTTTGTCAAACATATGGCTTTGTCAAATGTGAAAATAAATGATAGCAATATTTTACAGTATGTGAATATAAAGTATCTAATCAGCTTCGCTTTTTCCTTTGAACATTCGCAGGCCAGTATGAATTGCTGTAATCAAAGTCTTGAGCTGTGTCTAGTGGATAATGGACTACAACTTACAAAGGAAGCAGTTGAGCATTTTGAGGATTACATAAGATTTCACATTTAGAATTTTGCTCCATAGAAATTGATTTATTGATAAATTGAAGGCCTTGCGCAAGTGCTACGACATCTAGGAAAAATGCATCAATGAAGACCATGTGAGATGTTCGAAAGCCCCAGAACAGCTACTAAATGTGTTGGTGATAATGTTTTCTCAAACATTGCTAAGCAGTTTTATAAGAAGATTGGTGCATCATGAGGGAACTTTATCTGTCTTAACCATTTTGGAATTATCTGAAACACCTTACTTTCAACAATGAATACAAAGGACGAACATGTTATATTTTACACCGTGTTTAGTAAAATAACCTTGTGCATATTATCCGGCTACAGTCATCGGGTCTGTTATTTCCGGTAGATGGATGCTCATGCTATTACAGATCTACTTGCCATCTGGCAAACATCTCAAAGAAGACTGCGGTTTAAGGGCCTTTTCCAGTCATAAACCTGCTGGAGGACGGAGTGTCTAAACTACATTCTCAAACTGTATTACTTTATGAATTGGGATTTTGAAGGACAATCCTGATATATTGACCGGCTTTGTAATTTTTTTCTGTGCTCAGACTTCATCATAGATGTGATGACTTTGTTCTGACGGCACTGTGAGTCTCCAGTTTTGCTGTGTATAGCATATACGTCTTGGTGAACATCCACCAGCTCTTATTTCCAGCTGCTGTTCCCCTTCTTCATAGAAAATTACCAAATAATGCCAGCCTGAAAAACTGGGACTTTCTGGGCACGCTGCACTGTACATTTGGCACAGACCAATTTGTTTCTTTGGAACTGGTTTCACTGGCTCCATGTTGTTGTGCAACTAATATAACAAGGACAAGATAGGACAAAGTTGTTTTTGTTTTGTTTTACAGCACAGTAGACATACTGTAACTCTGAACTACTGTTCCAAAGGTCAAGAATTTGCTTTCGCATATGACTTAAAACACGTTTTCATGTGTTGTTCTGCCACTCCTTCTTTCAGTAAAACATCAAATCCTCTAAATTAAACAGCTGTATAGGTAATTTGATCTAACATCATCAGGACGATATAATTTGTTTATGTCTTGTTTAGATTTAGGAAGAATTAGGATTTTAAAGTAAGGAATAAGAAAGCATGATGCTTTGGGATTAAGATGACCACCTCGTTAAGGTTAGGGGACCTTCATCGTAAGGTATTTGTCACAAAACGTGTCATTTTGGGGCGCTTGCGAAAGCTGATTGATGACGTTGTTTTCCTCGGGAGGATAGTTCCAGTCAAACAAGTAGAACAGAGCTGGATAACCTTTATAGTTTACCTTTCATGTTCCAAAACCTGTGGCATAATCTGATCCAGGGCATGTTTTGATCTGTTCCTTCACCCTGCTTTATGTCTTAGACGCGATCCACAGTCTGATATTTTAATATTGCTAATATCATACACAGTAAATCTCTCTCTGTCAGCATTATGAGCAACACGTCCCTTAGGATTACCAGTTGAGCCATAAAATATAATAAAGAGTAACAAACATCTCAGTTGACATGACAGCGGTCATGGGAGCTTTGAAGGGAAGCAGCAATTTTCCGAACCTTGTAAATGTTTGACGGGTGGTGTGTGTGTGTGTGTGTGTGTGTGTGTGTGTGTGTGTGTGTGTGTGTGTGTGTATGTGTGTGTGTGTGTGTGTTTGAGGGGGAATGAATGGAAAATGTTGTTCTTATCACCATGTTGTTTGGCCCTAGGCAATGTAGCATGTGGCATTAATGTGGATGTGTCACCGCATTCACTCAGAGCTCAGTGAGTAATGAGGAACTCCCTAACTGTTTAACGGCATGCGAGCTGATTTCAGCAAACTTGATTTACAACTCTCCAGTCCTTCTTCCCTTCCCACACTCTCCCTTATTTTCTCCCTCCACACCTTAGTCGCTTTCTTTCTCATCCCTCTCTTTCTTCTGCCATCTAAACAAATTAGGGAGCAAATGAGGAGGGAGGAGTGATATGGGTGATGAGGCATGCCAGAATGTCAACAGATGACAAGCAGTACAGATGGGGGGGAGAGAGGGAGAGAGAGAGAGAGAGAGAGAGAGAGAGAGAGAGAGAATGTGATGAAAAGGGAAAAGTATTCCCTGAAAACCCAGACTTGAAAAGAAATGATTAATGAGGCCAGATGTTTGGCTTCTTTTAGCATGAATCATCGCATTCCCCATGACAAAGCAAAAACTGCCCCCCATCTCCCCAAACATATATGCAGCAGGAAAATAACTTCCCAGACTGTAGACAATAGAGATGTATCCAGCGCTTTTCTGGCTTAAGTAACTGTCTCCTTGCCAGGTCAGGACAGTAAATCGACTAAATGTTTCAAGCTTTTGTTTCGTGCTGACATCACTTTATTCCAGTCCATACCTCTCAGAAAAACAACAACAAAAAAAAAAAAAAACAAGGTCTCTTGAACAGATACACTCGAGTAGAACCACTTCAAAGTGCTTGTTTGCCTGACCAAGCTAATTATGGCATCAGGGCAATCAAATGTGTATGAATCTGCAGTGCCTTAGCGACGATGTGAGAACACAACAGATCCTTCAGCGGCACATTTACCAGCCACAGAAGCCTGACATCTTTTAACAAATCGATGCAACTCAACTTGTGTGCCAGCGATGTCAGCTTGTCATCCTTGATTGATTGAACTTATTGCAGCAAAATGAATTGTAGAGAGGTATGACATAAAGCACAGGAAGGAAATTAGCTTTTCTTTGACCAACTTAATTTAGTGCTTGACTTAACAGTGTGTATGTGTGCATGTATACAGTGTGGGCTGGGTAAAAACAGAGAAAATAATTAGCAGTAAGAGGGCTTTCATTCATCCAGCTCTCCATCATCAGAAGACTCAATGCCTGTGTGACTTTCTCAAGAATTTAGCCTATGTGTGCAGGAATACAGTTGAAGCTAACAACATTAGCTTCAAGTGTACATACTCAGTTGTCCATGGATTGAAGACATCACAAGAAACTAAAAATTATTGCTACATCGCTGCAAAATAACAGTAAATCTGTATTCAGAACATTCGACTCCACTTCGACTATGACGTGAACTGCTATTTGGCATTTCACCTGTTCATCCTTTTGCACAACAGGCTACTGACAACAACAGGAGGGATCAGATAACCTGGCTTTGTCCCAAGTTTGAAAAATGAGCTTACCAGAACCCTTAAATCTGACTTATTAACATAGTGTATCTGGTTTGTTTAACAGTTACACTAATTGTAAGTTTTGCTATTGCTACATACCCACGCATTAACAGGTGTTTACTTAACTAGTATAAAAGAAAGGTTGCAGGTTCATCATCAAACTTCATTCCTTTACTCACCAAAAGCCGTCGGTGGAAAGCAATGTTAATGTTAACTATTGTTTCTATCACATCTTTTCTTTCACTGGTGTTAGCACGCTAACCTTTTAGCCCTGGCCCATTTTATCACTTTCCGATAGCGACTCACTGTAGCCTCCAATCTGTCCTGTAGACATAGCTGCTCAGAGGGTATATTATAACCTCTTGTCTTGTAAAAGCAGCGAAGGCTGAAGCTCTTATCAAGCATCAATCACCACCGCTCGCTCCCACCAAGAAACCACATTCTGTGTCAGAAAACTTAGATGAACACAACCAAAAATGTAAAAACTACAATTTGTGATTTTGGGGGAAGTTACATTTCTAGACAAACAACATTTTTTCCGACGGCCCAGTAGGGTCTTTGTACAGGCATGACATGTTTACCCTAGCTTAGCATAAAGGTGAGAAACAGCTCGCTCCAGTCTGTCGAATCCTTATCATCACAGAGATGATTGAGGGTGTGTTTCGCTAATAACCCATGAGTAAAATGGGTCAGCCATAAAACATCAGCAGAAACTGTTGTTAACTCTTAATGTCAGAAAGCTTGTTTCAAATCCTAAGTGGAACTCCAGCACCCCAACGCAACCTCCAGCAGTAATAAAACATAAGAGGACCTAATGCACATAGCCAGAAGGCAGCCGGGCCTTAGTCGTCACTGCGACTTAGCGTTGAGCCCTGCCAACAGAGGAGGCCATCCATAATTAACCCTGCACTGTCAAGTCAAGGCAGCAGTCATAACATGTCCTCACATGTCATTCTAACCTTTTTTTCCTGCATCGCTTTCTCTGCCGTCAACTCATCACCCACATCTGTCGTTCCCTGCATAAGGACTGCTGTGAGAAAGGGCGAGGGAAAAGGCTTTGATCTGCTGTGATTCCTTCACAGCATCTCTCTCACAGGCTTTGGACAGCAAATTTTACTCAGAACAGAGGGAGAAAAATGTGTTTCTCATTTGCTTTTGTTGAAGGTGATTTCTGTGATTTATTCCCTGTTAGAAGGGAATGATTGAGCTATTTGGCTATGGGGTAATCATTGCTATCAACATCTGTTGTTCTCAGCAAAAACCAAAATATATTGTTTCATTTTCTCCTTCCTTCTCCGTTTTCCTCTCTGTCCTTCCTAAATCTCAATAAATCCTTGTATGAGTAAAGATTTCATTAATTCCGGAGATGAGGAAATGAGCAATTAAAATGTGTGAATCAAAGCAGAGAAAGGGGAAAGGTATAGGGAGTGCAATTGACTGAGTCAAAGGGTCAGAGAGGCTAAGTCAGAGAGAAAGAGGGAACAAGAAAAAGAGCAAAAGACAGTGATTAAAAAGTGAAAGAGGGAGACTGATTTGCCTATCTTTGACTAGAGACC
Source organism: Seriola aureovittata (assembly GCF_021018895.1). NCBI lineage: Eukaryota > Metazoa > Chordata > Actinopteri > Carangiformes > Carangidae > Seriola > Seriola aureovittata. The sequence continues at coordinate 9,379,938 of NC_079379.1, forward strand.
AAAATAAGAACCAATCAAATGTGTGAGGGAAAGGAAAGTGAGAAAAATGTAAGAGCAAGAGAGTCAAATCAGAGACGGGAGCCATATTCACACAGCGAGATGGAGGGTGAGATTCAAAGATTGATTCACCTCAATCTGAAAACTGCAATATGGAAAAACAAAGTATGGAAGAGAAGGAAAAAAGGAATCACAAAGACGAAATTAAAAAGTTTTTAGTCACACTATGTCAGTCTGACGTTCCACTGCTTTGCCTGAAATATCTCAACAAGTACTGGATGGATTACAATGAAGTTTTGTACAGACAGTCATGATCCATGGATTTGTGGTTTTAGGACTAAGTGTAACTTTGGTGATTCTCTGAGTGTGATTATTACAGTTATAATTGCATGCATTACACATGCACTGCATGCAAGCACATGTGATATTCTAGGTCATGTATGTAGTATGTGGAATAATTTACACATTAACACCAGTTTTCATAAGGATATCATTAGTCGATATTTGGGCTCAGTGTGGACCAAGACAGATGTCCACCTTGGGCTGAATTAGGAATTCAAATCAGATGGACTAAACATAGTCAAATTTCCTTGCCTATGTTTCATCAAGTCAATATTGCAGTTTGTAAAATACTTTGGTTTAACACCAAATACCTGCTATCGGCCTTTATCTTACTTATTGTTTAACGCTAATTAGCAAATGTTAGCATACCCGTGAAACATCAACATGTTAACATTCTCCTTACGCGCACATCAGCATGTTGACATTAGCTCTAAGCTCTGCCGTGCCTATGTGCAGCCTCGCAGGGCCACTGGCATCTGTAACTGTGGTCACAGGTACAAAAACAGGACCACTGGTGTCCAACTATCTCACAACATTTGTGCCAATAACTCCTCCCAAGAACCCAACAGCAGCCAACAGCACAGACATGGGGAAGACAGAGGTTGGTACAGCGAAATCTGGGTTAGAGTTCAAAGGGCTGAGGAGAGCAGGCACTGCTCTGATCTTTGGCAGGGGAGTTAAAACATTAACATTCACCCTGCACAGCCAGGCTTTACCCCTGCATCTCCTCAAAGACAGGGAGGAGGCTCATACAGTATGTACAGAGGAGATGCATAGAGTATGTGTGGCATATAAATTTATGTATAAATGTGTGTGTGTGTGTGTGTGTGTGTGTGTGTGTGTGTGTGTGTGTGTGTGTGTGTGTGTGTGTGTGTGTGTGTGTGTGTGTGTGTGTGTGTGTGTGTGTGTGTGTGTGTGTGTGTGTGTGTGTGCATGGTTCAGCCTCTAAAATGAGAGCAGTTCATGTATATATGACAACATATGAAGACAGAAGCTTAGAAAACAGACCATTTATGGTGTGTATGTTCTGGTTTCCTCACTCACCAGCTCCATCAGTGGAATTACTTGAGTCCATTAATCATTCCATAGTGAGTGGCTTGCATGGGTAATTGTAAATTAAGTGGATTACTGTGCAGTATAGTCCCTGCGGGAATTAAAGAACCTCTGAATGGATGCAAAATCCTACTGTACTGTAGCCAGCAGGTCCCACAGCTGCATCAGCACTTTCTGAAGTAATGATATCAGAATGAGCTCCTTTAAATGATACTGATTTAATATCAGTGCGGTAGATTTAATGATACTGACACTCATTATGTTTCAGCTCCCTGAAGTGGGGCCGATGTTTCAAGTGATTGGCACATTCAGCCGCAAGTGTGCTTATGAAGAGGTGTTTAATAGGACGAGCTTTAGACCTTTTCATAAGCAGGAATACTTTAATTCCGTTCAGCCAAGACGGAGGCTTTGTCTTCAGCCACAAAGTTGAAAAGTAAGTAAGGACAAAGTACTGTATATGTAAAGTTGCTCTTTCAGGGCTTTGCGTAAGAAGAAACTACAAGATGCATTCTTTTTTCCTCCTGGCTTCAGTGGCCTCATACCATCCAAATCCCCCAAATCAAAATCCACCCTGAATGAATTGCGGCGGAATACAAATGAGAAAGAAGTGGCAGGGATTTCTGTTTTAATGAGGACAAAAGCCTATCACCACATCTAACCTGAAACGCTTCATTTGATGCTGCCTGCCAGCCGGCACTTCCCAGAAGAATTCTGGGGTTAAAATTCTAGAGTTTCAGTGCAGTTCGCTCAGGGCCCTGGCAACAAATGATGGCCTCCCTCCCACACCCCCGAACATTTAAACCCAGCTCAGTTTGCCCAAAGCAATCTCAGCTCGGGAGTCGAAAGGTCACTTTAAATAAATAAAGAATAGGAGATCACTAGGCATCCCACACATGGAGTGAGCAGCACTTTGAAAGGATAGCCAAGGCTACACCATTTAGCATTCAGTAGCCCGAAGCAATCCATGAGGCTGGCAGTCTGAGAACAGAAAGTCCAAGTCCAGATTGACTCCCACTCACTTGCCACGGCTACATCAGTCACAATGCTCTTTTAGCTAAATTTCCGGCCTGTTTGTCACTGCACTGTTTGCTGCTGTCAGCAATGAGAGGAGACGACTGGATGGAATGAATTGTTTGCCTCAAGTTTTCATTACAGTATGTTTATGTTTATGTTTTCTATCTCTCTCAACTTTTCACCCTCCCTAAATTTTTTTGCAGGAATAAGCACCGGGGAAATAGCGGCACAGGTGACAAGACAAAAGATTGGACATGAATACTTGAAAAGCTCTGTGTTATTTTCTGAATCTTGCAAATACAAGCAGCGTTGTTGGGAAAGAAGAGCACACTCCCTGTGAGACCATGTAGACAAGATTACACACTACATCAGTGGAACTCTATTCTCAGGTTTTAGGAGCTACTTCACGAGCCTTTAAAAAGTAAACTCAGCTGGATTTCAGATTCGTTATTCACACCCTGTCCACACACACACACACACACACACACACACACACACACACACACACACACAACAAAATATAGTCTCATGTGCATGCACAAGCCGGGTACATGAATGCAAACACACACTGCAACCCCAGAGATACAGTATTTTTTGGGCATGAATGCTTATACACACACACACACACACACACACACACACGCAAACACACACACATGCCCTTTGTCATTGCAGGAGCCCAGCTTGTTACATCATCCAGAAGGGAGTTTATCAGCGACTGATCAGCAGCAGCCTGAAGACTCTCAAAGGCTGTTTTGTCTTCCTCCTGCCTGAAACTCCCTCAACCCACAGATTACCTTCCAGCCGTGGGTATTTGTTTACCACGGCCTGAATTTGCAAGTCTTTATCATGGCTGCCTGCCGTCACTGAGGGCAAGTGCTTTACACGCAGCACCAGGAGAGTCAGAGCATAAAGTGACTGTTCATTCCATTCAGTCAGGACATAGACCTATTCAAATCACTGCTTTATATCATACTGGATATGTTCTTATAATTTATATCTAAATGGCAAATGAGCTTCAAGGTCAATGTGTTTTGCTCAGAAGTTGCCATTCATTAATTTGGAAAACATTCAAATTGAATATCTCATGATCACTGCCTTATAGCAATATCTTTTTTTATTTTGCAGTTCCCGTGAATGACTCGATCTGCCTAAACTACTACAAAACAAGGCCTGTTCTTCATTGAAAACAACAACACGGAATATGTTTGACTTGCGTTCACAAAAGGGTCAAAAAACAAAAAAAAAGAATTTCCGCTTCAGAAAACAGATGTAAACAAAAGCAAGTGACACGTAAAAATGTAGGAAGGTTGTGTTACATGTGCATTGTGCCTCACATGTATTATCATTACATTCGAGTCACAGAGCTAAGCATTGGATTTTCCAAAGAACAAATACCTGCTGATCTTTGAGAAACAGAAGTCATTTAGCAGAACTTACTGCTGTTCTAGGGTTATTTGGAGAATCCTCAAAGACTCTTCCAATCATAGGGATTAAAAAAAGTTCTTGTTTGTTGTAAAAAAAAGAAAAAACTTTTAACCAGTTCCTCAAGTTGCAACAGTATTTCCTAATTCAGGTAGTTAGAAATGACACATGTCCTTGCACAAACAAAATATGCAAAAGTGGATTCATTTGTATATGAAAAGATAAAACACTGGAAGGAAATGTTTCAGAAATGGAAATGTTTTCATTTTAGTTTGTTTTCATTTGATTTAGGGAAAAGAGGTGCAGCTTTGCTCTGTGACTCAAATGTAACGGTAACACATGAAAGGCACAAAGTGAGGGCTACAACAAAGTAAGACACTGATTTACATCACCTTGCTAACTCTTTACACATTGGCACTGGGAGATATTTGTTCAAAAACTTTGAACTTCAACATGGTGTGTTCCATCCCAGCCAGTGTGTGGTTTCATATCAAAAGAAACTAATGATCTAACATTTGTGAGTGTTGCTCTTGGACAGAGTCCCCCCCCCCCCCCATGTAGAATTTGCCACTTCCTGTATTTTTCTTCCTCCATTAGTGGAGCAATTTCCTGCTCCTACATGCTGACAGCATCATTTCATTTGGGCAAAGTGGGAGAATCTACAGCGTACGTTTGCTCTTCTCTAATTCAAATCCACTGTTTGGTTTTGGCAGATTAAAAAAAAAGGAGGTGTTTTTACTTTATAATTTTGCTTAGTCCAGCTTTTAAGGCTTGACAGCCGGCCAGGTTTACTCATCCTCTCATATCCCTGACCTGCTACAGCCCTCTGAAGGGGAGAGACCAGAGCGTGATTGAAGAGGGGAATTTTTCTGGGGTGGAAACATTAGAAGTGTACACAAGGAAGGATGAAGGAGTGGAGTGAGGCAAAGCTCGCTGGAATGACTCCCAGTCCTCACCACTGTGATGCAGAGACCACACAGCTACAAAATGTTCCAAAACAGTCGGGATACAGCGCCGTAAAACTCTGACGCGCAGCGGCGAACGCTGCAGCCCGCGCTCAAGCTACTGCGCCTCTCCTTCTCACCTTCAATTAAGAGAAGTGTTTAATGATGTGGACAACCTGCAATACATTAAGGGAGACGCAAGCACTTTTCAAGAGAACAAGTCTATTCAGAGTACACCATCTTCTCCGGTTAACACAATCTCAGTTTCAAGTGTCATTAAGGAACCCGACATTATTCCTGTTAGAGTTGCAAGCAATTAAGAGAAAAGTCCCTCGGGCATAAACAAAAGCAAGGCTCTCAAAGAGAGGCAGTGTTGCCAAGTGTGCCAGTTGTGCGACTTTTCTATAAGAGTGCAGAGTTTAGATTAGTGTGAGAAGAAGTGCTGTGTAAATATAAGGCTACGAGAACCTGTTACGGCAGCGCAACATGCCGCAACATAGTCACAGTCGGACGATTCGGGATTTGCATGTTTCCTTTACTCAGCCCACGTCTCTTTGCTATACGGATTGCTTAACATTGGATCGAGCAGGACAACAACACGAAGACAGGAGCAGCCCTCTGGAACAGCACCCAGGCCTCTTCATCACCAGCATATTCCGACGATGAGCGCCGGCCAACCACAGGATCCTGGCCGGTCTCCCAGTCAGCCCTGCTAATTAGTCCCCCTCTTCTGAGCTAATTGGCCGATAAAAAATTAGGATGGCCTCTTCACCCAGTCTGAGTGTTGTGCCACCAAATGGCAGTGGGGAGGATTATGCGGGTTTATGAGGCATGGTGACACTCAGTGAGAACCACTCCTCTGCTATTAATTTCCTTGTCAGGCACGTCGCCTCTGCTGTGCCGCCTTGGTTTGTTAGTGGATACAGGAACATTTTAGCTGGAAGTTGACTTCCAACAACTTATTCTCATTGAAGACCTTCATATCCTGACTATTTCACTGTGTTTGTTTTTGGTACAAATGGACGATGAAATCATTTGAACAGATGCTGAGTCCTGGAGGCGATATAAACATTTCAACATGTTACATGCAAATCACACAGGGCTTATCTTACTTTAGTGGCTTTTGATTGTCTTTGCTCTGTCAGGACTGCAGGTTAGTGAATCTGGGTTTCCGTGAAAACCTGTTTGATCAAATTAGAGGGGACAATGTTTGGTGGGGGGAAAAAAACTTAGATGGGGCGACCTTGTGGTCTGGTGGTTGAGACACAGCAAAACACCATCAGACCGCAACATCCCTGATTTGATTTTGATATCAGCCATGGACCTTTGTTGCATGTCAAACCTCCCCACCCCTCCTCTCTTTCTCTCTCTCTCTCTCTCTCCTCATTTCCTGTCTGTCTTTACAGCTGTTCAATAAAGGCAAGAAATAGGAAAAATATGATATGAAGGAAGAAAAAAAACTTGGTTTACTAGAATGGGACAATAAGGTCTGAAAACACCAGACATTACAGAAAAAAGCAACTTCAAGATCTTTCTGCTGTTAAATGCATTAAACAAATAAAATAGACAAATAGAAGTACTAGGGTATGCTTCTATGCAACCTGTGAGTTGAATAAGAAAGAAAGAAAGAAAGAAAGAAAGAAAGAAAGAAAGAAAGAAAGAAAGAATGAATGAAAGAAAGAAAGAAAGAAAGAAAGAAAGAAAGAAAGAAAGAAAGAAAGAAAGAAAGAAAGAAAGAAAGAAAGAACAGTACATTTCATCAAGCACTGACAGTATAGACTGCTCAGCCTGAGTGTGTACAAGTCAGGTTGCCTATTGTACTTTGCTTGAGTATTTTTGAATTAAGATTTTCTAAGTAAAGCTGATGATGAGTTTGTTAGAGGTTGAACTGCTGAGTGGTATAAAAAGTTGTATGTAAACTTCACTTTACCTTGACAACATTTAAATTCTGCTTTAATGTCCAAGAGTCTGTTTGTTCCAATTTGATAAATACACTAGGCTGTAACATTTTGTGTAATGACTACCACATTTTGCTGTCTCACCCAAACAAGAATCTGAATGCAGGACTTTCACTAGTAGCCTATTTTCTCTTTGTGATACTTTTACTTAAGCAAAGGAAATCTCAGTACTTCCTCCACCGCTGAGGTGTAGACTGTTTAATCCAGATAGTATGAGAGCAAACAGTGTGTGTGTGTGTGTGTGTGTGTGTGTGTGTGTGTGTGTGTGTGTGTGTGTGTGTGTGACTCAGCCTGAACACAAAACACACTGTGTCAATCCATTCTCCTTTTTTTCTCCTCTCTTTTTTTTTGTTGTAGAGGGTGCTTTGCTCTCCGGCAACATCTTCAAACAACTTCTACAGGCTTAACAATTAGATAATTTGCACATGCGGAGGACTCCGGTTATGAATGGGTGCATCCCCTCAAGTCCCGCCTCTTCCGTTCCCACAGACGGACCAATCAGCGGCGGCGGTGCGCATCGGTGGGACGTCACGTCAGCTGCCGTCGTGTCGGGATTGGAATGTTACCGACTAACAATCGGAACAACTGAGCACTCGGTAATTGGACACTAGGCTCAAGGAATCCCGTCTTTTTGAACATTTTCTCAGCCATTGACCCGGTCTTGAGGTTCGCGTTTGTTCGCCTCGTGTCGACCGGCTAACTTCGCCCGCTGCGTGGCTCCCCGCCGATGAGGTTTTTATTTTATATCAGCGAGCGTGTGTGTGGAGGTTGTAATAAATAAGAAGAGAAATGCAGGGATTCGTCAGGTTACAGTTGTACCGCTGAGCTGCCCCTGCGCTACGACGCTGCCCCTCCGTTTTCTTGCCTCTCTTCACACGGGACCATGGAGTGATAAAAGAGGAGGGGGGGGATAGGACGGATTCACCCCGAGGCATTTGGATCGGAGCGCGGCGGCCACACCGACGGGCTTTTTTATTTTTCTTTCTTTCTTTCTTTTTTTTACACTCCCCGGTCAATGTGTTACCGAGTTTAACATCCAAACCGGGGTATACCTTTCCGTCTGGGAGAGCCTCGGGGACCCCTGCCGCTGTTCATCTGTGAGGGAGAGAGAGTTCCCAGACGGTTCTCGGACAGTTTTCCATTTGAATAGCCCCACACACACAGCCAGCCTGAATGAGGGTGAGAAGAAGCGCAGGGGAAGAGAGTCGCTGCATATGATTGTGTCCGAGAGGGTCCGGGCAGCACTGATCTTTTTAGGTGCGCCCAAGCCCCGCTGTAGGCGCTGCGCGATATGGTGAAACTCTACAGAAGAGGGAGAAAGGGACACTACTTTTAAAATCGCCCACATGCACTGGATCAATTGCTGGATTTGGGAACCGAATACGCAGAAGGGGGGTTGGGGATCCGTGGAGGCTGCCGGAGGATGGAGCGGTGTAGCCGGGGTTGGTGAGAGCCTAACTTCGGGCCACTTTACATTTCTTATTCCTAAACAACTCGCCCCTGTTCCCAGGACACATGCAGGCCAAAAAACGTTACCTGATCCTGCTCTCAGCCGGTGCATGTCTAGTGCTTCTCTTCTACCTCGGAGGGGTTCAACTTCCAGCGGCGAGCAGGAGCCGGCATGACCGCAGCCGAAATGGGTACCGGCCCGACCAGCCCTGGCCTCACTTCTCGGACCCTTTACACCCTTTCGTGCCCTGGGATCAGACGGAGACCGAGGAGTACAACCTGCACATATCCCCGAGGCAGAAGAGGGACGTCAACACGAGTGTTTACAAAGGCAAACGGTGCCGCATGGATTCATGCTTTGATTTCTCTCTGTGTCAGAAGAACGGATTCAAAGTTTATGTTTACCCGCAGCAGAAGGGGGAGAAGATCTCAGAGAGTTATCAGAATATTTTATCCACCATTGAGGGGTCGAGGTTTTACACCTCAGACCCCGGACAGGCGTGTCTCTTCGTCTTGAGTCTGGACACTCTGGACCGGGACCAGCTGTCCCCGCAATACGTCCACAACCTGAAGACCAAGGTCCAGAACCTGCCCCTGTGGAACGACGGCAGGAACCACCTTATATTTAACTTGTACTCGGGGACGTGGCCGGACTATACGGAAGACTTGGGCTTTGACATCGGTCAAGCCATGTTGGCCAAAGCCAGCATCAGCACCGAGAACTTCAGGCCCAACTTCGACGTGTCCATACCCCTCTTCTCCAAGGAGCATCCGAGGACCGGCGGAGAGAGGGGGTACCTCAAGTACAACTCCATCCCGCCTTTTAGAAAGTACATGCTGGTGTTCAAGGGGAAGCGCTACCTGACCGGTATCGGCTCGGACACCAGGAATGCCTTATATCACGTCCACAACGCCGAGGATGTGGTGCTGCTCACCACCTGCAAGCATGGCAAAGACTGGCAGAAGCACAAGGACGCGCGCTGTGACAAGGACAACGCAGAGTATGACAAGTAAGTGACAGTTACTGAAAAAGGAAAAAGCTTTTATTTGTATTTTATTATTTTTCATTGTTGCTCTTCCACTTTTACGCACGAAATCAGTGCGCAAAGAGCTGTCATCCACACCGACAGCGCACCAGGCGCATCCTGTGGAGTTCTCAGTGTGTGTGTGTGTGTGTGTGTGTGTGTGTGTGTGTGCGTGTGTGTGCGCGCGCGCGCATTTAGATGTGTGAGCCATTCAGATTAACTGACATTAAGTTCTTCCTAACTGAAAATAAAGGTATTAATAAGTAACACCGAATATTAATTTACTCCCTCAATTTGCACATGGATTAGAGTTAATCACCTGTTTAGTCTTGGAATTAAAACCTAGACTTAAGTGATGTTAAAAAAAAACCAAAAAAAAAACAAACATCTGGAAACATAACTGATTAACTGAATGATTATGAGCTTTATAATGATCCCCAACTGCAGTTTATAGTTGACCAGCCCTTTTATGTGTCACTACATGACTGGTTTTTACTCTCCACACTCCCTCTCAAGCATGACATGAAAGATCTCCAGTTAGTCTATTAGCTTCCAGGACGACCCCCCTGCCCTCCCCTCCCTTCTCTTCCTTACTTTCTTATGAAGGAATTCACCCCCCCCCCCCAACCCCCACCACCACCACCACCACCACTGCCACCACCTTCCTCTTCTAGCTCCACTTCATGGGAGCACTGCTGCAGCCTCTCACCAGGATGTGCATGGGCATGTTTGCTTTGCACCCTATGTTTAGTGCAAATTAAGTGAAAGTCGAATGTGGGAGTCTTTTTTTTTTTTTTTTTTTTTTTTTTAGTATCAGTGTTACCGTGACCTTGCCCTGATAAAAATGCTGCTTCCCACACTTAAAGGTGTAGTTGGCGTCGGCTGCGGAGTGTAACAAGTTTGGTTGAATTATGAAGCGATTTAGTGCGGCTAAATCAGCCATAATGGGTTAATTATCACCTTTAATTTCCAAGTGCTAGTGCCATCGTTTCCACTTAGCCCCCAGGGACAGTTGATTACCTCTAATTTTGGAGGTCTCAGTTTTGTCAAGGTGGTAATTAATGATTCCCCTTGGGAACAGCAGCTGTACTTGAATGTTTGGTATGTTTTTAATATGGGGGCGGTGTCGTCTGATGTTTACATAGCTGGGTTACACGGTGAACCCTGCTGTCAGGTTCACTCGTCTGTGAGTGACATCGGTTTGATCTGCATTTATCAACCTGTGGATCCTATGCCTCTGTGTAAAGCCTGGAGAAGCTCAGGCATGTGATAACAGCACTTGTCTACATTGTTCCTAGAGGTTGTGCCTACCTGTGTGTGTGTATGTGTGTGTGTCAAGGTTAAGGGAAAGGACAGATGGGGAACATATGGAAAGTTAACCTACACATATTTCCATTCAGTCAGTCAGAAAGACAAGAGAGCAAGGTGCAGGAGATGTGGTGGTGGGGGGGATAAGAAGAACTTTTTAAACCAAACACATGTTGGGTTGAGAGAGGAAGCGACTCTCCTTGAACTTGAGATGAACCCAAAAACCTCCAGCTCCTCACAGACACACTGTATTGCCAGAAAAAAGGAGCTCTAACAAAACTTCACAAGCACGCACTTGTCTGTCCATTCGTCATCCCTTTTTTCCCCCCTCTCGCTCTCTCTCTAACACACACATACACACACACACTCATTCTCTCCATCTCTGTCTCCCTGGATGCCTTGGGCTCGGTGTCACCCGGGGAGATATGTCATCCATTATCTGACATTCCAGTCATCTCTGGACAGCCCACCTCTGCTCCGCTCATGGCTCTCTTTCCCCCAATGGATCCGGCCTTGTTTTTCCCAGAAGCACCCCTCTGCCTCTGGAACATCTCACCACCATAATCAGCTGACTGACACAGCTGATCACCGTTGAGTTCAGGGAAACTGGGAGCGCTCTCTGACCCACTCTTTCCACTGTAGTGCGTTTCATGGTTGATTTATTTTGATCAATACGGGCCTGTTAGTCATTTCTTTCCCAACATCGATGACTACATCTGATTTCTGTCCCCACTAAAACTCAATAAATCCAATTGTATTTTTACACAACACTTTTACAGTGTTTAGCATGTGGGCCTGATTCTGGTTGTTGCACCGAACATCTCAGTGGTTTTCACACTTAATTTGGACTTTTTCTTGTGACTTTAGAATTGATTTAGCTGGTTATAGCCCGTTTATAATGCAAGCCTGCTTTGGCATTTGTCAACACAGTGGAACCAATAGATTTAAAGCATTTCTTTTGTCCTGTTATGATTCAGCAAACCTGTGTGGATTTAATCAAACTGATGCCTTTCATTTCAATCTAATTTAAACTCCTTCGGGTGCCAGCCCAGGCTTTACAAAAACCCTGACTTGGCTCTCTCAGGTAAAGGCATCTATGCGCAGTGGGCCGGCCGGTCGGCGTTAGCGCTCCATTTCCAGGAGGCTGGGGGTGGACAGGCGGGTGGGCAGGCGGTGCCTTACGGGGACTCTGTGGTGCAGACTCAGGAATGCACACACGTGTCAGAGCAGCTGTTAGCGGTTGAGGAGGGAGCGCTGCCAAGGCAGGCTGACTGGCTGCACAATATATGTACATACCTGGATGCTCTTTGAATGTAGCTCGGTGCAGAGAGAGAGAGAGAGAGAGAGAGAGAGAGAGAGAGAGAGAGAGAGAGAGAGAGAGAGAGAGAGAGAGAGAGAGAGAGAGAGAGAGAGAGAGAGAGAGAGAGAGAGAGATGCAGTTGAACACAGACTGTACTTGTAACACAAACGTACGCACGCATACACATAAATATCTACACACACACACACCGTGGCTGGTGCTGCATCCAGGCTCATCCTTGCCTCCTGACCTCTGACCCCGTTGGCTTCCAAAGGAATGCTGCTCTACTGAGGAATGCAGCGGCAGGAGGCCAGACTGGAAGCCAGTATATGGGCACCTGAACCGGCTCCAACCCACACACACACACACACACACACACACACACACACACAAATGCACCACGCTCCACACATTTATTCAATTGATTTTCTTAGCTGCAATAGCTTTCAATTGGAGTCACTCTGGTCCACTTCCATGGCCAAACGCTGATGAAAGGGCCCATTCACTGCTACATTATCCACTCAGTTTTCAGGGCTGCTGACAATGATCCTGGGAGAGGACAGTGAAAGGCTATTATGGGCTCGCCAATTGAAAAATTTCATATAAGGTGGGATTTTGCTGTAATGCTGTGGCGTGTGGTGACTAAACCACTTTTATTGTCATTCTCTTAACTGGAAATGTGATTTAAAAAAATTTTTTTTTTTAATTGTTTTTTCCTTCTGTGTCTTCAGTTGTGGGAACTCAAGTTTTCATTCCTTTTAAAAGGGAAGTCACTTTTGTGGCCTGCCACTTCCTGTTTCGGTAACGAATCACTTCAGGCATGGGGTTTTTCACTGTATTATGTATTGAAAAAGGGCTCATCATCAGTAATAACCTATGTGCCGTGCACTTAAACAGTTTTCTATACAGTGGCTTACTGACATCATATGTTTAACCCAACATTACCCCCACTCTGCGAGCAAAGTGCTCTGTATTCCACTTGCAAGCAGATAAGCCTGCAGATATCAAAAGTACAGTCTCATCTAATATCACAAGTCAACTGCTTCAGCACATCATTATAACTATTGAGTGTTCCATTAAAGTCCGACTGCACACGCTCCTTTTATTTGCTCTCTGTGAAGTTTTTCCCTGGCTAACAGCAGCGTCATCATCCCCCCCATTTAATACTTAACCAGCTTTGTTGGCTCGTATTGACTTTGTACTTTAGCTACTTCACTGGCAGCTGCTGCTCAAGGTCACCCGGGGGACTTGAAAACTGAAAGAGAGAGGGGAGGGTAATGAAGAGAAGTAGAGGGAGAGATTTAGAGAATGAGAAAGTCAAGAGGAGATATAAGACAATGTGTCTGCGTTTGAGCAGGCCTGAAAGTAAGTGTGTGTGTGTGTGTATAGAAGGAAGAAGAAGAAGAGCAAGTGGGTGTGAGATTGAGTGATAATAGCGCGAGGTGTATGTTGGGAGAGTGCTGCGTGAGGTGGGATGAAAGAAATGGAGAGTCCAGAAAATTGCGCGTGTAGTGGGATTTTTTCCCATTAGGAGTCAATGACAGTAACATCAACCAAGCGCTGCAGCATTTTCATTTTCACAACTGTGTCATCAGCACAAATTTTCCCACTTGAGAAAATCCTCTCAAATGCGTGAGCAGAGAGAGAGAGGGAGGGAGGGATGGAGTAAGAAAGGAAAGGGGAAACAGGCCAGCTTCTAACATCCGCCCACCCTCTTTGCATGTTTCCCTCTATTTCTGCTTTACCTCCTCTTACCTTTCCTCCCTTTGTTTTGGTTCATCATACTTTTCTCTTTCCTCTCCTTTCCCTCCTCCCCTTCTCTCTCTCTCTCCCTCTCTCCCTCTCTCTCTCTCAACACGGAAACACTGATGTGATTTGTCTCGAGGTGGCTCCCCGCCACATTTCCATTTCCCTCATTTTTTTCTTCTTCTTTTTATGACGACGCGCTGGTTGACATTTTGTTGATACGACGCCACAAAATGAGAGGCAGAGGCCGATCCGGGCCAAGTGAAGAAAACCAGCAACACTTCCTCTCCGCCTTATCTCAGTAAAACACTATTGTGAGTGGGAATAGCAGCATTCACCTGGATGTCAGTGGACTTCTTCTGTTGGAGATCTGCAGTCGCCGAGGAGCGAGGAGCAAAACACAGTCATGTTGCTACCTCGCTGTTTGGCAAGAGAGGGTGTCACACTCCCCGGGTTGCCATTGTTTGTTTTTCTGTAGTCAGATTAATAAATCATGAATATTTCATGATTGCCTGCTCTCTCTTAGATAAAGTACCAAGCTCGTGATGGAGAATGTTAATGATGTGGAGGATAATTAGTTTGAATGTGGTGCAGCTTAATTAGGACTCTTTGATATTTTGGTGTGTGCGTATGTGTAAGATTTGCAGATTTAAGCCTATAACTACATAAAACCTCTGTTTGTTATTTTATCTTATCAGGTTCTCTATCGCTCATCTCCTCTGACTTTCACTCGCTCTGCTCTTTCCTCACTTTAATCGACGTGTGTGTGTGTGTCTGAGTCGATTCAGCTTCGTTTGGTTTTATCTGCGACGAGTCACCGTGACACGTGACAGAAGTCAGCGTGGCTTCATCAGTGTTCCTGTCGGCCCTTTTCATAACTGCTATTTTCTCAGCAGTTGTAGACTCTAGTGACACATAGCTGTTACAGTAGCTTGCATTATATTATTCCACCTTGTAGACAACTGGTTGTTAATAATTTGAGCTTTTCATACCACTGTTTTCTGTATTATGCTAAAAAAAATTACTTAATAATTAAAATTATTCCATGAAGCTATTAGTAACTTGGTGACACATCCCATATATAAGGGCACAGGGTTGTTGTAGCTGTTTGTCGGTTGACTATGTCTTTGAATATCTCCAGGGCTGCAGTTATGTTCATCATCGATCAATATATTAATTATTTATTGGATGAATTGTTTGGTCCATAACATCTTTGCAGAAAGTTTCCAGAGCCTCAGGTGGCACTTTTAACATGTCGCCAATGTTCTGTCCGACGTTCACATTTGAGAGGCTGAAACCAGTGATTTTTTGGGGGGGGGTTTTTATTTTCCGGAATTTTTCGAATGATTGATCGATAATCAAAACTGTAAGTGTTTAACTTGATGTGAGTAACTAACTAACTGTGAGTTATGAGTAATCATTTCAGCTCTACTAATCTCCGATCTGTGTTCCAAGTTTGTGTTGCTACTTGTTTTTGTCTGTGTGAGTTGTGGCTGCTCATCCGTCCATGTCGGTGTGTGTCTGTGTGTGTGAACGCGCGCACATCCCTGTGTCTTTGTCTTCATACGTGGTGTGTGTGTGTGTGTGTGTGTGCGCGTGCAGGATGACTGGGGTCACGACCCCGCTGTCTGTCCCCTTGCTGAGTGACGAAGGCAAAGCCCCGCTCACTGACCCACATTCATTGAGGGATTACCAGCGCAGCCAAGCCGCCCCTGGCCTCAGAGGTGGTGGTGGCCGCGGCTGTGGCGCTGGAGGGGTGGGAAGCAAGAGAGGGAAAGAATTGGGGGGATGGACATGAACTCGGCTCACACTCACACACACACACAAGCATACACACACTTGCATCGGATCAGACAGTGAAGCCTGAGTGAAGCATCCTGCACCCCCTCCCAGGCCAGCTGCTGGCTAGTTGGTGGAGAGAGATTGATCAGCTGGGAGGGCTCCCCCAAAATGAAAATCGATGAGAGTATTAGCACAGCAGTAGGCGAGCCCCTGGAATCATTTCCTCTGTTAAAAGCTGCTCACTTCCACTCTGGAGGAAAAAAAAAAAAAAGGTCCGAAGGCTTATTGTGCTCGCGGTAACAGTAATTGAAAGAATGAGGAATAACAAGGCATCAGAACGCCGTCCATTTTTTTCCAGGACTGTCGGGAAATGTTTAAGGGGAATGAATTAATAAGAGACACAGGCACAGTGGTAAAAGTTGTAAACCCCCGCCCGTCCTCTCTTCCTCTCTCTTTTTCTTTCTGTCACTCTTGAGGCACACTCATCCCTAACTAGTGCTGATACAGTGATGTAAAAAGTTTGCAGGCAGACAGGGAAGCGAGTATCTGCGCAGTTTCTGGACGGCTCTGACAGCGCAGAACAGAACGAGAGCGCGAGAGAAAGAAAGAAGCCGATTGGGTCCTCGTGAACGTAATTAAACTAGACGGGTATGTGACTGGCTGAGACAAAAAAGTGATGATCAGGACAGACACGTGATTGGCTTCTCATTAAATTCTCTGCTGAGGAGGGATGAAAGAAAGATATGGCTGCTGTCTGCAGGTTTAGTGAGCACAATGAGTTCTGAGTTCTGACATCTGTCTTTTTTTTTTTTCTTCCTTCTTTTCTTTCTTGTAAGCAGAGAAGACGAACTATTAAAAAAAAAAAAATCTCTCACGTCTCAGCTTTCTCCGATTGGCATGAGGCATGAGGCATGCTGGGACGGGGGCAACGCTGCTCTGAGCGTACATTCCCGCCCCCCCCATCATTCCAGCATTCCCAGGTTCAGTCGCTGCACTGTTTTGCCATCGGGCCCCTTGGTTTTTGTCATGTTTTTTTTTTTTTTTGACTTATCAAAGAGGCGTGGGACGTACTCTGACTGCACTCGCAACTAACAATTTCTCACAGCAAAAATGTGTTTGCTACTTTCATAACTGATGTTCAGTGCAATGCAATTTCAGGGAAACTGTCTACATTGTGATTTAAATTGGGATCATTAACTTTAAAGATGCTCTTGACAATATTTGAATCCTCTAAGTATATGAAAGTTTGTGTCTCATACTGACAAAGTCGCAGAGAGTGTTCACTCCAAAGAGCGTTTTAGCGTCCTTTAACCCATTATTTTGATTTATAACCGAAACAAAAACATATCCAATCACGCTTATTAAGATGAACTCCACATCTGTAGTCGTTCTGTATCCTTCTTTAGCTGAACAAATACCAGTAAAATGATGCATTTTCTTCTCGTCTTGTCGTTTTTTCCCGCCCAGTTGGAGACTTGTCAATTTTTATGTAAATTTAAAAGGAAAAAAAATGGCCGTGAATGAAACACCTCGATCAGTCAGCTCTTTGAAAGGCCGTCATTTCTGATTCACGAATGCATTTGACTTCCCTGCCCATCCCTCCCATTTGCTTGTATGACTGGTCAAGTGGATGGAGGCTTCACTGTGAGTGAATTAGGCTGCACTTATATGGCTGTTATCTTTTCCGCTGCTGAACTGTGGAGCATTGAGTGTGTTAGTGCATGAGAGGTCAGGGTGTGTGCTTGTGTGTGTGTGTGTGTGTGGTGTGTGTGTGTGTGTGTGTGTGTGTGTGTGTGTGTGTGTGTGTGGAGAGAGGGAGAGGAGATTGCCGCTGGTTCCGGTGCTCCCAGGCATTCATCTTTCTTCCTGAATGACTCTGCCGTCCCCAGGCTGTGGAGCACCTGACCACAGTTATCTCATCAATGAGGGGCAGCGGGCAGAGACTCTGGCCCATATCTGCTGCGGCTGCTGTGTACGCTGACGCGCTCACACGGCAATCGCAGTGAAAAGATGAACATTTCCCTCCGAATAAGAAGACGGAACAGAAACTGATCAGAACGTAGTCCATCAGCGTTGTCAGCAGTTGTTACAGATCTTGGTTTCAGTCAGCGTGTGACTCCCTCGGGGCGTTGCAGCAGCTCCAGTGGGGATGGGGGGGGGCGTGGGGGGAGGGGCGGCTAGTTATTATGGCCCCGCAGAATGACAGCTTTTATGGCCCCAAGAGGCCATTCAGCAAACACCTACCGACGGCACATCAATGGGACGGCAGATCGTTGACGTCAGCGTGCACGCCGACCTCCCTCCTTCTCTTCTCACCACCACGAGAGCGAAAACAAGCACTTAACCCCTCTGCTGGTATTCATATTCAAATAGTAATTGGCAAAAGGGAAATCTGAGTAAGGGCAAAGAGGAGGAGGTGGTGGTGGAGTGGCGGAGTTGAAGAGGGCAATAGCTTAAAAAAGCATTATGTCATTGAAGAATGTGTGCATGGCTCAGTGTTTAAGGGGCCACGACTTCGAGGAGAGAAAGAGGGTTTTGTTGGCGCAGATCTGGCTGCCTGGCAGGCTGATGGAAGGGCCGCGCCCCCCCCCCCGTCTGGTTCCTCATGCTTTATGGCTCGGTTTGACTTCCACTCTCGGGGTGTAAAAATTGTGGCTGCCCTCAGGCCCTCCAAAGGGGTCCTATTGTGCTAAAGTTTGCCCTCGTTCAGAGGGAACGCTTGTGCCTTGTTGACATCGCAGCCTCCCCATATGGTCCCCTTTTCCTCCCCCTCACGCCCCCCCCTCCATTCTCCATCAACCCTGGCTCTCCTGTCGCTGCGGCCTCTCTTCCTCGTTGCATCTCTTTTCCTTTTCGGTTTTGAAGCCCGGGCGACAACTGGCAACAATGGCTGCTCACACTGCTCCAGCCATTGACAACCAGGCCCTGGTTTGGCAGATTCCACGACACTTCACGGATCAGCAGCGAAGCCAAAACTAATGGAGGAGGAGGAGGAGGAGGAGGCGGCGGCGGAGGAGGCGGAGGCAGTGGGGGAGAGGGTTACACGGGAAGAAGGCATCTGGTCTCACCAAGGAGAGTCTCAGTATGCCCGGGAGCGTGGGTGTGTGATTGACCAGAGAGAGGAAGGAAAGAATCATTTTTGGTCTATCGCTGTTTTTCCCAGTTTCCCTGCCAGGTGGGCGGGGCTGTTTGCATGGTGTTTATTCATGAGCTCGATGGGGGCATCCTTTTCAGATAAATGTAGAAGGAGCGCACGCTTGTTTTTTGGGGGGGCGATGTAGGACAAAGTGCAGCTGCTGGTGGTAATGCTGGATATTTTTAATGAACACCCACACTCAGTTTCTTCTCAATGTTCTTCCCATCTCACGATGTCTCCTCTTCTCTCCTTTGCACTCATTCTTCCTGTCTCACACACCCACAGCCCGAAAAGCCCAATTACACAACTATTTTTTCATGCATGTGGGAAAAAAAAAAACTTGACAGCATTACTTCCCATGACTCTGGCCTTCTGCATCAAAGAGCAATCTGTACAATTTCATTACATCATGGATGGAAACATTTGAGGAAACAATGGCATTTCTAGCCGTGTGAGTCATTTTCACAGAGATCCAGTTGAAGATCTGGTGGCACTTTCCAATTGTTGGCCTAAAGGCAGATCCATATTCTTGTGAGCTCTATTCCACCACTTTCCTCCCCCCTACTTGTGTCTTCCTGCAGCTCTATCGCCGAGGCGTAGGAGACTTCCCCTGTTTCGCTGGCTTAATTTTTACCCTCCTGCATCCTGACTGGTGGTGGCTATCCAGCTGCATCCCTGCCCTCAAAGCAAACCGAAAGAACATGAGGGAGGACGGGCTCAAACGGGGGAAAAGCCAGTGATCCCGCTGAGAATCTGAAGCGGCGAGAAAAGAAAGGGAAAGAAGAAAAACGAGGTGGGGGGGGAGAAAAAAGAAAGACGTGTAGCAGAAAGAGCAGCAGAGCATTCTGCTTTGTTTAGCAGCTCGACGGCGTGTATTTTCTTTTCTTGGGTGAATTGAAGTGTTTATTTCCCCAGAAAGTTGTGACACAGCAGCACTTTGTTTTCAAAGTGTCTGCGCCTTGTTTGCCTTTGCAGCTCGCTCGCTAGACACAACGTTCTCCGGCTGTCTGAAGCGAGACAGGTGAGGAGTGCGTGGAGAAGGTTCAGACGCCTCTGCTTATGTAATGTGTGGATCCCTGTGGTAAGACGCATTGTGGCGGGTATCTCCGTAAACATGAATAGAAACGCTGAGGCTAGTTACGTGGGTTCAGTTCAGTCGTGGCTGTGAGAGGCAACAATCAGGGAACTTGACATGGTTAACAATGTCCATTATCAGCCACAGCTGAGATGCACTTGATTTAAATTCCTGCTGATCTGGTCGAGATGTTGACTGGCCATGAGTTAAAGACTGTTCTGTATCAAACACCCCCCCGGTATGCACATTTACAAACGCGGGAATGCGAAAGGAAGGCGATCTGAAGGTGGGATGTGCTCCAAAACACAAGCGTATGCAGACAGCAGATCACAAGCAGGCGCGCAGGTGCCTCTGTTCATATTATATGGGGAAACGGGGCTTGATTTGAGTTCCAGCCAGCTCTCCCCGCATTAAAACGATGCATAACGATGAAGACGCCCAGACACAATCTTTCACTGGCTTCCCATCTACAAAAACACCACTAATTGTGTTTGTCGAAGCTCTCGCTGTACTTGGAGCCCAGAAGTCTGCAGAGGTGGACGAGTGTTCTGCCTCTGCACCACCTGGATGCCCTGACTGTATTAAGTGTAACATTTCCGTGTATGTTATCTATGTACGTATGGCCCACAAATTTGGGAGAGAAACTTAATTAGAGGTTTTCCGGTGCTCCAGATAAACCAGGGTTGATGGGACTTTGGCAGATTCTCACACTTTGGACTGAAACCTTCTGCCTTTCATCACAGTCTGCTGGCTGGCAACCTCGAAATGCTAATTATTTAAACCAGGCAAGATGGTTCAATTAATTTGAAATCAACTCAGAGTCCAAAAGACCTGTTTTTCCTCATTATGAGTCTGCATGTTTGTATGAGTGTGTGTGTGTGTGTGTCCCTTACACGTGTGACATCTTTCTAAAGACTTTGGTGCTCTTTTAATCAGTGGCTGCGTCTCTTCCTGTGTGACACTCAGTCAGTATCATTGCTTCTATATTGAGGTGATAGGTCAGATTCTCAGAGGGTGACGTTTACCCATGGCACAGATATGTGCCTATATGTGTGTGTAAAAGGAAGCGCTTCTATTTGCTAGTGGGCCTAGTCAGGAGTTTGTGGAGTATCTGGTGACTTATTTGCTCACAGCTACATATCTTACTATCTATAAACACTCACTTATATTCTACAGGGACACTGACTTAACAGGAGCTTATGGAAAGCATGAGCTAATAATGTCTGAATATACCTGCTATTTATTGTGTGGTCGGCAATAGTCGCCCCTCCGCTTTAGTGGTGGAGTGTGTGTATTTTATCTTCGGCTTGGACTGTGGAGGATTGCTCTTCGGTCTGCAAAGTGTTTGCACTGTAGCCGACGAGGGGACAGACAGAAATCCAGACAAGTATGTGTTACGTTTACTCTGCAGTCTGAGTTGTCTGAGTTGTGTGAGTGTGAGTGTGTGTGTGTGTGTATGTGTGTGTGTGTGTGTGTGTGTGTGTGTGTTAAATTGTGCGTCTGCATATGCATATGTGCGTGGCTATGCATGCTGCCAGGCCTGCGTGTGTTCCCTTTAGCAAAGTAGTGCTGATTCAGTAGTGTGTCCTTCCATCCCAACTTTTTCCCGCTTTCCTCAGTGAATGTTCTTCTTTTTAAGCCTTTAGGCAACCTTCCCGCCCAGCCTCTTCCTCCCTGTCCACACATATGCACCTCCCATCCCTCTCGCATACTCAGCAGCATCTTGTTTGGCCGAAACCCGGCGCTAACTCTAACTGTGGCCACTCATGTGGAACCCCCAGAAGCTACAAAACATGAATAATGTATCAGCAAGAGGAGTTTTTATTCATGTTTTTTTTTTTTTTGCTCTTCAAATTAGTAGCATGTCCACATATACCCATGCAGCCGTACAGTGTAGCCGTACAGGCAGCCCCTGGTTTTCGCCAATATTTTCACTAAGCAGCACCAAGACATCGTTCCTCCCGTATTCTCTCTTTGACGTGGAGAAAATTTGATTTGAATTTCATCCAGGATCAGAGAGTGACCTTAAAGGCCTGTTTTTTTGGGGGGGTTTTTTTATTATTATTTTTTTTAGGGTGAACACTGAGTGAATTTACTGAGTTCACACGGTCTGAGGAGCAGAGGAGATTCATTATTCAATAAATTGCATTTAATGTGGAGTATGAGGCGAGACCAAATGAGCCTCAAAGCCGGCGGCATCTCTGGATGCTGATAAGCTTTTTAGAGGACGACACAGGGGATGTTTTTTGGGAACGGGAACAGACGGACTACATCTCTCAAAAAATAGATGCGTTGCATTGCATTTCCCAGCTGCCGTATCTTTTAGGATGGCTGAGGCAAGTAGATCTAAGAGCTCTGTCATTGCTAAGTTTGCTGTGGCTTCATCATCACTGCCACATTTGCTGTGCGTTTTCCATTTTAAACCTCCCTAAATAAATCAGTAAATCTCCAGCTTCAGAAAAATCTTCACAATCTCCTTTTCTCATTATATACAGCAATATCGTATGTCGTATATCGTATCTTTCCCATAGTTTAATCAGTCCCTTTTCCCTTTTTGATATTAGCGAAAAAAACATGTCCATCTGCATCAGCTTCTGTGACACAGTGTTTCTGGTGCACATTTTTAATGTAGTAACTTGAACTGTTTAACAGTGGAGCAGATACTGGCAGCGTTATGCTAAAATTGTACTGAATTTGACCTGGGAGCAGGCACACCCTCACATCTCACTTATCTAATTTCATCTAATATGCACAGTCCCTCATATGGGATTATGGGTGTTGTGTACAGACGGCTTACAAACATGTCTGAGCTGCTGTGACGAGTCCACGCTCTGGGCACGCTGCCCTCTGAGTGTCCACAGAACGCTTACTGGAGAGAAAAGGCCGCAATCATCCATATTACACGTTGGAAGTTTGAGGCGTAGCCACACTGTAAAAAGCTTCTGCACCTTCTCATTTAACCACTTAACCAGTGAGTGACTCAATCTTTTTCTTCTCCTGACTCACACATTATAGCTCCTCCGTGGTGTTTGTTTACTCTAAATTGTATTTTTTTCTAAAGATGTAAAATCTCTCCTCGCTGCCCTCCTTTATGCTGCTTTGTTTGAGGTTTAAATCTGTTTTGTTCAGTTTTCAGAGGTTTTAAACAAACTTCGTGACAAAAATCATCATGTTAGCCATGTAGCACTAGCCAACCTTATTAGCATTAACAACACTCTTCTACCAGTCTTCATTTTATACACATGGAATTGCTGTGTAGCAAAAAAATTCAAGTGTGGCTAGCTAATTTGAGAGAATGAATATAGCATAAAAAGCAATGTCAGACGTTAGCTGCCTGTTAATAAAAAATGTTTTAATGAGCGGAGACGATATCGCTCACTTCGTCCCGTGCGGTTTATACATGTGTGTCCTTTCATTCAGTAATTCCTGGAGCACCAGCAGAGCCGAGGTAGCATTAGCTTGACTTTCCGAGCTAATCGGAGTGCAAAATCGGGATTAGCATCTGCTAGTCGTGTTATCCGCTAATCATTTCAAAGCTGCCCACATCACCTGTCCTCCTCAGTGCATTATACACTTCATCAGATCACATGTTGCCAACTCAAGGTGCACTCAAAAGACTATGCATTGCTTTTATTGTTATACATATTTTATACGCTGCACTTTCACATATATTGACTTCTTTTAGATACACAGCATATATATGCACTTACGATTTGATTGTGTCATGTTGCATGGCTAAAGCTCTTTAATTTGAAAGCTTCTTCCCTGAAGGAAGTTTCAATTTTGATGTTGAAACCCAGGTACTTTTCAGGTCAAATCCTGAACCATGTCCTCCTCCTCAGGTCAGACTTGTGTAGTTACCGCGCTGTCTAGTTAATGATTGTCTAACATTACCCAACATAACCTTATCAAGGCCATATGTGTCAGGCTGTCGCTCCTTATCAGTGTGTTACTACATGGATGAACGCACACGTGAATACAGACAAAATGAACAGGGATGGAGAGAGTAGAGGTCCCGGCCGCAAATGAATAAGCCTGTGTGTTGTGCCAAGCACAGCTGGACACTGAAATACAGGCAGCCACCCACGACAGTCTGGAGGTGTGTTGTGTTAACAGCTCCTCATTGGATGATTTCTCTTCTCTTCGCTTCGCTTCGCTTCTCCTCTTCTCTTCTCTTCTCAGTCACAGTGACGTCTCTCATTACTCCAGGGTAATTCATGCACCTATTTACTGCTGTGATGATGTGCAGATCTTTAGTGACAAAATGCAGCAGGGCTCTATGAGCCTGCATGCCAAATCACTTGTCTCCTCGCAGTGTTCGCTGTGCTTGTGCTTGTGTGTCTGTCAGTGTGTGTGTTCGCTCACTGAACCGTGTGAATGTGAATGATCCTTTTAACTGTATGTGAGACCCTCTGTCTGTTTAGAATAGAGATCAAATCACGTTTAGTCCCCTGTTGTTATAAAGCACTTCCCATGCAATCAGCTCTTCCCTCGTACGCCTGTGTGTTCTTCATCCAGAAAGTTTCATCATGGCAAACAAGCTGCTGCCACAGAGTAAAATAGGATGTGAATACATTATGTTAATGGCTCAGCTAATAGCCAATTGAAGGCAGGAGCACATCAACCATTTATCAATCAATATGGCAATAAGTAAGTTAATATATCAGTGGTCACAAAGAGCACAAATGGGTGTTAATGCTAGCCTTCCTGTTAATCTGTTGTGGTCGTAGGGGAGAGACATGTTTTTCAATGAAATGATCTGATGTATGCAAAATAATTATAAAGCACTAGCCTCTTTAGAGTAGAGACCAAATGAATGTGCAACTTCTTGGACATTGGACATGTTTGGTTTAGGCGAGGGGTGGCGCCTGGGTAGTACGCTGCAGAAATCAGTGTTTTATTAACATCATAAACAACCAAGTCTCTTGTTGTTCCTTGAATTTTTCCCGGGCCATTTTGGCATCTGCCCTACCTGACAGAAGTTCCTAGATCTCGTTGTCTCGTCGTCATGTGAATGACCTTTCTTCACCATCATCAGCACACCCACTCGCTCACTGTGAATTCTCCGGGCATTGACCTGCTCTATTCACACACGGACCCAATCGGACATCTCACTGACATGTACGAGGGGACCTGGTAAAGTCTGTTTAATCTCCAGTTCGGCTGTTTTGAACAATTACGTTCTCACATACAGCTCCTACAGGTGATGTCGAGCTACATTCATGGTTGCAGTGCACGTGTGAAAGCATTGTAACTGTCCCATGATGCTCTAAATACTGTATCAGTGAATTTTCTCTGTGGACTTACAACAATAGCCATAAATATCCCGACTAAAAATAGTTCCCAGCTTCACAAACCCATGTCATTAGAATTTTTTGTGTGTGAAGTCCACAAGATGTGTGACACTGGCAGTCGTATGTCGTTTTTTCCAGCCTCTGTGATGTGGGTGCGGTTCAAGTTCCTCCACACGGCTGAGTGGATTGGGTTTTGCAGAAATGTGAATGGGAGGTGTGAAGAGGCCGGTCCTTCACGAACAATAGGTGTTGTGGCTGCTGGTAGGAAGGTGAACAAGTTTAAATAACAGGATGGCAGAGGAGACATGCCAAAGGCAAAGAAGCTGATGCTCTTTTCTCCTAACAAACTGCAGACTGTTTATAGAACTGTCTCATGCAAATCCTGTGGTCAAGTGTAGGAAAATAAACATGTCTTAACCCCCGACACAGATTAATTCCTGTTATTGCTTTTTATACAGGACCCGAGTGTGAAGCTGTAGTTCTATTTACATTGAAAAAAAATAGAACTATATCAAACCATGTATGTATGCTTGGGATGCTGCGATCAGGTTTTTTGCTGCCAATACCGATCATCTAGGAGTGAGATCAGCCGATCCATGGCCGATACTGATCATTTTTTTGGCATGGATTGCAGATGGCGTACGATATATCAGTCTCACACACTTTTTAAAAGTTTCACTCGGCCGACATGTTGTTTTGTTCTGGTGGCCTGTCGTGCGCCGGCGCATAGAACAAGGTGGGAAGTTGGACTACGGTGACTAGAAGCATTAATTCCGATCTACTCGATCACGTATTTTCAACGAAAAATCGGCTGATAATGATCGGCAGGCTATCAATTAGAGCATCCCTAATGTATGCTAGAGACAGCTGATGACTGTCAGCCCTGCTTTGTGGAAGGCATTAGTGTCATTGCTTGCTCAATTTAGGTGCACTTTTATAGAGTTATACTAGCTTTAGTATCCATATCGTGCAAGGAGAATGACCTGGTGGCACTGTGTGTATGCTGCTACTTGCTAACACTGAAAACTCCAAATTTGTTTTCTTTTCGGGCATAACGCCAGCCTAACTCTTCCACTCCTCCATCCTCCCCCTATCAACCTCATTCCACCTATAACTGGAGCTTGACTTGTTGGACGCACTTGGTCAGGGCGCAATTATGTAACGGAAAAGGAAAGTGCGTCAGGGCTCCAGATAGCTGAATGGCTCTGATGGTCCTGCCGCGGCCTGATGGAGGAACATTTGTGGCAGTAATTTAGCACATGGGTGCTTCCGCTCCAGGGGTTATTGTATCCGTCACGCTCGGCTGCGACCACGCCGATCCCCGCTTGTGTTTTCAGGCAGACCAGCTCCCCCGTAAACTCACTGGCCTCCAACAATAGACCGCAAAATGAGACTCACCAAACAGAGTTGGAAGGCAGACAGAGAGAGTGAGTGAGAGAGTACAGGAGATGGTAGAGAGGGGAGATTAACAGGGTGAGAAAGTGAGTGGGGGCAAAAGAGAGGAATAAAGTGTGGCATGAGACTGCGCTCACACAAAACTGCACACCGTGATCCAGTGCCCTGGACATGTCCAAAAGCATCCCTGCATCTGCAGCACATATATAAACACAGCATAGTTTTGGAGTAGAATCAATATATTGACGCTTGGAAAGAATGAAGTGAAAGTGATTTGAAGGGAGGGGGGGTGGAGAGAAAGAAACGGTGTGCTGGGATGGCAGATTGTGTCAGGACCCAGCGCGGCAGACCACAGGAGGCCTCTGAGCGCAGCATAAACAGAGAGCATGTGTGTTACTGAGCCCAACCAGACCACAGAGGCTCGGTCTGCTCCTGACCAAAACACAGAAACAGGCAGGCTCTGTGTGTGTGTGTAAATATGTATGTATATGTATGCGTGTGTGACAGTGTTTGTTTAAAACCACAACATAACACGGGGGAAACAGCTGTTTTAGCCAGTGTGGTCAGCGTCAACCTCCGCTGCGCCCAAACCTCATTTAACATCATACTTTCAGTCTCTGGGGTGTTTTTCTGACTCCGACCAGACACCTCTGCTCTGCCCATATTAATTAAGGATTTCTCAGAAGAGTACTGTTGATGTGGAGGCCGTGATATATGAGCAGCGTCATGAGGTAATGAACAGTGCTACTGCCTGCGGCTAGAGTAGAGGCAAGGATAGGA
Source organism: Seriola aureovittata (assembly GCF_021018895.1). Classification (NCBI taxonomy): domain Eukaryota; kingdom Metazoa; phylum Chordata; class Actinopteri; order Carangiformes; family Carangidae; genus Seriola; species Seriola aureovittata. Next base: position 9,406,961 of record NC_079379.1, read on the forward strand.
CAAAATGTAGGTGCAGGCCATAAGGAACACAAGTACCAAGATGAAGACGTGTCGGCTGTAATTGTTGGTACAAAAATCTATCTGCGTTCTTCTTAATGGACCCATATCCAGTGTTTTCTTTGAAGATATATTATATTATTATTATATGTTGAACCAAAAACCATTTCAGTGTAGTTTTACATCTCCTCTCTGGAGTTGTAGCAACAACAGAGGCTGTCATCTGATTGGCTGACTGTTTTCTGAAGTAAAAAATATAGCAGATTTCAGCTAAACACAGAGCAAAACCAAATCCTGAAAGGTTGGATGGTGAGTGCAGGTGGGAGGGGCTTGGGGCATGGCTGAGAGCTGTGGCTGCTTTGTTGTGACATCACAAAGTTACAGGAAGTCCTGACGGCCCGCTTTAAGGGTTATTTTCTGAATATACGCTGTGTGCATGTCTCTGTGGACCGAGCTCTTTGATACTTTCATTTTGTTGATATAGAAACTAGACCTGGTTTTATCATCAAAAAAAACATAGAAATCTCATTTTCTACAATATGGGACCGCTAAAATGTCACCTCTGCATCACGGCCTCAAGATGTGACATGTCTTTTGACATATCCAAGGGGGGGTTTGTGAAGAAGTTCAGTTTTGTGAGAAAATGATTGGTCCCTTTTTTGAGCAAATAGTCACAGGTACATTTGTGTTTGCATTTTCAGTGCAAGGAAGGACACCAAACATTGGGCCATTTTGACTGATAAATGTTTAAAAAGCTTGGTTTTACATGTAACTCGCACGTTAAGAGACAACAAGCTGCTTCATTGAACTGATGTTCAAAAGAAGACGTGCAGAGGAGATAAGACGCCTGCGTCTGTGGTGATGATCTTCAGAGTGTTTTCTGTGGTTGTGTTTTCCTTCCTCTCCCCACAACGAGGCAGTTAGCAAATACCATTAAGTTTCACTGTTGTTTATCTCACTCCACTGTCACTCCATTCGCCCTTTCTCCCTCTTTATCTGACTTGTTTTCACACTAGTCACAAACTCTGTTACATCCCAGTCATGTAATTATCAACAATGTTAAACATCATAATAACATTACAAAAAAAAGTCCCATCTGTAATCCAAGTGATACTAGAGGCAACCAGAGCTTGCTTGCAGTCTGGATTGAATGCTGCACAAATTGGACACAGTTGCGAGCTGCAGGGGAAAATGTGAGGAAAAAAATTCATCTGAGCTCCTAAGATGATTCCTGGGATCCTGAACAAAGTTTGCGCGGTGAAAAGGTGCCATAAATTGGTGACTCGGGGACAGACAATCCCCTTGGAAATGTGGAAGGAGAGTGTGGAGGTGCTCTGCCTTTTTTCTTTTTTTCTTTTTTTTTTTATATATGTGAAGGCAAATCCCGAAATTGCCATGCAGATTGCTTTCCAATCTCAACAACCTGAGTAGTAGAAAAAGTGATATTCACCCAAAGAGTACTGCTCCACACATGTAGACAAAAGAATGGCAACAATTACCGGGTGAAAGATGAACTGTTTCACAGGATCATCCACCTGAGAATCTTTGGGATGGTAACTAAAGGCTGAATGAAAATCCTGACTATTATTTATACCTATCAGAATCATAATGACTAGGTGAGATAATTTAAGCTACTGGAGAGAAATGTTCATTTAACTAACATAATGACTATACTTCCAATAATTCAACTATACTTTGTCCTATAATGGAAAATTGATTTCACGCAGGGTCTGTAGGTGAAACATGCAGGAACAGCACATAGAAATACACAATAAACCCAATTACAACACAACATAGAAAGTGTACAGAAGGCTGTCAACAGTTTGAAACCTAACAGTCAAAAACTAACGATTTTTAATTGCATCATCCAATTGCAGTGAGGATAAATGAGTCCTTGGTAGATGAAAGCAAGTGTTTTAGTTGTGCTGAGCTGCCCGTCTTCTGCTATTAATAATGACGGAAAACAAAATCACAATTTATTTGTATAAACTGCCCCAAGCTGCTGGTTTCCAGCCTCTAATCTGCTTCTGGGAAGAGTGGACGGCCCGGCTGAACCGAGCGGTGCCAAGGTAAAAAAAAAAAAATAGCTTGGTGTCTCGCAGGGTTGGGGGGGGGGGGGGGGGGGGGGGGGGGGGACCGAGGTGTGGACTTTGCCCTGATTGTTTAGCATTTCAAAGGATGTCCGCTGAGAAAGGAAATGAAGGGTGTGGAGGGATGGCAGGGCCAGAGAGCAAGAGTGTGGAACAGGCTGGTAGAGACGGTGCCTGCTACATCAAGAGCCCTGACCCCCGTCCCCAAGTTAGAGCTTTCTCATATCGATTAGTTATGCCATGTCACCGCTATTGTTCCCTGCTTGTCCGGGAATCTCTGGTACAGTGCTTCCTGCCAAAATCCCCAGAGACTACAGACAAGCCTTAGCCCTCCGCATCCCCCTCTGTCTCTCATTGAGGAAAAGCTTTTTAGCCAGCAGTTGCCAAGAAAGAAATGACTTCAGGGTGGTGGGGGTGAAAGAAAGGAGTCGAAAAATGAGAATGTGTGCTGCCACCATCACGGCCGCCACCTCCCTTGTTCTTCTCTATCCAGCTCACACACACACACACACACACACACACACACACACACACACACACACACACACACAATCCCTTTTGGCTTAGTAACCGCCCGGCTTTACCCAGTTCCAACCCATTTCGCCGGCCCGTCACTCACTGTGCCGAAAAATCCGACTTTCTCTTCAGTCAGGGATCAAAGCTCAAAGCTCAGCCTAGCCGACGTATGAGAAGTCACATTCTCAGGCTTTTGGCTGATCCGCGGGGACCTTCCTCGCCGCCCGACAGCAGAAAAAAAAAAAAAATGCTGCAATTGCTGCTGTTGGTCCAGGAGAAAACATGTCTCAGACTTTGCCTTTTTTCTTATTCCCCTGACCCCCCCACCCTCCTACCCTTTCAGGTCTCCATGTAAATCATGAGTCATGCTCACAGACACACTTTGCTGGTTTCAATTGAATTCAGAGCCCCTATGTGTATGTGTGTGTTAGTGCCTCAGTCCAGGGAGGAAGTTCCCCCCATAGGACCACACATGGGAAAGGTAGGGATGAACTGAACTTACCTCGACCTCTTTGGCAAGAGAGGATGAAGAGCTTAGTGGCCTGTAAAACAGAGTGAAATAGAAAAGAAGGCAGTGGAGTATCTCGGTCAGGAGTGATCTAATGGGAGGAATGATGAATACAGAGCGTTTGTTATGATCCATGAGGGAGGAGATGACTCCTCTTTCCTTGTTCCGCAGCCTCTGTTGAGTCCAAATCAGATGACATTTATCAAAGGGAAGACAGCTAGAGTTGGGTTTCCAAGGTTAAAAACAAAGAATGAGAAGGAAAAATAGAAATCACGGATCTGTGTTTCTGACAACTTTTTCAAAATGGCCTACATTTTATTCTGCAATTTTCTTTGTGCCCTTTTTTTTTTTTTTTTTTTTACCCCAAATGACTCACCACATTTCCATCAAACTGTCAGGTGAGTTTCAAGGAAACTTTTAAATGTCACAAAAAAAGAAAAAAGAAAAAAAATGAAATCAGGTGTGTTTCCATCAGCTTGGTTGAAAAGGATAAACTGTCTTCCTGAATACTGAACCCAGGAAAAAAAAAAGGCATTTTCTCATGTTATCGACTGACAGAAAGTGGAAAAACTTTGAAACTTCATGCATCACAAAGCAGTAATAATTGGATGGGTGCCCGAAAAGTTTTGGATTATCAGAGAGGGAGAGAAGGAGACTGATTACAAAAAGAGTTTGGTTAAATTGCACTGAGTATGATACTCGCTGGGTTTTTGTTTTCGAACACACAACTGTGTGTGTACGCGGCCTTTATCCATTTAAAGCTCTATTTCAAAAATCAATTTGTTAAATGGTTATCAGGTTCAGTTATCGATCGACCTGCAGGAGGCTGTGGGCTCACTATAATGCAGCCACTGGCTTCCTGACGCCGCGTGTGGGAGATGAGGAATGGTTGTGGGTTTTTTTAGTTCTTTTTAATGTCGTGCGTGTGTGTGTGTGTGTGTGCAGGCTCTGCGTGTTTATGCCGCTTTGGTGACAGATTGTCCTTTTTGCTGAGTATCATTTTTTTGAATAAAACGGTTTAAGTTTCCTAGATCCTTAAGCCGCGGGGAAATATCTTTCTCTCTCTCTGTGTTTTTAATCTTATTTTTCTCTTCCACAGCATGACATCCAGAAATAGACCTGGACAAAACAGTCTGCTTGCTAACTGCATGACTCAGAGACACAGGGAGAAGGGAAGGCAAGACTGGGGAGAGATAGAGAGGAGGAAGGAAAGATGGAGAGAGAGAGAGAGAGAGAGAGAGAGAGAGAGAGAGAGACAGCAGGAGGACGTACGTGAGAGAAGGACAAGCAGAAGAGGACAGGTGTTACCTGTCACAATACGCTCAATATTCTCAAAAACGACTTGTTAAACCCAACACACTCAGACCTTTACTGCACGAAAAAGGAAAACCCACAATATCCTCAACTCGACATCAAGGTAGAGTTTATTATCCAATTACCGGTGTATTGTTGGAGAGAGAGAGAGAGAATGAGCGAGCAAAACATCTTCGCCATTCAATCCAGAAAACAGGCGAGCCAATATCTTCTAATTAAGCTCTTCGCCAGCAGCGTAGAGTCATTCTGTGGTTGTTGTTGTGCGTGGTTCTCCGCCAGATATGTTATGAATGCAGCGACGGCGATTCCCATTTGGAGAATGTAGGATTGGGCCTACCTTTGTGTGTAGTCGGATGGTCGGCTGGTTGTCAACATGTATTTTCTTGATCCCAGTACGTCTATATATTTTGTCTTTTTTGTAAGTGTTAATTCGTGTGGTGATTTAGTGCTGGGTTAGTGGGTGTTCAGACAGAGAAAAGCCCCGTATTTAAAAGGTGCTAAGGCCTGCGTAGGTGAGGCGTGTCACTGCAGGTACAGAGGAGAGATGAAATCTGATCCATTAAGTGGAGTTTGAATAATAGACCCACGAATCTCGAGGCTTATCAGATGCCAAAACACTGCTGCAGTTTGTGATGCCACAAGCTCTGAAAAGTCACCATAGAAGCAATTATCGCATCTTCTGTTGTGATGATTGGAATTTAAACAGAAATGCAGCGTTCATGTGACAATGTGAGCAGGAATGTGTTCTCTTCCTGTTCCCTTAAGGATCAGCGCTGATGATATGGTTTGCACTTAACGACATGAATTTGTGCGTCAAAGGCAACCAAACTGACATTATTTAGACCGAAAATCCCCCATTTCATAAGATTGAGACCCAGGATCCCCATCTTTGAGATGTTTTATTATAGAAAATATTTGACACCAATGACAAAAATAGTCATACATTCTGTCATTGTGTTACCTATGAATGGAATTGTAGTGAAAATGAATTATTCCCCAGGAAACCCCCTCAAGGACCCCCAGGGGGTCCCCGGACCCCACTTTGAGAACAACTGTGTTAAGCTGTACAGAGCTACATGCTACAGAAGCATGAAGCTTGCTTTTATCTCAACCTGTATTCATGATTCGGATAAATTACCACCCAGCACGTCTTGAAAAGCGGAGGTGTTCCTTCGTACTTGAACCAGCATGGGGGGGTGCGGTGCTTTCTCAGCAGAACGCTGTAGCTCTCGACACCTTGAGGACAGCCACAGAAAATGTTCGGGGTGTTTAGGCCCTAAATAAATCACCTAAGCATTTAGTTTTCCCAGGTTGATTCTGTTGCACTAAGCCACATTTTAAATGGCAAGTGATGAAGGCAACCTAGATTGCAGGAGAATCGACGAGGGATTTTTAGCCAGTGATGGATAGATTGAGCCCCTCGTGGATCCCTAATGTATTTGTCCATCCTGTTAACCTTTAGTTAAATTGTGTGTGTGTGTGTGTGTGTGTAGAAGTGTGCGCATCGTTGTGTGCCCACATATGTTCACCCTTCTTAAATTAAGTGTGTGCGAGTGTGCACACAAGCTTGAAGAACACATAAATGAAAGTGCTCCATCGCTTGGCTTTTGTTTTTGTTTTGTATGTATGTGTGCAAGTGCGTGTGTATGTGTGCAAGTGCGTGTGTGTGTGTTTGTTGCATGAACACCGGGGCGGCAAGGCCATATGCTACACGCAGCAGACAATCCGTTCCAGCAGCTCCTCAGAAACAACAGAAAGCGAACAGGTCTATCTTCAGGGAGGGAGCCAGAGAGCATTCCCACGGAGGCTCATTAGGGAGTCTGGCGGTGAGGAGGAGCGAGGAAGAGGCGACGAAGGCAGGTGGCGACGGTGGAGGAGGAGGAAGAGGAGGAGGAGGGCTAGAACAGAATGTATAGGTATCTGGCGCTGAGAGGAGCAGAGACAGAGGAAAATGGATCTCTGGGGATAATCAAATGAGCATCCGCTGCTTCTTTCTGCTGCATTGAGAAGCGTTCGGGTTTTGTTGGCTGGGGGGGGGGGGGGTAACACGTGGTAAAAGCCCACGCCTGGGTCCTTGCCCTTCCCTCTCTACATTTCTTACATTTTTAACCAGATTTCTCCATTCCTGCCCCATTTATTGCACCCTTTTACCTCCTTTCCCGCTTTCATGAAATATTCCGGTCACTCACCAGCTCCATCCATCACCCCCCCCCCCCTGTTTTGAAGCCATGTGATTTGATGTCTTGTTCGGCACTGTGGAGTATTCCCTGATGCCCATGCCACACCGCTGGATCTCCAAACGTCTTACAAGCGGCAGGTCGGCACTCCTTAAAGGAAGGGGTGCTGGTGGGGGGTCAAACACAAAGCCACGGAGCGTGGCCGCTTCACTGCAGAGAGTGAGAGGTAATGATAGGTGGTTAGGTGTTCATCTACACACATGCCTGGGTGCGTCGATTGGTACAGGAATCAGGCTGGGGTTGCCGCGGTTCATGTGGATATTATGTTTTCAGGTTCTGTAGTACAACCGAGCAGAGCGGGGAACTTGGCTGCGGTTAGTGGTTCAATTCCTGCTAATTTGGTGCAACCATACCCGAGGCTCTTCAAGCTCGTGGGGATCGAGATAAAGTGTAGTGTTCCTTTTTTAAGTAATTACAGGTTTCACTCGGCCTCCATCTGATCCCTACTGTGAGTCATTTCAGTGGTTTGAAGTGCGACAACACTCAACTGCGTCTGTTTTTAATATTTGTGCTTCACCTTTCCCTGAGACACTGTGAGATAAATGATGTTCCGACTGCTTCCACCCATACTGTAAATATATACGTGTCTGGTCCTTTAAGGCAATTTGATTTCAAATTTATACCGAGTATAAAAACTCAGAAAGAAAAAAAAAAAAACAGGTGCAGGATGAGGGGACATTCAATAAAGCAAGAAAAAAAAACAACACAATCTGCACATTGCAGTTGTAATTTAATAAACCGCCTAGTTACATAACAAAAAAAACAAGAAAACCTTCTCCGTGGGGATCCGTGATGAGCCACTGACTTCCTCTTTGCTCTTATTAAGCAAAATCTGCGTTCATGGCAATGTGACACCCTGATACGGATTTTAAACCCTTTGTCTTCCTGGAAAAGGTTCACCGTCGAAATGAATCTGCGTGAGGAATGTAATGTCAAGGCTGTGTCTGAAATCACTCCCTCGTTCACCCATTCAATTCTTAGTGTATAACAGAAACTAGTTTATTCTATTGTGTGGAGTAAATTGAGATTTCAAACACTTATTAATACATTTCCACAGGATTGTGAGGTAAAGGAGGTGTCATCATCGATGAAGTGCCTCTAGTGTATTGTCAACCTTTTCAATGTCAAGGGTTATGTTTTCATAGTTAATTATTCTCGGACCACAACCACAGAAACCTCAGCAAAATGCATTCATTCTTTCATGTCGACCTCTGTGTATATAGTAGGACTTAAGAGAGGAGGTTGTTTGAAGAATTCTTCACTTTTAATGTTATGAGAGACTCGGCTGCTTTGCCCCCATCGCTGCTGCTGCTGCTGCTGCTGCTGCTGCTGCTGTTAGCCATTCCTCCCAGACCTGAACAGCACGAGGCAAGATGCCTTAATATGTGTGTGTTGTGTGTTTCTCAGCGTGTATCTCTGCTTTAGAGCTGGCTGGACTGAGAAAAGCCTGCTCTGTGTGTATGTGTGTGTGTGTGTGTGTGTGTGTGTGTGTGTGTGTTCCACTGTATGTGGTTGTGTATATGTCTGCTTTAGAAGGCCAGGTGGAGTGAAAAAGGTTGTGTATGCGTGTATATGTGTTAGAGCGAGAGCAAGATACCAACCGCATTTCTACAAAGCGGGGGCGAAGCTCTTTGCCTTGCAAACCATCAACCAATTCCAATGCCACACACACACACACACACACACACACACGCACGCTAATCCTCCTGAGGAAAAGTGGCCAGCAAGGCGCAGTGGGGGGAAACGTGTGGTCAGTATCCTGGAAGGAAACGTCCTGCTCTCTTCTCTCTCCCTTCTCCCCCTGTACGTCTCCCTCCCCCTCTCTCTCTTTCTCTCTCTCTCTCTCTCTCTCTTAGCAGGCTAGGGACGAGGTAAAGGCAGACTCATGCTTTCCATGGAGGACATTCGTCACAGGAAAAATGCGACGGTTCACTCAGTTCAGCTGTTCGCACTTTTTTTTTTCCCTCCTTTCCTCCATGCAGAGCATAAGTGAGGAGTATGTAAGATGAACGACCTGGGCGATCACTTATTTGTCCAGTCAATGGGAAATGGGCACAGTACAAGAATAGAATCGGCCTCCCTCTGCACAGCTGAATAGACTCTCACACAGATGTGAATGGAAGGTGTGAGACGGGCAATCACGGTGAAACAATAGGTGATGTTTTTGCCAGGAAGACAAAAAACCTCCGGAAAGCATCCCTGACGAAATATAAAAACAGGTGATGGCTGCTTTTGTGGCCCCAGCAAACTGCTTTGTTGAATTACTTGGTTTCATTTGCAACTGCTTTCCCATAGAAGAGGCTGAAAATGTCAGGTTTCAGATTGATTTTTTGTTTGGGTGTTAAAAGCGAGGGGAGAGGACTCAGCACATAACAGGACTGCATTTTACTCTTATCCTTGTTTTGAGTTTGAGTGATTTTTTTTTTTTTTTTTCTTCACTTGAATAATGAAAGACTAAAATATTCCTCCAGCACTGAGTTATTGACCTCTGTCAAAAACCCACCAGTACGCTAAAAAACAGGTTTTTGTAACTCTGGCTCCTACACAACATTTAAATGATACACATTTTTTTTACCAGATGTGTAATAGACCTTTTAAATCAGCATTTACTGTTTTAGTCTTAAACCGAACCTTGTTTTCAGTTGACTTAAAGCTGCACTAGTCAATGTTTTTTATATTAACAATACATCAAAAAACTGTATCTAAAGTGAAAAATGATCAGTCATTATGACAAATCCACAGAGAATTATCACCCAATGTTGCAGCTTCTTTCAGGCATTGAGCGTTGTAGTGTCTTTTAGCCTGTTGTTTTGTTTTGCAGCTCAGACCCTTTTTACACCTAAACTAGCGGGTATAATCGTGTTTTTTAAACACCGGTAAACCCGCTAATAAAAGCCGATTGACCCCTTTTCCACTGCCAGTCGAGTTTGCCTTTCTCTTCGCACTGAGAACACACACAACTGCAAGGAGCGATGGCATCACATGCACAAATAGAGCACACGCACAGAGACACAGTGAAGGAAAAGTGAGCTTCTAGCCGCCGTGCCAACTGGTAAAACACTTCGATCGGTGATTGTGTGTTTTTACAACTTATTGTGGGGCTGCAGCTCACTCTTTCAGGTGACAGGTCTATCTACAGCGTCTGCGCTCTGAAAGACCTTACAGCGGGAATATTGGCGGGTTCACCCGAGTGTTGTGTTTGATCAATGCCAGTCGCAGCTGAAACCGATAAATACCTGCCTCTGCTGCAGAGTCATTTGACGGGGGTGTGACTGCAGATTGTACCCTTTTCCATTGCTGAAACCAGATTTTAGCAGGTCTTAGTGGGTTTTTAGACTAGTTGAAAGGGGCTTTGGGACGCTGTCACTGCTCCAATCAACATTGTTTTCTGCAGAAGAACTGATGAAACCACTGTATGAGCTGCCCACCACTAAAGACAAAGTTAGCCACACACTGGTTATTCAAGATCCACATATGTCCCCTCAAGTTAAAAGAAACTAAAACGCAGAGCAAAAACTAGATTGAATATTGGACTTGCAGTTGTCAGATGAGCAGAAACATACAGTATATAATATGCTAATACAAGGTAGTTGTATAAGAATGCAGATTTTCAGTAGACAGAGAGGTAGTTTTACATCTGTACTGTGAATAAAATAATAGAGATGTCTCTGTGTCAGTGGGAAATGTAAGAGTCTGTTAGCGCTTTTGTGACAACAGCTGGCAGCCATAATCTGCTGTGCAGCTTCTCTGCTGCGATTGCAGGCACTAATTTCATTATGTGTTCATGTCACCTGTCTTCCAGCAACAAAGAGACCACACAAAATGAGGTTTAAATCACTTCTACTGTAAAATAGGACACCAGGGTTTGGGTAAAAAGCAGGTGACCTGACAACTTCATGCTGTATTAAAACCCTGTGTAGCTTAGAAAAGGTGCTAATGCTGTCGCAGATGGATGTGATTCCCACTGGGGCTACAAAGGCTAAAAAAAGTACCTTGTACTGTCAGGCACTTTGGATAAAAGCACCCTAAATTTGGTATTTGGGACCTGAGGAGTGTGGAGTAAAACTGGAAAAGATACAGGAGATGGAGAGGATGTAAATTAAATGGAAAACAGAGTGAGATTTCCTCGGAAGCAAGCTTGTTGATGACGTTTATTTTTGTATTATCATCCGTGATAATGATGTGTTTGTGTGTTTGACTCTTTGTGTATACACGAGGAGTGTGTGTGTGTACAGCGGCAAAGCTTTGCATGTAAACCAGTCTGTGCGTCACATTTGTCAGTGTTTATTCTCATGCCTGCTGACAGCCACCAGCTCTCAAACAGTCCAACAAGGGATTGACTCTGAAATACCCCTTTGATCTCCCCATGTTCCCCCTCTGAACTCTCTCCCTCTCTCTGCCTCCCTCCATCCTTTCTTTCCTTGAATCCTGCCCTTTCATCACATCGATATTTAAAGCCATCGTCCATGCTCCCCTTCTCTGGCTGTCGCTCTTTGTTTTTATAAGTTTGTGTGTGCGCGACAGCGTGTGCATGCGTTATTGTCTGTGCTGGCGTATCTGTGAGTGAGCTAAAGCCTATATTGGTGCTGACAGGTAGTGTTGGCAAGTCCAAATGCGTTGCCATGCTCGGGTGTCTAATGCAGAGGCTGACAGCGCAGTGACACTAGAAGCACCTTTTTGTGTGTGTGTGTGTGTGTGAGTTTGTGTGAGTTTCATAAGATTTTTTTATTAACTTAAACTCAGTTTGACCTTTGTGCTTTTTTTTTTATGTGTCTTTGCTCGCTCTCTTGTTCTGTGTGACTCGCGGGCTGCCTTCACAGATTCAGAAAGTGGTCTTAAAGTGAATTGTTGCTCTTTTATTTCTCCTGCCAAGTCCCTGAAGGCCCTTTTTTAAAAAGCCCCAGTCTAATCTCAGAGCACAATATCAAATTTCAGACCTTGCATACTCAACCACATCATGAGTGTTGGGGCAAAGGTGTACTATAAACCCAACCCTTACATCACGGCAAAAAGGGCCAAAATTTTCAAATTGAAATTCGGCACCCACAGTTTTGTATGTTAAAGGAAACAACAATGGATATGTTTTTCATGAAATAAAACTCATTCCTTCTATTCATTTTTCAGCAATTCAACATATTTACATTTAATCAATGTGTAATGTAGTAGTTTTCATTGTTAGTGGCTGCAATGAATCCATTCCCATGCTGGATTCAAATTTCTGCTTTCTCAGGTAAAAGTTATTCATGGGAATGATGCACCATGTAATCCAGTGTTATTGGTCACTGTTTACTTTCTTAATGCTGTATCAGTTACTGCTAACGCAAACCCTCCACGTCTTACTGCCTTCACTTACTTCACTATAAAAGCATTCTGCGAAATACGGAGTGGCTTTTATTGTAAAGCAGTCCCAGCAAACAGTTCAGAGTTACTTGTCTCAGAGGTTGAGAGTCGCCTGTTTGTCCCAAAAAATCAGTGCAAAACAGCACGTGAGATTGCGGTCGCAGTTATTTTTGAATGACTACTTTATTTAAACCCTGAGTGTGTTTGGCTGCACCATAAAAAAGACGCACACGTTGCTCTTCTGTTATTAAACCACACTCGCTGTTACCACGGTGACCGTGGGTGTCAGCAAATTAAAAAGGCCTTAAAGGTACAGTCAAGGGTTGGGCAACTAAAACACACACCCTGACCTCGACATCTTTACTTTCCACCTTGCTACACAAAGAGGCATCCTGCAGCTTCCTGCATCGGCTCTGAACGTTGCTGCCGGACATTAAACATCTCATTTCTCAATGAGCCAATGAAAGCAACCACAAAAACATTGAAGTTTTCATTATACTAGAAAATTAAATCAAGCGCACCTTAAAGCAGTTCAGCCCATTTTCGAGTACATCCCTTTTCCCCTTGTGCACTCTTTGCTTGTGCGACTGTGGTCTGACCTTGTTTGAAATCCTGCGACTCACTGTGGGCCCTTGTCAGTCTAATCCCAGCCAGCTTTATTTGTGGGAGCATGTGTATGGCCTCCATCTAGGCTTAACGTGACTTAATGCCGCTGAGAGCCAAGCCACTTCTCTGCCTTTGATCCGCGGTGGGAGCGACTGCACAGTTAAGACACTCAAAGACCACACCGTCGTCTTCGGGAAGTCTCCCTCCCTCCCTCCCTCATTCATCCTTCTCTCTTTCCGCCAACGCTCGCATGCTTTAATTCACCGGTTAGTGAAAACCAGCCTGTCTGGCTTTGGTCGCTCATTTTATTTTATTTTTTTGGTTTGTTTGTTTCCGTTTTCTTTTTTCTTTTTTTCCTTTTTGTACAGTGACGTAGCTGCACAAAACCTTTCACATGCTGCTAATACCATGTCTCAATGTCTGAGTGCGCTGAACCGTCTCGGCTAATGCTATGTGGTCGGCCGGTTTTCATGACATAAGCAGACAGTGACAGAGAGATCTATAATTTTCTTCCTCTCACGCTCTTTTTTGAGACTTCCTCTCTGTTTCCATTCTGTCGACAGAAATGGAAGCCAGGGGTGATGAGGGAATACCCTGTGTTTATCCCCTGCTTTCACAAAGATGGTGCTGCCGTATTTACCGATTCGTGTGCTTTTGTGTATGTTTCTCCGAGAGCTGAATCCACTCATTTTTCTTTTTTTCTTTTTTTTTCTTTCATAATCAGCCAGACCACAGGCTTTTTTCTCTATACAGGACACACTACTCAAGACAGATCTGCACAAGTGAGGGCTTCTCAATTCACTCCATTCCCCACCACATATACAGACATACACAACCACACATTCAGCTCGGGCTGCTGCCTATATTTACTGAGTATAACATTACAGCCAGGGTCTTTTACTCTCCGTGTGTCTCTGATGGAAATGCCAGAACTAGAGAACTGGAACTAGAAAGGAAGCACTGTCATCATCTCAAATTACCCCTTGACTCCCTATATACTCGGCACCCTCACACGCTTTCTCTATTTTCATCTGCATTCCTCTTTAATTTCATCTCCCTATCTCTCATCTTGCCTCTCGCTCCGTCTCTCCCTTCCTTGCTGTCACTCTTGCTTGCATACACACACACACACACATATATACATATATATATTTCTTCCTCCATATATTTGCCCTACCTCATTGCTTTCTCTGTTTTTCATCTCTCTCATACTCCTACTCACGCGTGCATATTCAGTTTCTCATTGTTTACCACAACATTTTTCTTTTGTTCTGTCTGTTTCTTGTCACTCTCTCATATATCCTCTTTCTCCACCTTGTTGCAGTATTCCTCTCTTTATTTTGTCCCTCTGTGCATATATCTCCGCAGACTTGGCACACCAGACATGAAGGCCCCTTTTCAGTCTGATTACTTCGGCCATGCTCCAGAGTTTGTTATTTTTTCCCCCCCTCGGTCACGCTGCCCGGCTTAGCCCTCAAACCGATTAGTCATTCAGTGTTTTACCGCTACACGTTTATTTTTAAAAGTGCGTCCAAGTTCCCTTTTACGTTGGCGCTCCCGGCCATTTTTTTTTTTTTTCACCCATGCCAAGCGGCTGAGGTTAGCACAGGCCAGATGATGTAATGACGGCGATTTTTCCAGTGCTCCTACCTCAGGAGTCAGTCACACGGAAACGGGTTATGGGTGAAGAAAATACACACACACGCAGAGGCCGGCGACACACTTCCAAGTTCCACATTAACACGCGCTGATGGGGTAATGATGTTATGTATAGCTACCAGATGACGGCCATAAATGTCTACTGCATGAGTAACACACATCTACACACACACACACACACACACACACACACACACACACACATACACATACATATACATACAGCACGAAGCTTGTTTTTTTTTACGATGCTTTTAGCCTTGAATACACTGAGAGTCAGTCAGATGCTGTTCGTCTGCACCCAGTGTGTGTGTCAGTGTGTGTTTGTATGTTTATGCCCCCGCAGGAGCAGGCAGATCAGTGTGTGTTGACATGTGCAGTCAGCCCTCAGCCTGTGTGTTTACCCACGACCACAGAGCATGACTCCTGCGCGTGTTTGTGGCCAGAGCTGGACACAGGCGCACAACTGAGGGACTGAGTTTGTGAGCTTAGGTGTGTGTGTGTGTGTGTGTGTGTGTGTGTGTCTGTGTGTCTGTGTGTGACTGTTGGTGTGCTGGTAGGCGAGGTCATTAGATCAGAGGGAGAGCAGGTGGTTGCCGCCTACTTTAGCCTCGTTCACCCCACAACCCCCCCTCCCCCAGCATACAGCCAAGGCCTCCCCTTTTTGCGTTGGCTGGGGTCAAAGGTCGGGCCAGGAAAAGGCTGCTGGCTCGGAGCCAGAGACATTCCAGCATTCCTCTGCAGGCTAAATCAGAGCCAACATGGCCTCTCCCTGGAGATCAATGGGCCGCAATGTTATTTAAATACAAGGTGACCACAGGGGAGGAGGGGGTGGTGGGGTGGGGTGGGGGATGTCACAACAGCCGCACTGCTGACAGAAGACACCCCCTCTGCAAGAAAAAAAAAAAGCCTCCTTTTTCATCTCGCCCCAGATGACATCCTTCATCATGGAGCCTCTCTCAAGTCATGGCTCTGACTTGACAAGTTATTAAATCATTTACATCCTCACGAAATACTGAGATTTAACCCCCCACCCCCTTCAACACATAGAATATTTTTGGTCCCAGCTGGGTTTTAAAAGGAGTCTATGAATTATTCACTGTGATCCAGTCCCAAAAAACAGCAAAACTCACGCTAAATTCTTACTCCTGTATCTTTTGTCAAGACTAACTGCAGAAGTGACCTTTAACCCCTCCCACACCGTGAATTTTCTTTTTCTGAAATGACCCTCATGACTTCATAAAAATTGGGAAAAGGGTGGCAGGTTTTTTTTTTTTTGTTGGTTTTTTTTGTGAGAAACCAGACACGGCAAAAAAACTAACAAAAAAACATGATGGCACATCCAGGGGTTAAAGTGAGCAATCCTTCTGGACAGCGCTACACAGGAGAGAAGCAAAAGCAAACCAGCAGAAAAACAGGCAACTCAGAAGCTTGTTACTCACACTGTAAGTGATATGTTTAGCCCCGCTGTCAGGTGCTGCTTAGGTGTCACATACTAAGTAGTGCTAATTTCCTCTTTTCGTTTCCTCATTTGTGGTCTTTGTTGTGGTGTTTTCGTGCTTTAATTTTAATCTGAGGAAGTGTGTGTGTCTGTCTTTGCCTTTGATCCGCTCTGTTTTCTGTTCCCTATAATTTGTTCGACCGTGGCAGTGATCGCTGCTCACAGTGACTATCCAGTTCAAACCGCTACTGTTGCTGAAACTTTAATGAACTTCCCTTCATGCGAATGTTTATTACAGGAAAGATTTAATGGGCAAGCAGAGCAGAGATGATTGAAATGGTTAAAACGGTCACAAAGTAGGTTGATCCAGGTTGAATCAATCAGCCGAAGAGTGTAAAAAATGTCTTTTCTTGAATAAACTTAAAAATCAATGAATGTTTCCTTTTAAATCATAATATTGTTTCTCCTAGTCAAGGCTACTTCAGGTCCCTTATCTAAAAGAGGAACATTTTAAAAATGTAGCTCCCGTTTCAACGAAACCTTGCTCTCGTACACGTGGTTACGTAAACCGTAGTGATCCTGGAGCACTGCAGGAGAAAGGGAGGAACAAGACCAAGAGCCAAGGAGTGTGTATTTCTGTGCGTTCGTTAGTGTGTGTGTGTGTGTGTGTGTGTGTGTGGAGGGCAAAGCAGGCGAGCTGAATGATTTATAAAGATTGATGGCTTGCTGTTCCCGGCTAAAGCAGCAGTGCACCAGTGGAGGAGAATGTCACTTGGTCTTTGACGACCACGCAGAGACGACCGTTCAGGATCAGCTGACAAATGTGTATCATGGTCAAAAGTATTTGAGGGGATGATATCTTCTATCCGTCAGGCAGATATCCTGTGACTGAAAACTACAACTTTTGCTTACAGTTTTAGTTCAATTGGGCTTTTTTGTGACAAACCTCTTTTGGTAACGATGCTGGTACTTTTGATATTACTGATTTAGATCATAATAATGATGCGGGTTAAAATAAAATGGAACACTAAATGGAGCTAGATATAGATACTGTTCTGTCAGCTGCTGTTTTCAGGGTCAAGAAGGAACTTTGGACCTAAAATTTAGACTTCATTTTAACATTTGTAAATATTGTTTTTTTTTTTTTTTTAAAGAAGGCTTTTGTATTATAAATTATTTATGTTAGGTATTAGTATTAGATAATTAATCGATTAATCAGTCATCAGAAAATGAATTTGCAACTATATTGAAATAAATCATTTACGTAATGTTTCATGGAAAAATTTGCAATTTCCAGCTTCTCAAATGTGACTTTCTCTTGTTTTTTTTGTGGGTGAACTGAATATCTTTGAGTTTTTGGACTGTTCAAGGCATCACTTTGGCCTTTTAGAAAATTGGATCTGACATTTTTACTGTTTTATGACATTTTATTGAGAAAACAATTTCTCGATTAATTGAAATTGTACTGATCCCAGTATTAAAAACATTTCACACCAGCCTTACACATAAATAGAGGTCAAATACAGATCTCTACTTTTGAATCATTTGATATAAATGCAGATGGAGAAGCTAAACCCAGCTGACCAAGGCCATATGTTAGTCCCGCAGAACAATGTTCTTTTGGACGAGCTGCCCTGTGATTTAAGACGGTATGACACTGCACGCACTGACCGTTAACTCCACGTCTCCGCTAACTTTTGTCCATCCTCAATAGAGAAATGTTTCTTCACAGTAAAACAAATGATCAACATCAGCAGCTAGAGGCAGCCTTTACGGAGTTGCTGTGACTATTAATATTAACAATCAGAATAATTCATCTTGGTTCAAAAAGAGCACCTGCACCTCTGTATCACACACGAGCGTGATTATTTTGACCTACAGCGGGGAACTTGATATTTCACTCTTACTGATACATTAACGTTCCACAATTAGTAATTGTGGAAACTGGTCATGATTAGACACAATTAATTTCACAGCCTTAGGCAAGCGCAGAGACTGATGCAGTTTGATGAGAGGGTAAAAAATTGGAAGAGAAGCGGAGAGTTTCTAGCCAGACATCAGAGGCTGCGAGATAGAGAGTCAAAAGAGAAGCTCGCGACGTGTGCCTTGGTTCCTGTCCATTTGATTTTCTGCTGGCAGGTTTTTTCTTGCATTTTTTTTTTAAATGTGGATTTGTGTATCTGTTGGCAGTTTTGCCTAATGCTGGATATGATAGCGTTCATCGTGGTCTGTGGGGTTGATATGTTGCAGGGCGATAGCTGATGGCTCGGTGAGGCGTTTCATGTCGGAGGGAGCTAATGTACAGGCATATGCGGGGAATGAATTAAGTGCAACAGACAGCCTCTTACAAACCAGACGTGTAGAACGTCTAATTTGATCGCGGGAGGAAGGGAGGTGAGAGAGGGAGTTTGAGGAGACGGAAGTAGAGAGAGAGAGAGTGAAGGTCATCCTATCAGGTGAGACCACGCAGGCTGTAATGGATCTCTTTAACAGTCAGACGTGGACAGTCACAAACAATTTTCTGACTCTCGCATCCTCCGTCTCTCGCTCAGTCTCCCTCTCAACACACACACACACACACACACACACACACACACACACACACACACACACACACACACACACACCCACACACACACACACACAAGCTCTGGCACCTAGGGAAATGAAGATGGATGATGAGCACCTTGCTAAGCAGGGCTGCAAGAAGCTAAGGAGATAATGTTGGTGTACACATACACCAACGGCAGCTTTTACAGCCACCTACTTAGTTTACGCAGATTATGTGAGGCACAGACACGTTTTACAACGCGCACACTGCCTTATCTTCCTTGTCATGTAAAATATATGCGTTTAGCTTTGTATCATTGTTTTTCGTGGTTGCATTAAGCCATTTGGCTCATTACAGCCGGAAGCTTTAAGTGTTGTGGCGTCCTGTAGAGGAAGACAGCACCAATATAAAAATCTTATTAGACAGGCAGCAGCAGCAGCAGCAGAGTGGCTGGCAGAGTACAGAGCTATAAACAGAAAAGAACTAATGTACTCCTCTCATTAACGTTGACTTAAGCATTTGCATTGGTGTTTGTAAGCACACACTCACACAAGGCAAGAGCCCAAGAGCCAATACTGTATTTGAGACCAATATTGGTATTTGGATTAAAAATCTGATAACGGTATATTGGCCAATATTTATTTTTTTTTCTGGTAATTGCTTAATAGATTTTTTTTTCCTCTAAATATAACAGCTAATTTTAACAGTAAACTTCACCGAATTTAAATAAGTATCAATAATGATTATAAACATGAAAGCAAACACAACACAAATAGTGATGCACAGATCCCAGCTTAACAAGTGGATCGAGTGTTGGCCTGTTTCTTCTTCTTCTTCTTTCTATTTCATTGAGATACGATAGGCTGCCAACTTTTTAGCATCACAGCAATCTCTGGCCTCATGTTTCCTTGCATAGAAATGATCTCAATAAGTTCCATGTAGTGGGGTCTACAGATTTAAGTGGAAATGGGATCAGGCATGGGAATCAGCAAATATGCTGATATTGAGGAATCGGTATCAGAAGAGAAAAAGAGAAAGAAAAAATATGAAAATGCCATAAAACTGTTTGAAAAGTCTAATGTATAATAAACCACACTGTGCTGTGTGATTATTAAAGTAGTGTCACAAAAATCACGAATACAATAAGCTAAAAATGGCCTGTACTATCAACGTGGCCAAATATATATACGCACTTGCATCATGTAGAACACATGCACTCAGAAATACACTGGGCAAGTCGCATGTACACACACACACACACACACACACACACACACACACACACACACACACACACACCCACACGCAAGGGAAGCAAGGCAGTTATTAATCACGTCAGGGGCTTGTTGTACTGACGGAGCTCCGCAGAGAGAGAAATGCTTTATTAATATCAGCCCTCAAGCCCCTTAGGTAGCTGTGGTGCACACACACACACACACACACACACACACATACACATACACACACACACACACACACTAAGGAACATAAACTGTAGAGACATACAGCACATGTATGTGTGGACACAGGCATCATACATTGAAAGGGAACACACACAAACACACGCATGCTCCATACTGCTGTGTCTTTACCTCATATGTGCATTGATCTTGACCCAGTGAGCATACTCCCACTCATTCATGCATAGAAAATGTCTGCAACGATAATCATCTTACACACACACACACACACACACACACACACACACACACACACACACACACACACGAGCACATAGAAAGGTGTGAGGTCTGTGAGCGTCTGTGACTTATTTATTTATTCACCCGCTTCCTCTATCCAGGTCAGGTCATCTCCAGCAGCTTAGAGCACTCATGGCTCTTCTTTGAAAACAACAGCCAACCTCTCACTCTCTGCGTGTCAGAGGACTGACAGCTAAACAGCACACACACACACACACACACACACACATACATACACACACACACACACACACACACACACACACACACACACACACACACACACACACACAGAGTCAGGTGCTCATGGTGGTATGGTGCGTTGCTGTTGTTGAGGCAGGGTAACATAGCGAAGCTTTGATTTCCTCTGATTCTTCTCTCACCGTGGGGGAAGCGTTCTTCTCTCCCATGACGTCGACTGTTTGTCTGCCGCTGCTGTTTGATGTTTTTATAGCAACTCTCCCCGTGGAACTCACTAACTGACCCCCGCAGGATGCCAGCAACACACGAAAACACACACACATACACACGCACACAGAGGTGGGGACACGCATTTAATGAAGTGAAAAGGAAGTGTCTGATTGGAAAAACCGCAGGAAGTGCCAAGCTTAACTTCCTGTTTGCATGGCTTATTGTATTCCAAAGTAGCAAGAGAGGCCTGGTGAGGATGTGTATGCAAGCAGACACAAACTTACAGACATACACACACACACACATATACACACACACACAAACACTAGACCTAGTAAGATTAAGATCAACCTCTCGCTGCCAAGCTCCTACTCACAAATAAATAGATGTAAAGTACACAATAATTAAGTGTCAGACTTGATACTGCATTCAAAAGGCCTAGGCCCAATTTGCAATTTTAAACAGATTTAGATGCCGACTCTGTTTCTTTCAAGCCAATGCTTGAAGTGTTCTTTTCTAATGGTAATTGGCCATCCGAGCATTTCTTTGTTGCGTGGACAGAATGTCTTATGGAGAAGTTTCTGTTCAGTTTGTCAGGGCTTTTCTCAGGGCTTGTGGTTGTTGATCCTTGAAGGCATCGCAGCAAACATAGATAGCACACATGAGCGGTATGCACAACTCAACAGTAAAAGGGCCAATAAGTAGTGAGACCTGTTTCGCTTTTTACAAGACCAGGGATTTCCTGGATAACATTTAACTATTAATGACATCAAACTAGATAGTGTTTTTCATAGTTATACAATGTGTAGGTCACTTTGGTTAAGTATGCTTTTGTACTACTTGAGGACCAACTGGCAGATTGGCGTTTCAATCATTCCACTATTTTTTGGCTATTTAAACCATTTCAGATACTGTTAGGCTACTATTCCAACCACTTCCATTATTTTTTTTTAGCTACATCATTTTAGCTGACTATTTCAAACATTACTTTTTAGCTATTTCAACTGTTCATCCATTACTTTAAGCTAGCTATTTCAATCAGCACTTTTAGGTTTTCAGCTATATATCCATCACTGTGTGCTATTTCAGGCATTTACTCATTATTTTAGCTAACTGTTCCAACTGCCTATCCATTACTTTAAGCTATTTTATCCAGTGGCATATCTTTTAGCTGACTGTTTCAACTTCTCTGCTCACTTGCTGGCTAGTTTTCAGTTACTCTGAGCACATGGTGTATGTGTTATAGTTGACTCAATATGTGGATGTATTTTGTTGAATTTTTAGTCAAAATGTAATTTTCTTGAAATTTTGATATTCAAGCTACTCTACAATTTCTCTACCTGTCTCCTGCCAACTTCAGAAGTACTCGTTGAGGTACTGTTGCCCCATGTTGGGAATCGCTGCACTAGACCTCTTCAACCTGTCCATCAATGAGAGCTAGTGAATTATTTAATCCTGCCTCTGACCACACACACACACACACACACACACACACACACACACACTGTCTGTTGGTATCTTACTCACTCACTTGCAAACGCAGAGGGTGATGTGATGACTTGCCTTCAGGGGTGACACCACAGAGACGTGTTGATAATGTTATTTTGGCTTAACATGTAGTGTGCTGAGAATCATATATTTTTTGTTGTCTACCACACCAACTAGCAGACTTGTGGTGTGTTTTGACTTCCCCCACAAGTGTTACAGTACCTCACAGAAGGAGGAAGCTGCGGTTTTTAAAGATCACGTGACGCCGGGCTTGATTTACCGCTCAACAACTGCTTCTGTGCAGAAGAAATGTAGCGAAAGGCCACAGGTCAAGAGGGACTAGAAGCTGGATGTGTGCTACAACATTTCTGGAATCAATTAAGTGTTGCAGTGTTCCGGTCTGCTTTACAAGATAAGGGTACAAGAAGAAAGAAGCGGAACCTCTGATGCTATAATTTCACCATAACCTAACCGTTTAGACGTAATGGGAGGTAAATCTGCCCCCAGAATCTTTAGCGCTAACAGGAGGGGGAGGGGTGAAGTAAAAGACTAGTTAATTAGTAGCCTCGTTATCCACGCCGGCGCAGATCTCTGTAGTGTAAGTCTTTGTAAAAGCAAACAGCACGATGAACAAAGCTCAAAACACAAGGCTGTGTTTCATTAACAAACCATTAAAGTTGAGAAGCTTCAACAGAAACGAGAGCAGCATCGTTTTGGAACAAGAGCCCGAGAGAGTAACCTCAGCTTTCCAACATTAAATGTAAAAGTCCTAAATGTTGATATGCACCCTGCAGCACACTATTATCATAGACTGTCAGGAAGCCGCTTTGGTGCTTCATTGGCTCATGGAAACCTTAAGGCTAAAATGCAATGGGAGCAATAATGGACGTACATAATTTGACATTTCTTTGATGCGCTTCAAGCAGGGAACTTGAGGCGTCAGCAGCACCGACTCTGACCGCTATACATATAACTGTTTGATGTTTCTGTATGAGAATGACATCAAATCCCGTGTCCCATGGTCAGGTGTAAAGGCTGCAGCAGTTATTACCAGACTGACTAGGTTATGTCCTTAAATATGTCCTTGCATTAATACACTGTTTTATAAATGAGTTTTCTATTGTCGTTGAAATGGCTGACTTAGATGCAAAGACTAGCATTTTAGTTGAGTTTCTCACCTGCCACAAAACCATATATGCTTTGATGTAGGACACCACACATTCATTCCAATAATGAAAGTCTGTATTGTGAACATAATTGATTTATCAATTGACATATACAGCTTTTTGTTATAATAAATTAGAATTAGTGCGGCCTCTCAGTATTCCTCCTTTGTTGTTCGTATCGTAACATACATATTACACTGTATTTTCATTTATTATCTTATTTTGGTAAATCATACACCAGATTTACTCTAAAAGTTACTGCGGGTGTTCAGTCACTTAAATGTTTTTGCAGAATCGTAAACGTCAAACTTGGAAAAGATATTTGTTTTGTCAGTGTACCTTTAACCAGCAAGACGTTTACTACAGATATTTTGTAAGAAATGCTTTCCTGCAGGTGGGTAAAGATGTACAATGTCAGTCAGAGGCAACTTGTTGGGTGAACTGAATCACTACTCTCCAGTTTCTGCTTATTGATATTTTTCCTCTTCTCGTCATGATTATTTCATGCTGCTTTGAAAAAATAATCCAGTTAATCTGAATCTAATCTAATTATAAAGTATCTCACTGACAAAAGGAAAATATTAGTCTGATCTGATAAAACTGTATGTTTTACTACAGTAACTAACTAAACACAAAGACTTTTCTACCAGGCGTCTCAGAGCATTTGTTCACATTGTTAACTGCCCTACAGCAGGTCCAGAATCCTCTCTGTTTGTTCTTCCACTTTCAGAGTGCATTACTCTGGTCTACACTTTACTGGAAAACATAACTGGTATGTTGAGGATGATTTCCTCTATCCTTCCTCTCTCTCTCTCATTCTGTAGCCCACGCAGACTTTCCTCTGCGGTTTGACACCTGAGTGTGTGCAGGTTTCATGTGTTGCATTATCTAAAGAAAGTGGTGGGTGGAAGGAAGCAGTGCAGCACATCAGCTCTTGAACAGGCA
Organism: Seriola aureovittata; assembly: GCF_021018895.1. Taxonomy (NCBI): domain Eukaryota; kingdom Metazoa; phylum Chordata; class Actinopteri; order Carangiformes; family Carangidae; genus Seriola; species Seriola aureovittata. The sequence goes on from NC_079379.1 coordinate 9,430,930, forward strand.
ATTCACACGCACAAACACACACACACACACACACGCAGGCGCACACACATTCACTTCATGCCGAGAAGAAGACAAAATGTCAGGGCTGGTTCTGGGAGACAACTGCTGGTGCTGCTGTCGGCATGGAGACTGCTGTGGTGTAGGGTTGCAGCAGAAGACCGCCGCGCTTAATTCACTTAAAATGTCAAAACACCTGAGGGGGGTGAGGGCTGTGCCTGGACCTGACAACTATCAACCTTTCTCTGCCTCACACACTCTGACAAAAACTGGTTGGAAACCTCAGTGATAACTGTGTAACCTTTTCAGTAAGCACTTTGCCCTTTATTTGTTTTCAAATCATATTCTTTTCTGTTTTTGCTTTACACCAACATGAATTTAGGCAGTGCATATTCCCCCTCAGAACTCTTTTAGTTGGTTTGCCAGTGAATAGTGCGACTAGTGCACTTCTTTACCTCCATGCAGCACTGTACTCACCACCAAAGAGCCTAATAAACACGGCACGTGCATATTTCAAAAGAGCAAGACTATTAAGGGTCCCATTACAGCTCCTTCAGGCTTTGTTCCATCTAATATATTCCCTGCATGTTAATTGACAGAACCTAGCTTGATATTTAGTGGCCATGAATTTCCGACAATGTGCTCAGTGGTGTGGCATTTAACAAAGCCTTAAAGGAGACGGAGACAGTGCTGCTCATCGTTCAACGCTCGATGCAGCTGTTCCCAACGCCGCAAAGATTTATGGGAGGCCTAATCCAGGAGACTGCTCCCGTTCTGTGTAATTTTGTCACAGTGGAAATAATGTGTGATTTGTTCCAAGGTTTGGTGCTTTGTTGTTGTTAGGAGATGCCTGGAGTTGTATGATTGTCAGACACTGGCCAGTGCTGCTGTTCTTTGTCCATTCATTCATCCATCTGGTATGTGCAGTCACTTTTCCTTATATGACATTAAACTGAATATCTGACTACCAGTGAGATAAAACCAACAACTTGAAGAGGCAACATCAAGTTATAATGATTAATGGGGACAATAAAAAAGCAATCTGCATTTTAATCAGTGATCAGAATGGTTATTAGATGTTAGTTGCTGTCCTAATAGTGGTTTACTTAGTCCTTTGGTTGAGAAGATGTAAAATAAATAAATAAATAAATAAATAAAAACACTGCCCAAAGAATCATCATCTATAAATTCCTTGCTTCAGTTCAAAAGCAAAATATATTGAATTTGCATTCTTGTTAACCTGAGAAAATCCTCACATATTAGAGGCTTGTCTCACCAAATGTCTGGTATTTTTGCTTGATGATTGAGATAAACGATTCATCATTAAGGCTGTCACTCGATAAATCATTACAGCATCTTCCACTGTCCCTCCCCAATTTCTCTGCAAGCTCTCAGGCGAATCCCTCTTCTCTCTTTCTGAAAGTAAAAACGCACGGCCAGCATTTGATATGATGCGACATTTGCCCGCTTACCTCATCACCCACAGCTCTTCTATACAGTACCCACACATTCACACACCCCCTTCCTCTCTGAAACCAACACACAGAAAGGTTAAACACACACACACACTTCCGCCGTGCTGCGGAAACCAAAAATGCTGCATCTTGTCTCCGTGCCTGCTGCCTGTCATCTGATGGGTTTTGTTGTAAGCAACATGAGGCCACGTTAGCATCCTCAGCGAGCTGACTCTCTTTATTCCTGTTTTAACCGCAGGAAATTTTCCCGTCGCCGCAGGCTCTCTGAGCGGCTGACTGAATGTCTCACTGAACGACTGCCTGGCTGACTTAAAAGGGACTTTCAGACCTTAGGCTGCTAAGTGTCCTCAACTTACAGTAATTGGTAGGCTCAGAGCTCTTCATAAAAAAAAAGGTTGTCGTTGCCAACACCGTCTCCCAAAAAGACATTCAGGAATATTTACAGTAAGGAGCGATTGGTCCCTGGAAAGACTTTGGGAGAGTGCTTGAGAGAGCATTAGAGTAGAAGACCTAATATGTCCTTGAAGAGATTTCAGTGTTAAAGATGCTGTGTGTGAAATTTTAAAATCTATAATATATTACCATAATTATTATCATAATTGCTATAAACAAAGAGGACTCTCACTGCAAAGAAAGGCTGCATGCATGAGTTTCTGCTCTGCGTTTCACATCATCACTGGATTCAGTTTCCACAGGAAATCTGTCAGACAAAAAAAAAAAAAGGCAGCACTTTTGTTTTAGATGTATGAAATACTTGAGTAATACACGGTTTTATTAATGTTGCTGCACCCACATGTTTACTGTTGAAATGTAGCCTGTGTTCACTGTTATCAAAAGCTGTTATAATCTCTTATCTCATAGGCTAATCAGCATGTGCTTATTGAGTGCAAGCGTTCTAAAACCACAGTTTACATTAAGCTAGTTTGTTATCGGCTTGTTTCCTCCAGCATTTAGGCAGTTGTTTTCAAACCAGTTTGTTATTTTAGTTTGAATTGGATTAAGATTAAATGAGAAATCTGATGAGCTTTCCAGTTGAAGAGAGAGTTCCTTTTTTTTGCCAGCACCTAATGACACAGAGGTGCCTGAGGTTTTTCAAATACTTATTATACAGTCTAGTTTATAGTTTTTAGTCGCAGAAGGATTCTGGATTGAATTCTAAGGCAAGCAAGGCACCAAGGCTCTATGGGTGAATGGCTGTTAGCCGGTCCACCACTTCCCGACGGAAATATCTCGAGAAGTATTGGAGGAATTGCCATGAAATTTGGTACGGACATGAACGGCCCCCAGCAGAGGAACCATACGGAGTTTGGTGATTCCCTGACTTTTCCTCTAGCACCACCAGCAGGTTGACATTTGTGGTTCAGAGTGAAATATCTTCATAACCATTTGACGGACTGCCGTGAATTTTGATGATTTTATTCAAGGTCGCTTGAGGATAAATTCTAATGACTTTGACTGGGATCCCCTGATGTTTCGTGTAGTCTAACAAATCATCCTCAGCTGTACTTTGTGTTTAGTGCTATTAGCGATGGTTAGCTCGCCAACAAACCTAAAGCAAATGCTATACCTGCTAAACATTAGCATGTTAGCGCTGTCACTGTGGTCAGGGTCGAACAAATGAGAACCAACCTTGCATGTGTTCAAATTAATTTTAACGCCACCCACTCAGCCTTTTTGTAAAACACATTCGTTTACTGTGTGATGCGTCCTCTGCCTCTCACGTGCTGTCACAGACTTGTTGTCATAGTAACCTTACTGTTACATTTTGAAAAGGCAGCGAACGGCCTCATCTTTTATTCAAGATTCTTCTATCCAGCGTGTAAAATCCAAAATGGTTCCACATATTGCATATCGCATATCTCAGGTGGTTTAGTTTCATGATTATTTGTTTAGCTCAGGTTTGCATTAGCCACCAGAACAACAATAGCCTAGTTTACAAAGGGTATTTTTCCTGTGTACCAGTGATAGTTTGAATTTCCCCAGTATGCAGCCACAGCCACTAGCTATATTTCCCTGTCCTGAGTATCTATCTGTGTTGACAAGCTTTTTCTTAATCCCTTAACCTGTAAATAGACACCAGTTTCTGATTCTGACAGGTTACTGCTGAAAGCTGGGAATAATGAGATTGCTATAGTGCATTTAACTACACTCAGTGACACTCGGGGCAAATAGCAGCATCCTCTTTGCATCAGGAAGGAACAGGCTGTAGGAAGAAATGTGGATTTAATTCTAGAAGATACAAGACTTAACACATTTTATGATTTTTTTTTTTAATTATTTATCATGTATTATTCCGCGGTTCCCATCTGAGGAGCGGTAGCTTATCTGTTCAGCCCATGCTGTGCTTCCCAACCAGCCCACTCCCAATCCACCCTCGTATTTGACCCGTGCCTCTAGGTTTTTGATGTGCAGTCCCCCAATGGGGTAGTGAGAGGAGGAGTTAATGTGCACCTTTGGAAGGCTGCAGACAGGAAAGGGAGGAAATAAAGTGATGCAAGGTGCAGTGAAGGGTCACATCTGCCATGTGGAGCAGTAGTAAGAAGGCCCACCTGCTGCTTTCACTGTTTCTAATTGGGTTTTTCACCACTTCCCGGCTACCCACTGGGGCTGTTTCTGTCTGTTTGGTACAAGCGGTAAGGGAGCAGAAGATAGGAGGCTGGAGACCACGTAGAGAAGAGAGGCTAAAAGTGGAGAAGTCCAGTTAGAGATTAGAGGATGAAATGACCGCCAGGGGAATAGAAGGTAAGAGTAAAGGAGAGATGAGGAGAGGATAACAAAGTGGAAGATTGAAGGAATCAAGAGAGAAGAGCTGAATGTGGCCTCTCCTCTGTCAAGGAGAGAGGAATGAGAAGCAGCAGAGGAGCGGGTGTTTTTACCCAGAGGAGTGCATGGTAGATTTGTTAAGGCATACTCCCAGCATCAACCTGTTCGAGCCGAACAAGAGGGAGCAGCTTAACTCGCTGTAGGAGAGGTTACAAGTGCTGAACTCACACACTAATCAAGCTTTCTCCTTGTGTTTTCTCCCTCTCTCTGTCTCCGTGCGCCGCCCGTCATCCACACCGATCAACACCATCTAGGTAAGAAAACCTTTTCCTCTTCTTCTTGTGAGCTTGAGTGTGTGTGTGTATGTGTCTGTGTCTGTGTGTGTGTGTGTGTGTGTGTGTGTGTGTGTGTGTGTGTGTGATTGTGTGGGAGGTTGGGTGGGGCGTGAGAACTGGCAGGGTGGCAGGGGTGAACGTGCCCGGCATATCAACGATGCCCCGAATGCACACACAAACAGCTTCTCTAACATATAGCACACATGTGTAAATAAGAGGCAGGGTTCCTGCCAAAGGGCCACCGTCGCGCCTCTCGTGGTCCCCTTTCAGCCGACCGAATAAAGAGACACTTTCGTCCTCTGCTGTCTGCCAAAAAGGGAGATTATCAGCTCAGATCTAAAGAAGACAGAACAGACAGGGGGAGGCAAGAAAAGAAAAACACAATCAAAGGGCAAATTTGTGCCTGTTTTTGAAGCCGAACGGAAGTTGGGATCCTACCTGCGGTTATTGTGCATGTTTTTAACTTTTACAGAAAAGGGGATAAAACTGTTTTTGGGCATGTCTTTCCAGGAGATGTGCTCAACCAACTTTTTGTGGTGTGCTACCGACTGGAGTACGTCATACTGTAGCTCTGTATAACCCACAGACATTGATGCAAGATGGGTTTCCCATAGCAAAAAAGACTCCCATCGACTCACAGCTTAATAAAAAAAAAACAAAAAAAACAATGTGAATGTGAAAGATATGTATATAAAGTGTCATCACCGCTTCCTCATCTAATGCCTCTCAACTTTTCTCTCCGGCGAGTTGAAACTGTCTGTCATTCTTTGAGCTGTGTGCTAGCTGACGGATGACTGTCTGAGCCGGCTGCTGGTTCACTGGGTCATTTTTTCTTAGTGCTGTTGGGAATTAAAAATTCAAGGCAATATTAAAGCTTTAAAGCTTTTTTTTTTGGCCTGGGAGATCTTTGCTGTGAACTTCAAATTGATTGCTTCTGAAAACATGTCAGGCTGCAGTGATACTCCTTAAGGCATCGCTAGGAAATCCCAAACCTGAGCGCAAAAGTGTGTGTGTGTGTGTGTGTGTGTGTGTTTGTATTTGTTCTAAGAAAGGAGTAAGGAAGTGGCGTGTGTATATTTGCATGCATGTGCTGTACGGCTTGCAAATTAACAACCATCATAGCTCACAGAGGAAATGACAGGGCCCTCAATTAACATACAGATTTGCTTACATGCCCACACAGTGGTAATATTATATACTGGATTACCTCATATTATGCTCATGCGTGGTTAACCGACTCCCACCTGCAGCAGCTCAGACATACAGTACATTTACATATAAGCTGACTGCAAAGGGCAGCAGCCTCCCTGCCTGGAGTAAAATGACGTGTTGCAGTATAACTGTTCAAAAGATCAAAACACTCCCTCCATCCCTCCCTTCATCCCACTATCCTGTCCTTCATCCAAAACACTACCTGCCTGCGCCCGTTCCCTCCCCCTTCCTCCTCCTCCTCTCTCCTGTGTGGGGTCTGCCGGTGTTCATAGCAGCTGGTGGCAGGGTGTTTGGTCTGCTCTCTGAGGACTGTTAGCAGCCAAACAAAGCGTCGAAGGTCGTCCCACTCTCCCACGCCGTTTGCTGGAAAATATGCGGTCACGGGAGTCCGCTGTTTTGACTGGAGCAGGGCGTCTTGACCCCATCAAGGAGACGGCTATGTGTGTGTGTGTATTTCTTTTGTATAGCTTTTAGTAAAGGCTAATTTTCAAAGTTATTGCTATTCTGTTACACGTCCACCGTCTTCCACAGATGGTTCTTCCACGGGAGACTGTGGACGGTCTGCTACGACCTGCAGGGCAGTGGCCACATGACAGACGGTGACAGTAGGCGTCAGTAGGCTGATTTCAGTAGCTTTGCTGGCTTCTTTTACTTCCCCTGTAGAAGAAGATGGACAGTGAAGAACATAACAACTGTCTTTGAAAAGAATAGTAAAATATGGTATTAATCAACCTACTGTATTTCTTTTATTCTTTAACCTCTAATTACTTTTGACAAATTGTAATTTGAACGATTCAAACATTTCAGATGTAGAAACGCTGATTATGAGAGAAACAACCAAAGACGTGTAGCAAGCCAGCCTCCTTCCAAATTATATCCATTAATTATCCAGTATGAATATTCATGCAAACATAAATACTAGTTAATCAGATTTGAAAATCACATTTACGGATCCATTTGATATAAAATGTTTTGAAATTCCCTACGATCACAGAGGCCACAGCTCAACATTACTGTAATAAAAGTCCTTTTCAATAATCAATTCCTATTCAAATGTGTCCATTTAATAATATCTCATAAAATATTATCTTCAGGCCCTCAGCCAGAGTGCTCAGTTAAATAACATTGTCTCATTTTCTTCACCTGCTCCCCGACTCCTTTCCTTCTTCTCTTCCTTTCATAGCATTGAATAATGAACTTTTCCCTCATTCTTTATCTCCCCCCTCACACTCCTCCCCCCCCCACCCCCCCCCACCCCTTCAATCCCTCCTTCCCCGTTCAATAAACTCCCGACTTCATTTGCCACAGTGTTGCAGCAGGCTGTTTGGCAGACCTGGCGGCCCTGTCGCGCAGCGCTGATGGCTGAATGCAGCGCACCCAGCACACACTGCCTGCATTGTGCCTTTGATGAGGCCCTACATCTTAGTCACTCGAGAGCCTGTGTGTTTGTGTGTGTGTGTGTGTGTGTGCGCGTAGCTGATGGCGAGGGCACGCCTGTGTGCCCACATCGCGCACTTTAACACACACACGGATGCAAACACACCACATTGTGCTCGCTTCAGCACCTTAGCCGTTACATTTGCCTCCCAGCGGCTGACAACAGGGGGTGTGGAGATATTTATTAATGCCCGTCGTGATAACATGGTGAATGATAAACAGGCGGGGTCAGGGTCTGATCGATACCCAGGCACTATGCTGAAATGCATCCATCCTTCCCTCTCACTCTCCATCTCTCACTGTAAAGCCTTAAATCTTTGGCCACTCTCCACCCGCTCTGCCTGCCAAGTCTCAACGGAATAACTCTCCTTGCCCCGTTTAATGGTTTAACTACTTTAAAGAAAAGGGCAAGGCTTTCTATTGTCAGTCACTCTTTAATCATATTAAGTGCTGGGCAAGAACGACAGCTTCATTTTTTGATGCACACTAAAACAAGCTTCATATCTCAAGTGCTCAAGTGCCCACTCATCATCTTGTGTCCTCTTATATCGGAGATGCCATTCATGGCCTAGTTTTGCCTGTAATTTCTCTGCCACTCCTGCAATGCACGACTGTGTTGTACATGCTTCTCTTATTGTCTCGTTTCACTTCGTATTGCTCTCTTTTTTGGTCCTAAACACACACACACGCACACACACACACACACACACACAGAAAACCTTCTTCCCACCTGATTGCTTTCCCATTTTTCTTGCGGAGAGATTTATGGTGAGGGGAATGTTGGAGACAGGCTATTACCATGTCCTGTTTGAACTCATCAGTCAGACAAAGTGGTCGAGGTGGTGGCGGCGACATTCGTGGGCCTTTACCACGACACACTCCCTCCTACACGCCTCCTTTGCTCTCGCCCATGTTAACCCTGCTTCAGTGGCTGCTCGGTCTCCCACACTGCCTTGTTTTTCATCAGCATTAGGCAGCAGCGCCGTTCTCACCGTGCAGCTTTTTTCTTTCTTTCTTCTTCTTTTTTTTTTCCTCCCCATTTGACTAGAGGCTGGATGTGAAGCACCGTCTCCCCTGCGGAGAATCAGATGTTTACTCCACAAATCAGAGTCACTTTAGTCACACAACCAAGTGTACAGTGTAACAAATGTGCAGGATTTTGTTGCGGTGACCTTGATGCGGAGATATTGCGGCGTTTTATTTAATGACATAGTACATTTTGGCACATGTTTTTCTCAAGAGTCCAGCTGGATATTTAGCGTTTTTGTGATTTCTTTTTGTGCCGCCCTTTGTAATCTCATAATGTTTTATGTGTACAGATGAGATCTGAAACCATATTAATCGACTAGTTGACGGGCAGAAAATTAATATGAGGAATTTAGGAATTGATTAATCATTGAAGTAATTTTAAGCAGGAAATCAAACATTATCTAGCTGCAGTTTCCCTAATGTGAGTTGCTGTTTTTCTATGTTTCATATAATTGTAAACTGTGTTTATTGGACATAACAAGACATTTAAAGATGTTAGCTCTGAGAAGCTGCTTCTTTTGTTTTGTTTTGTTTTTTTTGTCTTGTTTTTTTGTTCAATGAATAGACCGAACGATTGATCGGTTAATTGTGAAAACAATTACAAAGTCTTCTTATTTTTAGCATGGGCTGCCTGACTGGAATGAGTCTGTCAGTGTTAGTGCCACACTTTACTGAATAATGAATGTGCAAGACCACATATGGAGAACTATGTAGAGACACAATGACAGGAACACCTGCGCAATTTAATTAAACCCAATAAAAAAAAAGAAAAACAAAAAGAAAGCATGGAATAGAAAACTACCTTTTGTGAGGCTTAGATTGTTCAATTTCTGTTGAGGCTGTCAGACAGGAATGATTTTATTTCATTTTAGTCTAGAGGAATATAAATGAATTAGAGAATGTGCTTGTGCTTCTGCATTTACCTCCCTTTATTTTCCTGATCTTTCTATCACCCTTTTATTTTTTCCATTTCTTTGTGCAGCTTTATGTAAAACACCTTTAGTGTTTGTGTTGGCTCTCTTGCTTAGCTTTCACAGCTCTGCCCTTCATCCCTCTGTCGTGCAGCTCTGTGTAAACAAGAAAATGATGCTTAAATTGTCGCTGGCACTGGAATAATCCTCACAGAGGTGTAAATGTAAAGTAAACCGTCACTGCCGCTTCCTGCAGCATCGACTGTTATAGAAGCAGGGAAGCAGCGCTGCTTTTTATGGTTTGTTATTGTAAAGGAAGGAAGGTGGTCGTACCCCCCACAGAACTTAGTCTGAACTTCCTCAGTGGATTCCATTGCTGAGGGACAAGGGCTGTCAGCTCCTTTCAGTTGTATGTGAATCTCTCTTCTTTCCCACTGTACCACACACACACACACACACACACACACACACACACACACACACTGTTACAATGTACTGTCGAGCCACCCTGTCCCGTTCCTATAAATTTAATTAGAAGTGAGTGTGCTTTGGTTTGAGACGTATAGAGAGGAGACAGCAGTCAGCAGCGCTCGCTGTATTGTGTTCAGTAGCTGGGGGATATCTCACTCGCGCCGGCTCGGGCCAACACAAGTAATGAAGCCCACAGAGCTCACTGGATCACGCTGACATTGTTAGAGCCCATATATTTCTTTTTGGCCCGTGTAGTTCACAATAGGTGGCTGGTTTCCTGCCCGTTCTGTCATAAGAATGTTAATATTGTTTTATAAGCTTACACGCTCGGCCCAGCGCTGGCAGGCCTCAGTCTTGGCCGGCGGTTGGTTATCGCTGCGGGTCCGCCTGAGCCGAAGCCACGGCATCCGTTTCACCTCGGCACGCCTGCCACCAAGCCTGAATTCCACACTTATCTACAGGCAGCAGAATGGGTCTCAAGGGACAGGGAAGAGTGAGGGATTTACTCCCCGACGCTCCTAAGCCAGCCCCCTCCCGACCTACACACAGATGTGTTCAAGGAGTGCAGCATTAGCCGGTGGAGTAGCCATGTATGTTCTTGAGTACATATCAAAGCCTCCCAGAAAGCCTCTTTTCCTGCCTTGTCCTCTTTCTCTCTCCTCGTCTTCTCTCTCCCTCTGACACTCCTCAGTTCGCAGTGCGTTGGAGCAAGGCTGTTGATAGGGGTGTGTGCCCACTGATAAGTAAACACTCTCGAGGGGCTTATGGAGAAAACACTGCTGAATATTCCCTACATTGTGTGGTGGAGCTAACTCCAGCACAACTGGCTGTCAGCTGGTCGACGTAAACAGATAACCGCACCAATCCCACAGTCACATTGACTGTTAAATAGCCGAGTGTGGCGAGCGGATATCGGGGTGTCCTGTTTAGCAACCGTGGCACGGCTGAAGGCTTGTTTTGCTTCAGTCAACACAAGCACCGTTTTGTCATCCCTTAGGAGGGCTCATCTAAGAATCAGGGCTTCCTGACAAGTCACATTGAGTGAGATAGTGGAAGAAGGGTGGTGAGTGATGCCAGATTGGCTTTTTCACTGCTGCTCCAAAAAGCTTGATAAGTACAGCAGAGGGATAGAGCGGCTGTTAACAGCAGCGTTACAGGTGTCATTCATTCGAGCCAGGGCTAGTTTTCTCTCAGAGTGACTCCCCAAATCAGTGTCATAGCTCTAATCCAGTCTCGCTTTGTTTGATAGATAACTATGCTTCTGCGTGAGGGCCTCTCCCTGAATTTCAAGTGCAGTAATGTCTGTGATATCTCCAAACTGAAAGTTTTCAGCTCTACACAAAATAACAAAAGACATTGACTTTCAATTTTCCACATCTGCCCTTTTTAGAGTTTGGGCTTGTATCTCTGGATGCTTTTACGCCTCATCTGTTTGGTTCAGGTCAAGCAAACCCTGTTGCATCCGCCTGTTTGTTCTGGCTTCTTTAGACCGGTGTGAACTCTGCTATTCACACTCTAGTGCAGACCAAACATTTACACACAGAGACACCTTAAAGAAGTGCTATTTCATCCACTTCCAAGCAAATTGTGGTGTAGCTGCAACCACCGGAATTCAATATAATATATATAATTGTTAATCATGGTCAGAGACGTATAGGAGGTTGAAACAGGGATGTGCTATGTGCTAGTGTCAGTTCGTCAATGAAAAGAAACTGCAAGCCACACAACAACTATCCCCTCGATGTATTATTATGGTACAAGATGCCTGATTTTCAATTTTGTTTCTACCTTTCATCTGTAATTATTTTTCATAATTGAGGTCCTGTTGCAGTCTTCACTAATAGCGCTATTAGCAGTGAAGCACAGATCCAACCTGAGCACTTGTGCTGCATGACTTGCTTTCAATCAGTAGAATAAACTGTTATAATATTCCTCCGTTGGTCCATGTTGTGCTGATGATGCAAGATAACGGTTACCAAACTGTCCAATGAATGATTTACCTGTCGGAAGACATACATTAGTCTTCAACTCTCTGTTCATGTTCACTAAGCCAGTATGGATGCAAACCAATTAAACTGCACTACAGGTGTCAGAATGAGCACACCATCAGGAAACTATTTGCAAGCGATCACACTCCTTCATTGATAATCAGGTCACATATCGTGAGGTGTATTGTTGTTTTTTTTTTTCTTTTTTCTTTTTACCTAAATACCAAATGCATAGCTGCAGCTCTTAATCCCATCCCAGCTTCCAGTGCGAGTCCCTCCGGAGGAAAGAGAATGGATAGAGAAACGTGGCACAAATGTCTATACGATGCATTGAACAAATGTCGAATGGGTCCCCACAGGACCCCCTATCGAGCTTGTGTCTCACTGCCTGGGATTGTGTGCGTGTATGTGCGCGTTAATGCGTCTTTCCCCTTGTTTTTTTTTTTTTTTTGTTTGTTTTTTTTTCCCCTTCGTTGTTTATTTCCTCACTCTCTGTCTCCTTGACCGCCGTGCCCTGCTCTTCCCTGTCACAAAAGCGTTCATTCGTCCCACTCAGCCGTTTCCCAGCGGAGGTCCGTGGGCTGAGGAATCCCCTTCAGAGTGGGCCTTTATCTGGATCTGCGCCAGCGGTAGGAGAGGCCCGATTTAAAAAGGACCCTCTGTAGACCCGCTGTCAAAGCACAGACAGAGAGGCAGACCTGATGGATATCTGAGCTTCTCAGAGAGGCTGGCACAGGATGGCCCAGGCCGTCCAACGAAAACTGCTGGCCTCTATCGCTTTCTCCCACTCTTGTTCATTCATTTCCGCTCACAGCCCGTCTGATTCCATCCCTCTCACTCATCTGCTTCCTGTTTTGCCTTTCTCAAACCGTGGTGTGTCGTTCCTGCACTGAGTGCCAAATTATCTTGCATATTTTACGCACAAGCAGTCGTGCTAAAACACTCATACTTCACTCTTTTATCTTTTCAGTTTCGAAGGTTGTTGTAGGTTTGAAAGGTTGAGTAGGATGACGAGGATGAATTAAAGTGCTTTGTTAATAATGGGTTTCTTTTTTGAATTGTGGTCAGCAATGCTACTCACAGAATTTCACATATGCAGTTAAAGGTTATGTGAACTCTCAAGTGTCTCGGGTTTTTCTTTTATATAGCAGACAATAATATTTTCCGCTGGGGATGTTATAGTGTGCTGTAGCTGCAGTTTAAACATTTGTATACAACAATGTTCTTGATGACTACAATATCCTCACTGTGGTCTGGTTTTGCTTTGACCCAGTTTCACTGTTGCCTTGTTAAGAATCATGAAAGACACCTTGAAAACAACATCTCTCTCTTTCTTTCTTTTTTTTTTCGCCGTTTCAAGCGCTGAAGAAATGACAGGCATCCCTTCTATTTTAATGTGCATCGCATGAGTGTCGGCTGAGTGATGAGCCAATTAAGCCTAGCTGCCGAGGTAGTCTGATTACTGGAGCTTACCGCGACGATACGGCCTAATTCGGCTGTAATGAGCATGGCTGAGGAGGCTGGCATTACTCACTTTAAAACCCTCCTTCAAAGATGAGCTCATTCTATGTACTGTTTTAGGAGAACCTGGGATTTTGCAGATATCTGCCAAGTCCATACAAAGTCATTGTTCATCCCCGAAAGTCGGTGTTATTGTCATAACACGGTGAATCATGGATCAGGCGGCACCCACTGCGTCATGTTGAAAGTACGTCTGGAAAAGCTGACTGGAGCACTGGCGGCACAGACGTGGAATCAGGGCATGTGGACATGGATACTGTCTGTGCTAATGAGGTCCACACAAGCCGGGGCCTTTCTTATTTGGCAGTTTTTGAGTGACCTTCGTCTGAAACATTAAACAGATTATTAAAAAATGAGCTAATTGTAAAACTGAAGAAACTTTTGATGAATTAGGGAGCTGTAAACCATTTTACATCAAGGGACACACTGACAAATGAGCTCTATATTCATATTCTTATACTGCAAGTTCTCAGTTAAGCAAATACAAAGGGCAGACTCCTCTGCTTAACCTGCAGGGGTTTATTAATACAGATTTTATCTTCTACTTATGGTCTTACTGCTAGTTTTTAACCCCTCAAGTGTCACTGATGTTGCTCAATATCTTCTCATTACATTTAAGCTGTATTTAAGTCGATTAGGGAATTAATTAATTTCCAAATAGAATTACCATGTAATGGAATTACCATGTAATCTATTTTATGCAGTGGAATTTGCGATAATCACGTCCCTTGTTGCTTTGTTACCTCACATGAACCACGTATTAACTGCTCGAGCCCTGTGTTAAAGAATAGTAGATTCACTTTATTGGAAATAATATTAAGACTACTTTTTTACTATTGCTGCATTTTTAAAACTCTGTTTGTTATTCATTATATTCAGTGAGGATACTCTGGGCTGTCTGTAAAAAAAAGCATCTCATTTCACAATTTTTTTTATGCCGTGGTGCTTTCCAATAAACTTGAGGCTGAACTACACCCAATCAGCATCGGACAATATTCTGTACAGCTCCTCAGGTATCCATATACAACAGCACACACAGCGGCGCACAAATATTGAAACACAGATTAATTTCCTCCGCCATACTCACACTCCACCCCGCGGTGCCAGTAAGATGATACCTCCCTGCCTGTCAGGAGAGACCCTTCCATCCTATAAAAGAAAGCCGACAGATGGAGCTTTTGACAGAGTTAGCGCTCCACCAGCATCCCATGACTGATATCAACTGATGCGTTGCCTTGCCCGAGGAGCTTGACTTATTAGAGGGGAATCAGCGCAGCTCAATCACAGGTTAAAAGTTTCCCCCTTCGGATCTTAAGCAGAGAAGAGGCCCACTTGCAAGTCTTAAGCATTAATCACAGTCTGTCTTCAAGGCCTTTATTGGAGAGATAGCGGAGAAGACCTCTAAGCCTCTCGAAGCAGAGGAGGAAAGCGAGGCCTTGTGGGCACCCTTGAGTGTTTTCATGCACCCTAATTAGTCCTGTATTTGCCTGAAATGTTCCCTGGCTTTTCTCCTCAACCTATTCCCTGTGCTGCTAGTCTCAATCTCCTTCTGCATATTTACTATCGCTCTCTCTCTCATGTATTAGAGTGTCCCCAAGGGATGTAGATTTCCAACACAAATAGTCATAAAGAAGACCGATGAGATCTCAGCTTCTGTAGCAAAAGGAAAGACATTGACACCAGGCGATGCCGTCAGCAAATAGCTACTGTTAGTGTACCTACAGCTAAACAAGGCTTTAATGTCACTTATCTGCTTCTAAGCAAATATTACCCCCAGCACAGAGGAAAGGGTAATGTAGCAACAAAGACAGACCATTGTGAAAATCAAGCACTCAGTTGTAAAAAAAAAAAAAAAAAAAAAGAACCAGCCAAGCTTTAAATCTGAGAAAGTAAGTGTTAACTCTGCTTAAATGAATAAACCTTACATGTGTTTTAATATATGAAAACTGCAGCAGAGGAACATACTTTACAGCTTTTTTCACTGGAGGATAACTCCACCCTGAAACACAAAGAATACTTTAACATTTTGGAATACATTTTTATTTGCTCTTTTTTTTTTTTTTTTTGCTGAGAGTGAGATTGATATTACTCTCTCATACGCTAAATATTAAACTAGCCACACCAGCTGCCAGTTAGCTGCTACAGGAAATCAAGCTTACCGGCTCCTGGCAGTAGCTTCATATCAGACGTGAGAGTAATATCAGTCTTCTCAACTAAACCTTGACAAAAAAGTGTTGAAGTATTTCTTGTAACACACTCTTATTTACTTTGTTGTCATTCAGAGTTTTTTTGTGCTAACGCCCTGGTACATAAGAGGTCAAAAAGTTGCTTTGGTGTCCTAAAAGTAAAGACAGGGTGAGAACTCAGTGCTTCTCTAATACTGCAGGTTACTTCAAAGATAGAGCTTTTATCTTCCCAGCATCATGTGTTATGATCAGCAGAGTGTACCTTATGCTCACGTCAGTCTGCTTACAGAAACAAAACTAGCAGCCATTAGCCGTACAGTGGGCTGCCATTAACGCTACATTAATTTGGTTCTTCATAGCAGGCCATTGTTAGCTTATGGGTGCAGAGCAGAGTGGAGAGGCATATTTCTCCCTGCGGCATCTAAATATAAATCAGTGTGACCTTTTTATTTCCCCAGATGTTCCACTGCAAAGTAGATTGCATCAGCTTTCAAACGGAGCGCCACAGCTTTATTTTCTCTCATCTTGTCTGGTAAATTGCTCTTTTCTCATTTCAAAACCAAGTGTGGGTGATTTGTTCCATGGCACTGGTTTTCTAGCAAAGTAAAAAACATGAATTTTCAGTTTTGTTTTTGTTTTTTAAATTTTATTCTGATTTGAAGGCACAAAATGCTGCTGCTGTAATTTCTGAAGAACACTAGTTTTTGTTCAACCAAATTTCCTCTTGTTGTTGTCTTGATTACCCTCAGGAGAAAATCTGTTGTACTCTTCTACTGAGAACTTCTCATTATCTGTAATATGCAGTTTATTGGTGCATTTCTTGCCCCCACAAGACCTGTTTTCTGTCTTCTCAGTAAACTTGTTCCATGCAACACTTGGTAACATTTTATTTTTATAGTCTATAATTTCCTCATAATTTCCACAGACGCTTCCCAGAAAGAACTATGCAGTTTATTACTAACTTTAAGGAAAAAAGGAATTTTCTTGAAAGAATAGCCCCATTTAAAACTAAGTCAGCAATCATGAATTATCCATCTATTATAGGAAACTGTATTCTGCATACGTGTGCAATTGTATTTTGTCCTGTTGACAAATTACTCTTTTTTGTTTAGTTCAGTTGACCCTCCACTCTTGACTTTTCATCTAGCAACCTCATTGTCCAATATTTTTTGTTTATGGCCAAAAACCTGAACAACTAATGACATTCCCATTAGCATTAGCTGTGTTTTGAGTTTGGTGCTAATTAGGAAACATTAGCAAACTAAAATACTGAAAACAATAAATGTTATACCTACTAAATATTGGCGAGTTCGCATTCTCGTTGAGAATGTTGCCATGCTAGCATTAGCATTTAGCTCAAAGCATCATGTGTGTTGTGCAGCCTCACAGAGTTTCTTGAGTCTTGTTCCTAAATGGTACCAAACTGCCATAGTTCAAGGAAACATCTTGGGAGTTATTAAGAAATAATTAGAAAACTTGTATAATAAAGTGTTGCCCATCCCTAAAACCGCTTGTCTGAAAGACCACCATGATACGCCACCTTGCCTAGTAAATCAAAATTTTTTTCCCACCATTTTTGGTGGCAGAAATTTTATTCCTTTCTAATGTGGAAATCTATCGCCTGCTTCACCCCACACGCCCACCTGTTTTGAGTGTGCACACACTGCTCATTTTCATTAAAGGCTCTAACCTGCTGCATTGTACTCTCCTGTACCTACAAGGACCTCTGTAATCTTTAGCACCACACTGTATGCTCTTCATCAGCGAGCAGTCGGGCACCCTATGCCAGCATATCTTTGAATATTCTCTGTGAGCATATTGCATGTGCCTCTCCAGATAACTGCTCATACTCACTGTCTAAAACATGAAAGACCACCATTTGCTTGTACATATATTGACACTCCTGACCCACGCTGTGTAAAACATGTTGCTGTGTCTTGCGCAGCAGAAAAACTTGACAGAGGCAGGATGCTTCAAAGCAAGTGGCTCCATTGTGGCTCAGGGTAATATGAGGAATGATGAAGGCCTTAAGGTGCGAGAGAGGAGAGTGCTGCTTGTCTCACACAAGCAGACACTCTCTGGTGTGTGTGTGTGTGTGTGTGTGTGTGTGTGTGTGTGTGTGTGTGTGTGTGTGTGTATTTGCATGCGCACATGAGCACGCATTTGTTTTTAGTGATAAAAGACCACGGCCCCGACCAGTGTAATTATCAAGCCTGAGGAAAGTGTGTGCGAGCCCATGTGAAATCTGACAGCATCTACTACTGTACCGTCTCAACTTAGAGAGCAAACAACCCCCCCCCCCCACACACACACACACACACACACACAAACACACACACAAATAAATACATATGCAGTATATATACACATGTTGCACAAGCTGGTTCAGGGGGCTCGTCTCTAAGCTGCCAGTAGGAGGGGGCGTGTAGATCCTGTGAGCGCTAATTAAATGTGTTTAACCCAAGGTCATTCACAGAGCCGAGTGAAAGAAACAGACGAGACTCCGAGAGAAGAGTCCAGTAACAGCACAGAGAATCATAGGAGAGAGACTGAGGGAGATGGAAAGATACAAAACAAGCCAAAGAAGCAGATTGAGAGTGAACGGGGGGGCGAAGAAAAAGGCTTAAGCATGTTGTAAATGTTTTATTGGGCTCCTTTGAACTACTCCAACTGAAGGCACGTGTGTGTGTGTGTGTGTGTGTGTGTGTGTGTGTGTGTGTGTGTGTGTGTGTGTGTGTGTGTGTGTGTGTGTGTGTGTGTGTGTGTGTGTGTGTGTGTGTGTGTGTGTGTGTGTGTGTGTGTGTGTGTGTGTGTGTGCAAGTCTCAGGAGGACACCATGCTTCCCCCACAGATGACCCAGTTAACACTGAGTATGGGAGGTGAGCCAGAGATATACGACTTGGATAGATGACCAGACAGATACTTCCTTGGATCGCACACTGGGTTTTTTCCGGTCCAAAGATCCACTTTTTTTTCTTTCTTTCAAAGAGCCAAAACAAATTTTTCTTCAGAGTATAACTAATGTTAAATGAATCAACATTCCCCCCACTTCTAAGCGTACGCTGTTCTATTCTTATGCAGTACATTGTAAATAAAGCCAATAACCCACACTCCATATGTATGAGTTTGATCTTAAAGTTTGAATCTGTATGAGCATGTTTCTATGTTTCATCATTATCAGTTAATCTGCCAGTTATTTTCTATCCATTAATAGATAAATCTTTTGGTCTATATAAAATAATGGAAAAATGTCTACCACAATTTCCTATAGCCCAAGGTGATGATTTTAATTTGGTTTTTTTTCTGTCCCATAAGACAAAGAAAAGCAGAAAATCCTCTCAATTTCAAAGCTGGAACAAGAGAATGTTATTAGTATTTTTTAATTGATTCATTGAATAATCGAAATTGGTTAATTAACTAATTGTTTCAGTGCAGATATTTTTATATTTTGATTATTATTATCTTTTGAAGTTATAATCCTTTAAATTTCACTCGACACCTGTGGGCACTGATGGGCTGGGCTGAGAGGATTCATTGCATCATGATAAAATACCATATGTAACAAAGGAGTTGTCTCCTATTCAACAAAGTTATCCAACAGAGTAATACTGAACTCATGATTATATGTTCTGCTCAGGGACATGTGCCTGGGTTTGTCTTCAACATATGTATCTCTTGTGTGTGTTTAAGCAATCTGAATCCTGCACAAGAAATGCCAGTAAAAATGAGAACCATTAAAACTGCTATAGGGCAAATACATTGACTGGCTATTGCTGAAAAAATGGCTGCCATAGAAAGTGGTCAAAATGGAGTTAGATACAATGAAATCCATCTGAAGGATTATGATTTTAAATTTGCACACATTATAAATAAGTATTTTTCATTAATAAAGGATCAACACAGCTGTGTATAATGTAAAAGCTGCCACTTGTGAAACACATATCTGTAAATAGCTGCTAAAGAAAAAAACATTTCTATCGGGAACTGGTGAAGACCAAAACAGAGCAAGAAATACGACTCCAAATGAATGCTGATGTTGCTGGTTAGCTGGATGTGTAAGTAGGCAATGTTTGCTAACTCGTTAGCTAAATAAGGTGACAATATGTCAGTTTTGTGTTTAAAGCTTGTTTTTGCTGCCCTCCAGTAGCCAAAGTAAAAGTAATTAATGTTAAAATAGACTTTTAAAGGAGCAGAGAGGGAGATAGAGACAAAAAAAAAGTGAGAGATTGTCAAGCATGTTATGGGGGAGAAAATAATGAGAAGGGAGGCAGAAGTTGTTGTGATAACAGATTAAATCAGCTGGAGCTGCCTGGTTTGTGTTTAGCTGTAATTGCGCTGCACTGTTGCTGGGGTAAACCAAGCACTGCGTCCTAGCTAGCGGTATTCAAGCATGATGCTATTGTCATGATTAGCCCTGCCATTAGCATTTATAGCTCTCGCAATTGGACTCTCAGTTGGAGGTAAATCCATTACTGAGGGATTAAATGGTGTCCCAGCTCCTAAAATTGTTTTTTTCTGTATGTGTGTATGGGACAGAGAAATTAGTTTGTGTGTATGTGTGTGTGTGTAACAGAGAGACTGTGAAATTATTTACTGAACGACTATAGCCTACAATGTTTTAAACTAATACAAACAATCCCATATGCGCCATGTGTGTGTGCACATTAACAAAATTGTTGCCTGAGCTCAGTGTGTATAACATGTATCAACCCGTAGCCTGGCTCTGTGTTTGCATGGGCACGCGTGTGTGTGTGTGTGTGTGTGTGTGTGTGTGTGTGTGTGTGTGTGTGTGTGTGTGTGTGTGTGTGTGTGTGTGGTGTGTGTATATGTGTGTGTTTCTGACTCATTTGCCAGACGGAGGTCCATTTGTCGCGGATGGTTAATGCAGCAGCAGTGGTGGGATTGTTATGACTTTCAGGAAGTAGATAGTGTGCCATTGCCAGAGCGGGTGACTAACAACACAAAGCTGCTACCCCGGCGTCCCATTGGAGAGAATTACATGCTCGGATTGGAGATGACATTCTCTCACTGAGTCAGATCAAAGCAGCCAGATTATTCTCCTCCACTCTCTTTGGCCGAAGGAAAAGACGACCATTGTTGAATTTAAGAGAAGGGATGTGTGTGTTTGTGTGCCCACAAAACAAGGTGTTCCTTCTTTGTGTGTGCACAAAAAGAGAAAAATGTCCTTGCTTGCCTTGCTGCTCTTTTATCTATCCACTAGACATGCAAGTTGAGGAACTCACGCTGTAATTGGTGCTAATATCCCCCCCCCCCCGTCTCCCTCATCTCTGCACCTCAGTATTTTGTACCCATTTGTCCTCTCCCTCTCTCTCGCCCCACCTTACCTTTAAACATTTCTGTCTTTGAAATGAAGAGGCAGGAATGCTCCGTAACTGAAGTCACGGTTCTGTGGCAACAATATCCCTCTGTTACAGGTACAAGAAGAGAAGGCTGGCTCTCTCTGCTCCGCTGCGCTGCAGAAATGCCTGGGAGCGGCGCTTCTCCCTGGGAAAGAGAATGAGGGAAAAGGGAAAGAGGCCCCCTTTCCACCTCACATTAAGATTTGTCTGGTTCCCAGATTGTATCCAGATACGATTAATCTGGCATTCCATTTGTTCCTGGCACTAAAAGATGCACTATCCACATTGAGAGAGCGTTTCTCTTTCCCTTGCGAGACGCTTGTGAATGCCATGTGTAATCTGAGATAGGGGGCAAGAGTGACAACGGGATTTTTACTTTTCTCCTCTCTTAGATCTTTGAGGGGGTTTTTTTTGGACACAGCATACCTATTCATGGCTGTCAAGAAGTTTCTCATCTATTTTTTTTTTTTTTTTGTTGCTGTTCACCTCTGTTGTCCTCAACACATCCCCGAGAGACACATAGACAGACAAGCATATATAAAGGCAGCCACAGAGGAAAATACTCACGCTGAAAAAGACAGATATAGAGAAAGATCCTCAGAGACAGAAGCATGCGGAAAAAGCAGATAGAGAGACAGCATTTGGAGAATGTGAAGGAATGTCCCACAGCTCCGGTGTAATCTGGCATACATCGAATATATTGAAATGCCTCTTTATGTTCATTCTCACTTCACTCATGTTATATTAGAAAGGAGAGCTCCTCGTAAGAGGCCTGTTTTTGTTGAGATGCGAGACAGGGACCTCTCTGTGCATTTGGAAAGCTGTTGCTTGTGTTAGTAATCAAATATCTCAAAGTTACTGGATGTGTTTTGTTTTGTTTTTTTCTATCATGCAGCAACAGGTTTGCACTGCATAACCCGTGCTATCACCACGATCAGTGGATTTACTCAAAATAGATGCGCAGTGAGTCCAACTTCTGTGAACTTGAACATGCAAATCTGCACCACTGAAAGTGCTGACCTTTGAGAAGAAGAACCAAAAACAAGCACAGAAGTTCTGCAGGAGTAAAAAAGTGGTCTAGAGATGACGTAAACAAATATGCTCACAGATGGAGGAAGCATTATTTCCTGAAGTCAACCTTCACATGTATGCGAGTGATCACACTGTGGGCCATACAAACTACAGCAAGTCTCATAGTGACCGGGTTAGATTTGCAATTTTCTCCTCCTCCCATTGCCATTTAACAGTGTAACAGCATTTGGCTGCTTCTCAAATTTTCTGTCTGTAGGCAGGTCATTTTCTCAGTAGCCACTAGCCGGCTGAGTGAGTCACTGCAGCGAGTCCGTTTTTTTCTCACTCTGAATCCTCCCTCAGAATCATGTTCTCTGACAGTTCACATTTTTCAGACTGTCATTTTTCTTTTTTCTTTTTTTAGCTCATCATGTGTGACAGACATAACTCTTGACTGTTAGACAGATTTTCTCCCTGGTTCATTTCCGCAGTAAAGACGCTATGAACTCGTTTTCACTTGTCATGAATTTATTTCCGCTGTGGCAGCAGAACACGTTAACACCAGCGTTCACAAACTCCTGCAGGTTCAACTGG
The DNA here is from genome assembly GCF_021018895.1 of Seriola aureovittata. Classification (NCBI taxonomy): domain Eukaryota; kingdom Metazoa; phylum Chordata; class Actinopteri; order Carangiformes; family Carangidae; genus Seriola; species Seriola aureovittata. The sequence continues at coordinate 9,453,220 of NC_079379.1, forward strand.
GCTAAGCAAACACTTTTAGGACTGAGTGACTCTGAAAGACTCGCTATAGACTCGAGAACACTCGCAAGCCTAGCAACATTAAGACTACAAAACAACCCATAATGCAACACTTACAGAATATCTGATTCTTTGAACACTTTATTGTCAAATATAAGATGACCCCCACTTTTTCTAATCTAATTTCCAGAATGAAATATCATCTTGTATTCATGCCAATAGAAGTGTCAGCATACTTTTCATGTCCGTTCCGCTGAGACACTGTGCCTTTTATAATAGCAGGGAAAACCCTGAATATGCAGTGATTTTTGTCATTTCATCTGTTATTAAAACTCAACTGCAATGCATGTCCTTAACAGTTAATTTCCTATTGTCAGTTTTGCATACATGCACCAGTAATTCTGCTTATATAACATGAAAAAGTGTTTGGTTTTTTATTGCATTTAAGGGAAAATTAGTTGTCTTTCTTGAACTCGTCGACATCCTGACACAGTAAACACAGAAAAAAATCCCTGTGGTTCTGGGGCAGAGCCGTGACAACAGACAACAGACATGTCACGGCTTTGGCAGTGCATACAGATATGAGATAGCTCAAGGATAACAGCCACCTCATGCGCATTGCTCTCTGTAGTGTTCTTGTATAAAGATCTGAGTAAAGCCTCTCCGGGCGGACGAGTGACACTTTGGTGTGTGTTCTTGCACCCTCGACAAGCTTTTAGCACACACAGCATGCTTGCATACTGAACACCAGTTTATCAGTTTATCAGTTACAGGAAATCTACCCTCTGATACGTCAGAGCATGTTGCTAGGATACTATTTATTCAATCTAACCCCCCCAATCTCCAGCTAACACTTTAGTACCATACAGTATGCATATTATTTAACAGACGGAGGTGCACACACGCACACGCTCACTCACGCGCAGCTTATTTTCCTTATCTGTTACAGCTTCAAAGTTCGGTTCACTCAGAGTCAAATCACTCACCACAAAGGTCATCTCTAACATTCATCTCTAATAATTCACCTCCTCTCCTTTCCTTTCTTCTCTTTTCGTTCTTTCCTATTTTCTTTTATTTTATTTTATTTTTTTTCTTACGCCTACACCTGCTTTTAATCTTTGCAGACTTTTAATGGTTTTAGGTCCAGTTGTCTCGCAGATGGCAATCGTCAGTGTTTAATTGAGGCTTGCAAGTGAACGGATGAGAGCGTTTTCTGAGAGGATTTTAAGTAGCACCTTGAATAACTTTCTCTCTCTCTCTTTTTTTTTTTTTTTAAAGGGGTTTCCACAAGAGCCATAAATTGGCTTTTGGCCTAGTTCCATCTCTTGCTCTATTCCCTCGTATGCTTCCATAATGTAGGCTGCAAATATTATTCTTTCTGCAGATATTATTCTTTTGCCAAATCTGTCAGACAGAAGGGATTTAGTGTTAGGTTTCAGCATAGATGAGGCGTTTTTCTTTTTTTTTTTTTTTTTGTTCTTGGAAATGGTGTACAACAGCTCCAATAGTTTTTCTTCATGCCTCGGAGAGATGAGCCCATTTCTCTCCTGATGCACAAGGCTTATTAGTTTTCACTGTCAGGCCCCTTTTCCCTGCTGCTTGTTTCTCTCTGTTGGAGCAGGGCCTCTGCTCTCAACCGCAGCTCATGATTGTCTCTGCAAAACTATAAAGTGATTTCTCAGACTTATCACATTATGTGCTGTCCTGAAATAAGCATTATCTCCAACAGTGGGTCTTTATTCGAGTTACTCTGCCGTCTTGGCTAGCGGGGCCGCATCTCCACCAGGAAAGTCAAGTTGTTTATGAGCTTATAACCGTGATTAATTTTCTTAAATATAAGGGCTTTACTCAGAATGCTAAGTGGCTGTGGTTGATGGCTCTGGATCAGCTTGTTGGAAAAGAGCCCTCAGAGTACGTGCTTCTCATTGCATGTCAATGACCTTGTGGCCAAAACACGCCGCAGTCAACGTCGCCTGCTGGTCTTTGGGGCTTTTCGCTGCTCCACGTGATTTGAACACAGAGGAACGTCTCCTTTTTCCTGTGTCTTTTCTGTTCTACTTGCTCTCGTCATGTCTTCTCTTCTCAGTTTTTCTTCGCAGCTTTATTTGGCCGTCTCATCTCAGCTTGTAAATTCAGCTTTAGTTGTTAAATCTCTTCTTGTACTCTCCCCTCTTCTCCTCTCCCACGTTGTTGAAGCCATAGTTCCCACAAGCCCCAGGGCCACAGCTGTAGCTCGTCTGTGTCTCCCCCTGACCTCCTCATGTAGCACTGCAGAACAGCTGTTCCCTACACACACACACACACACACACACACACACACACACACACACACACACACACACACACACACACACACAGACACGCACAGACACACACCAACCAGCCAAGTGCAGCGCTCGGGGGGAGGCCTGCAGTAGGGGCAGTAGGTTTGCACATTGGGTTCATCATCACAGTTCGCACACACACAAACACACACAGACATATGTGGTCTGACATGAACATGATCTCTCGCCACTTTGCACTGAGACACAGAGACGTAAGCCTGCATGTTAATCATAAATGAAAGGTATATATATATATATATATGTATATGTATGTATGTATGTATGTATATATATATATATATATGTGTGTGTGTGTGTGTATATGCACACACACTTGCCCTGACATAACCCCTGTTTTGCATACACAGCTTCTCCAGACGCACAGCCACACAGACAGCACGACTCCCCCCAGTCAGCCTAAATCCATGACACCAAGACCCTCACTGAAAGGCTTAGCCCTCCCTTTTGTTCCTCAGGGTGGGGACCGGCGTGACCTTTGACCCGTGTGCCGTGACCCCACCCAGCTTTGGAGCCTAAGTTCAGTCATATGAGACCAGGTTAGCCCTTCAGAGGTGTGTCATATGACTAAGATGCAACGGTTGTAACCGCAGGGGCTTTATCTTGTGGTGACATAACAGAGATGCAAAAGAATGTAGACAGACAACACAGACACAACAGAATACTCGCACTCAAAGCGCAGCCTGCCATTATTATCATATCAGTGCTTTTGTTCCGACACTACAAATCTTTTTTTTTATTATTTTTTTTACATTAGTTATATGTTGTTGATTTTTTAATTAATATTTTATTTATTTGACCCTTTCTATGACAAGCAAACAAGAGAGAAAAAAGAGCATAGATAAATTATTAAAACATATGCAGGATTTAATTACGTCAACACTCAATGTGTCCACAGCAGTGAGTATGGAAAGCCGTTCTGTGAAAGCATCACCAGGCTCATTGTCTTCAGATGTAAAAGCTTTCAACTTTTGAATCATAATCTGGCTAGATTGAGAGTGTGTTTTATTAATTTTAGTTTTAGTTTTATTTATTAATATATTTGTAAAGTTATTTTACAGCTGCTCCTGAATGGCTTCTGAACGTGAGGTTTGAGGCATATTAGCTAAATGCTAAACAACTCAATTTACCATTTTAGCGTGCTAACATGTGCTTATTGGTGCTAAACACAGCTGATGCTGATGGGAATGTTATCGGTTCAAAAGTGGAAAAAAAACAAAAACTTCGTATTTTATTAAAATATCATAAGGCTTCATCAGAGCGTGAAAAGGGTCGACAATAAAATGCTTTTCAGTCAGACTCAATCTCTTTTCAGGAAATATACTTTGGAATCATCTTGTCTGATGATGTCGACTTTTTCAGGGCCGGTGAAACAAAGGGAGGACGGTGGGCCATGAGTGCTCTTTATATACCCTCATCCTCCATCATGGCATGGTCCAAGTTTCCTGTTTTAGTTGCTGTTTTGTGCTCAGAAATTCAGACAAGCTTCTTTTGGTTTTATCCCACAAAGGTCAGCATGTAAATTGCATTTGTGGAGTTGGAATTTATAAATTGCAGGCACAGCGCTATGGTCCTTACAGCCTTCAGTGATAGCTTTACTTTTAAACCTTTCTTCGAACAATGCTTGGATCTACATGCAGTGCTTGCATCTTTGTATTTTTGTTCTCTATACTACATTGTATTTTGTTCTTTTGCCTTTACTTGCTCCCTGTGGCTATTTGAAAGTGTACACTCTTTTGGGAGTGGTCTCCGGCACACCTGTGTTGAACCAGGTTTCTTGTTGATAAGCATTGTATTGATAACACTTTCCATGCTCTGATGAAGGCGCACGGCCAGAATTAGTCAACCATGATATTCTAATAAAACAAGAAGTACTGCAGACATTTTCGCTTTTGAACTTATTTGTTTTTTGAGGTTGAGCGCCCAGTCGAAATGCACACTTCCTTCCCTTTTTTTTGAAGGGGATGTAATTACTTTTACAGGTATTTACCCATAAACCAAAGTAGTGGATAAATAAAAATTTTGACCTGATGAAGGTGCTTGAGAAAAAAAATAAGGCATCACCTAAGTGATTACAATTCATCCTGACGGGGACATGAATATTTATATTTAATACCGAATTTCATTGCAATCCATCCAATCGGTAGTTCTTGAAATGTCAATCAATTCCACAAATTACCACCTCATGTTGGCACTAGATGAAAAGTCACGGAATCACCATAATAAGTAGGATTCATCTTCTGATGATCATGACTGTCAGGGGAAAATTTCATGGCCATTTAATTGTAGTAGAGATATTTTAGCCTGGACCACAGCAGCCATACCGCTCGCATGGCTAAAGACACAAGGTCTAATTAGGACCCGACATCAAACCTCAACACACAAGGTGTGTCTGTAGGACTGAAGATGGAAAACTGTCAGGTATTGAAAGGTGGCACTGAAAGTTTAGTCAGTATTCAGATACCAAAACTTATTTATGTAAATATTTTTGTTCATTATTATGTCAAAATTAATTATTTTATGGCTGTTTATTTGGTAAAATATGAAAAAGGAAGGTGTATAAAAGCAGGTTTATATCCTTAAGTGTCGCATTTTCACCAGTATTGAGAAAAAAAATCGAAGAATTCTCAGCCCTGGGTATAATATTAGGACTATATTATTAATTGCCAATAATGGCATCCATCACTGCTCCCCACCATAATTTATTTGTCAACAAAGTTCACGACACAGCAGCGCTACCTGCACTGACTCTACAGTCATGCCCACAATCAGGTCAGGGGTCAACGCTGACAACAGCTACATGCCAGCTCACACACAGATAAGCAGACAAATATGGACGCACACACAGATACGGAGCGTAGCCTTTTGCTGGTTGGGAGTGCTGGCTGAATCTGAATGTGGACCTCCAGCTGACATCTATCCATGATTAATGAGAGAGTCGGGGTGAAGTTTTGGCTCCTTAATGAATACAGTTTGAGAAGTTGAAAAGCCTATCAATATTTGACATGTCTCTTGAATATGTTTGCATAATTGATGCAGGGATCTAAATTGAATCATAATTGCATCATTGTGGATGTTTCGTCCTCTTTCTCTCCCTCATTATTTTTCTTGTCCTTTGTATCCCACTCCCCATGATATTTCTCTCAGGACCAAATATGCCCCCTTCCACTATCATTTTCTCACACACAAGCGTTACACACATGCGCACGCACTCAGATGGGTGCCGACAGACAATCAATGTGATCTCAGGGTGTGACTGACACATGGTACTGATGAACCCACTAGGTAGCGTATCGCTTTGCTTGCCTCTCTGCTTGTGATTGACAGCTGTACCTCCTCTCTTCCTCCCCCTCTCTTTCTTTCTCTTCCTTTCTCTCTCTCTCTCTCTCTCTCTCTCCCTCTCCTCTTACTAACACACACACATGCACAGTCACATACACCCAGGGCACTGACTGTCTCAGACATCACGCTGCTCTCCAGTGTCGTGCGGTGCTGACATGCTCTGTGTTTGATGCTGATGTCAAATTCACTCTCACATTATTGTGAATGTGCTCATTTGTGTGTGTGTGTGTGTGTGTGTGTGTGTGTGTGAGAGAGAGCGAGAGAGAGAGAAAGAAGTGAATGAACAAGGATGATGACTGAAATACAGTTACTACACAGTGTATATAAATTCAGATAAAGCAAAGCAAACCGTGCTGTTTTGGTTTTTATTACATTGTCGGAAAAAGACAATAAAGACAATAGAACCCGTCCTACGCTCATAAATTTGGAAGCTGGTTGCACCAACATGCATGTAAATGTTCCCTAAGAGGATTCAGGGAAGAGGCAACGCTTCTTTTCTGCCAGTGTGTGTCCCGATCATGCTGCTGCATTCTCCCTCATTGAGGTCACATAGTGGTGAAAGCTGTGTTTTGGAAATAAAGACTGAAAAAACTGAACTTCTACCCCCGTTAAAATGGCTATCATACTCAGGTCTGGAGATCATTTGTGCAACTGTTTATATATTAATCATTTAAGTCAAAAGAAAAAAAAAGGTGATTAATTTAAGAAAATATTCAGCAGATAAGAAAAAATTAAATTATCATTAGTTCCACAATCAGATTTTTTTTGTGAAATGCAGAAATTCAACATAAATTCATAGTTTTAACGGGAGCTTTCACCGCATCTTACTGTCTTCATCAGCAAATGGAAATAGCTCAGTTGTCATGGAGATAGTATGATTGTTAGTACGTGATGAAAATCTGGTCACATGATAACAGGTCGGTGTACATGTAGATGAAACCACCATGGTGGTATGTGGTCACTGATGAAGACCATGAGATGAGGTTGAAAGCGCTGAACTTATTTTTTATGTGACATATTTTTGACTTGAGTCACTCTTAATCACTTAAAACGTGATTTTATTGACATGCATTTAACATACACTAAGAGATGACTCGGCAATAATGGTAATATGTATTTTTAATTTCAGCATGTTTTTATGAATCACACTGAAACCTTCACGCCACTAAAAATGTTACCGTTACATCAAGACCCACAGAGCTGCTTATATCTGACTTTCCATTTAAGAAGTGTCCCCCAGAGTCGCTGGGAAACTTCATAACTCCAGTCACCGCCATGTCTCTTCAAAGTGAGTCTAAGTTTACATCATCTGCTCTGGGAACAGCTAAAGTCTTTTGACCCCAGCGACCCTCAAGCGTTTGTTTAAAAAAAAAAAAAAAAAAAAAAGAAAAGAAAAAGAAAAAAAACCTTGTGAATGCAACGACCATGTGTTTGAAAAGAAGCCCTCTTCTTCAAATTCCTGCTAAGCCAACATTTGAAAGGGTCAATCTTGACTGATGACAGTGCATCTCTCCATCAGACTCTGTGTGCCCAGCCATCCATTTACTGTGATGGCCATGGCTCTGCTTTGAGTGGGATCGTAGCTTCCTCTGACTGCTGGTGCTGTGCTGAGGGACTCAGGTGGCTCCGGGACAGGGGGTTTATATTTTAATTTATAGGAGTCTTCAGAGGGAACACATTAGAATGTGTTTGCAGACAAGAAATTAGACACGATTAAGTTTCTACTCACCTATTGGAGGAGAGACGGACCGGTGTTTACCGGCAGATGGGACCCAGATAATGGTCACTGATGCTTTGAAAATAAGAAGGGTTAGTGTGTGTGCAATATATGTATATTAACGTGGATGGAGGATTGCGAGTTTCTGAAAGTGTGTGTGTTTGTGTGTGTTTACAAGAATGTTAGGGTGCCTGTTTGTGGTTTTGTTTATGAGAGTGTGTGTGTGTTGCATTTAGTTTGGAGAATGATTTGTCGTGAGAGAGCCTCCAGCCACCGTAATGTGGATGGAACGAGTTGAAGCATTCCTGTGTGTGTGTGTCTGTGTGTGTCTTTGTGTGTCTGTGTGTGTCAGATGAAAGGACATCTCGGTGAGGGGTAACTCCGGCCTCCGCTGCACTCCTCGTTTCAGTGGCTCTGATGGCAAAATGTGTCAGTGTTTAAAAGGAGGCCGCCGCAGAGCATGTGCTGACATGTCTAAATCTGAGACTGTCTCACACATATAGATCAACACAAGCGCGCACACACACACACACACACACACACACACACACACACACACACACACACACACATACGGACACACAAACTAATGTGCACAGTGAGGCTTCCCGAGGGCCATCTGGAAGTGCAGAGCAAGGCACAGCTGGTCTCCAGTGAACATTCACGGACTCTGGACCCCTCATCTGCAAGATCACACAGTGAGGCGCCAATCACTGACTCCTCTGTGTGTGTGTGTGTGTGTGTGTGTGTGTGTGTGTTCACAAGTGTATGTATGTGTGCGAATGTGTGAAGTGTGATTGTCGGTGTAGAGGTGCAGTCATCTAGCTGCACATGGAAAACAAATTCCCCAAATATTCCTGGATACGTGTGTGGAATAGGTGTTGCCTAGTTTGAAATAAGCCTCACTTCTGTCCTCTGGAGAGTTGAGTGTGTGTGTGTGTGTGTGTGTGTGTGCATGCGCACTTGGGGACTCTGACTACTGCGCAGACACTAAATGTAACTGAAAAATTGCCTCCATCTGTTGGCACCGGAAAAAATCCGAGAGGACAAATTGAAAAGATTGCAAGGATAAAGCCGTCATAGTGAATTAGTATCGCGGCAGGAAGACTTCTTGTTATCTGGGTATTTGTAAAATATTCAGGCTTACATATGTGTGTGCGAGGGGGTCATGGGGGGAGGTAGCACGGCCTGTAGCTAGAGGGAAAGAACAGGCTGCTGACTTGAACAGATTCACAAGTTTGCGTGAGCGTGCCGAGTGTGAGTCTGCATGTATATAAGCCCTATCTATTAAGACAGGTTTTTTATTGTTGTTTTTTTTATTTTATTTATTTCATTTAGTCTTATGAGGTTCACACCCACCACCTGCAGCTGTACTTACTGCCCAGCTCTCATTTGAATCGTAACATAGATCCACTACCGCTATGCAAACTAGCGTGACATCTTAGAAATTCCTGACACCTGGCTACTTTAGAATTCAAGCTGCAACACTGAGTTACTGGGACTTTCCAGGCAAAAAGTGTGCATCATTTATTGGCAGCATGAAGAGGCTTAATATACATTAGCTGTGCAGGGTACAGCTCCGCAGCATAGAGAGAGCCTATATCAAGCCTCACAAACATGTTCTCAGTGTAACAGGGCTTTGATTCATAGTTTTGAATTTAATGTTTCGAAATATGTTTTGAGAGTTGACTGTTGTAGTTCTGTATTCGCACAGAGTGAGAGTGAAAGAGAGCTAGAGAGAGGGGAGAAAAAAAAGAATAACAGAGACATTACCATGGACCTATCAATCAGAGATTCCCCTCAAGAAATAGTTCTTGACGGGGCAGAAAGAGCTGTCATATCACGTCCTTCTTCAGATCTTACACCCTAATATATACTGGAATCCAGTCAAGATGGACGTCCCAGCCTGGTTTCAGAATAACTCTCCGGTGCGTCTCGAATGAAAACACTTGTGGTTCACTATCACTTCCCAGCTCATTGTGGAAATAACCATGAACGCCGGCGTGAAAACATCACAGACTTGTCATCTGTCAATCAAGCTCCATTCACTGGGATCAGTGTTGCGATTTTTGTTGCTAATCGTTTTCACACTTTCATGGATGAAACTGTGCCTCGCGTCCTCGTGCAGATGATGCGGACCAGCATTCGAATGTGTTCTCCTCAGTTTGTTCTGTTTGCTGCCGCTGTCACACCTGTGTTAACAGCTGGCCATTTGTAATGCAGTCTCATCTGGCTAATAATGTTAGGGGTTATATTACAGTCTGGATGTGTTTGCTTTAATAATTGATGGTTTGATGGCTTTAGACTACTCTCAGGGTTACAGTATGACTTGGCTTGTTTTCAAATGTGATATATGATTCTAACGGCTAATTTTTAACTAGTGATTTAGCAATTTTCTTTCGGTTAATGTTATATATTTTGTGTTTTATTATCGGTAACACGTTGTAGCTTGGTTTAACCAACCTGGGACTTGATTTTAAATCTCAGTCAAATTAAAAATGAAAACTTACAATACATAACCAAAGATGTAATTTAGTGCTCATTGGTCTAAAGGTCCCTTTTGAAACAAATTTGAAAGCACTTTGAGGGAGAAGGACATCTTTTTATGCCTTTTCACTCGAAGCACTGTAGTTCAGCTATACAGTCGTGTTCAAATATACTGTGTCGCGTGTGGACACTTGGATTCAATTCAGATTATAGCGCCAGGGGTGCTGGCTCTTTTTCATGTATTTGGCCTCAGTGGGCTTGTAACTGCTGCAGTGTCTTTTTTGCTGCCACATATTCTTACTTACAACTCCTAAATGTTGCCAGCACCATCAGTCAAACCAGCCACCATGACATAATTTTCCTAACATGCCACTCCCCTGTGCTTTATATATGTCGAACTCCACACTGTAGTTATATGGGGCTATGACAGTCTTAGTTCTGAGCAGGGGGGAGTCTTTACAGTCCTGTAAGGGGGTGTAATCAGATTGGCCCCCACGTGTGGACAGACCTCAGGGTCGTCACGGGTTTGACCACAGAATGCCTGTTTGTTTGGCGAGACAGACCTCTGGGTCGTTCCATCCTAGAATGCTAATTGGAACTAGCATAAACTGGCTAATGAGCGCTAATTAGACTAATGAATTAGCTGCGGAGTGTACAGCAGGCGTTATGGCAGAGGAGGAGGAGGATGAGGAAGATGGGACAGAACGGACAGGCACACATCTGGATGCACAGATACAGATGCTGACATGTACTTTTCCACTCAGCTGCGGGGTAAATAAGTGGAGAGGGTGAAAGTACGGGGGCACACACAGACATACATTCCAGTCACGCACTGCTGATTCTCCTCTCGAGCTCATATTTGTTACTATACGCATGTGCAGACACATTATCATCCTCAAACACACACACACAGGAACATATGTGAAAGCAGCCCCCCAACCCACATGCACTCCCCCTCACCAAACATGCTCTATCTCAGTTAGTCAGGAGCCAAAGATGCCCTCTTTTTACCCACAAGCTCACTTAGCCTGCACATCTGTCGTAGTCTCATGGGAACACACTCAACAATATGCTTCAACTTAGACACTTGTGTTTATGGGGAGTACGAGGCTCCTGTTTAATTACTGCTGGAATCTGTCCTTACTCTGTTTGGGAGTTATTTACTAGACAAATGAGCGCATCTGTGACATGACATCCATAATTGGAAATAACTTTTTTATTCTTTGATGGACTACCACTTCATCTTAACGTTCACTTTCTTTCTCATGTGAAGAAGGACACAGTGAAAGTAAACCAGAGCTTTCTTTTTTATCATAAATTAATCATTTGATGAGTGAAAGCACAAAGCCCACAACAATACACTTCCCTGGATTTAGTTTCAGCCATCACCAGACCTCCAGACACCCATTCTTTCACACACTCTCACGGACTCACACACTTTGGGAGACAAAGAAATTAGCAAAAGAGTGGCACGGGGAGACAGGAGAGAGGTCCGGGAGGCTAATATAACAACATTCTCAATAAGCAGTAAATTGGATCTCTTTCTCTCCGCTCCCTGGAAGAAATTCAAGCTGGTTGTGGTTTTGTGTTTTCATCACCCTGGAGCTCCATGTCCATGGGATGGGCAGGCACTAGGCGTCTGCTGGGTGCCTGCGTGGCACCAGAAAGACCAGGGGGCAGCCCGCCAAGTACACACCTTTTGGGAATCTGGGGCTTACTCAAGTACTGTACTAAATACAATTTTGAGATACTTGTGTTTTTCCATTCTATTCTACTTAAAACTTCTATTTCACTACATTTAACAGGGAATTATTTTACTTTTAAGTCAAAACAGAATGTTCATCTTCCCTGATGTCAGCTGCAGACGTTAGCATCCCTAGCTCATTAGCTTACTAACTAGCATTACACCCAAAACCAAGGACAATATTATTAGCAAACTACATAATTATGCAGAGACGCAGGTTAAATTAATAAAAGCAATACAGAGGACCAACTCACTCACTGTGTTTGAGGCAAAATGCCACTATATCAACATTTATGGTAACGTTAGCGTCTCGGGAATGTTAACGCTCCAGCAACTCCTGTGAAATTTCTTACCCGAGATTGCGTTATATTTCCTAAACTCATCGGTTAGACCCAAATGAAGCAAACAATAATGCATAAATTCTGTGTGTTGCTTGTTTGTTTTCCTAGAAAAGCATAGAAAGCACCCAAACAGGGTTATGTTAGAACGAAATAACATTTCAAGAACATTTTCTTTTTTTTTTCATTCTTTACTATAATAGTAGCTCCTAGCAACAGTTGCTAGCGACATTTGTCATTTTAGATGAGAAAAATCAAAGTTCGTTGCCCAGCAATAACAGGCCTGCTTTTGTTTACTTCTTTGTGAAATCACAGACCACTGTTTCTGAATTTAGTATGAGCTGACCCTAACCGTAACCCATCATAAACCTCTTACATGCTGTGCTAAAACTTTCCATTTTAGCGTAGCAACAGTAACTAAGGGGAAAGGGTTTAGCTGAGTGTCAACCGAGTACTGTAGAGGAACCTGAATAGTTCACCTCTGGTCGTAAGGGAGCAGTTAGCATGGTTGATGGAGATGAGGGCGGAGACGGCGTCTGATTCGACAAAAGTTTGTTTGAGCTTGTAGCATCATTAGCAAGACTGTGTTTATTAAGAGATACACTTTCAGTCCCTCTCCTCCTTCACCCCCTTACCCCCTGTTGGTGTGGATGAAGTGCCAATCCCATGTAATTAAGTTGCTGCAAATGAAGGCACTTAATGACAGGTTGTCACGGTAACAGTGTAGGATGTTGCCATTGGGGCTGGCAGAGATGTGTTTCTTAACTGCTTCACAGTTGTTGGATATGCTGACGCGTGCACCCTAACGCACCCTCACACTTTCATAAAACACAGAGGTGCTCATGCAGAGGTCATTTCCTGTGCTTTATTGGGTGAAGTCTTGTTTTCTGTCTGCTTTATATTTTCTGCATGCTGACTGCGTTTTCTGCCGTTTCGCGTGTCCTTCCAGCAGGCTACTACTTCACCTTCGTCACACACTCGCTCGTTTTCCTCTACCTGCCTTCATGCTGCTGTCTGTCTCACACAAACACACGAACGCACACTCATATATACATTGGAGAGTCACGCACCAGTGCAAAATATAAAAAATATAAATACGCAGACACAATCACACCCAGCAGGCCCAGAACGCAACAGTGGCTTTCCCTCCGCCGTTTCAAGGTCAGGAGGACAAAGCGGTGGGAGAGCTGTTGTTCGAGAGACAAGAAAAGAGAGGAGGAGAAGAAGAGAAAGACGACGAAAGACAGGCAGTGGCCTCTGAACCCTGCGTAACGTCCAAACTAGCAGGAGGTTCGAAGGATGGAAGCGGAGTGAGAGGAGAGGAACCAGAGAGGCGAAAAAAAGGGAAGTGGAAGTGGGTTTACACGGCAGGGGATGTCCTTGCCGAGGCCTCCTCCTGCGACCTCCTCACCTCATTCAAACCTCTGAACCGCCTACACTCCCTCGTAAAAAGCAAAATTGCCTCTGCTAGGCACAATCCCAGTCATAATCAGGTTAAGGTGCACAGCAGGTGAATCACATGGGGCACCTTTTCAGGAAACTGCGATTTTCTCGAGAGACTTGGTTGATATTGCCATACTGGTTATGAATAATAAAAAAATTTGAAGAGAATTAAAGTAGTTCTTCCTGTGACAGATTAGGTCAAACACAAACAAACATTTGCATTGTATTGAACATGAGACAGAAGATTGTAGTGGTTACATGCTACAGGGCTTCTGCATGTTAAATCCACACATTGATATTCACTGCCATCAGATGCTGGTCTGTTTTGCATGCTGTTACACACACACTTATATATATGCACAAACAGACACTGTCCAGGCAGACAGCTGGTGTGGAAATATGGGCTAAGATAGCTTCTTCGTCTCCATCGACAGGTGACAGAACGTCAATGTGAGGGCGTGCAGCTGTCGCTTGTTCACACAGCGTGTGTGTCTGCGAGTCTGTCGGTGTGTGTTTGAGCGTTTTGTGTCTGTGCGCGATAACTGTGTTATGTGCTGCACAGAGCATTATGCATGTAGGTGTGAATGAGGGTGGGATTTTTATCACAGGCTGTCATATCCCTGCACTTCATTAGAGCTTGGCTAAATGAGAGACAAGGCAGCATCTAGCCGGCAACATCAGCAATCACCATCTCCTGTGTGTGTGTGTGTGTGTGTGTGTGTGTGTGTGTGTGTGTGTGTGTGTGTGTGTGTGTGTGTGTGTACGAAGTGCTTGGCTTCCAGCTTCACCCTGTCAGCTCAGTCTATACTCAGACACAGGAACACACAAAAGGCAGCATCAGCAAATCACTGTCACACTTCTGTACAAGCCACAGTACGTTCACAGCATCATCAGTAGAGCAGAGTGTGTGTGTGTGTCCTGTAACCTTCACCTTGTATAGACTACGGCTAAATGAGAAATGATTTTCTGCCTCACCAGTCTCTTAACCCTCAACCTGGACAACCCTCAGGGCTCATTATTCCATTTTTTATGTTTCATAAAAAAAGAGAAAGTCATTGGTGTCATAATTATTATTAATAATCTAGTTTAAGAAATCAATAATACAAAAACCTGTATGTAAATTAATTGCAAAAAGAAAATAGTATTTGCAGCACATACACTTACTTCAACACTTAAATGTTTATTTTCATTTGTTTTTTTTTTTGTTTTTTTTACATTTTCTTAAAGGGACTCTGGTGCATAATTATCATTTGATTTATGCTTTTTCCCCAATTGCTTTTTCTCTTTTCTTCTATATTAAAACACATTTCATTTTCTGAGCTGTCATTGTTGAAATGTTGTGATCAGTGATCAAATTGACAGCATGGTGACATTTAAAAAAAACCCCCAGAGTATTACTATTAGTGAAAATAGATTATAATTTTAATTAGACTTAAGACAGCAAACCCCGCCTTGCCTGGATCTGCACTGTTGACTACCACTTTTTCTGTGGGTGATATTTATGAGCTCTGTGCATATATGAGAGAAATAACCCACAACGGAAGAAACTGCTGTGTCCACATTAAGAGAAAACAGAAAAAGAGGAAAGAAAGATGGAAGAGGACAGGAGCGTCAAACAGTGTATACGCATGCACACACACACACACACACACACACACACACACACACACACACACACGCATTCATGCCACCATTGCTGTGCTGCTGCTGGTGGTGTGCACAATCTGTCAAAACATAGAAAAGCAGCATGCATGTAAACATGAACACACAGACTGATGCACAGACACACACGGTTTCTCTATTCCTGACTTTCTCTGTTGTCTACACACACACACACACACACACAGACACACACACACACACACACACACACACACACACACACACACACACAGAGCCAGCTGTGTGGTGGAAGCAGGTGTCACTCTCAGCTCATTACCCCTGGCAGGGTTGATCACTCTGTTTGGAGAGCAATAAGACACACCTCACTGGAGAGATAGAGGGATGAGGGGGCAGGAGGAGGAGGAAGAGGAGCCGGGAGAGGGAGGGGAGCATCGTCCCTCTGCTTTAAGAGATAGAGGGATCGAGAAAGGCAGCGAGTGGAGAAGAGGGGGTGTGCAAAGGAGCATGTGGTTTGTGAGATAGGAGAGAGAGAGAGAGGAAAGAAGGAGGGAGATAGGGAGAAAGAGTAGAAGGTGAAATCCAGAGAGAGGCTGTAAAGTAAAAAAAAAAAAAAGATCTCAAAATATTCATTACAAAATGGATGCTCTGTTCTAAGAGTAACAGTAAACAAAAGCTGGAGCAGTCAGACCGTGTAGGTTTGATTTAATAACCCCATGGTTAACCAAACTTAGCCTAAACAAAGGCAGATGGTTTAACTATCACCTAAATTGTCCCTGTAAACATTTGTCACTATTTAGAGACTAAAGTTCAAATTTGACCCACCATACTAGCCGTGGTTGTACACTGAACTGCTGTTCTGTGCAATGAGGGATTGTTACTGACAGTACTGTACATTTTTACCTCCAAGCAAAATCGTCTGACTAAACTGTTTGCTTGTTATTTCCTTGTAAGACCTCCATTTTTCTTGTAATAAACAGAAACAGTTAAGATTTCACAAGAACCAAAGCTGAAATGTCAGGAAAGGTTGTTCCTCTTGAAACACTTTAGAATAAATTTCATCAGTATTTCTCTTTTTGCTTTTTAGCTGTGTCGAGTGTGCCTCGTTTCCCTGTCTGGGTTTGTGTCATTTAAAAGTGTGTGAATGTTGATGTAAATGTGTGTAAAATATTGTGACAGTGACTGTGTGTGAATGCCACACTCCTCATGCTCACGTTTAGTATTTGTTCAGCAAGGAGACGCCATCAACAATTATGTTATTATAGCTCATTACAGCAAGTAGCAGTGATGCATGGACTGCATGTATCCCTCTGATTACACACATTTTTCTAATCGTGCTGCTGTGGTTTATGTCCGTGAACTGATCGTGTGTGTGTGTTGGTGTTTTGTGTCTCTGCAGGTACGACTACAAGGAGATGCTCCACAACTCCACCTTCTGTTTGGTGCCCCGTGGCAGACGACTGGGCTCCTTTCGCTATCTTGAGGCACTGCAGGTAAACAAGTGACACACACACACACACACACACACACACACACACAAAACACTCTCCCAGTATGAGAAAGCATTGTTCGCTATAAATTTGTGACTACCAGTGAAATTACTGGGAAGAAAAAGAGGTACTTCCCACACTCAACCTCCCACTTTGCATTTGTTTTAATTGTGCTACCTCTAGCATTAAAGGATCACCAAATCATTGCCACCTTAATAGTGTAATTAAAAACAAACAAGACCTTCGCCGGGAAGATTAGCGGCTTCTTCCTGCATCTAAACTGTGTTTTATTTTGTGACACTGGAATGAAATTTCTACAGAAAGTGTTAAACTGTCACTTGACTTTGTGAAAATTGCCGAAAGTGAGGTTTATCATAGCTGCAGGAAAAAAAAGTAAATCTGTTAGAAAACACTTAGTTTTGTCTGTGGTTTAACAGTCATTTTGCTCATGAACAGTTTCAAGTGCCTCATCTCTATGTAGTAACCCCCCACAACTTTAGCAAAAATATATGTTGTAGATGCTAAACCCCATAAGAAGCGCTCCCTTTTTAGTGCACAAGCTCAAATAATGGCACCCCAGATATAAAATGTTTACAGTTCTTGAATCCTCTTGATCACAGTCATGATCCTGGTTTCTTTTGAAAGGTAACACTTTGGAATTCACCATCAAAGAGAGAGAATAAAGGTCTGGGTCACACCGGCGCATTTAGAAATGGTGAAATTGCACATTGAAATCAGTTCGTTTTAATGCCACCATCGGTGGATTTGTTCGTGAAGGTGAAACGAAAATATTTTTGTGTCAGAGCTCCAACGTTAACCATCGTGACAGTGGAGAACCGTAGAGTCCAACACGGAAAAAGCTGTCGTGGCTTACATCCGTCCATCCTCTGCAAAAAAGAGGAATCGTTTGCAGAAGCTTTTGTGACAGGAGTCAACGATACAAGTGCAAATCTTTTGGCTAATAAATCTTTTAAATAATCTTTTGTGTAAACCTATTGTCCCATTAGCGCCTCAGCTAATGAGATTGCTAACTAGCTTGGACTGACTGATTAGCCCTCGCATGTTCTCCGTTAGCTAGCGCGTTAGCAGTCAGCATCTTGCTAAGGATTTGAATATTTCACAGATGTGCAGATGATTTTCACTGTGACACTCTCTTGTGTGACCATGCTATTAGTCTAGTGGACTAAATTTACAGCTCCAAGGATTGTAAAAATGTACGTGTTTTTTCACTCACCTTTACTGGAATGTTTCTGTGTTCTCGAGTTACAAAATGAGATATCGTTGTTGCAGTGACACTGGAATCTTAAAAGGGTTTGACACAGATAGAAAAGTGAGGAATTGTGTCTCTCAGAAAAATGTGTAGTTGAGTATTCAACTAGATTTAAGGGGTTAAAGATGCTGCAGGTAATGTACCATAACACCTCACAATATAACCGTAATAACCTGTGAAGTAAGTTCCACCCATATAGAGTCATTTTCTAATAATGGCTCTGCATTTACCAGCACTTTACTCACCCCTCTGGAACTCTACACACTTAACATCTGTTTTTTTTTTTGTTTTTTTCATCCATTTCCATGACTGCACCGCACTCTTCTGCATTACTACTGCACTGTCCTTTACCTCTCCTTACCGTACACCGCCGTCCGCAGAGTGCACCCACATAAGTGCGCTTATCTCACTATCAGCTGGAACGCACACACACACACACACACACACACACACACACACACACATAACAGCGCACTTCAGTCAGGAGGGAAATATGTCCTCTCCTCTCCTTTCTCCATTTGTCTGACTCACCCCATCCATCGACTCGCACCATCTAGAGGAAGAAGACGGAGGGAGAGTATTTACAGGCTTTGGTCTTCAAATGAGAAAGCAGTTCCTGATAGAGGTCAGCTCTGTGTGTGTGTGTGTGTGTGTGTGTGTGTGTGTGTGTTTGTGTGAATGCCTGGGGTTGTTTGTGTGTCTGTATATATCTTTATGCATTGGAGTGTGTGTGTGTGTCTGTGTGTGTGTGTGTGTGTGTGTGTGTGTGTGTGTGTGTTTGTGTGAATGCCTGGGGTTGTTTGTGTGTCTGTATATATCTTTATGCATTGGAGTGTGTGTGTGTGTGTGTGTGTGTGTGTGTGTGTGTGTGTGTGTGTGTGTTGAGGACAGCAGCAGAGCCCCAGGGGCCAGTTCTGGTTTAGCTGACACCTTTATGACCTGGGAGTGACAGGGCCGTCATTACATCAAACCACCACGAACACACACACCTACATACACACACACACACACACACACACACCAGCTGTTACTTCTACTTCTACCTCTCATCCCTCCATCCCTCTGCCACTCCTTTGCCAAAGGTCACATTCAGCTTCACTTCCTCCCCTCTTTTAATTTTTTTTATATCTATTTATCCACTTTCTTCTGCTTTTTGATCTCTTGTAATTCCCAGTTCTCCCGCCTTCTCTGAGTAATTAACTCTCCTGCACCTGAAGTTACCATTTTAATATTGATGTGTCAACAGGTGCAGCTTAAAGCGTGCTCACTTAATATCAAGTGAAAACAATCCGTGTAGACTGATTGCGGCTGTTTTCTTAGATTTTCAGGCTTGTATAAATGATTCAAGCATTTTTTTTTTTTTTTAACAAATCAAATAAACACAAACAGAATCAGAAACAGAGCCATTAATTGTGTAATTAAGAAATTCTTTTTGTGAATGTTTGAGCTCTTGTCATTCACAAGTGCTACAGCAGAGTGAATACGTGGTTTATATAAAAACCAGTCGGCTTTTAACTGTTTATTTTAATCCAGAATGTTTGACTCTTTGTGATCTGCTCTCCAACAAATGGCTGCTAATTTTTGTTTAGTATCCATATCTGTCATCATAATACTTCATTCCTCCCTGTCTGAGACTGTATGCAGCCTGCCTGCTTATCTACATATGTTGTTGTATGTTCAAACTTATCTCTGTTTATGTGATTGCTGAGCTGCTGTTTCCGAGGAACATGTTTGATCTTAAATTTTGATCTAAGCAACGTACATGCTCAGGTCATATTTGTGTATTCTTTTTTTTTTTGTTAGGCTGCGTGCATATGTGCATTGGCATTTTCTCGAAAATTAAAGCTGCACTATTTAGTATTTTTTTGTATTAACAATGGATCAAATTACTTTTTGTAATATGAAAGGACTTGCTTATGGAGGGAAAAGCCACAGAGAATGAATAACCCAACTGAATTCCCCTCAGCTCTGTGCAGCATCCTTTGTCTTTTTGCTCCTTGTTTTGGTTTTAAGGCCTGCAACTTTAATGCTTCGGTTCATTCGGTTTCCAGCAGCGGCAGGCAGCTGTTTTCAACTGAAAAAGCTCTTAAAAGTGACAGAACGCTACCTGCTCAGCACCATATCACAGACAGACGCGGTTGGGGACTAGCTGGTGGCCACTTAGCAACTAAAGAGCCCTTGAGTTAGTGGCCAAAAATAAAGCTAAAAAGAGAGTGGATATTGGACTCACATTCGTCAGGTGGATAGAAACAGGACTCTAAATGAAAGGTAATGCTGTTCTGTAAATGGTGGATGTATAATGTTTGACAATACATACAAAAAAAAAAAAAAATTGATAATATAGCTTTGAGTACATATTACAATTTTGTCATTTCCATTTAGAGTTCGAAATTTTAAGAAATTTGTCAGGATAAAATTAAGCAACAAGTGTTTCTCATATAACTACTATCATTGTGATACACTATTGTTAATTGTGATTAACCCCAAGGCGCCCCGGTGGCTCACCTTACGGGAGCGGCCCAGTTTAAAGTCCGACCTGTGGCCATTTGCTGCATATCGTCCCCTTTCTCCCCAACTTTTCTATCTCTCCTCTCTCAGTGCAGCTAGAATAAAGGCAAAAATGCTGGAAAAATAAAGAATAAAAAGATTAACTTGTGAGGAATTTGACCCAGCTGCTTTTCCCTCTAAGTTGTTAAAATTCAGCCCTTTGATGAGATTCTTACTCTGAAATACCATCTAGCTTGTAGCTGATAAAGTTGGGAGTCTATAAAGAGACAAGTTTAAAAAAAAAAAAAAAGAAGCAATAAGCCTTGTGCTGCTGACTGTTTTTTTTATGTATGGTCCACATATGACCAAAGAAGCTTGAAACGTCCCATTTCTGCCTAATGGGGAATTTAGGTTAGAAAACAAAGGGTCACAGACAGACACAGACTGATCAATCATAATACAGTGCTGTCATTGTAAGTTAATATGAAAAGAGCTTTACTAATCAGGATCGATATGTAGCAAAAGCACTCATGGTTTTATCTGCGTGTCTCAGGCTGCGTGTGTGCCGGTGATGCTGAGTAACGGCTGGGAGCTGCCTTTCTCCGAGATCATCGACTGGAACACAGCCGCAGTCATCGGCGACGAGAGGCTCCTGCTGCAGGTAACAGCCCGAAGACACGCTCACACAAAAACCACACGCTCTGTATATCATCTGAAAACTAAAAACCCCACAGAGAGGCAGCAGCAATCCCACAGCTGAAATGAAGCCCTTTTTTTTCCTGACTGTTAATACCTTAAACACACACACACACACACACACTCACACACTCAATCTTCTTTCTTTTAAAAAGCAAAAGTCCTGGTTTGTTTTTGTTTTGTTTTCTAGTAACGTGGTTGTCAAGCAAACAGAATTCAAGCAGTATACTAAGTCCTTGACTGCTTGAAAATGTCACTCAAACCCCCGCATTGTTATATGAGAGGACAAATAAGTAGAATGAGCAAATGGATTTGGCTGAAATTGATTCAACTTCATGGGGGAAAAAGTAATTATATGCCCATTAAATCTTAATTTGAGTGAAGTGTGTAATAATATTGCTTGACATTGAGTTTTACAGCTTAGGAGCTCCATCTCAGGCCAGGATGTTTCGGGCACCAAATGCATCTATCCCTGGATTTATGTTTTTTTTTTACAACAACATGGTGGGCCAAGATGCACAAAACATGTGAAGCACTTTATTAGGAACACCATACTGATACAGGGTAGGGCCTCCCTTTGCTCTCAAAACAGCCTCAGTTTCTTCACGGCTCGGATTCCACAAGAATGTTGGAAACATTCCTCGACATGACTGCATCACATCATTTCAACGTTTGCGGGAAGTAGCCATTAGAAGATGGTTAAAATGTGGCCATAAACGGCAGCGCACGGCAACAGCAACAACTCCGCTCAGAGAGGCTGTGGCATTCAAACCATGATTGATTTGGTAAAACATTCCCCACACCATCACACCACCAGCAGCAGCCTGCACTGTTCACACAAGGCTTGGCTGGGTCCATGAACCTGTGCCCACTGCAGCATCAGACTTTGGCTCTTGGCTGACAGAGGTGGAACCTGACATGCATTTCTGCTGTAGTTCATCTGCCTCGAGGTTCAACATGTTGTTCATTCTGAAGCTTTTTCTGCTCACCACAGTTGTAAAGAGTGGTTATCTGAGTTACCATAGCCTTTCTGTCAGCTCCAAACACTCTAAACTCTAGAGACTGTTGTGTGTGAAATTATTTTCCCTTTTACTATGACAAATAAACTCACACTAGCACTGAACTACACAGCTCTTTCAAAAAGTACAAAAGCATTCGCCAAATGGCTCCTGCAGCATTTAAGCTTTTCTTCCCTAATACCGTTTGATGACTGTTGCACTTATTTTTTGTGAATTCCCTCTGCTTTGTGCTTCCTTCCCCTTATTGTTGTCTTCTGAAAATTTACCTGTGGGACTATAATTTTAAAAACAGGATCTTTTGACCCCCATACTAAGAAATTTGCTAAACAAAAACTGCTTCCAGAGATGTTGACTTAACACTTGAGACTTGACTCCAGTCAGGCTTAAAGGAAAAGTCTGACATTTCGAGGAAATATGCTTGTTTGATTTTTCTTGAGTTAGTTCTCACATCCGAACACTAAATGAAGCTGCGGCCAGCCGGTGGCTAACTTAGCTTAGCACAGTGACTGTAAACCTGGGGGAAATAGCTAGCACCTACCTCATCATTATATGTCATTTATTTAATCCATAAAACGAAAATGTTTTATGGGTGGTTATGTGCCAGATAATTTCATGGTCCAGATCATCACATAACTGTCCGTAAAACAGTTGATTTAATTTTTCTTTTTTTTTTTACACTTGTGTCTCCAGTCTTTGTACTAAGATGAGTTAACCGCTGCTTCTCAGTAGCTTCAAACCCACCATTCAGACATGAAAGTGATATTGATCCTCTCATCTAACTCACAGCAAGGAGGTGAATTAACGCATTCTCAAAAATGTCAAACCATTCCTTAAGTCACAAAAATGAGGACTTAACTACTGACTTGGATTTGATTTTGTGAGACTGAACTTTCATGACTTGAGACTTGGAAGCAGAAATATTTCAAGTTTTCTTGACCTTGAAAAACAGCAGTTTGATAAACACATACTCAAACAAAGTTTCCAACCAAATGTTGTTGTCTAGTGAAGTCACATCTCAAGTGTGGTCACATGATAACAGGTGGTCATATAATGGCTCCGAGATGTGGTGAAAAGTTGGACTTGGGGTGAATTTTTTCTTTTTTTTCTTTTTTTTTTGATCTGGTAAAATCCTGGATCAAATCAATGACTAAATAAGAGACAATGGAAACTGACCTTTAATATTACAAGGAATCCTGTAAGCAAAGTGCTGAAATGCCGAATCATTGTAATGGTCAGCATCTGAAAACCTGAAACAAATGCAAATGACTTACATTTTATTTATGAAAGCTTAAGACTTGACTTGCCCCCAAGGACGTAGAGCTTGTCTTGAGAATTACTTTTAGAACATTTGAGACTTGGACTTGAACCAAATTACCTAAAAAAAACTGTTGTGTCTACTACTGTAAAACAAAAACAACAAACCCTGCAGTATCTGCTCCAGCCTTCAGTTCACAAGGCCTCCACAGTGTAGTGTGCTTTATCTGTTGATGGGAGTTTCCTGAGTGTATCCTTGGGACCAATTTCAATCTTCCTGTCACCACATTTAAGGTCCCAGATCAATCAT